>NC_132870.1:6380000-6980000 GCF_048164855.1 Canis lupus baileyi | reverse complement strand
TGACTATATCAGCCAATCAGATTATTTTAAACAAAGTATCACAGACATCAGATCTTAAACTTGGCAATCAGACCCTTAAACCAGATGGACAGAAGTTAATTTTAACAACTTTGGGCAAGTCTGGTTCACCAATTGTTTTAGCACTACCCCATAGTCAACTACCCCAGGCTCAGAAAGTTACAACTCAGGCCCAGTCAGGAGATGCTAAATTACCACCGCAGCAAATTAAAGTAGTTACCATTGGAGGGAGGCCAGAGGTGAAACCTGTCATTGGTGTCTCAGCATTGACCCCAGGAAGTCAACTGATTAATACTACAACTCAGCCCTCTGTGTTACAGACCCAACAGTTAAAAACAGTACAGGTAAAAAAAAAAAAAAAAAGGGGGCTTATTAATTCAAATGCATGTTAAAAATTAAATTGATTCACAGTTGTGTTTGTAGGGTGATTAAATGCATAGTTGTTACCGAATTCTTTTGAATGTTGCTTTTAGTAATTGTGTGGTTTCTTTTTTGTAAAGTTTGATATGTCTAATGCTTTGAAAATGTTTGCTAGAGAACTTAGAGCAAACCTAATTTTTGTTACATTCCAACTTAGTGTATTTATAGCTCTTTACTCATTTTTAAATGCATTTTATTCTTAGTAGTAGTTTGATTGCAAGTATGCTCTGCTGGTATAAAGATACCAGAGTTACTGCTGGGCTGTCAAAAAATCATACAGACATAATTTTCTCAGTTAACAGATGGCCAAAGTCTAAGAAAACTTGCTGCTCTGAGAAATCCTTGGAGCCAGCAATAATACATACTAGCCCGTGTGTGCCACCTCTTTGCAGTTTACTATCCACTGCCATTACTCATGTGTGCAGTGTGGAAAAGGCAGTGTCACATTCTGGAAGGTAACATGTTGGCTTTCGAATTGAACCAACTGGATTTGAGTCACCTCTGTGCTACCCTAGCACCTGTGGAACTTCGGATTGATTACTTGTATTTTCTCTGAGTCTTTTACTTTAGCTGAAAGATGGCTATTTGGCCATGATGAAATACATAGTAAAAGCTAATACTTGATGTAATTCTCGAAACTTTCTGGATCCTTCAAAATGGTGCCTATTATTAGTATGAATAGGATCCTAAGATAGAAGGTTAAAGGAATATATATTAAATGGTTCCCAGTTTTTCATGCTCAACGAGGCCTTTTTAGGTCACCACTGCTCTTAAAATAAAATGATCAGTGTAAGATCAGGAAACACAAATGCATTCCCTGCTTGAAAGATTCACCTTTCAGAACAAAAGGAGCATGCATAACTTAGAGAACTGATGCAAGTATATAATGAAATAGGAAGATACAGAGAACTATCCACACTCAGCTGATATTAGAAATAATGATGTTTTAGTTGTTATGTTGGCAAAATAATTAGAAACATTTTTCATGGGATTTTTTTTTTTTTTTAGATTTTGTTTTTTGTTTTTTGTTTTTTTAGATTTTGTTTTTAAGTAATGTCTATACCCAACATGGGGCTTGAACTCACAAGCCTGAGATCAAGAGTTGCACCCTCTTCCAACTGAGCCCAGCCAGGTGCCCCCTCATGGTCTTTTTACTTAAGCACATTGTATGGTTTCTCAAATCTTCTAATTTGCCCATGTCCCTCCTACCACTATTAAATATTTAGTGCTCTTTTCTTTTTTTTTTTTTTTTAAGATGTTATTTATTTATTTGAGAGAGAGAGTGCGCGTGTGCATGAGCAAGGGGGAGGGGCAGAAGGAGAGGGAGAAGCAGAAGCAGACTCTGCTGAGCCGGGAGCCCAAAGTGGGGCCAGGACCCTGAGATCATGAACTGAGCCAAAGACAGATGCTTAACTGACAGCCACCCAGGCACCTCTCTTTCTTGTTAATTATCATGTCTCACTTATTTCTGACTTCCTTTTACTTCTTTTGATGAAAATCTCTTGAATGAGATATACTATCACCATCAAGCATTTTGTCCTCAATTGTTTTTTAAATCAGTTTTGAAACTTGTTTTTAGTAGTTTACCAAAGTTGATCTGGCTTTGGGGAGGAGGATCATGACCACATTCACAATAAATTGATAATGAAAACCAGAATGTCATTTTTTTTTTCATTTACTAGAGCAATATATACTATTTCATGACCAGTTTACTTGTATCCACAAGTTTTCTACTATAATCCCCTAAGTGCTGACAGTGAAAGCAAACACTGGGGTCTAATTCCTATAACTTCTTTAATTATTGTTACTTTTATAAAATCTGATTCTATTTATTAAAAAAGAACTTCTATTTATTTTTTAAATTAAATTAATTTATTTATCTGAGAGAGAGAAAGCACGAGTGGGGAGAGAGAGAAGCAGGCTCCCTGCTCAGCAGGGAGCCCCATGTGGGGCTCAATCCCAGGACCCTGGGATCATGACCTGAGCTGAAGGCAGATGCTTAAATGACTGAACTACCCAGGAACCTCAAAAAAGAACTTTTACTTTAAGCTAACAAAAACAAAAGACACCCCATTTATAATACTGTTCCCCTTGTCCAGTTTTTAGGCAACTCAAATCTTTCAAACTCAGAAGTAACCTACAAAGCTCTAAAGCATAGAAAAAAAACAAGAAGCTACACATTTATGTTTCCTCTTTAGGCACCAGAATATTTGGTTTAGTATTATACGGTGTATATGATTCTCTGGTTTTTTTCCCTAGACAATCCTCAGCGTTGTCTTAAGTTTAATCAGAGTATTGAAACTGTTAGGGTATGGACAGCAGGTAAGGGTGGAAGAAGGAGACCCATCTTGAAAAATGAAGGAAAGAGGTGACAGTTGAGGCCAGAGGCAGTAACAAAGAGGTATAGTTACACTTAATTACAGATATATAAACAGTTTCCCATGTTTTGTATGCATAGTATATAAGAGTAATTAATAACTAACCCTCTGGAACAACATAACTCCTTATTAGTTCCTGAATCAATACAATACAGTGCCAATAATTACCTGCATGTATTATTTGATCATATATTTGGCTATCTTATTTGTGAATTTCCTTTTTTGATCCATTTTTGTCTTTATCTGCTGATTACATAAATTTGTTAAAAGTGGCAATTTATGCTTTGTTTTATTTGATAAAGTAATTTCATTCTAGAGTAGCTTAGAATTTAATAATGCCAAAAGTATGGTTCTTTGAAGGAACTATAAATTGTTATTTTCAGCATTATGCCACTAAAGAAACATAACCACAAGGGCAAATTGGAATTATTTAAATGAATAATTAATGTGCTTTTGGTTGTATTGTTTACATTTTTTTCCTGATTGGTAAGTATTCATATAGTCATATGATTGTGAAAATCAATTAAAAATACGGAAGTACTCTATGCTCCTAATCTTTATAGTTAAGAATATTAAAAATATATATATTTATTACAAGATACGGGTTTCTAAGAACATCAATACTTTTACCTTTTGAGATTATTTAGCAGTAAGTCAATAGATAATATATTCTGACATTTTAGAATTTTCGACTGGTAAACACAGTTGGGAAATATATTGCCTTTATGTCTCCCATATTGCCTCAATTTTTTGAAGAATAGCCATGCATTTATTTGGGTATATCAGTTTTGGAAGCTGAGTAATTATTTTAGTATAGTAATGGATCTCCTTGTTTTTTTAAAAAGTGATTTGTGGGCAGCCCGGGTGGCTCAGCAGTTTAGCTCCACCACCAGTCCAGGGCATGATCCTGGGGACCCGGGATCGAGTCCCGAGTCAGGCTCCCTGCATGGAGCCTGCTTCTCCCCCGCCTGTGTCTCTGCCTCTCTCTCTCTCTGTGTCTCTATGAATAAATAAATAAAATATTTTTTAAAAATGTGATTTGTAATTTCACTTATATTTTGATTTGTTAGTCACATGTTCTGAATGTAAGAAAGTAATATATTCTAAGTGTTAAGTAATGTGTTATTTAGTAATATAATTTGAGCACAAAGCCAATACTTAACGTAGTTCTGTGATCCATTGCAGCTTCTAGTATATTTCTGCCATTCAAATTGACCATGTTTATTCATTTAAGTCATTATTTCCAATATTAGCACTTCAGGGCCTCAAGTTTTATATCTGACAAAAAATAAGATTAATATTTAATGTCTTCCCTATGATAACTAAGTTTTTGCTTCTTTTAGAAGAAGCTATATCTTTGCATACGTTGATAATTTCAGTATTAAAACATTGTAATTCTGCCCTCCTTGACTTTTTTTTTTTAATTTTATCCATTTATTCATGAGAGACACAAAGTGAGAGAAGCAGAGACATAGGCAGAGGGAGAATCAGACTCTTTGCAGGGAGCTCAATGTGGGACTCGATCCCAGGACCCCAGGATCACACCCTGAGCTGAAGGTAGACACTCAACCGCTGAGCCACTCAGGTGTCCCATACCCTCCATGACTTGTGCAGAATTTTAGTTCAGGTCAACAGCATGCCAATATAATTTAAGATCAGGGATGAATATAGACCCTACCTTCAAAGAATTGATAGTCTAGTAAAACGTATTTTAGGAAATAACATTTATAGCAGCTTTGCCTTTAGAATAGTCTTTGTTTTGCCAAACTTGTCTCTCTTTATCGTAGGGCATTAACTTGTTCAGTTCTTTGTGTATCTAACCCTGATATATATATATACACACCCACACATATATGTATGTGTGTATATATATGTGTATATATATATATATAGAGAGAGAGTGCTAAAGATCTAATCAATAAGCCTGTTTTTACTGTGTATTTATATTTTGCTTCCAGGGGACAGTGTAATTACATTTATAGGTGGCTTCATGTTTTGCATTATGCTTTCGTAACTGACTCTATATTTCTATTATTGGATAATTTGTTATTTTGTGAAAAAACATTGTTGTGTCATAGTGTTTTAGTATTGTTTATTATTAAATAAGTATTATTAAACATTTTTAAATACTCATTTGGTTTTCATCATATGCATATTATTCTACAGACTAAAATAAAGATTTACAATAAAATGCAAAGGTATTGCTATATATTGGCTCAAGATGGGACCGTATTAGTATTTTGATGAATGGCTGCATTTTAGATGTTTTTAACATGAATATTCAGATATATTCTGTTAAATTAGCTGGTTCCATATGTATTTCTATATATCAATCTTCTGTTTAATTTTGATTGAATAGGTGTTTTACAGAAACAGATCATCTTCATAGTTATTTATATATTTCAGATTGCTAAGAAGCCTCGAACACCAACCTCTGGTCCAGTAATCACGAAGCTGATCTTTGCAAAACCAATTAATAGTAAAGCAGTTACAGGACAGACAACTCAAGTATCACCACCAGTCATTGCAGGTTATATTTCTTTATAGTTTATTAAGCTATATGTTTACCTTCTATTTAGGTTTAAAAAAGGCTATTCTGCCGTCTTGAAGTGTTTTAGTGCGACAAGTAGGGTTATTATTATAAACCAAACTAGTTAATAAGAAATGTGACACTTATTAAATGTGTGCTTTGAGCAAAATGCCTTATCTCAAAATTAGTCCATTAGTTTCGTCGTCTTGGGTTTTGTTTTTTGTGTTTTTTTTGTTTGTTTTTTTAACCATGAAATTAGCAAAGTCTTAAACTCCAATAATACTAGCTAACATTTATCTAGTGTTTACCAGGTACCTTGCACTATTCTTAGCTTTTTACATATGGTGACTTAAATAGTCTCTGGGCAATCCTGTGATGTAGGTACTAATAGCAGTCCCATTTTGCCAGTGTGGAAATGAAGGCTACTCAGCTAGTAAATGGTCAAACTGGGGTTTGAACCCAGGCAGTTTGTCTCTAGAGCACATGTAGTTAAGTTTAATAGTTTTAAATTAATACACAGAAGAGTATAGTATTTCATGGTTTCTGTTTGAATTTTTGGTTTCAGAGTGTTAATATGCTTTATATACAGTTTTCTATGAACAGAAAATTGTTACAATGGTAGTAATTACTTAAGTGATAACAGAATTTTAGGTGTATTTACCAGCAAGTTCCTTAGTGAGATCCAGTTCTCTATTATTATATACTTTAAAATTTGTCATCACCAGTAAGTGGAACACTTAAAATCTTGACTTTGAGTATTTCATTCTCTTCCGTTTATCTGCCTTTATATCCTCAATCTAGGAGTTCTTTGACTTTGAAATCTATGATCCATTAACCTTTCTGTTTTCTCATTAATAATCACCTGCTTCCTGTCTTCAGATTCTTCCTTAATCAACATGGAATCCGTGACCCATAATTACCACTCCTGTGCAAATACCCTTCTTATTTTTTTTTCCCTTTCTCCTTCTATAATAGCTTAGCTTACATCCAACTCTCTTCTTACTCCTTGCCTGGAAGGCAGCTCAGTACTTCTAGAGACAGACAGCCATGGAGACTTGTCTTTAATTCAGAGCTATACTAACATGACTCAGAGCTATACTAACATGACTCTTCACCGGTTAGGAGCTCATTTCTAATTTCCATTGTGTTAAGGGCTTATGGAAGTACCTCTGGGTGGTAGACTTGTCTAGAGACTTTTAAATGCTAATTACCCATTCCTAGAATGTATATTCTTGATGAGGGTACTTCAGATGTTAACTAACCATGGAGGAGAATGGGAAGGGGTATGTGTTAAAACCACCTACTGTTTTTGATCAATTTACAGTGTAACAGTAGACAGCTCTGAAGGCAGTGGCAGTGATCTGTCATTTTCCTGAGGTTCTGAATTGTATATAGGGAGGCTTCTCATTTTAGCAAGTGAAAGGGGTCATAGAAAGATTGTAATTTGAGAATAGTGTTTGGTGATGAAATTTCTCTTTTGGCCTTCAGCAGAGATTTATAATGTTTATAGGAGGCTGGTGCCTTGATGCTGTCATGGGAGGCAGGTATAACCCCGGAAGAAAGACTGGAACAGGTTTGGATTTGGAGCTGGTTGAGGAATTGGGCTTCAGTTGGCCAAAAGTAAGGAAGGTTTTGGATATATTTATGAAAAAGGGACCCCTTCCAGTCCTCTGGAAGGTTTTGGTGGAGAGGGTTAACTAAGAAGAATGTCTCAATGCAGTATTTTTTACTATTGAGTTTGAGAGAGTCCCTTAAATTTTTTAATTATGTGAGAAAATTATATATGCTAAATAGTTGTAGTGTTTGCGGAAATGTCTGAATGAATATTTGGTCAGTGCCAAGATTTCATGTTTTTTACATTTGACTATGATGATGCCATTGCTGGGTCTTTGGGTCATTTATATAATGTGTTTGCACACCTTTTTTTTTTTTTTTTTTTCATGGTAAATAGGAATTTTCTTGTAATCTTTGATCTAACTGAGAAGTGTTATTTTATTTTATTATTTTTTTTAATTTTTATTTATTTATGATAGTCATACAGAGAGAAGGAGAGAGAGGCAGAGACACAGGCAGAGGGAGAAGCAGGCTCCATGCACCAGGAGCCCGATGTGGGATTCGATCCCGGGTCTCCAGGATCGCGCCCTGGGCCAAAGGCAGGTGCTAAACCGCTGCGCCACCCAGGGATCCCCTGTTTGCACACCTTTTAATTATAGGCGGATTTATTGGCCCCACCAAAATACGTATATTTCTGTTAAATTTCATTAGAATTGTTGTCATTAAGTTCAGTTTGAGAGCTAATTTCTACTGTCAACTGGTTCATTATTTAAAAGGCTACTTTTAAATTCATATGAGCCAAATTTTAAACCACTGAAGTAGCTTTCCTGGTGAATTCTCTTAATCACAAGGAGACTCTATAATCTTTCTATTATAGCTATTGATTTTTCAAAGTACATTTAGATTTTTTTTTAATGACTTTTGGCCTTCTCATTGAAGATAGATACCTTTTTCTGTCTTGTAGTCAAGACAAACTTACGTTTATATATAAGTGATTTTTCTAAAATGCAGATCTGATCTGGACACACCCTTGCCTAAGATTTTCTTGGCTGTATACATTTCTTATGTATTTCTTGGCTTCAATCTGTCAGATTTGAATTCAAATATGAGTGCTTTCTTAACATTAACGACATTTTTGATCAAATTACATACCTTTTCATTTTCACCTATCAGTTCCATACTTATAATGATTTAATTTATCTTCTCTTAGGACATAGGATTTTGGCTTTATTCCTCTTACTTAAAATACCTTTCTTTGCTATACTCTTGTCCTAATCATCTCCCATGTATTCCCATAGAACTTAATTATACCTACTAAATTCTTAACTTTAATTAGACTTCTTTAAATTCCATATTGGGGGATCCCTGGGTGGCTCAGCGGTGCCTGCCTTTGGCTCAGGGCGCGATCCTGGGGTTCCGGGATCGAGTCCCACGTTGGGCTCCCGGCTTGGAGCCTGCTTCTCCCTCCTCCTGTGTCTCTGCCTCTCTCTCTCTCTCTATGTCTATCATGAATAAATAAATCTTTAAAAAAAATAAATTCCATATTGGTTTTTAATATTTCCATTGGTCACGCTGTATTATAATACTTGGTTTTCTTATCTATTTCCCCTACTATATTTATAATTTTCTTTAGTGATAATTTTTTGCTTTGTTCTGTTATCTAATTTTTAAATTTTATTTAAAATAGAATAGTGATAAAATATACGTACATAAATTGTGTTAGAACATACATAGCATTTTAATCATTTTCCAAGTGGACTGTTCAGTGGCATTAAATATATTCACACTGTTATACCACCATCACCATCACTACTTTCTATCTCCAGAACTTTTTTCATCTTGCAAAAGATAATCTCTGTATTTATTAATCAATAACTGCCCATTCCTCCCCTCTCACCACCAACTCCTAACAGAGACTTTTTGTCTCTGTCAGTTTGATTACTCTGTATATCTCATATAGTGGAATCATGCAGTATATGTTCTTTTGTAATTGGCTTATTTTACTCAGCATAATGTCTTCATAGTTCATCTATGTTGTAGCATGTAAGAATTCCTTTTTTAGGCTGAATAATACTCCATTGTGTGTATGTACTACATTAGTGGTAGCTCTTTTCTTTTATCTTGTTTATCTCAATTTTTTCAGACTTGGCACAGTTTCTGGCACATAGCTGTGTTCAGTGAATGTGTATTTTTTAATGAATGTGTATGTGCATGGAAGCAGTGTGGTGGTGTGGGAGGAACTATTGGTAAACATGGGTTTTAGTCCTGGCCCTTCTATCGATTTTGTCTGTGATCTTGGGCAAATAATTATTGGTTTTTCTTATTTCTATAAAATGTTGATACCAGACACTTCAGAAGGCTTGGCAGATGGTTAAATGAGATACAGAGGTGCTTGTTATTGGAGCTCCCGAGGTACAAGTTTGCTACAATGGAGCAAGCTTCATCAATATGAAAATATTCACTAATCTCTTACAGAATTAGTCCTCGTTTAGATAAGCTAACTCCCTGCTGCTCCCCAAACCCCATCTTTTTGGAGTATGTCTCTTGATTCTTGAAGAACAGCCAACAACAGAGTATAAATACCTTGCATATTGACTTCAAGGGGAAATTGTATAACTTGCATACTTTCTTGAATCTGTCTGCAGAGCTAAGGATAAGTAGGGATTTGGAAATTAGATAATCAGGAGGGATGCTATCTGGATGAAAAGCAAGCTCCTAAAAAAGAATAACTTGATTTTTAAAGAGGTGTAGAGAGTTCTTGGGAAAATTGATAAAATCCTGAAATATTTTGTCAGAGGTGATCTTCAATATGATCATGTTATGCCTATCAAACAGAATCTGTCATTGCGCTATCATACAGATTTTTAGAAGAATCTTCTTTCCTCCAGACTTGATCCGATGAGTTAGTGTAGTTTTAATTATAAATTGGATTTTTGTTAAATATAAGCACAACTCCACAAAGGTGAAAGTTTTATGCTTAGTTTTGTTTATTTAAAATAAAATCTGTGTCCCTGTTTTATTTATTTATTTTTAAGGATTTTATTTGTTTATTTGAAAGAGAGACAGGGGAGCAAGAGAGGGAGAAGCAGCCTCCTTGCAGAACAGGGAGCCCAATGTGGGAATCGATTCCAGGACCCTGGGTTAGTGACCTGAGTTGAAGGCACATGCTTAACCAACTGAGAGCCAACCAGCGCCCCATTTTGTCCCTGTTTTAAATTAATTCATTTTTAAGTGACCTTTTTCTGGATTAGTTGTTTTTGGGAACTGAGGATCATCTATATTAACTGGTTCTGAAACTTTTTTCTGAATCTATGTAATGCTGAACAAATGAGAAATTATAGTAATAGCCATAAATGATGAGCATTTTATGGCACTGTGTTTTCATTGGTAATTTGTTGGGGCTTCAGATTTATCCCACAGGTATTCATTTTAGAAACTAGAGCCAGGGGGATCCCTGGGTGGCGCAGCGGTTTGGCGCCTGCCTTTGGCCCAGGGCGCGATCCTGGAGACCCAGGATCGAATCCCACATCAGGCTCCCGGTGCATGGAGCCTGCTTCTCCCTCTGCCTATGTCTCTGCCTCTCTCTCTCTCTCTGTGACTATCATAAATAAATAAAAATTTAAAAAAAAAAAAATTTTTAAATAAAAAAAAAAAAAAAAAAAAAAAAAAAAAAAGAAACTAGAGCCAGCAAACATTTTACTTCAGGCAGGTTCAACACTTTAAGGTGGCCTAAAAATATTTGATGTAGATTCATTTAGTTTATGTAGAATTGAGTTATTTAGTTATGTAATTCAGGTTAAAAAGAAGCAACTCTCAGCTGAAATTCATTAATGACTATATTTTGTCGTGAAATTGAAAATTTTGTACTTAAAATATTTTAAAAATTGATAAATGTCAGATAACCTTGTTTTTAAAAAAGAAACTGTATATACTGTGCTGTGGCACAGTTATCAGAAAAAAACAATCCAGAAGCTCTTAAGTGCTAGTTCTCTATTTTTGTCTAAAGAGGAAAGTCCTTTCTTTCTTCTCTTTTTCCCCCCTTTCATCTCTAGATATATCTATAAATTCAATCATAGCTTCTAAGAGGGGACTTTAGAGATAATGTAGTTATCTATCTTTTCTCTTTCTTAGGTGCTTCAATTCCCTCTTTAGCCAGTGGATTTGATTATACAGCATCTGCTTGGAACACCTTCAGTGACTGAAAATTCACTTGTGGTGAAACAGTCATTTCAACTGGAAATTTCTGTTAGAAGTTCTTTCCTATTGCTGAGCTCAAACTTCTGTTTCTGTGCATTAGTGCTGTGCATCTGATGTGCTACAGAGTGGCTCTAATCCTTCCACTGGACAGCCTGGATCAGGCAGGATAATCTTGACTTTCCTGCCATAATAAACAGTCTCTAAATCTCAGAAGTTTAAAAAATTTTACTTTTTGTTCATACTTGCTAAGATTATCTATAAGTCCATTGTGGATTAGAAAGGGGGCTCGTCTTATCCTGGTCTCTCAAAGACCCAGGCTGACAGCGGGATCATCGTCTCAGATGTGGCAGAGGAAAAGAGAGCTTTGGAAGGTTTTGCATAGGCAGTAAATGTTCTGGCCCAGAATGACACACATCACCTCTACTCATAATTCATCAGCTAGAACTTGTCACACGGCCCTAACCTAATTACAGTGCGTGGGGAGGTGGAGGTGGTGCAGTACTACCATGTGCCTAGAATGGGAGAGAACCAGAATACTAACAGTGGTCACACCCAGTCTCTTAAGAATTTGGAGATATGTCATGTCTTTGTATTCCTCTCTTGCGTAGGATAAATATTTCCAATGTTTCAACTTATTGTGATATGATTCCCATTTTCCTAAGCCATCCAGACACCCTATAGTTTTTCTGCATTTTTCCTGATGGGTATTGATTGTCCAGAAGGGAACACAGTATTCCTGCATTCCTGTTGGAATCTGGCCAGGAAGAATTTTTTCTTTTCCTTTTGGCAGTCTAAAACCAAGTAGTATTAAACCAAACAGTGTTCAAGTTAGTCTGATAACTTTGATAGATGTGGTTTTACATTATATCCTGGATGGTTTAAGTTCAGAGTAAGACAGTTGTAGTATATATAGTACAGAGGTTAAATTTCGAGACTTGGATTCAAGGCTCAATTTTCAGGAATTGCGTTACCCAGGGCATGTTGCATAGTTGTCCTGAGCCTATTTTCTGATAGAAGTTAACAGGTTTGAGCATGTGAGCAGAAGTGTTTCATGGATTTTACATAAAGTGGTGTTAGGATACTAAGTATTACTAAGAAGCATTGTTTTGTTTCCTTCTGACAGTTTCACATTAGTTACTAGGGACTCACTTGAATGTTTAAGTTCATACCTAGATACATATGAAGTAGTGAACATATATACTACAATCCTTATGAGTGTAGATCATCATCACATACATTTTTATATTATTATTGAAAAAAGTCAAACTGATGTGCTGCCTCTCATTTGCAGGTAGGGTTCTTTCACAGTCTACTCCTGGGACTCCATCAAAGACCATAACAATATCTGAAAGTGGTGTTATTGGATCAACTTTAAATTCTACAACACAGACACCAAATAAAATAGCCATCTCACCTTTGAAATCGCCAAATAAGGTAAAAAAAAAAAATTAGCCACAAATGCCAAGTGTTGTGGTTATGCCTTTATGTTCTTACTAGTCACTTTAGATGCTTCAGTTTTAATATATTCCCAAACAAGTAATAGGCATTCATCGAATACTAGATTTAGTAATCAAGGATATATGGCAGAAAAAAAACTTACTCTAAACACATAGTAAGCTAGTAATCATTTTGCATGCTAAGATGATTTCCATGGCCCGTATGAATGTGGGTACAACAAAAATCTTTTGAATGAGGTACATGATGTGTTCAGTTCTTCAGTTAATATTTGCACAAAATTATTTTCTTTGGGAAGTCACATATGTAGTGACTATATGAATATAAAATGTTAAGTGTAACATTATAATTATTTTGATAAAATACTGTTTTCTGCTGAAACTGTCCTGGGTTTCATAGATATCCGAGCTTTTGCTGGGTAACAGAGTACCTAGACTACTAGAAATTGCTATCAGATGCTGGTAACCAGATCTTCAGAGTTTTTAGACTTAAGTACAGTTCAAAGCATTTGAAAGCTTTTCATAATTTGTTTTCATTGTAAGGTAGCAAAATACCTATCATTTTACTCTTAGGTCAAGTATGGAGTCTTAGCTCACTTTCCTAAAACATACAGATGTCATTATACCAGCATAACATTTTGAAAAGTTCTGTTTTAAAGGACATAATCAGGTGGAAAGCTAAGCATCACTTGTCTGTAAGATGCTGCCTTTGTGATTCTGGAAACTTACTACCCTTTATTCTGCCTTTTTACTGAATTTATTATTATTCATAAATAGAACAAACAACTGTTTTACATTTTTTTAAAGTATAACTGTTGGTTTCTGTTCTAATGAGGCTTGAATACTTTATATAAATATGTCTCTTACAGTTTGTTAAAATGAGATTCTTCCTGCAAAGTAATAGAAAATCATTATTTACTTAAATGGATTGACATCGATAGATATTTGGGTACTTCCCATATGCTGTGCGATGGGCACTGGGGATAAAAGTGTGAACAAGACAAGTTTTTCATTTCAATGGGGAAGTTAGACTTGAACATTCAGAATTGCCGTATAGAATCATTATGGTCACAAGTGGGTTGATGAGTTCTGCTGTGTGTCAGGGAGGTTTATACTGAGGCTGGTCTTGAAAGGTCTAAACCTTAAAGGTGTTTTGGGTCTTAGCTATAGGTGAGCAGAAGAAGCTTTCTGGATTGAGGTAATACTTTACACAAAAGTGGAAAAGTGTATGTCCTTCGAGGCAACTACATTGCTTTAGTAGTGTAAGAGCTAAGGACACTGAGGTCAAATGGAAGGTTTTATTCTCTTGAGGGGAGTTCCCATTGTATTGCATTGTTTCTGAAGACTTTCTATGGCTTTCCATTGCTTCTAGAGCAGTGGTTTCCTTGTTTGCACGTTGGGATCACTTGAGAATGCCTGGTGCCTATCCCCAGAGACTGTTTTAATTGATCTGGAATTTGGCCTGGTATCAAGATTTTTAAAAGCTCTTTAAGTGATTTTAATGGGTATCCTGGATTGAAAACCACTACTCTAGGATAATATGAGATTTGCATTTAAAAAAAAAGATGATTCTTGTGGCGTTATGAAAGATAGTTTAGAGGAAAGTAAGTCTGAATTCTGGTAGAGACCAGTTAGGTTAGTGATTCTCAACCTTGGCTGAACTTTTGAAGTACCCTGGGACCCCTGGAAAACACTAATGTCTGGGTCCTACCCTGACTCTATTTGAATGAAGATCTCTAAGGCTGGGGTCTAGGTATTTTAATATTTTTAATTCTAAAGTGTGGGTCAAGGTAGAGAATCACTAAGTTAGATTATTATAGTACTTTATGTTTGAGCTAGGCTGGTAGCTAAGGGGCTTGGGAAGAAGAGATAGGTAAAGGAACTTTAAGACTTAAGACTGGACGTCAGGGTCTTAAGGAGGGGAAGAATCTAGGATGACTCCTAGATTCCTGACTTGAGTAACAGTGTAGTTGGTGGCACTGTGAAGTAGTATGACTGGAAATGGGCTGTACCTGATGACCTACAAATAGGAACTAGCTTTGTTTTTCTCTCATCCTCCATTTTAGCCATGATATCTTGGATCTTCCTTCCCTACTTCTTGACAAGAAGGTATTTTTTACTGTAAGAACAAGCCTCATTTTGGTGATAATCACAAGTATGAAAAGTCTAGTCAAAACGTTAAACCTAGTTAAAAGCTTCTCTCTTAAAAAAAAAAAAAAAAAGCTTCTCTCTTCAACTCAGACCTAATCATGGTTCAGGGACCATGTTTGTAGTGGAGAAAAGGAGTATAATCCGGTTCTTCCCTCTTCTACCTTTCCCTTCTTTCTGCTTTTGGCTTCTGATTGGAAGGAAGATTAGAAGGAAAGAACAAAGTTTTAAATGACTAGGATGATTGTAATCTAGATGCCAGTGTCACAGGTGTCCAAGTATGGACTTTTACAATTGTATGTTTAGGAAAGTTTTTGGAGACCCCTGTGGATATGTCTGCATTGCCCAGTTCTCTGTCAGGAGTGTGGTACACACTCAGGCTATCTTTGGCAGTTTTCTCCTGGCTCACTCTTGCCTCCTGTAGTCTGCCCCAGAGCCTGTTACTGTACTGTACTGTACCCATACAGCAGGGTACGTGTCTTTGGCTCATCAAGATGCTTTAGCCCTTCGCAGCATCTGTTTGGCTAATAGGAAACCTATAGAACCCAATGGTAGAAGTGCAGCTTGACTAACTGCTATCCTCCGTGTTCTTGCTCTGCCATTTTGACAGCTTCATCCAACCTCTTGCTGTCAGAATTCTCCAGGCCGGAACCAGTTTCTTTGTTCACATATGTCCTGAACTCCTGGGGGTATGTGTCAAGTTCTCCCAAGAACTCTCTTACTGCATTCATTTTTGGTGTGGTTAAACCAAGAGCTTTAAGAGTTTATCTCTCTCCCTCTCTCTTTCTCTCTCTCTCTCTTACACACACACACACACACATACACACACACACACACACACACACATACACACACACTTTCTTTATCATACTAGGTTGCCAGGCAAAAATTACGATGTCAGTTTTCCCTTCTTAAAGTTATCACTCAGTCTATCCCAGAGGCTTTCTTGGAGAGCCCCTGCTTTTGTTCTCTTACTGAGGTACACAGCCTTAGCATTCTGTTTATGAATTCACTTCCATTTCTGTTTTGTTTCATTTTTAATAGGCAGGAGGTGGATGATAGGGATGCTGTCTCAGTAAGTCTGCCATGGATGTTTTGTCTTCCTTTATAGAGTGTGGGGGTTTATCATTTATAGTCCTCAGCCTTGGAAAAAAATCACATTATTGTCTTAAACTGGAGAAGAAATAAAGAGAGAATAGCCGATTTGGGCAAAAATATATTGTTTAGTTCTTGGAGATGTCGGTCATCGAAGTACCCACTGATTATTGAAGGAAGATGTCCATTAGGAAGTTGAATATAGGGACGCCTGGGTGGCTGAGTAGTTGAGTGCCTGCCTTTGGGTCAGGGCATGATCCTGGGGTCCAGGATCGAGTTCCACATCGGAGTCCTTGCAGGGAGCTTGCTTCTCCCTCTGCCTGTGTCTCTTTCTGTGTCTCTCATGAATAAATAAATAAGATCTTAAAAAAAAAAAAAAAAAAGGAAGTTGAATATAGGCAGTGACTAAAACTATGCATATAGATGAAATCAGCCAGGGAGCATGCTGTTGTGTGTAGAGAGGGATGAAAGCAGGAACCACAGAAATATTAAGAGTTGGTAGAAGAAAAGGAGTCAATGCTAACAGAGGTAGTAGGAGAAACTAAAAAATACTGAAAGGGGAAATGAAATGACTTCAAGAGTGATATTGGGCTGCAATTTCAAATGTCAGGATAGTCATTTAAGAAAAAACTGAAAAATAAGGATTTGCCCCATTGATCAAAAGTGGTCGAAAGAAAATCCTAAGTGTCCACTGTTTCCTACTTGCCAACATTCATAATCTGATCGCCATCTGCCTTGAATAACCAGGACTTCTTTCTTTATTTATCCCTGTTTACAAGGGGTACCATCCAAAGGCCCAGACTCCTACATCCCCCTTTATCTCCCACATCTAGTCTCCTTAAGGCTATCAATATCTTCTATCCATGTTCCCACGTGTCCCCTACTCTTGAACTCCTTCCTCTGTGCTCTCCCTGGAGTTCATAATCAAAATAATACCCTAAATCCTCAGCCTTTTTACTGAATGTTCCTTTTATCTTCTTGTTCTAGCGGATACCCAACCCTCCCCTAGGATACTGCTTCCCCAGCAGACCTCTTAAATGATGGCCATTTTTTCTCCTTTAGCCCTTAGGCCACTGGGCCTACAGTGGAGGGAGCAGGACTACATGTCATCTTTGCTTCTCATTACACCCTGCAGACCATTGTCACTTTCTTCTCCATCTTTGAAACTAATGTTACCAGGTTTGTAGTGGGAAGTCAGGCATATCTGATGTTTTCTCAATTTACTTGATACTATAGTTGTCTGGTGGTGTACTTCTTCCATTATATTTATTTTCTAAAGTAATCCTCAGTTCCCTAAAGTATTTATTAGACATGTAAATAAGTACTAAACCAATGAAAATACAATTCTACGTGGTTTACCTTATTCTTGCTTTAGGTTTTAGCAATGCTGTTCTCTTCTACTTTCTAACATTTAATATGTCTTTTGTCCTGTAATCTTACTCTTTAAGTACTGTTTTTTTCTTGGCATATTTGGATTTATTTCAGAAATTCACTGTGATTTAACATTCACAATATTAATAGGAAAAAAGAATAATTTTACAAATTTATACATCCCAACACATGTAGGAAAATCCTGATGTTAGCCAGCCTCCATTTTGATTAAAAATACCTCAAACAATAAAAACAGAAGGATACTTTCATAATTTGAAAAGGGAGACAATACATCAAACTTCATGTTATGGTGCAGTGTTGCACAAGCATATCCACTTCCCACACTTGTTCATTTCTACTGCAGGTCTGTGTTAATGCAATATTGCAAGAAAAAGAAATAAATGGCATAGGGCTTCAAAAGAAAGTAACAAATTGTCACAAGTTACATATTATGTTATTATATACATGTAAAATTTAATAATCTATTGAACTAGAATTAATGTATGATGTATATATACATAAATTTAGCAAGATGGTTAGGTAGATGCATTGTCAATATAAAAATCAATATTCTAGACCATTTTTATTTAATATTAAATAATATAAATTAAAAATAAATTATTCGTATGATTGGATTTAAATCTTGCATCTTACTAGTTATTTTCTCTTTGTCTCATCATCCTTTTGGTTGGTTTGTTTTTTTTTTTTACTGTTTTTCTGTCTCCTTTTAGGTGAATTGAATAGTTTTTGTGATTCTATTTTACCTCTACTATTGGCTTATTATAGTTTAAGCTTTTAAAATATTGGTTTCTCTAGAGTCTAATATGATTTGATTTATTGCAGTCTACCTTTATATTTATGTCACTTTATGTAGAGTGAAGATCTTACAGTTGAGTACTCCCAGTTCTTCAATCCTTTATGCTGTCATTGTTAAACATTTTACTTTTACATGTTATGAACTCCATGATACATTTTTTTGTTTTTGCTTTACACAAAATTACCTTTAAAAACAATTAAAAATAAGAAAACCAAGTCCTTTATTTTCATTTTAACTGTATCTTAACATACTTCCTTCCTTTGTATAGGCCCCAATCTTAGTTTGGTATCCGACTCCCCCCTGAAGAACTTTCTTTAGGAGGGGTGCCTGGCTCTGTCGGTTGAGCAGCCAACTCTTGATTTCAGCTTGGGTCATGATCTTGGGTCTTGAGATCAAGCCCCACATTGGGAGTCTGCTTGTCTCTCTCCCTTTGCTCCTCCCTCCCCTCCCTCCACTCACATACATGCTTGCTCTCTCTCTCAAATAAATAAATAAAATTTTAAAAAACAACTTTCTTTAGTAAAGTTTAATTTTCTTAGGAAAATTAAAATTTCTTTTAAGGAAAATTCTGCTGACAAAAGATTGTCTCAGCTTTTATATTGCCTGAAAAAAGTCTTATTTTGCATTAACTTTGAAATATATATTTTTTTTAATTTTTTTTAAATTTATTTATGATAGTCACACAGAGAGAGGGAGAGGGGCAGAGACACAGGCAGAGGGAGAAGCAGGCTCCATGCACTGGGAGCCCGACGTGGGATTCCATCCTGGGTCTCCAGGATCGCGCCCTGGGCCAAAGGCAGGCGCCAAACTACTGTGCCACCCAGGGATCCCTGAAATATATTTTCATTGGATAAAAAATTCTGGGTTGACACTTTTCCCCCAGTGCTTTAAAAATGCCACCCTGTTGACTTCTAGATTGCATAGTTTTTGGCATTACTTCTTGTAATGCTCTAATTTCTGTTTTTTCTTCCTTTGTATATGTCATGTCTTTTTTTTCCTACCTGCTTTCAAGATTTCCTCTTTATATTTGGATTTCTGTGGTTTGACTGTTATGTATCCATATGTGTGCTGTGTTATTGTTTTCTTTTTTTAGGTACATATTTATCTTGATTTTGAACCATCTCAGATGTATAATTTATTGTCTTATTTTTTGAAAACTTTTGGCTGTTATCTCTTCAAATATTTCTTCTGCCTTATCTTTTCTCTCTTCTCATTCTAGAACTCTAGTTTCAAAAACGTTAGACTGATAACAGTTCCACAGCTCTAGATATTCTTCTGTTTTTCCTGTCCCACTTTGTTTTCTTTATGTTTCAATTTGGGTAATTTCTATTGACATGTCTTTAAATGCATTGATTTCTTCCTCATTTCCATGGAGCTTACTAACTGGGCCCAATGAAGGACTTCTTCATCTCTGATAATTGTATTTTTTAAATTTCTAGCATTTCCATTTGACTCCTTCTTCCAGTTCCCATCTCTCTGCTGCAGTTCCCCACAGTTCATTGTATGTTGTCTTACTTTCCCACTAAGTCTGCTAATATATAAAATAACATAGTTATTTTAAAGTTCTTATCTGATGGTCAAAACATCTAGATCATATCTTAGACTCCCTCTCATTTTATTGCTGGAATGCCTCTTGGCGCATTTAAAAAGAAATTTGGATTTTTAAGCTTATGAATCTGGGGCAGGAGAAACCATATTCTATTAAAGGTAGGTGACTTAGAACAAAGACTGAAGCCAGGCTGTTGATTCATTTCAAATCTGATCAGAAAGATTTCAGGATAGGGAACTTTTAGATAAATGAAGCTCAAGAAACATAAAAGTTTTCAGACCTTGGGTTCTGGAAAATTGGATCAAAGAAACAAGAGGTTAGAACCTAATAACCCTTTCTTTCTCACTAATTTGGTTTAAGGGTAAATAAATATCCTAAAATGTAAGGCCCCATCATACTTTATGTAATGTTAACAGCTACCGTTTTTCCCCCTTAATGTCTTTATGTTGAATGTGAATGCATCTTCAAAATATCTTACTCTACTTTTGAGAGTTTATGCAAATATCCTGGGTATCATTGAATACACCTTACATAGACTTCTTGTCAGTTTTGCTCTTCAACCCCGGGGAGTGCTGTTCTTTTTTGGCTCTTATTTGGTAAAAAATCTGTCCTATTTGCCTTGCCTGTGGTAAATAATTGAACCATCACCTAGCCATTTAGGATGCCGACTGCCATGTGAGAAATTTCAGAGCATAAACTATGTATGTATGGGTAGATTAAGAAAAGGTTAAAAAAGAAAAGTTTCTTACTTCTCTGATTTCTATGACCAGTGTATAACTTCTTGAACTCTTCCTACTTTTGGGTCTTCTAGCTTAGAAGAATTCTCTGAAGTTTTTATAATTAAATTCTAGATTCAACATTTTACTATAGTTGCTTTGTCATTTATCTATCTGTCCCAATATCCATTAATCACCTTTTTAAAATGCATTTCAAAGTAAGTTGTACATGTCCAGTATACTTCTTCCCAAATGTTTTATCAAACATACCACTAACTAGAATTGACTGTTCAGAGGTTTTTCATTTGAGGTGAAATTTATGTATGCGGAAATATGCAAATCTTAAAGGTATCATTAGATGAGTTCAGATGAAATGCATATATCTATGCAACCCAAATCTCTGTTAAGATAAAAACATTGTTGTCATTGATGGAAGTTAAACATTTTTTTCCTGATTGTTTTTGAATGTATCTAGATAAATAAGGCACCTATCATTTGACAGGTTTTGGTAAACAAAATTTTTTAAAAATACCAGTCTTGAGGGGCACCTGGGTGGCTCAGTCAGATAAGCATCTGTCTTTGGGTCAGGTCATGATCCCAGGGTCCTGGGATTGAGCCCCATGTTGGCTCCTTGCCAGTGGGGGGCCTGTTTCTTCCTCTCCTCCCTGCCTGTGCTCTCTCTCACTCTCTGTCTCAAATAAAAATCTTTTAAAAAGACTTTTTTAAACCAAAATCTGTCAAATGATAGGTGCCTTGTTTATCTAGATACATTTGAAATATTTATAATAGGCCCGAAATTACAGTAAAATAATGTTCTCAGTCTCCCTGAAGGTTATCTCTATTCTAGCCAACTGGAAGGGAAAAGACATGGAAAAATGCATGTGAGAGGCTTTTTTATGACCCAGACCTGGAAATATGCATCCATTCACTTCACTAGCTAAAACTGGGTTGCGTGGTCTCACCTTAACAAGGGAGGCTAGGAAATATGATTGGCTGTATGTCTAGGAAGTAGAAGAGACTATGGATTTTAGTTAGCAGGAAGTAGCCTGTAGCATAATCATTCCATATATAACATAAGAGTGCTACATTAACGTAGGTAATTGACATTAGTCAGGAAACTGGGAACCTGAACAATAATGAGAGATACTCTTCCATTGTGTGTTTCTCAGTGGCTATCAGTATTTATTGAGGTCAGTGTGTTCCCTGTGCTGAGGCTATGGGAACTATAGAAGAGCTTACAGTGGCTGGGCGCACAAAATGGAATGCATATTAAACAATTTTGAATAATGAAATAGGTGCTTGGTTGTATGGTACAGACAAGATGGTTTGAAACTAAAGAGAGTTAACTCCTGGTATTCCTTCATTCACCATTTACACAGATATTTAATCAATGCCTACTATATGTTAGGGGCTCTGTTGTGAAACAAGGGAAAGCAAAAATAGAAGTGTGGGCCTAAAGTCTATGGAAGTTATGGGAGGCAGTGTGATAGAAATGAATCAAATAATTATACAAATATATAAAGTTGCAAAACCATGAAAAGACTCATGGTGGCACAAGATCCTATGCAAGAGATTCAACACAGGATGATTTAAGAAGGCATCCCTGAGCTAAGGTTTTGTATGGGTGTGAATTAGAGTGGATGTCAGCCACAAGAGTAGAGAACTAGAGCTGGAATAATGTATATGTGGAACAGTAAGACAACTACTCTGATCAGAATTAGTAATGTGTTGGAGCGAATGGAGAGCGTATAAAGATAGGTTGGATTATGGATAATTTTCAAAACAAGGCAAATTTAGACAATTTTGTGATTAAATGGAGACTCATGGAACGTTTTTGAGGCAACAAGAGCTATAATCAAAATATTAAAGTGAAGTTTGCAAAAAATTTAGCAGTCTCTAGTGGCAGGTAGAGGCTAGTCATAAAGATGATTGAGTTTGTTTTGTAGATATCCAGGCAGGAAGTGATATGAACAATGACAATATCAAAAAGTTGAGTTAGAACAATTTGGGGACAGAGATTCAGGATAGCCTTTGCTTTCGCTATGAAGCTCTTACATGTTTGAGTTGGAGGTGATCGTGGTTGTAATAAGTACAATTTGAAGTGAAGGGTGTCTGTTTTCCTGATAAACTTTGACATAGATTGTTGTAAGATTAATAATAGTTGGAGTTGAGATGATTACAGATTATAGGCTTCACTGATTCTGTTGCCTGAAGCTTAATTTTGTTTTTAGCTCCTCCTACCAGTACCCATTAACCAGGTTATAGGAGCAGGAGGAATAAATGAGAATTTTTTTTAAACAATTTTATTTATTCATGAGAGATACAGAGAGGCAGAGGGAGAAGCATGGTCCCTGCGGGGACCCCGATGCAGGACTCAATCTGGGGACCCCAGGATCACACCTTGAGGTGAAGACAGACGATGCTCAACCCCTGAGCCACGTAGGTGTCCCAATGAATGAGAATTTATTTTCTTTTCTGTTATACTGGTTTTGTTTTATGCTTTTATAATTATGTTGATTGAACACCTGTGGGGTCCTGTGGCCTTATTATTAAAAACTTACTATAGCAACTTAAAATTTTTTTTTTTTTAAGAAACATTTGATTTTTTTTAAAGATTTTTTATTTATTTATTCATAGAGACACAGAGAGAGAATGAGAGGCAGAGACACAGGCAGAGGTAGAAGCAGGCTCCATGCAGAGAGCCCGACGTGGGACTTGATCCAGGGTCTCCAGGATCACGCCCTGGGCTGCAGGCGGCACTAAACCACTACACCACCGGGGCTGCCCGCAACTTAAAATTTTTTAAAGATTTATTTATTTATTTAGAGAGTGAGAGCGAGGCAGGGGAAGGGGCAGAAGGAGAGGGAAAGATAATCTTAGGCAGACTCCACAGTGAGTGTGGATCCCAGCACCCGGCTTGATCTCTCAGGATCCTGAGATCATGACCTGAACCAAAACCAGGAAGTCAGATGCTTAACTGCTGTGCTACCCAGGCACCCCTAAAATTAAATATTAAACGTCTAAAAATGTTAGTTAGAATAGTGTAATTAACCCACATGTACATGTACCCTTTACCCAACTTTAAAATTATCAGCTTTACCTTCTTTCCATCTATAACCTCCTACCACCTTGTTTGTTTTTTTTTAAGTAAATCATGCCATTTCAAAAAAAAAAAAATCATGCCATTTCATGTGCAGATACTTCTTTATGTGTATAAAAGGATTTTTTTTTTACTTACATTCCTTTAATGCCATTAAATACCTAGTTAATTTGTATTTCCCTAATCATCATATTTATTTTTACACTATGTGAATTTGAGATTCAGATTAAGTTTGTGAAAAGATCAATATTTCTTTTAGTTTTTTCATCTTCCCTTTTCTTCTCTTGCCCTTTAAAAAAAAATTGGGTTGTTTATATCCTATAGTTTTTCATAGGCTTGTTGCATTCCTTTGGTGCTGTTTAGTTTCAGGAATTGCTGGAATGGAACCCAGATGGCTCCTGTATCTTTAGACTTCACCATATGTTTTGTAAATACTTTCTCCCCCTGTGTGACTTATCTTTTATATTCTCAGCAGTATCTTTTGTAGGGCAGAAATTTGTAATATTAATGAAGTTTGACTTACCAATTTTTTCTTTTCGTGGATCATGGTTTTGGTATTGAATCTAAAACCAAACCCGGGATCCCTGGGTGGCGCAGCGGTTTAGCGCCTGCCTTTGGCCCAGGGCGCGATCCGGGAGACCCTGGATCGAATCCCACCTCGGGCTCCCGGTGCATGGAGCCTGCTTCTCCCTCTGCCTGTGTCTCTGCCTCTCTCTCTCTCTCTCTCTCTCTCTGTCTATCATAAAAAAATAAAATAAATAAAATAAAATAAAAAATAAAACCAAACCCAAGGTAAACTAAATTTCCTCCTGTGTTATCTTCCAGGAGTTTTATTGTTTGTTTCATAATTTTAGAATTTTAGACCTGAGTCCATATGAAAGATTTCTGTGTCAAGAAACACTTTTTTGCATGTGGATGTCCTATTGTTCTAGCACCATTTGTTGAAAAAACTATCTCTGTTGAATTATTTTTGCTACTTTGTCAGAGATTAGTTGATCATATTTATGTGAGTCTGTTTCTGTGCTCTCCTGTTTAATCAGTCACTTTTAGCCTTTGCTAATCTCATTGATTAAAAGATCTCACATAGACTTTCTTTTTTAATTATTTATGTCTTTGTGTCTTCTGCACTCCTCTACTGTGCACTCTGATGCCCTACGTTTTCTTCTAAGAGTTTTTAGTATTAGATCTTACATTTAGATCATAGATCCCTTTTGAGTTAATTTTTGTATTTGATGTTGGGAAAAGATCCAATTTCATTCTTTTTTGTGTGGATATAGTTTTTCTGGCACCATTTGTCTTTTCCACATTGTATGGTCTTGGCACTCTGGTTAAAAATCATTTGACCATATATATTATGCAGGTTTCTTTGTGGACTCCATATATTCTGTTTCACTGATCTGTGTATCTGGCTTTATGCCAATATTGGTTTTTGTTTTTTGGGAGTTTTGTGGTTTTTTTATGTTAAATCTTTGACCTATTTGAAATTTATTACACAGAATGAGTTATAGGGATCCACCTTTTTTCTTTAGACCAAATAGCTAGTTCATATCATATATTGAATAGCTCATCATTCTCCATTGATTAGAAATGCCAACTTCCAACATGAACTGTTCTGTATATAGATTCTTTTTAATTCTCCAAGTAGTTTATTTCAAAATTATTTTTGTTGTAATACCAAATTTGATCATTTGAAACTTGCTTTACAACATATTGTCTAAGATTCATTTGTGTCACAATCTATAGCTGTAGTTAATTTTTATTGTTCTGTAATTTTATTTCCTTTTCCCTCCTTTTTGATATTGAAGTATGATTAATATACACTGTGATATTAGTTTAGGTGTACAGTATAATGATAGAACAATTCTATACATTATTCAGTTCTCATCATGGTTAAGTGTACTCTTAATCCTCTTTATTTCAACCATCCCCACACCCACCTCCCTCTGGCAACCACCAATTTGTTCTCTGTATTTCAGAGTGGTTTTTGTCTCTTTTTCCTTTGTCCATTTTTTTGTTGTTGTTATATGGTTCTTTTATCTATTCTTTTGATCTTAAGTACTCTGCTCCTAGGCCAGTCCCATACTATTTTATTTATTCTATCTTGATAATGTTGTAATCTTTAGTAGGATTGGTTTCTGACCTTTTCTTTGACCTTTTCTTTGAATGCTTCCATGGATACTAATATTTAAATTACTCATCTTTGTCACTGTAATTCATGACTATAAATAAAACATAAGTTGGGTTAATATCTATAAAAAAGTAGCAAAAGAATGCCTTATAGTTATTTCATAATATTTCACCAGTCAATAAAACAGTGCTGAAAGTTCTGGTATTCATCTCAAGTTTTGACTCTGTCATTAGTGATATAATACATATAATATTTATCTCTTCATATTTTTTCATTTGTCTCTTAGCTTGGAAACATTTTAAAGCTTGCAAATTTGCTTCTTGGTAGGTTTATTTATTTTAATAACCTGAAGTTTGGTAATTCGGATAATGTAACCATAATTTTTCCATGATGATAAGCTCTATAAACATTCTGTCACAAATTTTTATTTTTATTTTATTTTATTTTATTTTATTTTATTTTATTTTATTTTAGTCACAAATTTTTAAAGACCATATTAATATGGGGGTGTCTGGGTGGCTCAGTTACTTGAAGGTCTGACTCTTGGTTTCATCTCAGGTCACAATCTCATGGGTCGTGGGATTGAGCCGTGCATCAGGTTCCATGCTCAGCAAGGAGTCTGCTTGAAGATTCTCTCCCTCTGCCCCTCCACTGACCCACGTTTGTGTGCGCTCTCTCTTTCTAAAATTAGTAAATATTTTTTTAAAAACCATTACTATGGAACCCTACAAATTTTTTATTTCAAACTATATTACAAACCCATAGTAAGCAAAACAGTATAGTATTGCCATAAATACAGATAGTAGCATAGAGAGCCCAGAAATAATTTACATAGTCATATACATGGTCAATTAATTTATAACAAAGAAGCCAAAATATAGAATGGGGGAAGGATAGTTTCCTTAATAAATGGTATTAGGAAACTGAATAGCCTAATGTAAAAGAATGAAATTGTACTATTATCTTAACATCATACACAAAAATAAAATAGATTAAAACCTTGAACATAAGGCTTGAAATGATATAACCTAGAAGAAAATAGGGGTCTTTGACATCAGTCTTAGCAATGAATTTTTGAATTCGACACCAAAAGAAACACAACTAAAGCAAAAAATAAGTGGGATTACATCAGACTAAAAAGGACAGCAAAGAAAACCATCAACAAAATGGAAAAGTGACCTATGGAATGGGAGAAAGTATTTGCAAATAACATATGTGATAAAGGGTAATATTGAGGGCATCCTGGGTGGCTCTGGTTTAGTGCCACCTCCAGCCCAGGGTGTGGTCCTGGAGACCCAGGATCGAGTCCCACATTGGGCTCCCTGCATGGAGCCTGCTTCTCCCTCTGCCTGTGTCTGTGCCTCTCTCTTTCTCTCTGTGTCTCATGAATAAATAAATAAAATCTCTAAAAAAGGGGGGGAGGGTAATATTGAAAATCTATAAATAACTCATACAAATCCACTGAGAAAAACCAAACAATCCAATTTAAAAAATGAGCAGAGGAACTGGATTAGATGTCTTTCCAAAGAAAACATACAAATGGCCAACAGGCATGTGAAAAGGTGCTCAGCATCACTAATCACTTGGGAAATGCAAATTAAAACCACAGTGAGATGTCCTCTCATGTGTGTCAGAATGGCTGTTAGCAAAGAAAAGAAACAAGTTTGGCGAGGATATCAAGGGAATGCTGGTGCACTGTTGGTGATAATGTAAATTGGTGTAGCCACTATGGAAAACAGTATGAAGTTTCCCCCAAAATTAAAAATAGAACTCCATCATATAATCCAACAATTCCATTTCTGGGTATTTTTCTGAAGGAAGTAAGATTACCATCTTGAAAAGATGTCTGCACTCTAATGTTTTTTTGCAGCATTATTTACAATAACCAAGACATGAAGACAACCTAAGTGTCCATTGACAGATGAATGGATTAAGAAGATGTGCGAGATACACAGACACACACACCACACACACACCACACACACACAGAGCTCTATCTATCATCTATCTATCTATCTATCTATCTATCTATCTATCTATCTATCTATCTATCTATCTAGTGGAATAGTATTTGGCCGTTTAATTTAGTTTAATTTGGCCATTAAAAAAAAAAGAATAAAATCCTGCCATTTGCCACAACATAGAAGGACTTTGAGGGCATTATGCTAAATGAAGTAAGTCAGACACAGAGAGACAGATACTGTGTGATCTCACTTATATGTAGAATCTTGAAAAATGAACTCATAGATACAGAGAACAGATTAGTGTTTGCTGTGGGGGGGTGGTGGTGGTGGTGGTGGGTGAAATGGGTGAAGGTGATCAAATGTACAAAGTTCCAGTTATAAATAAGTTCTGGGAATGTAATGTAAGCATGATGACTTTAGTTAGCAATAATAATGTAGTGTATATTTGAAAGTTGCTGAGAGTAGATTTCAAAAGTTCTCATCACAAGAAATATCTCATTATGTCCTGTGATGGACTTAACTTATTATGGGAATCAGTTTGCAATATGTAACATATATGAAATCATTATTCTGTATACCTAAAACTTAATGAAATGTTAAATGTCAATTACATTTCAATAAAGAAAAACATAAGCTGTACCCTCTTAGAAAATTATGCCAAAATTAGCTGCCATTTACCTAGATTCTTTTTTTTTTTTTTTCTTTTTAAGATTTTATTTCTTTATTCATGAGAGACACAGAGAGATGCAGAGACATAGGCAGAGGGAGAAGCAGGCTCCCCGCGGGGAGTCTGATGAGGGACTTGATCCCAGGACTTCAGGATTACAACCAGAGCTGAAGGCAGGCTCAACTGATGAGCCACCCAGGTGCCCCCCATTTACCTAGATTCAAAATGAGTTTTAAGTAATGTTCTATGTAGAAATACATATGAATTGCTACTTTAAGAGATTTCACGAATATTTATGGTACAGGTTGCTTAGGATTGATTATGTCTGCTCTACCATTCTTTATTACAATTTCTTGTGAAAAACTGTTTCCTATAGGTTGTCTTCATATAATATTGTCTGCCTTTCTCTTGGCACCAATATATTTTTTGTAATAAAGAAAAATTTCCTCCCCATATGTTACTGTTAAGTAAGTTTGAGAAACACTATATACCATACCCATCTAGGAAATTTATAGTGGTCATTAGTGTAGTAAGGGCTCTTAGAAGGCTTTTGTTTAACTTTACCTTAGGGTTTCATAAATTAATATGACAAAGTAGGCTGTTTCATGTAATATTTAATCCTGAAGAGCTAATATTTAATGAAACAAACACACTTTGGTAAACACTACCCAATTAGCTTTAAGGAAAATATTGTTCTGATTTTGCAGTAGATTAAACAAAGGCCATCTTAATATCTTTTTGAAACAGCACAATTTGTGCAGGTGTCTCAAAGCACCATACAGATTTCAGTTAGTGGTAATGTTCTCCCTTATATAGTGGAGAAACAGATATAAAAAAGCATTAGATTACTTGCCAAAATACACACAATTGAGACTAACTGGAACCAGAGCCCATATGTCCAAACAATGATTTCTAAGCAGTATTTACAAACAGAACCAAATATGGAACCCTATAAACTCATTGTTTTTGGATATTGGTTGAGCCTTTTCTCTCCCTCTCTCCTCCACTCCCTCCCCCCTACCTCCCACTCTCCCCTTCACAGAATAGAATAAGAATATTCATTTGCAGAATTAGAAAAGTATTTTCTTTCTTTCCTTTTAGGTAAACTTTAGTTAAGCAAGGACTTTTGTCATTTGCTAATTGTAACACATGATGTTAATCTGTAAATAGAAGTAGCTTAGGAAATAGTACAAATACAATCTTTCAAGTCCATGAATTTGAAGGAAACCCTTAACATGATAAATGTTGCTATTTTGAATTTAAATTAAGATAGTTGCTTTTGGTGATGCCTGGGTAGCTCAGTGGTTCAGTGTCTGCCTTCAGCTTAGGTAGTAATCCTGGGGTCCTAGGATCAAGTCCCTCATCAGGCTCCCTATAGGGAGCCTGCTTCTCCCACTGCCTGTGTCTCTGCCTCTCTCTGTGTGTCTCATGAATAAATAAATAAAATCTTAAAAAGAAAAAAAGTTGCTTTAACCCAGGTGTTAAGGATGTTTTTTCTTTTTTTTTTTTAATTTTTATTTATTTATGATAGTCACACACACAGAGAGAGAGAGAGAGAGAGAGAGGCAGAGACATAGGCAGAGGGAGAAGCAGGCTCCATGCACCGGCAGCCCGACGTGGGATTCGATCCCGGGTCTCCAGGATCGCGCCCTGGGCCAAAGGCAGGCGCTAAACCGCTGTGCCACCCAGGGATCCTAACCCAGGTGTTAAGGATGTTAATCAGAAAATAGAGATACCTGAATTTTTTTAATTAAAAAAATATTTTATTATTATTTTTTATTTTTGAGAGAGCATTCATGCACAGGGCAGGGCAGGGTGAGGAGGGGTTGCTTGAGGGAGAGGGAGAGAGAGAATCCCAAGCAGGCTCCACAGCCAGCATGGAGCCCCATGGGATCTCACAACGCTGAGATCATGATGTGAGCTGAAATCAAAAGTCAGATGTTTACCTGACTGAACTACCCAGGCTTCCCAAGAGATACCTGAAGATTTTTATTGAATGAATATTAACTTTTTCTGGTAATGTGGTATATTCAAAGAGGCATTCACAGGTGGTTTATCAGACCACTGTACTTCAAGGAAGGGAACCAACTTGTGAATTCTCAAGTAAATTAAGTATATTCCAATGCCTCTGTCTTTTGCAAAAATAGTAACTGTATAGTATTTCAGGTGTTGGGAAAATGCAGGTTAGTCAGTGGTTGTCAAGAGTTAGGGTTGGTAGGGAGGGTATAACTATAAAGGGTGGTGCTAGAGAGCTTCTTTGTGGTGATGGAACAATTTTGTATCTTGATAATTGTATGAAAACTTGTATAAAAACTGGGGAGATCTGAATAAGTTCTGTTTTGTAGTTTAGTTAATAGTATTGTGCCAATTTCCTGTTTTGATAGTGTTCTGTGGTTATGTAAGATTTTACTCTATTGGGGAAAGTGTGCATAGGAACTCTGTTTTGTAACTTTGAGTCTAAAATTGTTTTAAAAACATTTAAAAATATGTTTATACTTATATTCAGCATACTGATGAAAAAAATACTTTCAGTGTTTCTTAGGGACAAATGCGCAACTTTAGTTAACAGAGTTCTTGAGGACTGGATACTATTTACTTTTATTTAGTCATTTAATAACTATTCATTAAGCATGGACAGCTGAAGGGGTTATGATGTCCTAGTTAAAAGAATGGAGTTTAGAGTTGGGACTGGTTCAAATCCTGGCTCTGCTACTTTTTAGCTTTGTGACCTTAACTAAGAAACTAGTTTCTCCCATCTGTAATGGGCATAATGATGATACAAACAGCAACAGACATTGAGCATTGTAATATATGACATTATTATTTGTACTTCATATAATCTAACTCATTTAATTCTTGTAACAATCCTGTAAGAAAGGTATTCTTTTCACATTTTCAGATGAGAAAACTTAGGCACAGAGTTTAGTTGCTTGCACAGTCACGCAACTAGGAATGTTGTAGCTTAGGTTAAAACCCTGGCTATTGCTATTTTCTGTTTTTGGCTATACAGAATGAGCTTGTTGCAGACCAGACACCAGAAGCCATATTCATGAAGTGAAGAGAAGCCTAGAGAAGTCAGCCCCATGTTCACTGTTGCATCTTCTCCTTAGGGCATTTCTTGATTTGTAATTGTGGCTGAGAGACTGAGGTGAGGAGCAGAAAGTGGCTATAGAAAGGCTAAGTTGGGATCCCTGGGTGGCGCAGCGGTTTGGCGCCTGCCTTTGGCCCAGGGTGCGATCCTGGAGACCCGGGATCGAATCCCACGTCGGGCTCCCGGTGCATGGAGCCTGCTTCTCCCTCTGCCTATGTCTCTGCCTCTCTCTCTCTCTCTCTCTCTGTGACTATCATAAATAAATAAAAATTAAAAAAAAAAAAGTCTTAAGTTGCTGAGTGGAGCTGTCTTACAGATCTCATGAAAAAAAAAAAATTAGATTCAGGCCCAACAAGGAGGAGGAAGCCAGTTCTTAATTGGTGTCACTATATGGGGTGAGAGTAAAGCAGAAGTAGACAAGGCTTCTGGAATACTGAGGCTCTGCTTCAAGCCAGCTCCAGTTTGATTGGTTTAGGATAATCTGTCTCTACTTTTAACTGTCTGCCAGAAGCCAAAGTGAATTACCTCTGGAGAAATATGACATCATTCAGAGCCTCAAATTATGCTTAAGTTTTTATAAACAATGTCTGGTGTTGAGTCAGAAATCATCAGGCACACCAGGCAACCAGACCTAATTATTCAAAACAAAGAAATATAGGTAATGGAGTTATCAGACTTAGACTTAAAATAACTAAGATTAATATATTCAGAAATTTATTTAACAAGATGAAGAATTTCAGCAGAGTTCGAAACTTTGAAGAAGGAATCCGATGAACTGGAAGTTAGTGTAACATTGTGTATCAAGTATGCCTCAGTTGAAAAAAAAAAGAATCAGATGACTGTTTTCAAACTGGAAACTTAAAAGACTAGACATTTTTGGGGAAACAAAATGAAGAGAATTCTTCATTAGCAGTTCCACACGTAAGGAAATCCTCAACTGAGTTCTTTAGGCAGAAGGAAAATGATCCTAAAAATCATGCTTTGAAGCAGGAAGATACAGGAAGGACAGAAAGGGCAAATTTTCAATAATATGTAAATGAATGTTTTGAGGACATTAGCATTATGTATAGAATTAGAATACTTAACAGTAGCACAAAGATGGGGCAATAGTAAAAGGTGTTAGTGTTTTATGGTTCTTTCATTTCCTGGGTGATATGTAAAGTACTAATTTAATTCCTATATTGTACATTGTAATCTCTAGAGTGACCAGTAAAAGATTAGTAACATAATGTATAAATAAAAAGCTAATATGGGGAGGGATAGTGAAATAAATATTTAACCCAAAAGAAAGAATAAGAAAAAAGGAACAGAACAGGGTAAGTGGTTCAAATAGGAAACAGTACAATGGTGGATTTAAATCCAGATCTTTAAGTAACTATGTTAGATGTAAGCAGACATATACTGATTTAAAAATACAGTCAAGTCTGATTTTTGTTTTAAAGACCCAATTATATATATCTTGTAAGAGCTGTAGCTTGAAGCTTAGGATGCAGAAAAATTGAAAGAGTCGGAAAAAAAGATAGGCTCTGCAAACTTAAACCAGCTCCTGTACTAGTGCCATGCTCTACCTAACTCATAATGTGGCTGCTAGATTTAAATCAGATAATCTTATTTAGAGTTTTAAAAGCACTGTTCTTCATACATATTAAGGACCCAATAAATTTACTGTGCTTGAGGCACCTTGTTTTAAGATAGTATTTTTTTCCATTTTGAGCTGATATAGGAAGGGCTAGGTCTCTTACATCACTGTATATATTTGTCTCATGCTTGCTTTATTTTTCAGTAGCTAACATATGTACACATTTTATCCTTTTCTTCTATATTCATTTAATCCACTGACTGTTTGGCTGTTGTCTCTTCCCTTTGTTATAAATCTGCTTTGTGGTGCCTCTGCCCGGTGATAACACATGAATCGTTTTATGCTGCAGTAATCTCCTTTGACTATTGCCTGTAGAATTTCCACACTAAAAGACATTCTTCTCTTTTTTTTCCTGAGCTTTTATGAAAATGTTCAAATTCTTAACTATTCTTTCATAAATTATATACGTAATATGGATTTCCTCCATCATGTCAATTGTCTTTTAGCATGAGGGCTCTTTGGAAGATAGGTGGGGATATAATTCTTCATAAAATAATACTGTAGAACTGATTGAGAATCTGGTCTGGATCTTTGCTTTGTAGAAGAGTCTGTTGTATATTGGTTAAATGTCAACTGAAGACATCTTAGAAGACTTCTGTTCTGCCCCTGATGTTTCATTTAGCTTTTTGGGAAGTCCCATTGCTGTTTATCAGAACAAGGGAAGAGATTAAAAATCATTAAAATGATTATATCGACTCAAGTTTGAATCTCTCAAAATCAGTTTCCCTAGACAACCAAAACTGGGATAATTTTGGACCAAGTTTGGCCCTTTACCCATATGTTATTGGGTACATTTGTATCTGTGGAAACAATTGAATTGACTAGACTTAATGAGGGTATAAGATGGCTTTTCTTTGGGTTTTTTTCTTTTTTAGAACGTGTAGAAATGAAATTTGTCCTAGTTAATTTGGTGCGTAGCAATAAGGACAAGTGTCTGCATCTTCTCTATGTTGAATATGAGGCTTAATTCTGGGAGTTTTAAAATAATTCTTTTCTCATAAATATTAACAAAATTGAGTAAGTTCTTATAATTTAAGTAATAATTTCTTCATAGCAAGTCATCTGACCTGGATTCTCAAGGAAGTAACTACTAGAGATGGAAGGTAGAAATTAATTTTGGTTTCACCTCTGTATTCATTACTATTCTTTTCATTTCTCTTTGAACAGGTTGTTCCTTGCAACAGCTTTTGATGAAATACAGGAACATACATTTTTACTTGAGCAATTGTTATAAGTTAAAAGGGTAGGAAAGTTAAATCCCAGATTAATGATAGCCATGTTGTATTGTTTAATAGGCAGTGAAATCAGCTGTGCAGACCATCACTGTTGGAGGCGTGAGCACGTCACAGTTTAAGACAATTATTCCTCTGGCAACTGCTCCCAATGTCCAGCAGATTCAAGTGCCTGGAAGCAAGTTTCATTATGTCCGACTTGTCACTGCCACAACAGCCAGTAGCTCAACCCAGCCAGTTAGTCAGAATCCCAGTACAAACACTCAACCTCTCCAGCAAGGTTAGTAACCGTTTCTTAAAAGCAGTAATTAATTCTTTGAACATTATTAAAGAACATTGATCCTTTTCTTGCTGAAATCCTACTATGTATGGCATTTCAGTTGAGAGTATGAATCAGCAACTGTTGTAGAAAACAGTGAAATAGAATCATAGTTGTATATAGAGTATTTCACTCTGCTAGAAGTGCACAGTGTCCTGTACTACCAGACCATTGGAATTATTCATCAATTTGTGGGTAGCCATTATATTGCTGGTTTATAAGCCTACCATTTCTGCTAGTGGGACAAATTTAGATGAAGCCAAATTACCTAATTTTCTAAACTGTGAAGCTGCTTGGTAGGGGACTACCAACTGAATCAATTGAAATCAATTGAAATGACTAGTAGGCAAGGTATAAATAATAAGAACTTGATACCACTTTCATCCTTTATTTATTTTGAATCTGTAATTGCTAATAAAAAGCAATTAAAATGTTCTCTTATTTTGCATAGTTCTGCTTTTCCTGGAGAATATTCCTGTTTGTAGACCTTCCATTTTCTATTTCTGTTTAAACCATCCTGTCACCTGATACATATACACAGACACACACACAACCACTCTTCATGTTTATCTACTTGTTAGAAATTGAACGCTGTGAAAGGATCAGGGCAGTTTATATTTTAGGGCCTAATTTTTTGTCTTAGAAGACTACTTCATATACCATTGATGTCAAAAAGCAGTTGATGGCAAGTAAATGATTTATTATTTACTGGATGTAAATAAAAGAATTAAAGACCACTTGTTTGCTCTTTCATTTTTATTAAGGGATAAGAGGGTTGGAGCTATATATTGCTGATAGCTAGTTCACCTGAGGGAAACTGGAAGAGAAAACTATTTTTTAAATTACTGATGGGATAAACTAAAGGATACGTGGAGGACACAATATTTTAGTATATATTCTATTAAAATTGGACCCATCAAGTATTTATATTTTGTAATCCTCTTTAAACTGATTTTGGAAGAAAATCTTTTATTTTGATGTCCTTAATGAAAGGAAGATGAAAGTTGCTTATTGCTAAAGGAACCAGGTGTGATATTCTCTCAATACTTAAACTTAGCAGGGTACTAAAAGAGGTGCTGCAAGTGTGGTTTACTTAGATAGTCAGAATGATAGGAGTCATTAGATACAGTTGGTTGGATTTAATGTGTATATGGTCTTGTGTGTACCCTATGGTGAGATCCATTTCCAGTGTAATGTTAACACTAATTGTCAATAAGAAGCCTTTGGTACAAGTAGAAAAGACCCTGAAGATCCAGGAAGAGTGGAGGAATAGGTTGAACATTTCATAATTCTAGTGTATTTATAGGTACCTTCTTTTCCAAGTTTATATCTTTTTGTCTCTCTCTATAGCTCTGTTCTCTTTGCCTCCTAGAACTTCCTCACACACACACACACACACACACACACACACACACACACCTCCCTCTTTTTCCCTGCTACTTTTTTTTCTTTTGCTTTCTACCTTCAACTTTCCCTCCCTGTCATCTCTGTCTCTCAGCTTCTTTGGTTCTCCCTATATGTACCCTCTCCCCACTCACATGCACAACCACCCATGTGATTGCCCTTATGCCCATATTTTTCTCTTTTTGCTCTCCTATCCCATAAGAGACCTAGGAATACATAATATACATTATTTCACAGGAATAATAAATTTGTAATTTTTATTAGAGACAACACGAAAATTATTGCTCTAGTTCATCAAATGTGTTAATATGTCTTTCTAAGGGCTTAATTTCCAATAAGGGATTTCCTTATGCCAAAGGGAGTTGAGCTCATCTTGTACATTTCCCACCAAACTGTTCAAAGCCAGTATCCACAGGCTCCACCATGTTAACTGCTGGCTAAATAGCAGCACAGTAAAAATCCAGAAGAATTCATGGTTAATCTCTTTAGAATGTAATCTCCTGCCATCTTGGTGAGGAAGTCAATTTAAGAAATTAAAAAGCCTTAAACACTTGCATGTGTGGTTTTCTAAAATTTGGAAGGAGGCTGTTCTCAAAGGTTTATTCAGAATTTCTGTTAAAGACCAAAAAAGAAAAGATTGTTCCAGTTTCTGTGAAAATGGCAGTAATAGTAATGTGGGACTATGCTCAAAAGTTAAGAAGGAGAAATACAGACTGTTGATATAGTTGAGTAATACCAATATGTCCCCCTTTCCATAGGTAATTTGTAGTGTTCTCTTTTCTGACCACTTCATTTTATATTTTATTTCCTAGGTTATAGTGAAAACTCAGCACACAGATGTCAAGCTAATGTAAACCTAGAGTTCCCAAATTCTCTAGCTTGCCCACAACATGGAGACAGTTACCCTTTCTTTATTATCCAAATAGAAATCATCTGTTCTTCTGTCCCTTGATGTGACTGAGGGCAGGCCACACACTCCTTCCCATTGTTGCAGAGACCACCAGGAAGTTCTTACTTTCTGGTTGTTAGGGCCACTTCAGAACTGCTGCTCAGTGTGCTCCTGGAGTGATGAGCAACATCTCCTCTCCAAGGAGCAAGTGCTGTAGGGGGTCTACTCTTCTGTGTTCCAAGCAGGAATTAAGGCTTTTCATTCCTTTCAGTTCACCTTTTAATTCTTTTTAGTATTGCTGAGACCAGTCTACAGTGGTTATTAGGACTAAAGCTACAGCAAATGAAGAGAATCAGAACAGCAAATAATTTTAAATCAGGTATCAGATGTCACTGCTCCTGTAATTCATGGTCCTATACTCTTTTTGTATAACCATCTTATTGAGATGCAATTCGTGTCTACTATAAAAATTTACCCTTGTTAAGCATACAGTTCAGTGATTTTTAGTGTATTGAGCGAGGTGCGGTCATCAGCACTAGAGCACCTTCTGGAGGTATCCCATTTCCCCCTTCCCCTTCTGTCCCCTTGCTGCAGGGGGGGGGCCCCCCCGCTCCCTTTTAGTTCAGAATGCTGTCACATGTTCTTCCAGGATGCTCAACTTTGTGTCTTTAGCCATCAAGTCTCCCAAGCATTTTTATTTAAGGAAGTCTGTTCTTTTTCTTTTATTGTTCAGGGACCAGTATAGATCCCATTATCTCAACCTCTCTCTTTCAGACCAGGCTCTAGGTCTTTTTGCATAAATAAAACCGGAAGGGATATCCTTCCTGTCTTTTTTAAATCCCTTTGTTAGATTTTGTAAATGGCAGTAGACGGTATTAAAAATTGTACTACCTGTGCTCCAAACTTACAGGCCTAGTGCCAGTCTCTCCTGAATTTCACCATAGCTTTTCTCTATGGCGGGTTCATCTTCCCTTCAAATCAGCTCATTCTCGAGGTTTTAGTTCTGGTAGCGGTCGTTTTCCTGGTCACTTGAAGCTTAACGCTCACTTATGTATTCTCCCCTTAACACATGCAGTTTCTTGCCATCCACTTGGCAGTTCACATTCCTTTCACCTCCACCCTGTCTCTTGCAACTGCGCTCTCCTGTCTGTCACCTCAGGTAGATCCTCACTTCAGATACTCTTCTAATTTTCCTTGTTTCATGAAACTCCATCCTGTCTTACACACTGCTGCCAAATAGTTTCTCTTTGTGCCAGTCCAGTAATATTTCTGTACTTCGAAATCCTCAGAAACTTCTCACTGCCCACTGAATTTAAAAATACTGATTAGAAGACTGATGAATCACTGGCCTCTACCTCTGAAGCCAATGATACATTAAATGTTATTTAATTGCATTTAAATAAAAATTTTTAAAATAAAGTGGATATACCCCACCACCACCCCGAATAGAGATTAAATATATACATTTCTACCCTGACATTCAAGACTTGTGCTTGCCTAATTTAACCCTAGGTTCCAACTAATCTGATCTGTTCACCACCATTTTGTGAAGTGCTTTGCTATTTTCCGGCATCGGGCCTCCACTTTTCCTGCTTCTGCCTGGAATGTCCTGCTCCAGTCTGTGTGCCCTCTCCTCAACCTGACCATTGATCACAACCCATCTCATACACAGTGCCCTTCATGCATCCTTTCGTATTCCCATCCTCTGCCAATCACACATACGTTCTATCTCCCTTGGACTCTAAAGCGCTTTCTCTGTTTTAACCGTATTTATTTTATTTGGTATTTGTCTAATATGCTTTACTTGAGTTTAATCTCTTTGAGCAAGTGTCTTGTACTCTAGTTTCTCTGGAACATAGTCCACGATGCCATTTGCATAGTTATAATGGTCGTAATAACAATACATTAATGGCAACTAACATTTATTGGGCACTTACTCTTTGTTTGATGCTGTTCTAATAAATTTTCATGGATTAACATATTTAATCCTTATACCCTGTAAGGGAGGTACTAGCCCCATGTTATAGATGAGGATACAGGCAAAGAGAGTTAGAAAGCAGAAGGATTGGGATTTGAGTCTCCAGGGTGTTATGACCTATGAGACCATATTCTTTACCCTCACGCTAGGCTGCCTTTTAGTAGGTACTCTGTAAATAATGAATTATACAAGAATGATATTTTCTCTGGTTTTAATACAAACATGGCAATTAGAGTATAGAACAGTATTGTTACTCAAGCTCCTGAATGGCAGGTTTTTTTTTATTTAAAGGACGTTTCAACTGACTAGATTTCGTAGGGAATGTTAAGTCATCTGAATACAGATAGAAGTGTTTTCAGTAGACTGTCTTAAATGACAAATGTTCTGTTGTAAAGCAGATAAACTATAGCTGCTACTGTAGCCATAAGTTTCCTGGTAGATGGGTTAAGGAATGTTAACAGGTGACTATCCTGATTAAAGATTGCTCCAAATTGGAAACAAATGGAATTCTTTAAGCTCTTTGAGGATATCTTGAGAGAACTAAGTATCTTCAATGTTTCAAGGACTATTTCCTGTAAATAAATTGTCCTTTCCTCCCTTTTTTTAAAAAGCAAAGCCAGTGGTGGTTAATACCACTCCAGTGCGGATGTCAGTTCCACTCGTCTCAGCGCAGACTGTCAAACAGGTGAGTGACACAGAATTTTTTTCTTCAGCATCTCCCAGACAGACAATTCACTTTTAAAATTGAAAGTTAAGATTCACGTAAGAGAGATTTATACTGAATGGAGAAGCTGTAAAATGTATTTTTGTAATCATGGGTATACTTTTTTTTTTTTTAAGGTTGTTCCCAAACCCATCAATCCCACTTCACAAATAGTTACCACCAGCCAGCCACAACAGCGGCTCATCATGCCTGCTACACCACTGCCACAGATCCAGCCAAACCTCACTAACCTGCCACCAGGCACTGTGCTGGCCCCAGCTCCGGGAACAGGGAATGTGGGTTATGCAGTGCTTCCAGCTCAGTATGTTACTCAGGTATGAGGAAAAAAATTGAGCCATTGCATTTCAAAAAGGATAATTTAGTCTAAGATGTATAGCCCTGTAACATTCTGAAAACTACTGAAAAACATCTTACTCAGTATGAGAATGGCTATCTCCAAAATCTTAAGATGCTAACAGAAACTTCTGAATTTATTTTTATGTATCCCTAGCATTTGAAATATCAGCAGAAGTCACATATGCAAGTCAGACACTTGAAAACTGAGATCAGTTTGGTGAGAGGACAGGACTATATAGAGAGAAGGGGGAGATGTTGAAATGAAAGTCAGCAGAATACAAGTGCATTTGGAGAGCGCTGTGACTGTGATCCAACTCTTCCTCACATATGAGGAGGATGCCACTGACTTGCTCCTGGAAAGTGGACTATAAGATGCATTACTAGGTGTCACATTTTAAGTGACCTATCCAGACACACTCATCTGGTCATCTTTAGAGTCAAAGCCATGTATCATCCAACTGGCTGGTGAGGGTTAGGAGTGCTGCTTCTAGGAAGCAGATAGAAATTTTCTTTTTCACATAAGAATCCAGCAAAGTAGCACCATGTTCTAAACTGTTGAATCGATCTCCTCAGATTATAAGAGGGAGAAAGAGAAACCTGAGTACTTTAATGAAATGTACTTTGGAGTATGTTTAATGTGGCTACTGATTAGAAAATAAGTGTTCAGTATTTTTATCATCTCTTTTTTTCCTGTGTACAAATCAATGTAAAATAGAAAATTTTGCCCATGTAATTCTCATTTTCTATAAATTGTAATGGGATGAATGATCAGCATAGTACCTATTTTATTTACAGGTAGATACATTGCATTTTTCTAGCCAATATAAGTTAATGTGTGTACTTTTGGAGCATTCATCTAGAATTTCCTAATCCTGATATGCTTACTCCTCTATGAAAAATTTCTTATATTTGTACCATGTAGTGCTTTAAAATGTTCACATTGTTTTCACCTCTAGTATTAGTTTTTGGGTCTTTAGAAGAACTTCATGACACGCTGTGTCTATGAAATTCTCCATACTATTTTTCCTATTTTAGTAGATGAATTTGTGTTTCTTACTGACCATTATTACATCTGAGAGTATTGGGCATTTTTGTAAATATGGTCTAAAATTATCTTTTTTTATATGTAGCTACAGCAGTCTTCATATGTGTCTATAGCAAGCAACTCTAACTTTACTGGAACACCTGGTATCCAGACCCAGGCAAGGCTTCCATTCAACGGGTGAGTATTTTGAAAATATGTAAGTTAAATTGTTAGATCAGATTAAATGCAGCATTAAATAATACATATTTCAAAATACATTTATATGATATTTTTTTCCACAAAGCCATGTGAGCATCCCTCTATAGAACTCGTTATTTTAAGGAAAAGTTACAGGAGCAGTCAATCCCCAAATTTCTTTTATTTAGATTCATCAGTTTTGCCACATATTCTGTCTCTTTCTTCTCTGTCTCATCCTGAATATATTTTTTAAAATGATATTAACTAGTTTTTAAATTGTTATGTTAGGTCCTTGCCTTTTTTTGTTGTTGTTGTTAGTCTGTTTTTAAATCTGTGAATAGCTTCCTTTGCAGTATTGGTTTAGAAGCAATGCTTAGAACCAGTCTTCCTCTCTCCAATTCCAACCCCAGAACCCCTTTTTCCTCACTACCTTTTGTAACTGAATCCCAAAAGTTTTGAGCAGATTTCAGCTTTAGTTCTCTTAGAAGAAAAAATATCTTTTGTGGAATGTTCGTCAGTGATAACTTCCTTTTTAAAAAAATCCCTATCTTGAGGGGCACCTAGGTGGTTCAGCCGGCTGAGCATCTACCTTTGACTCAGGGCATGATCCCTGGGGTCTTGGGATTGAGCACCACATTGGGCTCCCTGCTCACCAGAGAGTCTGCTTCTCCCTCTCCCTCTGCCTGATGCTTCCCTTGCTTGTGCTCTCTCTAGCTCTCTGTCCATAAATAAATAAATAAAATATTGAAAAAAAAATCCCTGCCTTGGCTCTCTTACCCCTCTTTTCATGTTACAACTTGCTTTTGAACTTGATGTGAAGTGAACAACATAGCAAACTTTTATTAGAGATGCATGCATGTGTTAAAGCTTTATTTTAGAAGAAATTTACAGAGACTTTTGTAATTTTTAAGTTATCTTTAATTAATTAAAATGTATATCTTTTTTTTTGTATCTGTATAGCATAATCCCATCAGAGTCTGCTAGTCGACCCAGAAAGCCCTGTAATTGTACAAAATCGCTGTGTTTGAAATTGTAAGTCTTTTTGCTACTTTTTCTTATTTCATATACTTGGAAATGCTTATAAAAGCAAATGCAGTTAACTAAAAAGTCTTAACAGACCAGTTTAATAAAGTCTAAGTAATTTAGATAAACATGCACATGAATGTCTGAACACAATTATGACGGTTTAAAACTACTCTTTCATTCATTCAGAAAGAAGTAATTTTATAGTCTTTATCATAGATGAGTCACTAGAAGAGGGGTTTAGGGACACAACAGCATGAGACAGACCTAGTTCCTGTCTTTAATAATAATAAATTTGATCTTAGCTATGACCTTTATATTTGGTTTCCTAAATCAGGTGGTACTCTGAGGAGCTTTTAAAATTGTTGTATGATTAATTTGCTTATTCTAAGCTAAGAGATTTGGCATGAAACCGTTAAGTGAAAAGCATTGGTCAAATAAGGGGTTTAGAATCCCAAGAGGCACGACTGTGGTTCAAGTGAGGCGATTCCACTACAAGAATATAACCCATGTTTTTCCTTTTTATGATTTTGAAATAACTCACTTTAAGATCATATAAAAATCACATTTCTTTTGTGTTGACAATAGCTACTCCTGGAACTAAGTTTCTAAACCAAAATTCTAGGAGCTAGTGACTTTAATTTTGAGTCTGATCACATGGTTGACAGTCAATATATATTAACTCTAGAACTAGGTGGCTCCGAGTACATTCTAAAATGCTTTACTGGGGACTCCTGGGTGGTCCAGGGTGTGATCCTGGGGTCCCCAGATGAGTCCCACATTGGGCTCCCTCCGTGGAGCCCGCTTCTCCCTCTGCCTGTGTCTCTGCCTCTCTCTCTGTCTCTCATGAATAAATAAATAAAATCTTTAAAAAAAATAAAAATAAAATGTTTTACTGCATATATAATGTTTTTAATCAGATAATTTCTCATTTTGTTTAACAATGACTTTTTGATGTGACTTGCACTGATTTTTATATTCCAGATACTGTGATTGCTTTGCAAATGGTGAATTTTGCAACAACTGCAATTGCACTAATTGTTATAATAATTTGGAACATGAAAATGAAAGGCAAAAAGCAATAAAGGTGATTGTTTTTACTTTATTTAACTGACAAAAATTTCCAGTTTCACCTGATTATTGTAGAACTCTGTTGTTTTACAATGTCTATTAATTCCATTTGCAATGTTTAATGTACTGATTGAACTTGAGTTGATATGTGATCTGTTTTGATAGGCATGCCTTGACAGAAATCCAGAAGCTTTTAAGCCTAAGATAGGGAAAGGAAAGGAGGGAGAATCAGATCGACGTCACAGCAAAGGATGTAATTGCAAACGATCAGGATGTCTTAAAAACTACTGTGAATGCTATGAGGTGAGATGCTGGTTGAGGAATAAATCTGTTTTTTGTGAATAACTTTGGGGAGGGTATATTGTAAAACTTTACCTGAAAATTGGGAAATTACTCCACTCTTGTAGTTTGAAAATGTGCACAGTCAGTGCAAGGACACTAGTTTGAGGAAGACCTGGCTTCCTAAGCAGGGCTTCAGAGGAATGACATTTTGGTTTTGTCATTACATAATACTTTGGGTCTCATCGCCTGGTTTATCAGTTCATAACTTCTTGATCATTGTACCTGGAAGTATGGCAATCAGAGGCCCAAGTTTATTCATTTTTAGTAAAAATAACATCAAAGTGGATTGGAAACTGTAGCCATGGTCCTCAACTGAGGGGCAGTACTACCCACTGCCACCTGTGAGCTTTTTGAAAATATATATAGATAGAAAATAGCCTGCTCTCTAGAGAGTAGTCATGAAAGTAAAGATTTATCTTGCCTAAAATACCTATGGTGCCCTCTTGAAGACTGAATTATGTTAAGAAGTTTGCTTTCTGAGCCTGAGGATAGGAAAGGAGACGTATGGAATATTGCTGGCTAAGATTATTGGCCATCATGAAGTGATTGCATCTGTTTTTGCCATTCCACCATTCCACTCAACTGGCTGTTTTTAGTTATTGGTCGAGCATCCTTCCAGGAGAATGTGGTTGAAGCTCTGCTTTGAGAGATATTATTTACTTGTTTGTTTATTTTTAAATGCTATTTAAATCATCCCCTTCTTGCTATAGACAAAGTACTGTATAGTTTGTTTTTATTTTCAAAGCTTAAATATAATAATCTATTCATGCCCAAGATGAACACTATGTTACTCTGTTGCTTCCTTGGTGAAACTCTCTCCTGACAACCTTTTGAGTTGAGTCATTCCTACAATTAGTTGGCTCTTCTCATATATTATCTTTTCAGTCTTTCAAACTTCCTGTGTAGAGGGATACCTTACCTGGGTGGCTCAGCGGTTTAGCACCTGCCTTTGGCCCAGGCTGTGATCCTGGAGTTCTGGGATTGAGTCCCACGTCGGGCTCCTGGCATGGAGCTTGCTTCTCCCTCCTCCTGTATCTCTGCCTCTCTCTCTCTATGTCTATCATAGATAGATAGATAGATAGATAGATAGATAGATAGATAGATAGATAGATAGATAGAAGTCATAGCCTCACAGTTGGTAAAGTTATACAAGGATAGCACCCTTCCTTGGTAGGGTTTGCTCTGCTTCAGGAGTAGAGTATGTACCTGCCATTTAATGCCCCTTCCCATACAAACTGTGTCACGGTAAAGAAATTGTGTACTGTTTTCTCTGTGTAATGATTTGCAATTCACATACTTTAGAAGTCAGTTACTCCTCTCAAGAAGTGTATTAAGGTAACCTCTTATTAGTCCTAGAGTCAATATGAATGAAAATGGCATGTAATCAAAAGTATTTTGAAAGTCTCTTAAATGTCTTATAGTCCAACAATCAGTTTTTTATTCTGTGTTGGAAAACATAGACTCTTTTGTTTGAACACCTGACGAAATAGGTGGCTTCTGTTCATAAATCTATCATACAAAATTTGTCCTGAATATTCAAAAAATGTAAGTTATAAAACCAAGCTCACAAAAAGAGAGGAAATGGAAATTGATGTAAAGCTGGGTCAGAAAGGTAAAGCAGCCCTTCCATGCATGCAGCATTGAACAGTCAGTACATGCTAGGCAGATGAAATGCAAACATACAAGAACTAATAATTTAGTTGAATCCTAGGATAAATAGAAGTAGAAACGGCAGTGCTGGTTGAGATACATTAGAAGAGAGAAAGCTGCCCTGTTATACTAAAATCCTTGATATTTAAGGCATACACAATGTCCAGTTACTAATTTGTCATTCTAAAAGATCAAGAAATGGAAAAACTTGGAATATACTAAACTGGCAGTGGCTGATTGTCTCTCTGTGAATTGGCTGTGATATTGTCTGACAGTTTGTGTTCAGTTGTTGGGCTTTTGAATTGAATTGGCTTTTTTGGTCCAGTTGGTCTGCATCTGGATAACACATTCATGTTCCTTTCACACACCTTCAGGGCTTGAGTAGAAGAGTGACTGTCCACATTATTTAAATGGTTGTGCCTCTTAACCATTTTTCCTCCCAATTTTTGACCACAAGGGAAGTTGAATTAGCAAAGCTAAATGAATACCCCCCAAAATAAATAAATAATACCCTATCATTTTAATTTCTCCTTCCTGAGTTCCTGTCAGATTATTAATACCTTTTTATGGTTCTTCATATTTAATCCAAAGAACCATTAGTGGTGTATGTCTTTTGCCCCCTTGATGTCAGGGATTTTATCTCTTCATCAATACTTAATAAGTATTGCTTTAGTTAGATTCTCAGACTGGCTCATAGTAATAACCCAATTAACTCAAAATGTATATCCATTTTTTCCCTCGGTAAAGAGAATTTATTTGTGCATTATGAGAAAGGAACAGGGTAAATGTGTTCATCATAATATGATTCGTTTATCTTGCCAGGTGCTGTAGAGAGAAAGGGCAGTTGGTATGTTTCTTTAAATTGACATGAGTTAACTGAAGAAAATGGAGCCAACAAAAAGAGATACTCAAATTTACTAGGTCTGGGAAATGTAAATGAAAGAACAATGAGATCCCACTTTACCTCTTTCCCCCAATCGCATTGCTAAATATTAAAAAGAACTATAATATACAGTTGGAGGGAATGTGGGAAAAGCTTTTATACATTGCTGATGAGATGTGAGGTGTTATAGGCTTTTGGAAAATGTCTGGCCACATCTATTAAAATACATGTACCAGTGAGCCCAGTTCTAGAAATCTAGCTCATAGAAATAAAAGCACAATACACACACACACACACACACACACACACACACAAATTTTATGTATTATCTGTGTTACTCAAGAACTGGAAACAAAATAAATGAATAAATGCCCAGTAACAGGCAAGTGAATGCCCAAATCAATTATGGCATATCCATACCAGGGACTACTGCCCAGCCATTAAATCGAATGAATCCAGTCTATGCTAGGTGACTGTGGGCAGGGATTGCATGAGGTGTGTGAGAAAAGGAAGACGCAGAAAATGAGCATTTGATTTTGTAAAACAACCTAAATAAAAAGAAAAAGACTAGTGTATTTATTAAGATAGGTATTTGTACATGACTGCTGTGATTTTCCTAAAAATACATGTTTTACATATTTTTACATACAAGGACACACTGGTTTCATATGTACTATTGTTGGGTTTCAGGAATCTGGAGAAGGGGATTCAGAGAGGGCAATTATGGAGATTATCCATAATGGAAATAGCATCTATGAAATTTCCTTTCATGTGATATTGTGCATGTGTTTGCATAAGTAGGAAGTCACCAACATGTCTGAGATGGTTGGATTCTGGATGACCGTTATTTTTAATATGGTATCATTCATATTCTTTATAAAGAATATATGTTATTCATATCAGGAGGAAAACTTTTAGATGGGGGAAAAACTGACACAGAAGGGCTCAGAGACATACACTGTGTAGCCCCTCTCAGACTTAAGAATACCTGACCTCTCCACATGTATAGTTAGCCCATTTAGTGTTTATCAGGAAGAGATGTTTCCATTGTGTCTTACTGTGAGTTGACCAGGTAATTCTGTTATCTATTGATTTGATCACAGAATCTACTTAAATGTTTTTGGGTTTTGATTTGGAAGCTTTTCTTTTGTAAATCTTTTAGGCAAAAATTATGTGTTCCTCAATATGCAAATGTGTTGGCTGTAAGAATTTTGAAGAAAGCCCAGAAAGAAAGACACTGATGCACTTGGCAGATGCAGCTGAAGTAAGGGTACAGCAACAAACAGCAGCGAAAACGAAGTTATCTTCTCAAATTTCAGACTTGCTTACTAGGCCAACACCAGCTTTGAATAGCGGAGGAGGAAAGTAAGTCAATATTTTAATCTCCTTTTGCAGTACAGTATGACTATATATATGTCTCCTTTTTGGACAAAATTGAGTTCATACTTTTGGTTGTAGCAGACTTCTTTTTGCATTTTCTTTCTATCTTTAGTTACTTGGAAAGGAATTTGAAGGTAACAGAAAAACCACTGTCAGATATAGTACACACTTTGAAAATGTACAGTAATGCATTAATTCACTGGGCTTATTAATTTAATTGAATTTCTCCCTACTAAGATGAGGTCATTATGTAATTTGACAAACCCCTAAGAAAACAAATTTTTATATCTGTTCCTGGTAGTATTATTCATAATTTTGCACATTCTTAACTTCTCTTGCCTTTCTTGGGCCCTTGTGGCACTTTGCCCTTCTACTGGAACACCTTTCATACACTTTGTTATTGTAGCCCCTTATTTCACAAGACTACTGAACTCTGAAGGAGGAAAGCCTGAGCGTAAAGTTTGGCTGAGCTGAGTCTAAATGTGCTCTGTAATAGTTTATGAATTTAACAAGCACTCCCTCTCTCTGAGTCTTGGTTTTCTCATCCTTCCCATCAGCCTTATGATGTGGCTATAAGGAATAAAACATCTCTGTCCCAGCGTTTGGCAGGGCCTCATGCTGACGTGGATTTACAGGTTTTGGTAGAGGTTAATTTGAGGAATTATTAAATGCAATGAGCCTTGCAAATGGTATATTATTTAAAATGCTTAAGTTGAAATAGGCTCTAATGCTTATAGAAATGCTTCTTTTTTAAAAAAAATAAAGATTTAGGGACATCTGGGTGGCTTAGTGGTTGAGCATCTGCCTTTGGCTCAGGGCGTGACTCCAGGGTCCTGGGATCAAGTCCCACATTGGGCTCCTTGCAGGGAGTCTGCTTCTCCCTCTGCTTGTGTCTCTGCCTCTCTCTGTGTGTCTCTCATGAATAAATAAATAAAAATTTTTTAAAAAAAGATTTATTTTAGAGAGAGAGAGCATGAGCGGCAAGGGGCAGAGGGAGGAGGAGAGAGAATCCCAAGCAGATTCGGTGCCGAGCACGGAGCCCAGCGTCGGGCTCGAACTCATGACCCTGAGATCACCTGAGCTGAAACGAAGAGTCAGACACATAACCAACTGAGCCACCTAGGCACCCCTAGAAATGCTTCTTTTTTGTAAAATATTTCAGATAGTAATTCTGAAGAATTCTTACAACTGGAATATAATTAGCAAATGGTTATGGACTAGATAAAGTGGAAACGGATAGACACTTCAGTGAAGGTTGTAACAAGGGATCCTTTCTGGTAATCTGTTTTCATTAATCCTTTAAAGATATTGCTACACTAAAATATTTACAGTTAATTTTCAACTTGGGAAAATGTTTACAGTATTATAAAGTGTAAAAGCACAAAATTATTATACTATAATCAAAACTATGTAAAAAACTCTTAAAAATTTATACTGTCATGTTCTTAAACTGTTGTCTGAGTAGCAAAAATTTTAATTTTTTTCCTTCCTTTCACTTTATAATAGTATCTTCCAATTTAAAGTATTTTGTATTTTAAAGATTTCTGTACAACTGTACAGCAGCCCAAATGCTCACTTTCTCTCGCCAAAGCAGGTCCTAATTTCTAACTTCATTTGTCCTACAGTTTCTTTCTGTCAGTGTTGTCGGGTTAGTGGTTACATTAGGCTGCCTGATTTTGATTTTGTCTTTGAAGACTTGAAGTGGTTACACACACACGCACGCGCGTGCAAATTGGCTACATATAGCAAGCCTCAGGATAGATTGCTCTTATTTAATACCTAACAGTTTAGGTCTTTATGAATGAAATTCCATGTATAGAACAGAACTCCCTTTCCCCTTAGTTTTGTCTTGAGTGATAGAACAGTGCAAAATTTTGTCTTTTTTTTTTTTTTTTTTTAATGAACAATGTGCTCCAGGACTGTGGGAGAGTGCTTTGTTTTTAGTGTCGTTCAGGAGATACTGCTTACAATTCCCAATTTTACTCATTCAGCAAATATTCATGGAGTGTCTCTGTGTATCAGGCAGTGTTCTAGGGTGTGAAGAAATAAGAGTAAATAAAACAGATTGCACTCTAGAAACTAACATTCATGAATTAGGAGTACTTTGTTAGAGAATTATCCAGTCAACATGTAGAATGAGCATCTTTTAGTTAACCAGATAACCCTGTCCAGGTAATATTACACATTATTTTTTTAAAATTATTTTTCTGGGATCCCTGGGTGGCTCAGCGGTTTGGCGCCTGCCTCTGGCCCAGGGCACGATCCTGGAGTCCGGATCGAGTCCCATGTCAGGCTCCCGGCATGGAGCCTGCTTCTCCCTCTGCCTGTGTCTCTGCCTCTCTCTCTATGTCTATCGTGAATAAATAAATAAAATCTTTAAAAAAATAATAATAAAATAAAAAAATATGGGCAGCCCCTGTGGCGCAGTGGTTTAGCGCCACATGCAGCCCAGGGCGTGATCCTGGAGACCTGGGATCGAGTCCCACATTGGGCTCCCTGCATGGTGCCTGCTTCTCCCTCTGCCTGTGTCTCTGCCTCTCTCTCTAGCTGTGTCTCTATGAATAAATAAAATAATAATAATAAAAATAAAATAAAATAAAATAATAAAATAAAATAAAATAAAATAAATTTTTCTGGGCAGCCCAGGTGGCTCAGCGGTTTAGCGCCACCTTCAGCCCAGGGTGTGATCATGGAGACCCGGGATCGAGTCAGCTCCCTGCATGGAGCCTGCTTCTCCCTCTGCCCGTGTCTCTGCCTCTCTCTCTCTGTGTCTCTCATGAATAAATAAATAAAATCTTTAAAAAAAAAAGTAAAAAATTAATAAAATTATTTTTCTGAACAGTGTTGTGTTGTTTTTTTTTTTTATTCATGAGAGACAGGCAGAGACACAGGTAGAGGGAGAAGCAGGCTCCATGCAGGAAGCCCGACACGGTACTCGATCCCAGGACTCCAGGATCACACCCTGGACCGAAGGCGGTGCTAAACCGCTGAGCCACCCGGGCTGCCCCTGAACAGTGTTTAAAAAATACGCTCAATCATAAAACCAGGGTCTTTTTAAAGCTCTTCAGGATGTGTTTGTGCTCCCGGCACAAATTGTAATGCTCGGCATGCTGTTGAATCATGAAAACGTCAACAGATTTTCACTTGAAATAATGTCATCCACTTTTGTTGTTCAACACCATCATCATCTTTCTTTCAAAAATCATTTCAGATTGCCATTTACATTTGTAACGAAGGAAGTAGCGGAAGCCACGTGTAATTGCCTTCTTGCCCAGGCAGAGCAAGCAGACAAGAAGGGAAAATCAAAGGCAGCAGCCGAACGGATGATACTTGAGGAATTTGGACGATGTTTGATGAGCGTCATCAACTCTGCAGGAAAAGCAAAAAGTGACCCTTGTGCCATGAATTGCTAACTCTTGCACAAAATACTGATAAATGGAACTGTACAGAAAAGGTGCAGGGACACTTGATTTTCTGGAAAATAGTTTAACAATTACTGTATTGTTAATTCAGTCCTTGTGAGACCTGAAATTATAATATTGAAAGACGTGAAATTTTAAATGAGGAAATTAGTACATTTTAAATTTTAGTTAAACCTGTTTATGCCCCTTCTAAATTGTTTTTCTTTATTGTATTATATGGATTTTTAATTTGCATGGGTTTCTTAAGAATTAGATGTTCTATTCTTCTGATTCTATTGACAAAGGACATTTATAAATTACTATAATTTATAACGTATGGTGTTGTATGACTTTGTTCCAGTAGAAAAAGCCAGAGAACCATTGGTATTACCCAATCATTCTCTGGCACTAGACCTAAGCAGATAGAATGTCTATATAAACAAATTCTTATGAAACATTATTCAAATGACGTTTTGTGCTTAGAAAAGCACTATCTTTTGAGGAAATACCAGCTTTTTTTAGCACAGATTCTGGAATAACATCCTATTGTCACTTTGGGAATGTCAGAGGGGAAGTAAGTAATCTATAGGCACACTTTTAAAATAAAAAAGGTGTTTTTTTAAAAAACAAAGTTTTGAAGGACAGTAAAAAGTTATCAATAGGCAATGTGTTTCTCCAACAAAGGGAGACTAAGAAATGCTCTAGGGGTGTTTCCATTTTCTGTGAAGGAGGTGGTGTGCATTTGAAATGATAATAAATTGTCAACGTGATTACTGGGTACTATTAAAAGTGAGAGGTGCATATGAATAGAACTTATTATGTAGTAATGATATAGAACCTTACATAATTATCAGGTATAAAATTTGGCTTGGATGGAGAAATAAAGAACATTGAAGCTCTAATAGATGAAATTAGGGAAGGATTTTTCATCTGTACAATTTTCCTTATAGACTTTTGAACTAAGAGGTCTCAATCCAATGTATGAGTCTTACTTGATTTACTGAAAGGGCCTCCTAACAAAGCTTTCAAAATTATAGTGGGATTTCTTTTTTAAGGAAAGCTTAATATGGTATTATTTTTAGCCAGTGATTTGATAAGCTGAAGGTATGAGTGTTTTCTTATTATTACTAAAATAATCTAAATCATCTTTTCCTAATTTAAAATTCAAAAGCTTTATGAATTTAAGAGCCAATAATAGGACTCTGGGTTTTATGACAAGAAACCATGTGTTGGAATTCAGGCATTTTGTTAGGTACCGTAATTATTAGTATATGATTATTACATTTCCTACAAGGAATCTATAGTTGTATGTATTAAGTGTGTATATATGTTCATATGAACACACAAGATATAGGCAATAGAAATTAAGTAATGCAAAAGAAGATTCCGTTATTTACTGAAGTATCTTTTGAAATTTGGATTTATAAAATTATAGTGCAGTAACTCTAAATGTAGATAGTGCAGAAATTCTTAGCACCTCAATCTAGTATGTTTAATTAAAATTTGTATAAATGTAAATTAGTGTAAGAGGATAAAATATCTAATCAAGTTATTTTTCAAAAGATTACCTTTTTGGTCTAAACCTAAACTTTGTTCATTTTGTACATATTCTGTGTTTAACTCTAATTGCACCTTTGTGATGTGTATTTATATACAGTGTGCAGAAAATGTTTGTGAAATTTGGATTACAATTGTAGATTATGTATGACAGCATTGCCTGAGAATGTTTTGCTTGTAAAAACTTGAAGGTGCAATCAAATGCTACTAGTTTTTCTGATTTTCAAGAAGCTATCTAAAGTATTAAGACTTTTCCTTCCTGTGTAGTACTTACTAAGCAACTTTTTGTATTTAGGCATTTGCATCAAATTGCTGAACAAGATTAATATCCACATTAATTCAACAATTTTAAAAGACTATTTGGGAGGGTTGGGTATATAATTTTTTTAGCTCTATTTACATCCCAAAGTAGAAAGATTAAATTTATATTTACTAGAGCTATTCAAAGAATACACTTTTCTATATTGTAAAAACAGGACAGCAAAATAAATCATACAGAAAATAAACATTTATACTATTCTGTAAAAAAAAGGATTTTGTTTTTCTTTAAAAACACTTTTAACTATCTTACAAGAAACTTTTAAAATCTGCTTTTAAGTAAATTTGACATTACTTCTGAAAGCACACAACTAAAAAATGTCTATCTTTTTGCCCAATTATGATTAATTGAAATTGCTTTAAAACTAGAATGTCTCTTTTTCTGCTCTTCAAAGGCAGAAACTGAGTCTTTTTCCTGTCCTTTAGTATTTGATGTTTTTGTGGTAAGCACCTTTCTTAGTTTCCTTTTCTCTCAAGAACTTGAAGCAACCTGTAGGTCTTATCTCTGGATTATCTGGGAAACAGAACCTTCAAGTTGCAGTAATAAAACAACCAGAGCAGCAACAGTAGGGAGAGACTACTGCTTTAGCTTACCTATTCTTTTATGGGGATAACTGACATTTTCTCAGTCTTCTGTAAAATGTGAATAAAAATACCTTTAGAAAAGTTTTCCACTTTTATTGTTCTGTAACACAAATAGCTAAAAAAATAAATACTTGTTATGTAAATGCAGCTTCGAACCAGGACCTCTAGCATCATGTTGCATCCTTTTCCAGCATTTTATGTAGAAATTCCATGGCAGCAACCCAGAGGAGAGGGAAGCTAGAAGCCTTTACTGTTGGGAGTTATTTTCTATTATGTCAATTACTTAGGACTTTGTATGTTTGTGAGGATTTCTTTAACGTAGATTTTGTCATTATCCATAGGCCATATGTGGACTTTTTATGAACCAAGGCTTTTTAAATTAAAATTTTTAAAGTTTTATGAAAGGCATGCTTAGTCTTTACTCAATAGCAGTAAGAAAATAAATATATTCAGGGTAATATTTACTATAAGGCCATAGACTTCAACTCTGTAATTGATTATATTATCAAATGAAATCTGGCAATAGGTAAAAAGAATGCATCATGATCTGGTAGGTTTATCCCAGGAATAAAAGGTCGACTCAACATTTAAAAATAATGAAATTCACTGAATCAAAATACAAAAGAAGTAAAACTATATGATCATCTCAGAAGTTACAGGAAACCTTTTGAATATACTAAAAACTGCTGAATTACAGGCTTTAAAAGGGTGAATATTACAGTATCTAAATTATATCTCAAATGGTTTTCAAAAAAATTGAAAGGTGCGGAAAAACTGACAAAATTCAAGACCCATTTATGATTTAAACACATACACTCTTCAGCAAACCAGGAAGAAAAGGGATCATAAGCTAGAAAAGACCAATTTATCAAAGTCTACAGCTAACATCATATGAATGACGAAGACTGAATGTTTCCTCCTCAAAGACAAGAAGGCACTCTTAGTCAACATTGTGTTGCAGGTCACTGTACAATGAGGGGAGAGCAGGTTGGAAAAGAATGAGAATGTCTACTGGTGGATAATGTGACTGCCTATACAGGAAAGTCATGGTGATCTTTAAAAAAAAAAAAAAAGCTGCTGGAACCAGTGAGTTTAAGCAAAGTCAATATATAAAATTGTATTTTCACATAGTAGCAATGAGCATTTAGAAACAAATTTTACATTACCATTTATAGTAGCACCTCAAAATATGTAATGTAACCAATTTATACAAGATCTTTAGGTGAAATGTAGAACACATTGATAAAATTAAGAGATATACCATGTTCATGGATTGGTATGTTCAATAATATTAAGATCTCATTTCTCCAAATTGGTCTTTAGTTTCCACAAAACTCCAGTCAAAATCCCAGCAGGAGTTTTTGTAAAAATCAACAGCTGATTATAAAATTCATACAGAAAGGTACAGAGTAGCCAAACATTTCTGAATAAAGAACAAAGTTGAAAGACTCCCACCTGGCTTCAAGACTCCTATAAGGCTAATCAGGTTATTGCAGTACTGATGAAGTGTTAGACCTATGGATCAATGGAACAGAACAGAACACCCAGAACTAGACCCAATATATATAGTCAGTTTTTGACAAGAGTTCAAAGGTAATTCAGGGAAGAAAGAAGAATCTTTTTAACAGGGTTGGGAGATACATATGTTGAAATCTGAAGCTCAACTTATACCATAGACCAAAATTAACTGAAAATGGATCATAACCTAAATGTAAAACCTAAAGCTACAAAACACCTAGAAGAAATAATATAAGAAAAATTGTGTGGCCTTGGGTTAGACAAAGATTTCTTAGATACAAAACTAAGTATGACCCCTAAAAGAAAGAAATGGATAAACTGGACTTAACAAAATCAATGTCTTCAGAACACACTAATAAAAAAAGCCATAGATGCAGAAAATATTTGCAAAACACATCAGATCATGCACTTATATCCAGAATATATAATTAACACTCAAAAAACTGACCTTCCAAAATATGGGCAAAAGACTTGAACATACCTTTCACCTAAGGTTATGTGGATGGCAAATAATCTTATGAAAAATGCTCAGCATCATTAGCTGTTAGGAAATTGGAAATGAAAGCCACAATGAAATCTCACTGAACACCTATTAGAATGGCCAATTCAAAACAAAACCCTGGTGACCAAATACTGGGAAGAAAGGAGAGCAAATGAACTTTCTTATACATTCCTGATTAGAATGCAGAGTGGTACAGTCATTTCACAAAACTAGCTCTGGCACTTTGTTATAAAGTACAACATACGCTTACCATATTATCCATGTATGGATATCGCACATTTTTATTTATCCATCAGTTGGACATTTACGCTTTTTCATTTTGTAGCTATAGTGCTATGAAGTTTGTTTACAAGTTTTTAAATGGATGTTTTCATTTATCTTGGGTATATATGCCTGTTAGTAGAACTGCTGGGCAATATGGTAACTCTGCATTTAACTACCCTTTTTAAAGAACTGCCACGCTATTTTCCAAAGCATCTGCATTCCCACCAACAGTGTATGAGGGTTTCAATTTCTTCACATTCTTGTCAACACTTGTTATTGTCTTATATCCATCCCAGTGGGTGTAAAGTGATACCTCATTGTGGTTTTGATTTGCATTTCCCAGATGGTTTATGATGTTGGGTATATATTCATGTGTTTACAGGCCATGGGTAATCTCCTTTGAAGAATGTCTATTTGTGTTCTTTACCCATTTTTCAAATTGGGTTGTCCATCATTGAGTTACAGTAGTTCTTTGTATATTCTGGATACAAGTCCTTTATCAGATAAATTAGTAAAAATTTTCTCCCATTTTGTGAGTTGTCTCTTTCATTGACAGTGTCCTTTGAAGCACAAATTTTTTAATTTTGGTGAAATTTTTGTTGTTTATGTTTTCAGTGTCATATTTAAGAAACTATTGCCTAATCCAAATACCAAGGATTTACTCTTTTTTTTTTTTTTTAAGATTTTATTTATTCATGAGAGACACACACACGCACAGAGAGGCAGAGACACAGGCAGAGGGAGAAGCAGGCTCCACGCAGGGAGTCCTATGTGGGACTTGATCCTGGGACCCCAGGATCACGCCCTGGGCCAAAGGCAGACGCTAAACCGCTGAGCCATCCAGGAGTCCCTACTCTATTTTCTTTTAAGAGTTTTATAGTTTTACCTTTTATAGATAGGTCTTTGACCTATTTAGAGTTAATACTTTTGCATGTGGACATCCAGTTGTTCCAGCACTATTTGCTGAAAAATAGGAAGGATAAATTTCTGAAGAGAATGTTTGTTTTCCCTGAAAAGGACAAAGGTGCTAAGTGGAAAATATAAACTAAATTACCCTAATCAAATATGAATAATTTATTTTAAAAATTCACTGTAAAGCATATCATGTTAAGTAAACCTGATATCAGACTTGAAACACTTTCACTAGGGCAAGAGCAATTAATGGTTCAAGGCAGTGAAGGATATATTTTTGTCTTCCATGTCTGTCCAATTTATCCAGCACTTAAAGAAATAATGCGTAACACTAATTTCTTTAACTACAGAATATATTAGTACAGTAGTACAATGCAAGGGCAAAGAACACAAGACACCTACAGGTATGAACCTAGTTTTAAGTAAAACTCAGGACAAAACTTGGGAATTATATAAGCAATAAGTTAAAAGGTAGTGACTTAACAAATAGGCTTCCTTTAAATAAGATTTATCCAGTGCATCTAAACTAATTCTATTGCAACAAAAACCACAATATCTAGACTTCTCAGCAATAGCTCTTACATAAAATGTAGTACAACTCTGGTTACATCTCAAAACTTAAGCCTTTGAGGTAGAAAAAACCAAATATATCAAAATATACAATTTAAGGGGAATTTCAGTTAATAAAAACTTTCATCTGGTCATTAATCTTTTGCAATTTCAAGTTTTCATATTAACTGTACATGAATATTCACTCAATGATAAAGAGTAAATGTTTTACACACAGAGATGAATCATATGCCTGTTTCTTCTTTTATCCACTTATAACACTCCCCAGATGTTAAAGTACATATACCAATGTTTTTCTATTCATCTTTTCAAGCCTGGGTATGAGAGAATGGAGAAAATTGTCCTTGGTATGTTTCCATCTTCAGATTATTTAAGCTTCTCTAAATTTCTGAAAACACTCATTATTAAATCAAGACAAATATTTTCATAACCATTGTCTCAAATGGTCATCTTTTTCTAATTTATTAATCACCTGGTGTGAATCCCTTATTCATTCAATACTGAAAATACGTCTATTTCAGCCTCCCTGCAAGCATAAGGAGACTTTGGAAGGAGAAGCTGAAATAAGGCTTCTCCTCATTCTTTGATGGGCATCAGGCTCTTCCAGTGGAGTCAAGTAAGTATCCACTCAATTATTCAAAAGTAATATTTTAAAGTCCAAGGACAATGGATTGTGAAAATGATATCACCTATGTACTTCTCAGACTACATTCCCCAGGTTCGCTGCAGCATGCTTCTGTTTTAGGGTAGCCTGGCCAAGGGGTTTTGTGGTCATATTTTATTTTAGCCTAATTTTCAAACCACATCTTAATTTTTATATGTAATAAAGATTATATCCAAGATTTTATAGATATTCTGTCAACATTTTCAGTTTTTTTTCCTGTCAACATTCTCAGAGCTGTAAAACAAAGCTCTTTCAGTCTATTTGTAAAAGTCAATCTTTTAATGACTCTTAGTTGTTATACTCTCTTGTTTTAAGGTAGACTGAACAAGTTCAAAGTAGGTCCCATTATTCAGTCTTATCGTAGTATATTCAAAGGCAGCACCTGTTGGCTAGACTCCTCCTACTGACTTACAGCTTTCTACAATCCAAGTTAACTGAAATGCCGCAAACCATACCAAAGTGCAAGATTTTATAATACGCATAATCAGAAATTCTAATAAGTCAGAATTACAAACTTGTCAACTATGGTCAATTTATGAGATACGGTAAGTTGAACTTTAAAATAAATGCTGACCAAGTATTCTTTATAAAAATTTTGAGACATTTTAGGTCCCTCATTTGAATGGATAGCCATCATTACTTAACAAATGCCTGAATTTATTGGTATTAGCAAAACCTGAACATCTGTAATCTTGTAAAGATGACCACTGCTTCTTTGACAAAGTTTTCATTTCAAGTCTTTCTGAATGGTGTTTTAGAGGGTACTGAGCTACATCTTTAGCTCTGATTTTTAAGAAACAGATTATTATATCCTTTAGTAACTTTACAAAGTGATTGATGGCACACACTTCTCCATCAAAGAGATGCTCATCTAAATCTACAAAAAGATAAATATGCCCAGAAAGCTCACACAATATTTTCTGCTGGAGATATAACTCTCTCTGTTTAGGAAGTAGTTCATAGACTGCCATTCTTGAATGGGTTCTTACAATTCGCTCACAAATATTTATGACTTGACAGAGACTTTCTGAAGGGATATGCAAACCGTTCTTCTTTTTGACACATAACAGTGACCCAATTTTAGCAACTTTGAGATCCGAAGCATACAATGCACTGATGCAGTCCTCACAAGTTAAAAGAGCTGATAACTTATTTGCAACATGACTGGCACAACAGGTGAGTTTTCGCCTGTGATCTGACAGATCAAGTAATGCCTCACTGAGAGGACAATTAGACCAGTCTTGGCAAATATCCTCTTTGTGAAAAACAGTCTTTATAACGCTGATACCATACTGACGCTGAACTGTCCAAAGGGCCAAGTCTGTCCTTCGATCAATTGAAATGTCAAGGATGCTTACTTCACTTAGAAAAACTTCGTCTTGTAATCTGTATCTGGTCTCCAAATTATGGTAAGCTTTCTGGAATGCCACACAGGTAGGGTTAGAACTGGTTACTAATACCTGTCTAAGCATCTTCAGAAATAATTCCAGATGGTCTTGACTGAATTTATAAGTCAGAAGATAAGGAAAAGGCATGATTTTAGGGAAAACATAATTCTGGTAGAGCCATTTTAAGCTCTCAGCATTAAGCAAAAATCCCAAGAATCCTAGTTTCCGTTTACCTTTAATTATTTGATTGTTGCTAGCATCCGATAATGTCACAAAGATAGTCTTGGCTTCAATTAATACCCGATTAATTTTACTGTAAGTTTCAGGCAGTAGGGGTCCTTTAAGTCCCTTTCCATAACAGTTCCTACTATTAAAAATGTCAAACAGGTTGTTAACTAAGCGTAAAAAATGGATGGTACCAATACAGTTTTGAAAAGAAGGCAGGCCTAATGACAGCAAGCATTCCAATGCGCTGGCCACGCTGTCACTGAACACTTGGGCTGCACAGTTCATCTTCAGTACATGGTTTTTCAGATTTGCAAGTTTTCTTGGGAGTCTTTCCATATTTGCTAATTCCTGTTCCCCTAGTGCTACTAACTCCACAAGGTGCTGCCAATGTGCTGTGCCATTTATGAATTGAATGCTTTGAAAATTCTGAAATGCATTTCTTATTAATCTGAGTAAGTGGCAAGAATCAAAGAAGTATGCAATCTGTTGACTAGAAGACGAAGGATGCTGAAATGTACACTTCATGTTGTCTCCATCAATATGTATCCCCAATGCTTTTGCCATCTGAACACTGTGAGCTGTAGCATCAGACGTAACAGCCAGAACTGTGATCCCTATGTCACTCAGTTTGCCAATGGTAAGACGCAGCAACTGAGCTTGCAAATATCCGGATGCCCTGTTTACAAAAAAATAACCAAGAGGCGTTCTCCAGTGACCAGAAATACCCACTGCCATTAACAAAATAGTTTCTGAGGCAAGGGGTGTTTCATCAGCATCAAGTATACCAAGGCCAAAGTCCATAAACCCTTGCAAGTGGTGACTGCTGGGGTCCCACTGAAGTTGTTGCTTGAGAGATATGCCTTTTATTATCAGTGAACAATACTGATATAGCTGGTCACCATTCTCTACTCTTCGTTGAAGAAAAGAAAAAATGTTGCTGTTGAAACCTGGACTGGGTTTGCATTTGGATAACCATCTGGAAAATATAAAAAATGAAAAATATAAAATTCAAATGAAGAAATTTTTAAAAAAGGAAAAATACCTTAAATGGTACTAAAGTCGGGGTGCCTGGGTGGCAAATTTGGTTGAATTCGGTGGCTCTTGGTTTGGGCTCAGGTCATGATCTAGTGGTCATGAATCCGGTCCACACCAGACCCTACGTTCAGTGTGGAGTTTGCTTCAGATTCTCTCTCCCTCTTCCTCCTGCTCACTCTCTTTCTCTCAAATGAATAAAATCTTAAAAAAAAAAAAAAAATGGTACTAAAGTATGGCCTCAAATCCTTATAAAAACAAAGCCAAGTATAAGTAGCCAAATTCTACAGAAATTTTCAAGCATGTATTCATATAGTTACCAGAAAATAGTAAAATAATGGGGAAACTGAGAAACAGAGTAGTGAGTAGTATTTCAAGATGCAAACATACCACAAAGCAATTTTCATTGCTCATTTACTTTTTTTTTAAAGTATACCAATTACCCACTTTGTTCTAATTGATGTGTTTAAAATTTAGATCATAAACCAGTCTTACCTGTAAATTCAATGAAATAAAAAAAACTGTTGTAGAGGAAGGAAACTCTGGGAGTATCTAGCACATCTACCCCATTTTACAGGTTAGGAAACTAGGACACAGGAAGAGCTTACGCCACATGGTCCTGGCTGTGCTGCTAGTTCTGTACAAATGTGGAAGCCAGATTTCCTGAGGTCCTGCTAGTGCTTTTCCCACTGCTCCTTGTAGCTTCAAAATTATGCTCTCAGGGACAATTAAGGTGTCTGCATTGGTCTGCCCTACACAAAGTACCTACATTATTACCTTAGGAGTTCTTCTGTAGTGTCCTCAACCCTCCCAGACTCCTGATTATGCACTCCTATTAACCTTAGCATTTGTCTTCAAAATCGTTTTTACACAGTTCTGATTTACTCTTTCTAATTTGTTGTAGGCTCAGGAAAAGCAACAGCCAAGTTTAATCATTGTCTAAAATAAGACTAAATGGATGCTAAAGTAGAGACTGGAGAGTTCACCCTGAGGTCTACTTTTGTAACTCAAGTAACTTTTGGGGTTTTGTTTTTGTTTATTTAAGATTTTTATTTAGAGAAAGAGAGAGTGTTAGCATGAGGTGGGTCAGAGGCAGAGGCAGGGGGAGAAGACGACTCTCCGCTGATCAGGGAGCTCAATGTGGGGCTCAATCCCAGGACCACAGGATCATGATCTGAGCTGAAGGCAGATGCTTCACTGACTGAGCCATCCAGGTACCCTGGGTAGGCGTTAGTATTTCTGATTTTGGGGCTATATTCTAAGGTGCCAAGGTTTCGTCCTGGACAGTCGACCACTATTTAATTTTTTTTTTAAGATTTTATTTATTTATTCATGAGAGACACAGAGGGAGAAGCAGGCTTCATGCAGGAAGTCCAACGTGGGACTTGATCCCAGGTCTCGAGGATCACGCCGTGGGCTGAAGGCGGCTCTAAACCGCTGAGCCACCCAGGCTGCCCGATCACTATTTAATTTAAATGTACCTCTCTAAGTATTTCAGGACAGGGCTTTCCAAATATTTTGCTGTAACCTAAAAGTTCCATAAATGAAATTTACCGTCACTACATGCTATGCACACACACATATATAACATTGTGTATATAATGCCAATTATGACCCACTAAACTGATTTCATTTTTTTTTTTTAAGATTTTGTTTATTTAATCATGAGAGACACACACAGAGAGAGAGGCAGAGACACAGGCAGAGGGAGAAGCAGGCTCCATGCAGGGAGCCTGACGTGGGACTCGATCCCAGGTCTCCAGGATCACTCCCTGGGCCGAAGGCGGGGCACTCAACCACTGAGCCACCCAGGCGTCCCACTAAACTGATTTCAAAATGCACTAATGGGTTTGAAAAACACATTTATAGGATGCAAAAGACATACTTTGACTCTAAGTTGCTTATAACTTATTTAAGAGACAAAAGTATTAATCAAAAAAAATTTAAATATCAATTGGTTGTTTATATTTTAAAATAGTAAAATAATGATGAAACAGGTCAGTGCTACAGCCCACTACTATGTTGAATACCCTTTGCAAAGATGCTTCCAAATTTTAACTTTAAGTTCTTTTTCTTGCATTAGGATTCTCAAATGAACACCAAAGATGCTTACTGTGTTGCATATGGAATCAGTATGTAATGAAAGTATTTCATGCCTCGATGTAAAAGTTTTTAGTTTAAATAGGCTAAGATAAAGTTTATGTTCTTTGAGCTTGATTTCTAAATAGAAATCTAAATAGTATTTTTATGTCCATAGCTATGAGAATGAGGTCTTGAATATCAGGCAGAAAGATATGTGGCCTTGTTTTTAAAGTTTCTATATCTGAAAATGGAAATACCCAAACCAGGTTTGTGACTTAGAACTGTAGAGAAGTGGGATCCCTGGGTGGCGCAGCGGTTTGGCGCCTGCCTTTGGCCCAGGGCACAATCCTGGAGACCCGGGATCGAATCCCACGTCGGGCTGCCGGTGCATGGAGCCTGCTTCTCCCTCTGCCTGTGTCTCTGCCTCTCTCTCTCTCTCTCTCTCTCTGTGACTATCATAAATAAAAAAAATAATAATAATAAAAGATCTAAATCTAAAAAAGAACTATAGAGAAGTGACTGATTTCTGTGTCTAACCTTTCTTCCCTTTTAAAATGAAAATTTTTTTTGATAGTAAAAAAAGGCACACTATTTTTTTAAGAGTAAAACAATACTGAAATGTGCAAATAGTAATAATCACTTTAATATTTCAGGGACATTCTTCCAGATTTCTTTATGTATATATACACACCTAGATACAATTTTTAAAATTTATACTGAATCTTTTTTTTTTTACTTAATAGTAATGTTACAGAAATATTTTTCTGTGTCCTTAACTATTGACTTACAGCATTTTAAATGTGTACATGGTATCCCATAGTATAGTTAAGCCATAAATTACGCTGTTACACTAACCTGTCTTTCAACAGGTTATTTCCATTTTTTAGATAACAGCACTGTAACATGTACTCATGTGCACATATATACACGTACATACTCCTGTCACTTATGCAATTCCTAGGAATAGGATACAAAAGTAAATCTACTTATGCAAGTATTAGAATAAATGGATTCAACTTTTATAAGAAATTAAAAACAAATTTTGGACCTCCAATGCACAGAATTGGATGAATAAATTTAAAATTAATTCACGTTCCAATTCTCCTTCACACAATTTTTACCAAAAATTTACATTCTCAACAACATATTTTAAATTAAACAACAGCTTAGTCATGGAGTGATTATAGGGAGTCTACTGGGTGGCTTTAAACTGCCTGGAGAAGAACTGCTGAAGAGCCATGATGCTGAGCTGAATGTTTTTCAAGACTGTTAGCTCTTCCCATAGTCTTGTTTATCTCTGAATCTCTCCTATTACCTTCTCTATTAGAGGGAACTAATTTACTATATTACAATGAATACCTAAATAGAAAGTTAGAGAAAATATCAATATCATACTATAAGTATCATTATTAAAATAAGGAAGGCTGAGGATGTTAGGACATTCTTACAAAAGATATGTGAAAACAAACTACCTTCAAGACCCAAAGAACTGGAATTATCTGAAGCACAGCTCTGGGAAGGTTCTGGACATAAAGAATTTAAGAGAGAACTGAAAAAGATGCAACATCAGAACACAGCAAATTACAGAAGTGGCTGATAGTGGGTAAGAATTAGAGAAAGATACAAGTAGAAATTAGTGAGGGAGGTACCGGTCTGAATCAAAGGTTTTTAAAAATATAAGCCTGGCTTGGTCTGTCATCATCTAATTGTTTATCATATAACTGTCTCTCCATCATCAAAGAGGAAAAACAATGATTCGCATTTTCTCCTTCCCCCCCCAAACTTCTTATGTCTCCTGCCCCAACTCTCAGCTATTATCTTTTTAAGTAAGCTTGCCCAGTGCAGAGCCCAACATGGGGCTTGAACTCACAACCCTGAGATCAAGACATAAGCTGAGATCAAGAGCTGGTCACTTACTCAATGGAACCACCCAGGTGCCCCTCAGCTATTATCTTTCTATCACTAAGAAAATAGAAGCAATCCAATAAAAACTCATTTTCCTACTACCAAATCTGTTAACCTATTGAATATGTATCTCTGCCTTTCTGCCCCTTGTTTGAATGTTTTATAACAAGCATGTATTACTATCATATTAAACAAGGTATTTTAGTTTCAGACAAAGTTCCAAAAGAAATAATAACTTTTTGAGTACTAAAGTTGTACTAAATAGGGACACCGGGTGGCTCAGTCGGTTAGGCATCTGCCTTCAGCTCAGGTCATGATCCCAGGGTCCTGGGATTGAGTCCCAAGTTGGGCTCCCTGCTCCCTGGGGAACCTGCTTCTCCCTCTCCCTCTGCCGGCCGCTCACCCTGCTTGTGCGCCGGCATGCTCTCTCTCTCATCAAATAAATAAAATCTAAAAAAATAAAATTGTACTAAGATAATGTCATAGCAAAGGTTATAAAACGCAAAATGACTTGAAAAGAGAAAAGATCAGTGTGAGCTGGAATTGCCAGAGAATATTTAATCCAGAAGTTGATGTAGAACTATAGGAAATGAAACATCTCACATAAACCACAGTGCAAAATCAGGAATCAGTGGTTTTTAAAATCGGTGAAGAGAGAACTTGACTAAAAAAGGCATAGAAGGGGGAGATACCAATATAGTGTCTATAAAAACATCTCCTGCCTAGCAGAAAGCATACATTTAAAAATAAGAATAACATCTGGTCTAAAAAGCACAATCATATTATGGAAGAGCATGAATAAGCCTATACACAAATGTTCAACTCAATATATTAAATGGCCATTACAACCAAAAAACGGGAGCAATATAAATAAATGTCCAACAGTTGGAGAATGCTGTGGTTAAGTAGAGTACAACTACCTGATACTATGCAGTTATTAAAGATCGTACTATGTAAAAAAACTAATAAATTTAAGCACAGAAGAATAACTGGAAGAAAATTCCCTAAATGTTAATAATAATTGTTTACATATAACAATTGGTAGAAGGATTAATGAATTTTCCTTCTTTTTTTCTCTCATTTCTATTTTTTATTAGTATTATTTTAATAGTATGTGGAGGAAAATTATTATTTAAAAAGAGTATAATACACAGCATGATGACTACAGTTAATACTGTACCGTATATTTGTTTTTTGTTTGTTTTGTTTTTTTACTTATTTATGAGAGACACACAGAGAGAGAGGCAAAGACACAGGCACAGGGAGAAGCAGGCTCCATGCAGGAAGCCTGATGTGGGACTCGATCCCAGGACCCTGGGATCACGACCTAAGCCAAAGGCAGACGCTGAAACCACTGACCCACCCAGAGGTCCCCATATCATATATTTGAAAGTTGCCAAGAGAATAGGTCTTGAAAGTTCTCATTACAAGAAAAAAGCTATTTTAATTTTGTGTGTGATGAATGTTAACTAGCCTTAGTGTGGTGATCATTTTGCAACATATACAAATACTAAATAATTATTATACACTTAAAACTAGAATAGTGTTATATGTTAATTACATGATCTCGCAGAGTTTCTCCAGCTCAGAGCCCCTCTGAGTCTGTTTTAAAATTGAAGCAGTAAGAAACCAAGAGGCATGTTCCAGGACAGGGGACTGCTGTCCTTCCCCGCTGGCCTCCGCCTTATCTACACTGAATTAAATGGAACACTGTTCTTTAGACAGCAACTTGAGGTCCACTGCATTTCCTCCTTACATCTATTTGAAATGCTAAGTGACTGTTGAGGCATTTTTTTTTTTCTTTCCACAAATATTTACCAAGGGACCATAGAGCATGCTCCAGGTACCATGCAGGATCCGTATAAGAAAGTAGCATAACAGAATCAGACACAGACCTCAGACTGAGGCAGCTCCTGGTCCAGTGGGAAAACAGTGTTTTAAGAACTATGATTCAGGGATGTGTGGGTGGCTCAGCAGTTGAGCGCCTGCCTTCAGCCCAGGGCATGGTCCTGGAGTGCCAGGATCGAGTCCCTGCACTGGGCTCCCTACAGGGAGCCTGCTTCTTCCTCTGCCTATGTCTCTGCCTCTCTGTGTCTCTCATGAATAAATAAATAAAATCTTAAAAAAAAAATAAAAGTACTATGATTCAGTTCTGTATCATTTGTATGAGAAGAGTACTTACTGCAGGCCAAGCTTCTGATAGGATGTCATATCTAATTTGAGTCTGAAGACTAGAGTAATCACCAGGACCAACAGATAGAAAGAGAGAGAGAGAGAATGGGTACAGGAACAGTAAGTCCCTGAGGCAAGAAGCAGCAATTGAACATAGAATGCTAGAGGGGAAAGAGGGAGGCAAAAGATGAGCCCTGGAGCCCAGCAGGGCCCACATCATGGGAAGTTCAGAAAACCATAGGAAGGAATTAGCCTATAGGCTGTGGGCAATGAGGAGGTTTACGTATTAGGAAAGTGACTATTATGGTTGAATTTTGTCCCTCAAAAAGACATACTGGAGTCCTAAGCCCCAGCACCTCAGAATGTGACCTTATTTGGAGATATGGTCTTTACAGAGATAATCAAGTTAAAATTAGGTCATTAAGGTGAATCCTAATCCTACATGAGTGGCCCTCATAAAAAGAAGAAATTTGGGCACAGAAGCACACATATATAAAGGAAGATGATGTAAGGAGACACAGGAAAAAAGACCACCAACTACAAATTAAGTCAAGAAGAGAGGAATGGAACAGACTCTCCCTCACAGCCCTCAGAAGGAACCAACCCTGCTGACACCTTGATTTTGTGGACTTGTAACCTCCAGAACTCTGAGACAATAGATTTCCGTCATTTTTAAGCCCAATTGATCAATATTAAAAAGCATCTGTAAAACCAGTGATAAGAAAAATAGTAAAAGTTGAGTGTTACTTTCATAAAACATTACTGCAAAGCCACTGCGTTATCTGCTTTACACTAAGAGAATTATAAATATATCTATGTACTTTAATGACAAATCCTACAAAATTATTTACCAAAATCTCCTCCCAGAACCTGCCACGGGCATCAACTTATAGAGCTTACAAAAATGCAGCTTTTTGTGCTTAGTCTCAAACCAATGGTGTCAATCTAGAACTGTTCTAGATTTTCTAGGATAGTCCAATATTAAAACTACTGAAGTGGGCAGCCCGGGTTGCGCAGCGGTTTGGCACCGCCTGCAGCCTGGGGTGTGATCCTGGAGACCCGGGATCAAGTCCCACATCGGGCTCCCTGCATGGAACCTGCTTCTCTCTCTCCCTCTCCCTCTGCCTGTGTCTCTGCCTCTCTCTGTGTCAATAAATAAATAAAATCTTTAAAACTACTAAAGTATATTAGAATCCGGATTTTTTTTTTAATCACCCAGTGTCTCTGCCACCTGGAGGATGCAAAAAAGTTGTCAAAGTATTTGCCTTCATGTTGTTGGTGAAAATATTGCTGCTGTGATAATATGCAAGTACCACCTAAAATCTTCTAAAAAGAGAAAATGGACTAATAAGAGTTTGAGTATGAATAGCCTTAACACATAAAATGCAATAAAATAATAAAATACTAATTTTCTTTAACATCTAAAAAGTAATTCACTTACGTCCTGAGGATGGAAGAATGAGGCAGCTTGAGAATCTTTCTTACATAATCATAGACTTTGCTACTGCACAAGTAGAGTGTACATGCAAATTGTTTCATTTCTGTGGAGTACTCAGCTGTTTCTCTCCAGTTATACAACTCCCACTTAAAATCTGTTAAAATAAATTTATTTATTCTTTGTGATGAAGAGTGTGTACAGTAACATTTTCAGGTATAGATCACAGCATTTGGATATAAATGCAATGGGCATCCAAATCCAAATCCAATCACAGTTTAACTAAGTTTGTTCAATGGTTAATATCCAATCATAGAGCCTCCTGACTAGTTCATCCTGTTCATCTTGAATCATTTCACTCAAAAGAGGGAAGAAAAAAAGTTTCAACCTGAATCACTGTGTTTTACTATTCACTGGCAGCCTAAGTGGAGAATTTTAGAGGAAGAGGGAAGAAAATGAAATAAGTGGATAAAATTAAAGTCTCTGGATTATGAGCACATTTATTTATTTTGTTCCCTGATTACCATTTATTTGAGGGGTGAAAATGAGACACAAGAAACATTTCTGAGGATGGGATGCTATTCAGATTGAATAGACAATCTTCCCTACCTTGAAGGAAAAAAAAAAATCCTCTTTCCTGTTGGGGATTCCTGTTTATTATGTCTGTTTTCCCCTACTGGAAAAACACAAAATATTCTCCTCCTTTGGTGATACCTATTCTTTTCTAGAAATAAGACATACTTTTTTTTTTTTTTCAACCAGAACGTAAATCCAAAATCTCTACTGCTTTCATCAAAGAGTAAGTTGGAAAGATTTATTTTGTCCCTCTTCTTTGTTCACAAAGAAGAGTAGGTAGTTTTCCAATGGACATATCTGTCTTCTATAGAACATTTTAGAAAATAATATGGAGATTCATAGAATTTTCAAGCTCAATGAGAACTGGTGAAATTATCTGGTTCAACTCTGCTGCAAAAACACTTTAGTGATAAATTACATAGCAGTTAAAACTGCTTATAAAGAATTTGCAGTAAAATGAATAAGTGCTTTATAAAAACTGCAAAGTATAGTATATGGTATCAACCATATTATCTCATCTCTGGGTAGCAGGATTATGCTTAACTTTTATCATTTGTATATTTCTTCGTTTTTCCTATAATAAACCACATTACTTTTAAAGCTGGAAATACATAAAAGGATTTTGGCAATTCCTTTCTTTTTTGCTTACCCTGAGACTTCATGTTTCAATGAAGAGCACGTTTTCATAAGCAGTAGCAGAGTAAATACTTTATGATATTTTGGAAAAGGGGAACATACCTGAAAACTGTGCTCGTAGCAGACACTCTGTTTCTTCAGAAAGTAGTTTCTCTTCTACAAGTGCGTCAATTAATCGTAAGCCCTTTCTCTTCTTGATCATCCTATAGTTTTTTACAGAGACCAGTCTTTTTTTGGATACCTGGAGCATCTGTTGCACCTCGGCCAGTTTCTCTGCACCTATTGTCAGAGGTCTCTTTAAACTGTAGTTATGGTCCTCAGTAGCAATCTCTTGTGAATTATCAGGAAGTGGCTGTTTTAGGATTTTCTGTCTTGCTTTACCTTTAAGGTGTACACCCTGAAGAACCTGCAATAGAAACATCAAATTCAGGTTATTTTTGAAATTATCACACAGAAAACTGTCTATAAAAATACCACTAAATGCAAAACACTCACCTGGTTGCTTGGGAGAGTTAATTATGAAAGAAAAAAGTCATAATCTCTGATTTTTGCCAATGTATTTAAAGGAAAATGTGAAAGAAGTTTTTTGGTTTTTTTTTTCATCTCTACAGAAATAGTAACCTGATGCTGAAAGTTAACACGATGCTGAAAGTGTCTGAAATGGTAATGGTAACAACAGAAAGGTGGCAATTTGGGAAGGCTTCGTGGTAATGAGTTTTGAATAGTTTTTTAAAGGAGCAATCACATGACTTATTTTTTGCAAAAAGGCAGGCATAGTAGACAGAGCACGGGCTTTGGAATTAAGACTGAACTGGGTTTGAATCCTGACTTCCTCATTTAGTAGCTGTCACTAAATCCATCAGCTCCTCATTTGTAAAATGTGGATAATAATACAGAGTTGTTTTAAGGATAAAATAAGATGACTTATGTAAATCTCCTGGCACAATGGCCTGGACCACTGTAGGTCTCAATAAATAATGACTATTATTGATTTTACACAAAAGCATGAAAGCAAGTCAATTTATCAGATATACAGTAGTTTGAAAGAATTTGAGAAAAGAATACAGTAGTTTGAAAAGAGAATTCAGAGCAGTTAGAAATGCACGCATCAGGATGGAAGAGGTAGATGACTACAGCCTGTGCAGACGTGATGAGCCATGTACAAGAAGGTGGCCAAGAGATAAAAGGAGAACACGGAAACAGAAGAAATCTCAGGATGTAACACCAATACTGGTGACTGACTCACAGAAAGCCCTCTCTTTTCCATATATACCTCTCTATATGGATGCTAATAATTAGGTATATTTTTGGTCAAGGTCAGTAACATCACTGGGAGGAGCCCCCAAAAAGGTGTAATTTCTAGGTATTCTGGAACCTGTCTTACACAGCCTGAATTCTAAGGTATCTACTAGTTGATTCTTGCAATCAGTTTAGTAATCTTTATTGTGTGTCTTGACAATTATTTGCATTTTATATACCTAATTTTTTTTACAAAATTCCAATATTCCATGTAGATTTTTTAAAAAAATGAAAAATGAGTTTTCTAAGCATTTAAAATCTATTATTGGATTTATTTTAAGAATTTTAAGACTTAGGATTTCTTCTTAAATCTCTGTAAATTCTAGCTCTAATGTGAGGTATCTTGGTTTTTAAAGGCTCTGTAGAATTTAATTCTGTATGTACCTAGAGTTAAGTACCTTGTATAGAGAAACAGAAGGCACAGCTCCTTTTTTCAGCTTTCTTCTTATGCCATATGACTCAAAGTCACTTTCTTGAAAATGTTTGGAACATAGTATAGCACCTGGTCCTGGGATCCAAATCTTTTTGCTTCTGGGGTCCACACGATTAACAGCCCTGATCCATTTTGAGCGCTGTATGGTATCAGTTGGAAATCTACAGCAATCATATTAAAGTTCCATTAACATGAAATTATAGTAATACTACAGTATTTATTACATAAATCCATTTATTTAACTGCTTTATATAAACATCAAGTCTAGTTAAACTTACTTAATTTGATTTCATTTTTTTCAAAGTTCTTTGATTTTTTTTTAATCCAAGAGTTCTGATTTCATTTGCTTCAATTTGTACAAGGGCAATTCTCATATTAAGTATCCTACCACACTTTGTCTTCACTGCCTACACTTAACAGAATCTAAAGCAGATTCTGACATAGTCTTTAAACTATGTCCCTGGATTCTTTGCTCCTCCTCCTCTTAAAAGATGGAGCTGACTCTCCCCTTGAGTGTGGGCTAGAGATAGTGATTTGTTTCTAAGAAATAAAAAAAGCAGGAGTGGCAATGGGCAATAGACTAGATAATAAAAGCACTTGTTCCCTCTATCGAATGATTTTTCTCTGAGCAGAGCTTCTCTGCCATGTCATAAGCAGTCCTATAGAGATATAGGTCTACTTGGCAAGAAACAGGCTTCCAGTCAAAGGCTATGTTGAGTGAGCTTTCTGAAAGCACACCCTTCAGTCTCATCAAATGTTCAGAAGATTCTAGTATCGGCTAACATTTTACTGCAATCTTATGAGACACCCTTTAACACCCAGTTAATCCGCTCCTGAATTCCTACCCTCAGAATTTGTGAGATAACATTTCCACTGCATTTTTTAAAAAATTTGTCACTAAGCAGTAGAAAAACAAGTACATTTCCCATACTTGATTTTCCTCTCTTGTTTTGAAAGGCACCACTTTTTCCTAGCCTTGAATATAAAAATTACCTTGTATTTCTCTATTTTTAAGCCCATACTACTATGTTTAGAAATTGGGGAGAAAAAAAACTTACAAAATTAATATAATGAAACTCACAAAACTACTCTTTCTGCGCCCTCCTTCCTTGATTTATCTCGGGGACAGACCTAGGTAGCTGTGTGATTTATATATATATATATATATATATATATATATATATTTTTTTTTTTTTTTTTTTTTTTTTTTTTTTACTTAGGTTTTAAGGTATATAATTGTTAGAAACTGAAACTAGTGAAAATTTTAAATTTCTCAACTCATTGTTAGGGAAATAATGTAGCAGTAAGGTAAAACACAATTTTGAGATGTTCTCTCAATCACCTTGAGAAAAAACACTGAATTGGAAAACCTGTATTTAAGCTTCAATTACCTTTTATCAGCCACATGGTATAGATACATTTCTCAATCTTTGAGCCCCCTCACAGGGTTGTTAAGAGTGTACAAGGCAGCAAATCCATTCAAAACCTTTTGTAAACGGTAAAGTACTACCTGGAATTTGTGCTTTCCTAGGAAACACTTCCACTTTCAGGACTTTCATTTTATTGTTCCAGAAAGATGATGCTACTTGATCAAGAGGAAATTATTTTTCTCATAAGGGTGAGGCAAATCCATCTCTTTTCACAGAGTTCTTTTCTTAACTAATGGCACATGTTAATGAGGCATCTTTTCCAGAGTCGGGGTGTAGTCTCTAACTATGGTAAAGGACAGTAAAAAGGTGGCTAGTCCACCAAGTTATATCATATAGCCTGATCCTCAGATGCAGTTTCCCACCTGGCATGCCTGCTGACCACAGCCATCAATCCCCTTAGTCCATGGAATGGCCTGGGCCACCTGGAGCCCTTGAAGTACAGTCCCAAATAGCTTTGTTAGTTTGCCCCAAAGTATTAAATATTTCCTATGTGTAAAACATTAAAGGGTTGGGATAATAGTGTAGTCTAACCAGCATGACTAATTTGAATTCTGAACAAAATTATATTGGTAATAAGAATTGACGCTACTTTTAAAGCATTCACCTTGAGCCATATATATATGTTTAAAGTTTATTTAAGTAATTTCGACACCCAACGTAGGTGGGTGGCTCAAATTCACAATCCGAAATCAAGAGCTGCCCACTCTTCCAACTGAGCTAGCCAGGCACCCAGGTGTGTGTTTTGAAAACTTAGTTTTAGTCTTACAAAAGTTCTGCACAAAAGGTTTTTATCCTTTCAAAAAGATGAAACCAAGACCAGAGCTAAGCATAGCTACCACTAAATAGTACTTGAAATTGGAATTCATGTCTCCCTATTCTAAAGCCACCTCTGGCAAAAGAAAAGTCCCAAACCAATCATCATCTCATGTATAGAATAATGAATTCGGTAAATCAATACAGAATCCATTTTCTCTCTCCCATTGACTATGCCTTTTTTACACTGCTGGCAGAAATGTATCTTTGGCTCCCTGCATATATTTTCCAGAAAACTGGCTAACAAAATCCTTTCTACGGTGGTAATCTCTGAGGAGAGAGAGAAAGAATTGAGGGGTAACACTTGAACTATATCTGTAACTTAATTCTCTTTTAAGGGGAAAAAGAAAAAAACTGAAACAAAGCAAAATGTTAGCATCTGCTTAATTCTTCTGATGGGTACATAGGTGTTTGTTATGTATTATTTTTTGCCTGCTAGTATGCTTGAAATGTTTCATAATTAAAAGTCTAAAAATAGAATCCATTACAATTCAGGTAAAAACGCTTCCAAATTATCATACATATAGTTCTTTGGTTATGAAATAAATTGTTCCATTTCTTTACACCAACAAAAAGAGAATGACTCAAAGTGCCACTTTACTTGCCAGTCCCACTTAATATTCAACCATTTATGTGTACCAGTATTCTCATAACAACAGTTTCCACACCTTTAGTCATTTCGACTCATGCGTTTCAGCCACAGCCCCTTGCCTGTGTCCTTGCAATGTAACTCTTGTAATCGGACTTGGAATGCTGGGGGAGGCTTCTGAAGAGATAATACTGGAACAAGAACTGAACAGGAATTTGCCATGCAGAGAGTGGCCACTCCAAGCAGATACAGTAACACAAAGATATAAAATAACTACTTGGATCTTACTGGTTCATAAAGCATTAAAAAATAAGTTAATTTGGAGGCTGGAGAGGGTTAAAGGAGAGCGTAGAGGTAGCTGGTACTTGGTACAGATGGGCTGGAGGGATAGCTAGAGGCCAGATGATAATAGATCTTGTATGCTGTAGTATGTTTAGGATCCATCCCTCCGGTCAGTGGCCTCCAGAGGAATATGCACTCATCTACTGAGATTTGAAGAAATTAGATTTTTATAATTTTTTTGCCATCCTTTAATTTTTGTGTTCCATAGTATATATTAGTACGTCGCTTCATGTATGTAACTTATAAATCGCCGTGCATATATCAGGGACATGTACTCAAATTTCTTTGTGGAGAGGGTTCTGTCATCAGTAAGTTTGAAGATGATGTCTTTGGGCAATGTTAAGTTGACAAATGTTGACAAATACTACCTTGTGCTAGGACTAACACCATAGTATTCTAACTCATCTTCTTCTCATTTCTCCTACCTTCTTTACAACTTCCTAGGTATAGGAAGACAAAGATGATTCCCTCCCATTCATACATAAGGACATGTGTTTCATTCAGCACAGAAATATAGAGGGAATGTAATTCCAGTTTTGGAAGAGAGGTATAGGAGGAAAGGCTTTGCAGAGGAGCTTGGACTGTATTTCATGCATTGAAAAGCCCGGATTAAAATCCTTCCTTTAGGGATCCCTGGGTGGCTCAGCGGTTGAGCGCCTCCCTTCCGCTCAGAATGTAGTTCGGGATCGAGTCCCACACGGGGCTCCCTGTGAGGAGCCTGCTTCTCCCTCTATGTCTCTGCCTCTCTGTGTATCTCACGAATAAATAAATAAATCTTAAAAAAACAAATCCTTCCTTCAGGGAACCAGCATAAAATTTGCATTTTTAGAAAAATCATTTCCAGGAATCAGGACAATGGAATGAATGGGGAATCAATCAGACTGAAAGACTCACAGCAGACTCTTGTAATAATTGCATCACCTTCCTTTCTTAAAATTAAGCAGGTCTTATTTTGGTCCTCAATAAGTAAAATAAATAAAAGCAGTATAAGAACTCCTCCTCATTTAAGAATCTAAGAAGGCACAGGAAAAGGAAAAGCAGGGTAGCAAAAAAATTGAAAAAAAAATTAGAGAAAAAGGAAATAAGCTGGGACAGAGTGTCAATAAAGCCAATGGAGGTTAAAGTTTCATGGGGTAGTCGATACAACTAAAAGTTAAAGACGTCAAGAGAAGGGTTTAGAAGTGCTCGCTTAGATTTGGCAGGATTACCGGTGACCCTTTGTTAGTGCATTAGAGCAGTAGTGACAGATATCTGGCAACAATAAGTTGAAAAGTCAATAGGACTTAGGTAAATAGGTTATGTTCCTGTTTTGAGGAGCCTGGCTAGAGGGAAGAAGCCGTAGGCTAGCGCAGAGGAGTACAGAAGCTCGAGTTTGTGTGTCTGTTTAGAAATGAAAGTAATGTGAGCGTGCTCACTGTCTTAGGCAAGTAATCAGTAGCTGGAGCAGTTTATTAAAATAAAGAGAAGAGGAACAGGGATGCCTGGGTGGCTCAGAGGTTGAGCGTCTGCTTTGGGCTGAGGGTGAGATCCCGGGGTCTGGGGATTGAGTCCCACCCACCTCGGGCTCCCTGCGATGAATCTGCCTTCTCCCTCTGCCTGTGTCTCTGCCTCTCTGTGTGCGTGTGTGTGTCTCTCTCTCAAGAACAAATAAGTTATTTTTTTAAAAAAAGAGAACAGGAACATATTAGTTGGGGGAGGGAATCCCAAAGGAGAAAAAGATACAATCACAACAGCTTAAGTGGAGGAGGAATCAACTCTATTTAAAAAAAAAAAAAAAACAATGACTACAAAAGGCCTACCACACCTAGTAGAAACTCCTTAACCTTTTCTTTGTAAATGTCTTTAAACTATTTTCCACTCCTCTATCAGGTATCTCTGTGCTTCCCACGCCTTTACGTTTTCCCATGCTGTTCCTATTGAGTGCTATCTTCCTCCTGCTCCCGAAAAAGCTCAGGGTCCACTTCAAATACCACCTGCCCCATAAAACTCTTTTTGATTTTCCCATAAAAGTCCCTTGGCAATGGTTTTAACTCTCTTCATCTCCTATCACTTTAGTAGACTACCTTTTTCAAGTACATTTTTGTGAGAACGTCTTACCCGCTTTCTTACTTCCCACCGCGCCTTGAACTTTGATTTGAATGACATATATACGTATTACGAACACACACGGACACCACAGAAGTACTACGCAGACGTGGGTTCAAATGAGACTGGTCTGAAAATCGGTCCCACACTTAAGCCAAATGAGAACTTCCCTGCCACGACGAGATCCAGCCAGAACGGGACCCGCCTCCTAGAGCTCAGCCACTACTACTGAATAACCTGCAATGACGGGCGTTCTGGTGAAAACTCATCTACGCTCACGCTCACGCTCACGAGCAAGCCGCACAGTCTGAGGGAACCGAACACCTTCCGCAGCTCTCCCCCAAATGCCCTCCCTTCCCGTCTCCTCACGTTAAATGAGAAGACGACCGAAAGGAAGGAAGCACGACTCGCTTTCGAATAACCCTCGCTAAAAGCCACCAGGCAACCGGCAGGCAACGAGAAAGAATCAGCCACTTAGACGCAAACCCTACGCGGGAAGAGCAAGAAACACCCGAACTCTCCAACTTCCCACGTTCCTTTCCCCCACGCTACGCACGTCACGTCACGTCACGTCAACGGCGCGACGCGCGCCCGGCCCCGCCCCACCCCGGCCTACTGCCCGCCTGGCTGCGCCGGGAGTTAGCCGGAGGCTGCTCTCACGCACTGGTGAAAGGAGAGGCCGCGCTCCCGGCTCAGCACGGTGTCCCGGGTGCTGCAGCCCACTGCCGAGCAACTTCGGGTCATCTTCTTGCTACGTGGGGCTCCACTGTGGGTATCCCTGCGACAGCATTAATCGCGACAAGTTTAGCTCCGCCCGTGGACTCGGCGGCTACGACCTTTATTTGTCGGAAAAGGCGGGTTCTTAAGGCGCAAGACTCCTACCCTCCCTCTTCGTGGGCGCTGCGCTTGACGCCGTAGCCAATCACGGGCCACGTCGCGTCGCCGCAGCCAATCGGAAAATCGTGGGGCTCGAAGACGAGCGCTTGACGGCTCCTCCCTCTGGGTTCGAGGGTGGTGAGTGGGGTTTAGTCGCTGATGGGCTCCTTTTCCTCCCGTTTCAACCCCGTCTGGCTACATCCGATGCCATCGGGATTCTCGTGAGGCCGAACTTGAGGACGCAAAGCGGAGAGGCGGCAGCGACGTTGAGGCGAAGCCAGCGGCACGCGCTTAGGTCTCCGGTGCGAATTCTGAAAGTGACGACGATATGGCTGGAGGAAGAGTTGGGACGGAGAGGGTTAATAAACGCGGTGCCGTAGGAATAGTGAAGACAAAATCGGGCCTCAAAACAAATTATCTGCTGAGAGGCCTATCAACTCCTTGCATTTTATTTGGTAGCTCCCTGATGTGGAGATAACATAGGGGCTGTTGGTATCGTTGGCCTGAGGTAAGCCACCCCGGAGGAGCTTGAATGAGAGACTAGGCTACGTCGACGTTTAGTTCAACGAACCCTCTTCTACAAGGGAGGGAATTTGTCACTATGCGGGGGAATTAAGAAGGAAGTAAGGTAAGGTCCCTGGGGCTGTTGGCGGCAGCACTGGGAGGAGCAGGAGGGGAGAGACAATGAAATGATTTTGGTTGGGGTGTGGGGCATCATGGAAAACTTCAAGGAGTGACAGGGCCGTAGAACGATGTCTTGTGTATATTTACGGCATGAGCTACCGATTTTAGTGGAAGAGACAAATTGGGGCCAACGTAGGGCGTAGTTTCTATTTCGTGTCTTTCAAGAGATGCTTAACATATTAAGTGGCTGCTTTCTCTTCCACTTGGTTGGAGTCCATTAAGGAAACAACAGTTTGTACTTTTCGTTCAACTTTTTCATTTCCTTCTCCCAACAGGCAAGAACGATCGCAGCATTTCCAAGACATTGCTTCTTTTTTTTTTTCCCTTTTTGTTCCTTTATCCAAATTCCAGCCAAAGGTATTACTTATTCACATCTACTTTTCCATTATAATATGATCCTATCTTGTTTGAACGAAATTAACAGCCTTTGTGTATGTAGTTTTCTGGAAGTCACATGGCCTAAGGATAGTACTGAATTTGACGGAAAATTGATCCGTACTTCATTTTTTTTTCTTCGCACTTCATTTTTTTTTTTTTATTTATTTATGATAGTCACAGAGAGAGAGAGAGAGAGAGAGGCAGAGACACAAGCAGGCTCCATGCACCGGGAGCCCGACGTGGGATTCGATCCCGGGTCTCCAGGATCACGCCCTGGGCCAAAGGCAGGCGCCAAACCGCTGCGCCACCCAGGGATCCCAACACTTCATTTTTTTAATTGCGAAAAGATGTTCCACTGTATGGATATACTGCCATGATTTTATTTATCCATTCATCAATGGAACATTTGGGTTGTCTCCGTTCTGGGGGAATGTTTATGCCATAAACAATAATGCACAAGTTTGTGTGTGGACATATGTTTTCATTTCTTTTGAGTATATACCTCAGGGTAGATTGCTGGATCATATACTTAATTATGTTTAAACTCTTGAGGAAATGACATACTTTTTCCAAAGTGGCTGGACCATTTTACATTCTCACTAGCAGTGGATGAGGGTTCCCTTTTCTTCATGTTCCTGAGAGTGTGAGGTGGTACTTCATTGTGGTGTTGCCTGATTTTTAAGGACTTAGGGTTTGTAGGGAACCTGCTAGAGGATGTTCTTTGAGTGTAGAGACAGTGTTTAAGGTGAATTTGTCTTTTCAGTCTGTGGCACACCAATAGATAACATGTTTCTACTCTAATGTCATATGTATTCCTGAAAGATAATTTATATTTAGAAAAATTGTGCATCTGAAAAAAGCAGTGCTCGTAGGAAGAAAAAAGTTAGCATTGACTATTCAAAATCTATGCAGTTTGATAATCTCTAAAAGAGTGACAAGTACCTGGGGAAGAACTCCTACGCCTTCCTCCGACCCCTTTAAATGTTAAATTCAGTGGAGACTGCTGTAAGGTATATTATATTAGAACAGGGTTGGTGGATGCTAGATGTTATAGATATCGAAGTGGAGCTCTGAGCTAATGGGCTGCTAAATGGTATAACCTGTTCAGGGTGGGTGGGTGCAGCTAGGGAGGGAGCCCCAGGTGCAGGCTCTCATTTTTCTTTGTCTTTTTTTAGATTTTTTTTTTAATTTATTCATTTATGAGAGACACAGAGAGAGAGAGAGGCAGAGACACAGGCAGAGAGAGAAGCAGGCTCCATGCAGGGAGCCCGATGTGGGACTTGATCCCGGGACTCCAGGATCACGCCCTGGGCCAAAGACAGGCACCCCAACCACTGAGCTACCCAGGGGTCCCATCATTTTTCATTTTCTTATGTTAGAGTTGAAAGTACCCCTGTTGCTAATTCGGTATCACTGTTAGGAGGAATAGAAGTCTTTTCTGCTTAATTGGATTCCAGATACTGTGGCTATCTAGGAAAGATGAAACTGTGGCTCTCACATTATTCTGAAGGCATTCTTGTAATTATTAATTACAAGCAAGTTACTGAAAATTGCTCTGCTGCAAAAACAGATTTACTTTAATGGTGTAGACTGATTAAATGAAAAACTTTATGGGAGCCACAAGGGGTCACCGCCCTAGGTATTCTTAGTATACTTCTGGATAAGGAAATATGCAATCCTTCATAAGTGCACCTTTTTTTTTGAGTTGTATTTATGTATCTTTATATTTGTTTATAACTTTTACATTTTTGTTGCTCTTTTTTACTGTTTTACTGGGTGACTTTGAGGTTCTCAATTTGATCATTTGATTATCTTTGCTTCCTCCAATAACTTCATATCCAGTGATTAAACCTTTTCACTGCTGTTCACATAATGAACCGTTGTGATTATTGAATATATAAATGAGGATATGTAAGCTGTGTTAAAGAAGGCATTGGCAATTGTGCAACCTAATTTAAAAGAAAATATCTCTTTTCAGGAATTACATTCTTGGAGATGTTGGGAAAAGATTCCTCAGCCTTGGAAGATAATTACTCCAAATATACAGGGGAGGTAGTATATCTTTCTGTTTTAAATGTATTAAGTATCTTGGAACAATAGTAGTGAGTTAGAAATGGAGTATTGTCCAACTAAAGATTTATGAAGGCTTTGGTGAAATCTACTTCCTGTTAGGGAATCTCATTAATTCAGTAGCTTGGGAAGAAAAGTAACAGCTAATGGTTATTAAACCATTACAGATCAAGCTTTGTATTAAGCATTTTATATACAGTATAGTTTTTATAAACAATGTTTACTTCTCAAAACAACCCTATGAAAGTAAGTAAACTTTTTTTTTTAATTTGAGAAAGAGCATGGTGGGGGACACTGAGGGAGAAGCAAACTCCCTGCTGAGCAGGGAGCCTGACTCATGGCTCCATCTCAGGACCCTGAGATCATGACCTGAGCTGACGGCAGACACTTAAGCAACTGAGCTACCCTGCACCTCAAAAGCAAATAGACTTTTTGCTTTCTAGGACTGGTGTCTTCCTTGTTAAACACTTACCCTTCTGTCAGATTCTTAGCTAGTTCTGCTGGAACCCTTGTTGCCCTCATATGTTAAGATGTATTTCTAGTAATTGACTTACATTCTTTTTCATCCTTTTTCAGTTCAGAAAGCCATGTGGTTTTGAAATTATTGGTGACCAGCTGTAAAAAAACTGTTCTGAATCTAATCCTTTCCTCAAAATTAAAGATCTTGGGCAGCCCTAGTGGCGCAGCGGTTTAGCGCCGCCTGCAGCCCAGGGTGTGATCCTGGAGACCCGGGATCCAGTCCCACATTGGGCTCCCTGCATGGAGCTTGCTTCTCTGCCTGTGTCTCTGCCTTTTGCTCTCGCTCTATGTCTCTCATGAATAAATAAAATAAAATCTTTAAAAAATTAAAAAAATTAAAGATCTTTTTAGATAATTCGTAAGTTGTACATTTTACTTTATTTTTTAAGATTTATTTTTATTTATTTATTTATTTATCTATTTATTTATTTATTTATTTTTAAGATTTTATTTATTTATTCATGACAGAGAGAGAGAGAGAGCCAGAGACACACAGGCAGAGGGAGAAGCAGGCTCCATGCAGGGATCCCGACACGGGACTCAATCCCAGATCTCCAGAATCACACCCCGGACTGAAGGTGGCGCTAAACCGCTGGGCCACCAGAGCTGCCCAAGATTTATTATTTATTCTAGAGAGATCGCAAGAGCAAAGCAGGGGCAGACTGCACTGAGCAGGGAGCCCAACTCCGGGCTCATTCAGTCCCAGGTTTCTGAGATTATGATCTGAGTGAAAATGAAGAGTCAGCCAGGCATCCTTGCATTTTACTTTTTGAATGTGGATTGTGGCTCTCTGTATTATTTACTGTTATGTAAAAATTATCCCAAACTTAGTTTGCAACAATAAAGACTTATCTTAGAGTGGGAGGAGGGCAAAGCAGAGAGGCATCAGTTTCCAGACTGACTTAATAAGCCTCAATTCCTTGATGGTTGTTGGCTAAAGACTTCAGTTCTGGGACGCCTGGATGGCTCAGTGGTTGAGGATTTGCCTTTAGCTCAGGTTGTGATCCCGCATTCCTAGAATCAAGTTCCGCATCAGGCTCCCCAGAGGGAGCCTGCTTCTCCCTTTGTGTCTCTTATGAATAAATAAAATCTTTGAGTAAATAGATAAAGACTTAGGTTGTTCACCATGTGAACATAGGCTGCCTGAGTATCCCCACAACATGACAACTGGCTTTGCCCAGAGGGAATGATCCAAAAGAGATATGCCAAGACAGCATGTAAGTAGGCACATAAAAGGATGTAAATACCAAAGGTGGGGATTGTTAGGGATCATCCTAAAGATTGACTACTACACTTTTTTTTTTAACCACTTCAATTTATTGAATCGATCCTCTCCTCTGGTCAGATAATTAGGAGTGTATGTATCCAAGTAAATGCTCTCTTTTCTAAGGTGTATAGTTGCGTGCCTGTGCATATATAGATTCCATAAGTGATGCTACATTTCTTTTGGAAATTTTCTAGGGAGTATGTAAGACTCATTTTATAGCTAGAGAATACTCTACCTTGATTATATATATTTTTTCTTGTACCCATTTCCCCTCTCCCAATTACTCCTAGGTGGAAGTGGTTAGACAAGCTGGAAGCAGATTATAGATAAAAATTGAGAATTTTGCTTAGGGTGCAGACTGACGTGGAATGGTTGAAATTTCTGTTTCTGGGCAGCCCCGGTGGCTCAGAGGTTTAGCGCTGCCTTCAGCTCGGGGCATGATCCTGGAGACCTGGGATCGAGCCCCACGTCGGGCTCCCTGCATGGGGCCTGCTTCTCCCTCTGCCTGTGTCTCAGCCTCTCTCTGTGTCTCTCATGAATAAATTAATAAAATCTTTAAAAAAATAAAATAAAAATTCTGTTTCCAGTTTTTCAAGGAATGTAGTCCAGTTACTTAAAGGCACAGAAATATTTGACATAGGATGGAATAAAGGTATAAATATGCAGTAGCAGCTTTAAAGCAATTTGTCCTTTTCCTCGAAAGCTTGATATTTATCCAATATGGTAAGTAGTCTTTTTCTTTCTTTTTTTATAAGTAGACTCCACACCCAGTGTGGAGACAAACACAGAGCTTGAACTCACGACCCTGAGATCAACGCCTGAGCTAAGAAGAGTCAGATACTTAACCCACTGAGCCATCCAGGCAGGTACCCCATACTTTTTCTTTCTGTTGATCCCCTCCCCCCATGGTCTTCTGTCTCTCTTAATGAATAAAATATAGACTTTGCTAAGCAATCAGAATGCCCCTAATTGGCAGGATTCTAATTAGTGCCTGAGATTTGTAATTTTTTGAGCTGCCTTTTCCCTTTATCCCTGCTTAAAAGTTATTTCTTAGGAGTGACAGCTGTGCCCCTTTTCCTTTAAAGTTTAATTGCTTCTGATTATTAGAAACCTTGACTATTAACAAGCATTACATATAAAACAAGATATACTCAGTTTTGGAATGTATTTAAGTTATGATTACCCTTTCCATGTCAAACTTTTTTTTTTTTTTTTAAGATTTTATTTATGTATTCATGAGAGAGACCAGAGAGGCGGAGAGACATAGGCAGAGAGAGAAGCAGGCTCCTCGCAGGTAGCCTGATGCAGGACTTGATCCTGTATCCCAGGATCATGCCCTGAGCCGAAGGCAGACACTCAACCACTGAGCCATCCAGGCGTCCCTCCATGTCAAACTTAACGTTGAGAAGACATTTCTAAATTAGTGTAAGGTAATCTTATACAAAGTAGATAGATAATGCACTTGAAATTATCTTTGGTATGAGTTTTTTCCCAATCACAGTAAAATTAGGGAATTTATGATAATTAAAATTTAAAGAAATGTGCATTATGTGTTCTATAGAAAGGGCTAAACCGTGAAAACCTTATGATTACAGCTTAAGTTGAAAATAGGAAAAAAAATACAAATGTCCAATGATTAAACTTTTTCCACTGCTGTTCACATCATGATTTGTTGTGATTAATGTATGTGGATGAGGACATAATGGAAAAAGAAAATCATAGTGGGAGAAGAAAAGCACAGATGTAGTTTTTGTATGTTGATTTAATAATGTTTTTCCTTTTAGAAATGAAATTGAAGGGCGGTTTTCTTAACATCACGTGTCAGATTTGATAAACAGTGAACATTTTTATAGAAAGGTAAGAGGTTAATTTGATGAACAGAAAATCAGATCTTAGCAAACAGTTGATATTTGAGCATAATGTGAATATCGTACTCAATTTTTTTTTCCTTATGCTTTCAGCTTTCAAAGATGATATAATTTTCTAAATCAATAGATTTGATTCAGGGTAGGCAATTGGTAGCTGGGGTCAGGACTTGTAACCTTGATGGTCATCTTTTCTCAAAAATAATGATGTAATTCAGCCCCTGAAATAGATAGGGGCTATTAGAATATATGAAACTAGATATCATATATTCCAGGGTTTAAGTTTGCTTAACTTTTGGATGTTCTATAAATGACTCTTTAATATGCCAGTGAACATCCATCCTATAACTTAAGCTTTATTCAAGAATAGTAGATACGTACATAGGTAGTCAAAAGCTGGGAATCTCAAATCTAATACCACATTAATCTGTCACTAATTAGGCATGTTGTCTTGGGGTGTTACAAATTTGAGGAATATTAAATAGAAAAATTTTTACAACTACTCAATGTTGATTTAAATTCATTATTTCATAAATTTCTACCAACATAAAATTGATAAAAACTTTTTTTATAGGCCTTAATGAAAATATTTACAAATAAGTGCATTCAAAAACAAAATTAAAAAATTAATGGGATGGATGCTACTGTTACACAGAAGTAAACATAGTGCTGGCTCGTATGGAATAAGTTATATACACATACAGCCTTGTGCCTTGTGAGAATTGTAAAGTTTTATAATCTGGACAATATTAGATTTGTCCAGGACTTTACTCTTTTGCAGAACTCAAGATTATTGAAATGAGGAAAGGGGGCCTAAACTCTGAAAAGGATATCTTTGGACTGTCTGCAAATCCTAATATGAAGAATTTTGTATTACATTGTCTTCAAACATTTTTCCAGCTCCAATGAGTAATTCAGTTTTTGTTTTTTATCTATGGCTAGCTTTGGTTAGTAGTTAGATTGGATTAAAAGTTGGCTGTTCCGTGAACTAATACAAGTTCTTCTTTTTAAATACAGGTAGTCCTTACTTTGCACTGTTTCCAGTTACTTGAAGATCAGTTTTCACAGTTGAGTTAAATAACACCAATCCCTCTACAACATGATTGAAATTTCAGTTACCGCGATAGTAACCAGATTGTTGCATAAGTTTTGCAGATAGCTCTTTATTCCACAAAAGATTATGCATATAAAAGATGGTCAGTAAACACTTATGTCGCTTCTTTCAAAGTCTCTTGGTGGTTGATCACTGAACATCTAATAGTTCACACGCAGAGTAAAGCATGTAGTTATGTTGCCTACTTGTTTCCCAGTGATAAACCCATGTGACAGAATTGGTCAACAAAGATGACTGGGCAGCAAAGAAAAAGTTTTAACACCAGAAATGAAATTGGATGTCATTAGAAGATTTGAAAATGGTGACAGCATAGTGAAGACAAGATAAGACCTGGGCTTACATGAAGCTATAAAATGAACCATCTTTTTAAAGTTCGATGAAGCAAGAACTTTTAGGTAAAATGCTTTAAGATTTTTTAGTTTAAATTACACTAGGAACAGAAAGGCATGTATGGTTGAAATGGAATGTTTACTTCTCCTTTGGATTGAGGACTGTAAAAATAAATCCCAGTCAGTTTGGCTAGTATTCAGGCCAAAGTGTTGAGGTTAGTTGCTGCACTGAAGGAAAATGGTAACTACAAGTAGACTGAAAAAGAACATCTTATTGCCTTCTAATAATAAAGGCTGGTTTCATTGTTTACAAAGTCAGCATGAATTGATTAATGTTCTGCTATCTGGTGAAGCTGCAAGCTCAGAGAAGCATCTGTGAAATTTGCACCCATATTCCAAGAATCACAGGTAGTCTTTGCTTTGCACAGTAGTGCAAGACTACTATGTAAAAACTTCACAAGGTTTGGCTGGAATGCAGTTGGAGTTCTAGAAGATACAGATGACCATGGGAATGTTGACACTGCTGCCAATCAAGAAGTAGTTCTACATATACAGCCAGAAGAATTTAGTGAAGGCGAACATTGTTATAAATGACGAAAGCAGTTGTGTGTTGTAAAGGATCAATATGTTTCAGAGGAAGTGATGGCAGGTGAAAAACCACATTAAAGGAACACTCCTATTTGATGACATTGAATGCATAAATTTTAGAGGCAAATCCAAACTCAGTTGAAAGGAGTATGACAATTTGCCAAGGTGTAGAAAAGATGCTTGCTCCATATTGTAAGTTATATGAGAAGGCAAGCAATATTAAAACTATTCTTGAGACTTTAATAAATAAAATGCTATAATTTTCAATGTTTGTTTTAAATGTTTTAATTTTTATTTTTTAAAGATTTTATTTATTTATTCATGAGAGAGAGACATAGGGAGAGGGAAAAGCAGGCTCCCTGCAGGGAGCCCCATGTGGAACTGGATCTCTGGACCCCAGGATCATGCCCTGAGCCAAAGGCAGACACTCAACCACTGAGCCACTCCAGGTGTCCCTGTTTTAAATATTTTTAATGTGTATAACTAACATCAAGAGAGTTTTTAATGTTTTAATAACTTTCAGGTTTACAGAACAATCATTGTTAATCCCTTTAACATTGCTTTTAAGTGTCAGTTTGCATAGTCCAAGTAAGAGCTCCCTGCATTTACACCAAGCTAGGAACTCTAACCAGTTATGAACAGATTAAGTCTAGACACAAATACACTTTACCTTTATGATCACCAGTTACAATGGACATTTTTCACAATGCCTTTGTATGCTACTATGTCAAGGCTTTGAAATTTATAGTACGGTCTCATTTGATTTTGAGTATTAAAGGATTGTAAGTAAAATCCTAATAGGAGTTGGCAAACTTAAAAGGCCATACAGGAAATACTTTAGGCTTTGCAGACTATTATAGTCTCTGTAGCAACTAGTCAACTTTGCCCATGTAGCAGGAAAACAGCCATTGACAATACATAAATCACTGAAAGTGGCTGTGTTCCAGTTATGAAACATTTCATGGAATACCATTCTTAACCTCACAGAGCCTACAAATGGGGATGGGGAGCAGGGAGGTTTGTAGTTTGACTTCTCTAATAGCAACATGTACATTAAATGATACCAAAGAATATAACTACTGCTTGAATCATTGCGTTTTGGTGAAGTTTTTCAAATGAAAACTTTCTCCATACCAATGTATGCTTCTGGGTAGTAGGGGGTCTCTGGAGGTTGGGGCAGTAGGGAGTTCAGTATTGACAAATAATGAAACCACTTTTATTTTTTATAAAGACTATTTATTCATAGAGACACAGAGAAAGAGAGGCAGGCTCCATGCAGGGAGCCCGACGTGGGACTCGATCCCAAGTCTCCAAGATCAGGCCCTGGGCCAAAGGTGGCGCTAAAACCACTGCGCCACTGGGGCTGCCCATGAGCCCACTTTTAAGACTTTTTTATTGGTATCTCTAGGCAAACTTGCAGTTAAATAAAAATGGCTTTGTAGAACAGGAGAAATTAGCTACTGTAGCCTAAGTGATGTTTAGTCTATTAATTGTCCTAGAGAAATAAACTTGGCTTTTCAAATTGAACAAGTATAAGACATTAAAAGGTGTTCAAAAAAATGTAGTGGGAGTGCAAACATTCTAATAGTTAGAAGTGAAGGCGCTTTAGAGAAAGCTTGAGGAAAGAGACCTTGATGGGCGTAATAATGGGAAGAGAATTGCTCTAGCAGGAAGACCCGGGTTCAATCCAAGTTCTGATCGTTTACCAAGTGTTTTTCCTCTGGTTTTCCCTTCTTTGCTGCAAAACAATTCCTAAACCAAGAACAACATCCAAGCAATAGATTAATTAGATGCCAGGGTCTGGCAGAGCTAGTGGAGTGCCAGTGACGTACGGGCAAACCTTCGTAGATCTCAAACCGTGCCACACGATGCTAACCCGGCCACGCCTCTGGAGGAACAAATACGTCCACAACAGACTGACGAGCCCATTTGGCTTTAAAGAAGTTCTCAAAAAAAAAAGCAATAATACTGTAGAACCAACTATGCAATTTTAAAAAGCGAATCGCAAATTAGTTACTGCAATTAGGGCCCCGCAGCCCGATTTTCACGCGATTTGTCCGGTGCTGGCAGGGTCGCCGGGTCGCCGGCCGCCGCCGTCTCACAGGACTAGCGCTACGTGGCGTTCTGCGGGCCCGGGCCGTTCTTCAGCCGGCCGCTACACCCGGCCAGACTTTTGTTTCTCGCGTACCCCGGTCACCGCACCCTGGCCGTGCACGCCGTCCCTCAGAGCAGGTCTCCAGGCCCCGCCGCGAGCCGGCCCGCCGCCGGCCTTCAGCGCGCACCCAGGCCCGGGACGCCGCCTGCGCCGCTCCCGGAAGTGCCGTGGCAGGCGGCGCGCCTCAGTGGGCCGGGCGAGGCGTCGCTCCCGGAAGCGGCCGGCCGGCTGGGAGGGGCTGCGGCTGCCACGTTGAAGCGGAACGTGGAGGTGGCCCTGGGGCGGGAGGAGGGGCGGCGGCGAATGCTGGGAGAGTCCGACGGACGTCGCGCTAACACAGGAACCGGTCGCCGAGGGTCCCCGCCAGGTGTGTCCGCCTCCCCCCCCCCCCCGTCTTCTTCGCCGGCCCTCGGGCCGTGAGGTAGAGCACCGGCGAAAGCTGGGTGCGCGGCATCGGCCGCCGCGGGTCCCCGCCAGCCTGAGGCCCGGTCTGCGGTGGCGGCGCGCCCCTGGTCTTGGTTTCGGGCCCGTCGGGACAAGCCTGGCGTCACGGCTGCTGCGGGGATCGCGCCGATCCACGTCCGCCAACGTTTCCCCTGCTGAGCAGGAGCTCCCCTGAGGCTTGCGACGGGGGGTCGTGCCGGGCGGGTAACTGGGGTCCGAGGTTAGAAGCCCCTCGCACTCACACCCTTGTGCACAAAGAGGTGCGGGCCCCGAGGCGGAGGGAAGGACGCGAGCCTCGGGATCACTTTGGTTGACTTTATTTAGTTTATGGTTTTTTGTTTGTATTTGAACTGTTGCCAGATAAAAGGGTTCATAGGTTTTCAACGGAAGGCTCCTGGCATTGAACCGGGATTGGATTATTTTAAGGATAGTCGCCAACCTAAGCCTATATACACCTCGAAGGAAATCTCATTAAGTGTTGTATGTTTTTGCTAATAAGTTATTGTAATGAGAGATTAAATTACAGGGCAGGTGGAAAACGAATAAAAATATGGCATGGGCTTGTGGGCATTATGAACTTTACCAAGCAACTAATTTTATGTAGGTCTTTGTGAAACTGCAGTGATGATCTGTGCTAAATCCTCTCCCCAAAACTGCCTTTTCTAACTACAGAATGCTGAAATTTGACTGTCGCCACTTGTAGCTGTTCAGTAGATAATTAGAGCCTCGCTCTTCTCATACCGACCCTTGTTTTCTGTACATACTGATTGTTCTGGGATTGGCTAAAGTTTACTCACAGGTTTCTAGTGGTTCCTCTGTGCTCTTTGTTTCTTACTGTTTCTTAAACAGCTCTGGGAAAGGTTTGTAGACTAAGAATTTTTGGGTAACTTGAAGTGTTTTTGTAGTTGTGAATTTATGTTATACATGTCCAAAGTTATTTGGGGAATGTGAGATTGGAATGAATTTAGAATTAGACTGCTTAATTTTATATAAGCAGGTTCTTTTTGAAACAATAATATATAATTTATAATAATAACATAAAAGTAGAAAGAAATTAGAAAGAGCAGTGATTCTTGACTTTTTGGAATTCCACTCCCTTTTTAGGATCTGATGAAAGCATTGGATCACCTTCCTAGAAAAATGCACACACACACAGAATTCTCTATATAATTTCATGAGGTTTACAGATCCCAAATTAATTCTTGTCAGGTGATATTATTAAAATTGATTTTTACAGTGTTTTTAGAAATGTTGTCATTCTTAGGTTAATTTCAGGTCAAAAAGTTTTACTTCTTAGATTCTAGATAAATACACCAGCATTTAGTTCAACGCAGTTAGTTCTTTGATTTGATTTTGGTTGAGTGAGATGAGTCTAGAACATCAGTAACAGTAAATAAATACTCTAGAACAAATGTGCCCATCCATGATAAGATACTTGCCCACACAAGATGGATTTTTACCAAATGCAGTGCCAACTAGGGATTTTTTGAGAGTCAGAGTTTGCAATTCTATTAACTCTTCCACTTTTTACTTTCTGAGTTATGAGTCATCTCTATATGTAGCAGTGTAAGTTTGGTATTTTTCAGACAATAGAACTGTTAGGTTTTAGTACTGCTTTACAGAATTAGCAGTTAAAAAACAAGCAAAAAGGAAAAAGCTTCCACTTAATAGCATGCATTTAACTACATGCATGTTGTGGGGAGAAACTTGGGTGAAAAAATAAGTTCTAGACTGGCAAATAAGTTTTCTTCAATAGATGTATTTTTTTTTTTAAAAAAGATTTATTTATTTATTTGAGAGAGAAAGAACACAGAGCAAGCAGTGGAGGAGGAGCAGAGGGAGAGAGAGAATCCCAAGCCACCTCCCCACTCAGCATTGAGCCCTATGTGGGGCTTGATCTCAAGAGATCAAGACCTGAACCAAAACCAAGAGTTGGACACTAACCGACTGAGCCACCCAGGTGCCCCTTCAGTAGAGGTATTCTTGGAGATTCATTGTGATAAACTAAAATTTTAAATTGTGACTTTTGCCATAGCTGATATTTACAAGCATGTATTTACTATGTGCCAGCTACTGTTCTAAGCCCTCTGCGTAATGCCTCATTTAATTCTCACAACTCTTTTTTTTTTTTTTAAGATTTTATTTATTTATTCATGTCAGAGAGAGGCAGAGACACAGGCAGAGGGAGAAGCAGGCTCCCAGCAAGGAGCCCTATGTGGGACTTGATCCCATGACTCTGGGATCATGCCCTGAGTGGAAGGCAGACACTCAGCCACTGAGCCACCCAGGCGTCCCACAGCAACTCTTCTTATGCAGACTTTTGTTATACTTATTTTACCAAGTGGGTAGCCAAGACACACATAGGTAAAGATACATGCCTTTTAGAGCATATCAGAGCTAGGACAAGGTGGAGCTGGGATTTAAACTGAGGGTATGGCTCCAGACTCCATATCCTAGATTGCTGTGCTATAAATATTGTCTTGTAGATGACATGTGAACAAGCCACTGTCCTAGCAGTTTTATTTTTGTGTTATCATAATGATTTTGTTCTGTGTAAAATAGTCTTAAATAAGTCTGCATAGTGTAAATTCTAATCATATATGATATTGAAAAAAATTGCACAAGGCTTTTGAAGCATGTCATACTTGGGAAGTACACATGGTTTAATCTAAACCTTCAGATTTTCAAGAAAATTAGTTACAACTAAATGATCATTTCTAAGAGAATACACAGGCGGTATTTCCATAGTATTCTTAGTGTTTTGAGAATGATTGCAATGGACAAAATTACGGTACTCTTTAATTAAATTCAGACCACTTAACATAGCTCCAGGCCATTATTGTAGTGATTTTAAACAACAACAACAACAACAGTTGGTATTGAAGTCTTATGTTCAGTACAACTTAATAAGTGCAACTGCATTTAGTGGAACATTGAGTGCTAAGGACAAGAAATAAGACTTTTATAAATGTTTTGTATTCCCACTTAACCATTTTATGTACTTGTGAATTTGTCTCTCTCTCTTTCAGTAAATGTTACACATTAACTAAGTGTTCATGAATTAGGTAACCTTTAATGTACCTTTGCTCTTAGATATAGTATAGTTCTGTTCAGTTGGGTTTTTTAAAAATATATATAGATATTTTGTTTTCACTTTTAGAAATTATTCTAAAGCATTTTTTTCTAAAGCATTTTTTTAAAACCTCTTTTTCCTTTAATGATACTTTCCCCTATTTTTTAAATAAGAAAACTTAAAGTGATTAAAATTATTTTTCCTTTAAACACTTAAGAATTAAAAAATTAAATGTTTTACCTGAAAGTGATCTTTCCAGCTCATCAGTCTTTTTATATTTCCCTAAATATAAACATTCAAAATAAAACAAGCAAAACTTTTTCTATACCTTACTGTGAGCTAAGCAATTTTGATTCCACAAAGGGTAAAAGTTGTAATATTTAATTGAAAAAAAGACATTAGGGACGCCTGGGTGGCTCAGTGGTTGAGCGTCTGCCTTTGGCTCAGGGCGTGATCCTCAGTCCGAGGTTGGAGTCCCCCATCAGGCTCTCTGCGAGGAGTCTGCTTCTCTCACTGCTTGTGTTTCTGCCTCTCTCTCTCTCTCTCTCTCTCTCTCTCTCATGAATAAATAAATAATCCTTAAAATAAAAAAAGGACATTATTTGTCAAGTTAATGAGACGATGACATAAAACAGGTGGTTATAAAAAGGCAATGGAAAAATATGTAACAGTGTGTACTAATAGAATGTTATAAAGTTTTGTTAAATTAGAATAAGACACTTTATTATAAAATATTTAAAGTGGTCCAAACAGTTAAGAGATAATTTAGATCATTGTGGATTGGATCATTAGGGTACTTCTCTGAAAGTAGCTGGAATTTGAACTTCTTAATAAAAATAGTTGGCTGAGAAAAGAGAGCATTTCATTTAAAGGCTTTTTCGCTTCTTAGAAAATTGAGATTTTCCCTCTTTTTTCAGAACAGCCTTAGGAAACTAGATGTGTAGTTTTCTTGATTAATCTCATGCTTGTAATAATTTTAAAAAATAGCATATTAAAGCCCATGTTAACCTATGTGCTGGACACTGAGTTTGGCCCTATATAAAATACATTATCTCATTTAAACTTCAGAACATCCCATGAGGTAGTGACTCTTATCTTCATTTTACAAATGGGACTTAGGGAGGTTAAACAATGTGTCTAGTGTATCATAATAAGTAGCAGAGCCAATATTCAGATCCAGCATTGACTCCAGAGGCCTATTACTTTTAACCACATGATCGAACCTCCTTAATCCACTTTTGCCTAACCTAGCACAGTTTCTAAAATACATTTCTTCTTTTTAAAGATTTCATTTATTTATTTGAGAGAGAGAGAGAGAGAGCGCATGAGCAGAGGGAGAGGGAGAAGCAGACTCCTGGCTGAATGGGAGCCAAACAGATGTGGGGTGGGGCTCCATCCCAATCATGACCTGAGCCCAAGGCAGATGCATAACTGAAAGAACCACCCAGGTGCCCCCATTTCTTCTTCTCTTAGTGTCCCCATGAATCCTAGTTGCTTTGTTATTATTTCTTCTAAATGTTAGGATGTGTTCTATGATTAAAATACCTGAATTTGTTGGGGTAACAAGAGATTAGACTCTGAAAGTAAACTTCTGAGTTCAAATCTTGGCTCTGGGGGCAGCCCAGGTGGCTCAGTGGTTTAGCGCCTGCCTTCAGCCCAGAGCGTGATCCTGGAGTCCCGGAATCGAGTCCCATGTCAGGTTCCCTGCATGGAGCCTGCTCCTCTGCCTGTGTCTCTGCCTCTCTCCCTCTCTCTCTCTCCCTCTCTCTCTCTCTCTTTCTCTCTCTCTGTCTCTCATGAATAAATAAATAAAATCTTTAAAAACAAAACAGGGGCAGCCCTGGTGGCTCAGCGGTTTGGTGCCACCTTCTGCCCAGGGTATGATCCTGGAGTCCCGGAATCGAGTCCCATGTCAGGTTCCCTGCATGGAGCCTGCTCCTCTGCCTGTGTCTCTGCCTCTCTCCCTCTCTCTCTCTCCCTCTCTCTCTCTCTCTTTCTCTCTCTCTGTCTCTCATGAATAAATAAATAAAATCTTTAAAAACAAAACAGGGGCAGCCCTGGTGGCTCAGCGGTTTGGTGCCGCCTTCTGCCCAGGGTATGATCCTGGAGACCTGGAATCGAGTCCCATGTCGAGCACCCTGCATGTAACCTGCTTCTCCCTCTGCCTGTGTCTCTGCCTTTCTCTCTCTCTGTATCTCTTATGAATAAATAAATAAGATATTTAAAAAAAATAAAAATAAAAACAAAACAAATCTTGGCTCTGCCCCTCGCTAGCATGTACAAATTATTAATCTTTCTGTGCCTTCATTTTTATTATCTCAAGTATAAACAATTGGAACATGTAAAGCATAGGGCATATTAGACTTAAATAAACTTACATTAGATATACATAGACTTAAGGCTTTCTTAAGGAAGCTATTGGAACATGACCTTCATCCTCTAGAGATGAGTAAGAAAGCTGGCAAAAGAAATGTTGGAGGGCTTTAAATATATTTAACTACAGACCTGAAACTAAAACAAAAGTAGGAATAAAGAAGAAAGAATAAAATGTGTATGTTAAATATCTGATCATGTAGGAATTGGTTATAAAACTTTAAAAAAATAAAAAGTGGAAAGTAGAAAAAAAATTGGAGGTAGAATAAGTTTATGGATTGCCTCATCTGTAATGGCTAGGAGTCAAAGGACAATGTTTAAAGCTGACAAGTCAATTGGTAGAAGTATAAAGATATTCAACAGTACAAAGGTAAACACTGAGAAAGATAATACTGTTGACTATAACTGTAGTACAAGGACAGTAAGATTATGTAAACTAATATCATTAGTGCTCCATAGTAATTACTGTGTAAAGAAATAGAGGATTAATGGTACTAAATAACATTTTTTTTTTAATTTTTATTTATTTATGATAGTCACAGAGAGAGAGAGAAAAGCAGAGACATAGGCAGAGGGAGAAGCAGGCTCCATGCACTGGGAGCCTGACGTGGGATTCGATCCCGGGTCTCCAGGATCGCGCCCTGGGCCAAAGGCAGGCGCTAAACCACTGCGCCACCCAGGGATCCCCTAAATAACATTTTAAACTATAAAGATAGAACCAGAAATACATATTAGAACAAAAATACAATTAATCCTAATTATCAGAATAATTATAAATACACAAATAGGAACAACAGGGAAAGTATTTTTTTTAATTATAAAACTAAACATAGCAAAATAATACAGAACGAAGAGCAACCACATCTGTCAAATCAGGAGAAAATATTATATCAAAATTTTATATGGCCTTATTAGCTAATCTATTAAAAAAATTTTCAAATTGGATCACCAAGAAAAATCTGATTTTTTAAAATTTTTAAAAATTTGTTGCTGTCTTTAAGGCAGCCAGCAAAAAAGTAGTTCAAAAGTTGAAGAGGCGGGCAGCCCCGGGTGGCTCAGCAGTTTAGTGCCACCCTCAGCCCAGGGCCTGGAGACCCGGGATCGAGTGCCACGTCGGGCTCCCTGCATGGAACCTGCTTCTCCCTCTGCCTGTCTCTCTCTCTCTCTCTCTCTCTCTCTCTCTCTGTCTTCATGAATAAATAAACTTTTAAAAAAAAGTTGAAAAGGGAAAAATACATATATACATAAAGGCACATCAAAAGTAAGCTAGATATTGGTCTTAATATGAGACAAAGTGGAATTCAGGCCCATGGGATTACTTAAGATGAAGAAGAAAGACTACAAAGCTAAAATGTGTATTTGGCAGTGAATATTTAACATTATGAATATCTGTCAACCATATAACTATGTATTAAATAAAAGTAACTTTAAGGAGGTACCAAGAAAAATAAGTAAAAATGCATTAGTAGTAAGTGACTTTTAACTCAGTGTTCTTGGTCTAGAACAAATCAAATAGAAACACAGTAAGACTGTAGATGACCTAAACAATTAAGTCAATAGGGTAGATTTAATATATATTGAACTTGACCCTGAAAACAGTGTATTCCTTCTTTTTAGATCTCATGAAACATTTACAGAAACTTCTCTATAGGCCCCAAAGGAAACTTCAATAAATTTTTTTTCAATAAATTTTAAAAGGAGAAATAGTATAAAATCACAAGAGTAGAAAGAAGATCCCTTTACTTGCATATTAAATTCAAACAACTATTGGATCAATGGAGAACACATGTGAAAATTGTAGAATATAAATGACCATAGTGATGAGAATACTAGAAATATATGGAATCTAGCTAAAGTAGTACTCAGAGGAAACTCAAAGCTTTAAATATTTATATTAGTGGGCAGCCCTGGTGGCTCAGCAGTTTAGTGCCGCCTTCAGCCCAGGATGTGATCCTGGAGACCCGGGATCAAGGCCCACGTCAGGTTCCCTGCATGGAGCCTGCTTCTCTCTCTGCCTGTGTCTCTGCCTCTCTCCCTCTCTGTGTCTTCCATGAATAAATAAATAAAATCTTTAAAAAATATATTTATATTAGTGAAGAATAAATAATAAAAATGAGTGGGTTAAGCATTTAACTCAAAAAGTTAGAAGATCTAAGTAAATGAAAAGATGAAAGGAATTAATAAAAATAAAAGAAATTAGTGAATTAGAAAACAGAAAGAAGTAATGAATTGGCTGTTTGAAAATAGACAAATTGCTAGCCAAGCTAATCATTTATTAAAGAGGACGGGAAACAAAGCACAAATATATGTAGTAAGGATAAATAATCATAAATAACAAAAATTTAAAAATCATGAGTGTGTTCAAGTCTTTAAAAATGAGAAAATCTGTAAAAAAAAAAATTAAAGGATTATCATAGGAAAATAAAATTTAGAAGAAATGACCCTGAATAAAGAAAATTCAAATAGATCAATTTCTATAGAAGAAATAGAGAAAATTAGCAGAAGAGCAGCTCCTCCCCCAAAACCATCAACCCCAGATGTTTCATGAGAGAATTCTGCTAAGTATTTGAAAAAAACAGTAATTTCAGTGCTGCTGTTGAAACTGTTTCAGAGCATAGAGAAAGATGGAAAACTACATTTTTTTGAAGTGAGTAATAATATTGATATCAAAACCTGATGACAGTTGCAAGGAAGAAAAGTATAGACGCAGTTTTACAATGCCAGAAGCAAAACTCTGTTAAACAAATGGAATCTAGCAGCACATTAGTAGAATAATACATCATGAGAATTGTATTATTCAGGGTAGAAAGAGATGGTCTATATTAGAAAATCTGTTAGTATAATTTGTCTTATTGATAGACCCAACAAGAATCTGTGGTCATTCTGATTACCTCATGAAAAAGCATTTGACAGAATTCAAAACCCAGTCTTTATAAATAGCATTCAACGAAACAGTAATTGATGGCTGATTTCCGTGGGACTGGATCCCTGGGGTCTCCAGGATCACACCCGGGGCTGCTGGCGGCGCTAAACCACTATGCTGCCGGGGCTGCCCTGTATGTGTATTTTAAAACCTAAAGTCAGGGGATCCCTGGGTGGCTCAGCGGTTTAGCCCCTGCCTTTGGCCCAGGGCGTGATCCTGGGGTCCCAGGATTGAGTCCCGCGTCAGGCTCCCGGCATGGAGCCCGCTTCTCCCTCCTCCTGTGTCTCTGCCTCTCTCCCTCTCTCTGTGTCTATCATAAATCAATCAATCAATCAATCAATCAATCTTTTTAAAAAAATAAAAATAAAACCTAAAGTCATGTCCCATGGTGATATAGTAGGCTTTCCACTAAAGAAGGGAAAAAAGACAAGAAATCTCAATTGTTATCACTACTGCTTGTTAGGGTAGTACAAATGCTATTAGCCTTTGTAAAACAATACCAGGAAGACAGTCTATATAATGGTTGTGGGTGAGTCACATTTATAAACCGAAAGATAAAATACTAGGAATAAACAAACCCAATATATCAAAAAATTTAAAGTAATACTGAAAGATTAAAAGAAAAAACTTAAAAGACATGTTGTTTTTTAAGATTTTCTTTATTTGTCAGAGAAAAAGAAGGCACAAGCAGGGGGATTGGCAGACAGACAAAGAATCAGGCTCCCTGCTGAGCAAGGAGTCTGGACTCAATCCCAGGACCCCTGGGATCATGACCTGAGCAGAGACAGACACTTAACCAACGAACTACTCAGGTGTCCCAATTGACAACATGTTCTTAGTGGAAAGATTCAACATTGTGTCAGTTTCTCCATAAATTAATTTATTAATTTGATGCAGATTCAATAAAAATATTAACGTTCTCTTTTTTTATGGAATTAGACACAAACTGTTCTAAAGTTTATGTAATAAAATAAACAGTGACAGTAAGGAAAATGGTGTGGGAGATAAGCAATGGTGAGGGGTTATGAGAATCCTACTCCTGTAAAGTCTAAGTATTTAAAACAATGGAATGCTTGCAGCACTTAGCTGGCTTAATTAGTAAAGCATACACTCCTGATCTCAAGGTTGTACTCACTTTGGCACCACATATACTAAAATTGGAATGATCTCAGGGTTATGAGTTCGAGCCCCACATTTGGTATAGAGATTGCTTAAATAAAAAAAAACAGTGGAATGTCTAACATGTAAATAAATAAATGGACATAAGGAACAGGAATTCAGAAATAAACCTAAATATAGGGATCCCTGGGTGGCGCAGCAGTTTGGCGCCTGCCTTTGGCCCAGGGCGCGATCCTGGAGACCCGGGATCGAATCCCACGTCAGGCTCCCGGTGCATGGGGCCTGCTTCTCCCTCTGCATGTGTCTCTACCTCTCTCTCTCTCTCTCTCTCTCTCTGTGTGTGTGACTATCATGAATAAATAAATAAAATCTTAAAAAAAAAAAAACCTAAATATATACAGGAATGTAGATCCTTACCTATAGGAATATAAACATAAAGAGTAATTCCAGAAATAAACCTAAATATAGGAACATAGTACATGATAAAAGTCCTATCTTAAAATTGTAGGAAAAAGATAGACTTTTCTTTTTTTTTTTTTTTTTAATTTTTATTTATTTATGATAGTCACACACACACAGAGAGAAGCAGAGACATAGGCAGAAGGAGAAGCAGGCTCCATGCACCGGGAACCCGATGTGGGATTCGATCCCGGGTCTCCAGGATCACGCCTTGGGCCAAAGGCAGGCGCTAAACCGCTGCGCCACCCAGGGATCCCAAAGATAGACTTTTCAATAAGTGGTTTCATTGTAATAAGAAAAACAAACTATGAGCATATATTGTATACCGGAATGTATTCCAGGTTCTGGGTCAAAATTTAAATGAGAAGGCCACTGATGACCTTGCTTAGAAGAAAAATATGGGTGAATTTCTTCATAACCTTGGCATGCAAAAGGCCTTTCTACCTACTCAAAATTCAGAAACCATTTCTTAAAAAGTGATAAATTTGACTGTTAAAGCATGCTACATCCATACAATGGAATATTTTTCAGTGCTAAAAAGAAATGAGCTATCAAGTTGCAAATAGACAGAGAGGAATTTTAAATACCTGTTGCTAAGTAAAGAAGCCAATCTAAAATCTTAAAAAAAAAAAGGGGGTGAGGGGAATCCCTCGGTGGCTCAGCGGTTTAGCACCACCTTCAGCCCAAGGTGTGATCTGGAGTCCTGGTATTGAGTCCCGCATCAGACTCCCTGCATGGGGCCTGCTTCTCCCTCTGCCTGTGTCTCTGTCTCTCACTCTCTGTATGTCTCTCATGAATGAATAAATAAAATCTTTAAAAAAAAAAAAAAAGCCAATCTGAAAAGGCTACAATACTATATAAATAAATAACATTCTGGAAAAGGAAAAAAAAAAACTCTGGAGAGAGTAAAGAGATCAGTGGTTGTCGTGAGGGAGGAAGAGAGGTATAAAGAGGGAGAACATAGAATTTTTAGGGCAGGAAAGCTTCTGAGTGATACTTTAACTGTGGATGGGTGGATACAGGTGAGTGGATACATGTCATTATTCATTTGTCCAAACTGATAGAATACCCAAAGAGTGAACCCTAAAGCAAGCCATGGACTTTGCTTGATAATGATGTGTCAATATAGGTTGGATTGTAACAAATGTACCACTGTGGTACAGGACAGTTTATGGTGGGAAAGACTAGGGTAGGGGCGAGTGGAGGGGGTTTGGGGGAAGAGAGAGGGAGGAATGTGAGATCTCTATACTTTTCACTCTTTTTCTGTGAACTTGAAACTGTTCTGATGAATTTTTTTTTAAAGATTTTAAAAATTTATTCGTTAGAGTGAGGGAGTGAGAGCATGAGCAAGTGGGAGGGTTAGAGGGAGAGGGAGAAGCAGACTCCCCGCTGAGCAGGGAGCCTGATGTAGGACTTGATCCCAGGACCTTAGGATCATGACTAGAACTGAAGGCAGATGTTTGACCAACTGAGCTACCCAAGTTCCCCAATAAAATCTATTTTTTAAAAATCAAAATGTTGTGAAAGGAGGGCAACTCTGTCAGGACTCCTCTCACTTCTGAGAGCTTTCTCTGTAACTTTGCTTAATAAACTAATGTCACTTTACTAACAACAACAACAAAAATGTGAAACATAAAAAAATAATAATAATAAAAATAGGGATGGCGCAGGAGTTTAGCGCCTGCCTTTGGCCCAGGGCGTGATCCTGGAGACCCGGGATCGAATCCCACGTCGGGCTCCCAGTGCATGGAGCCTGCTTCTCCCTCTGCCTGTGTCTCTGTCTCTCTCTCTCTCTCTCTCTCTCTCTCTGTGACTATCATAAATAAATAAAAATTTTAAAAAATTAAAAAATAATAATAATAAAAATAAAGTCTGACAATCCAATAGAAAAATAGACAAGTAAAATAGACAAGAATAGACCAAAAAGGTGACAGAGAAGGAAATGTGGATGACCCATAACCCTATAAAAAAGAAGCTCAACCTTATTTATGGCATGAGAAATGCAAATTGTAACTACTCAGAGTAAACATTTTTCACCTATCATTTGATGAAAATCTAAAGGTGTTACTCTGGTAAGGCTGTGGGGGAATGTGAAAAGGTACAGTTATTGTGGAGGGCAACTTGGCAATAGCCATCAAAATTAAAAATTGCATTTATCTCTATTTTTTTTTTTTTTTTTTTTTTGCATTTATCTCTAACCCAGCAGTTTTACTTCTGGAAATTTATAGCTATCCTGGCCCATGAATGAATTAACATGTACATATGGCTATTTATTTCAGCATTGTTTGTAAAAATAGCAAAAGATTAAAAACAACTCAAGTGTTCATCAGTAGTGAACTAAGTAAGTAAATTATGGTACATTTTACAGTGGAATACTGTGCTGTGTGAATGTATTTATGTACAATGACAATTTTTTTTTTTTTTAAAGTTACAGCACAGTACTTCCTGAATTTTTCTACCAAGGTAACTTTAACAGAATATGTAAACTAGTGGCATGTGGAATTGTAGCTTGGAGTGACCAGGTTTTTAAATTTCTGCCAAATTTATCTTTAAAATCTATAGGTTTATAGGATGCCTGAGTGGCTCAGTGGTTGAGTATCTTGTCTGCCTTTAGTTCCCAGGGTCCTGGGATTGAGTCCTGCATCAGGCTCCTTCCCATGGAGAGCCTGCTCCTCCCTCTGCCCATGTCTCTGCCTTTCTCTGTGTCTCTCATGAAAAAATAAAATCTTTAAAAAAAAAAAATCTGTAGGTTTACTATATTCTTTTCAGTAATTAGACTTTAAAATTAATTTTTAAAACAGCTCTTAATCACTTAGTAATCCTGCTCCAGGAATATATACCTTGTTTATTGTGTGCTTTGTCTTACTCTTATATTTGTTACCTATCATCACCTGAGAGTATATTTTGCAAGAAAGTTAATCCCTCAGGTACTACCCAGTATTTTTTTCTTTTTCTTTTTTCCCTGTATTTTTTTCTTAAGTCTTTTTTTCAGACTGATTTTTCACTTGAAGGACTGTAATTTGTAAACAATTAAAAAAGCCCTATATTTGTCTCAAAGTAATTTAACAAGTTTTTCTTCTTTCTAATATTGAATGTTCCCAACAAGTGATACCTGAACCAGTTTGATTTACTGGCATTTGTACATTCTCATGATGTAGTTGTTGGTTCAGTATATGTCTATGTAAAAAATGTTTATGTTCTGTGTTACACGTTCAGCATGTTTCTATGTAAAATATTCTCTTTAGCAGGATGAAGTTAAAGGAAGTAGACCGTACGGCCATGCAGGCCTGGAGCCCCGCCCAGAATCATCCCATTTACCTAGCTACAGGTAAATTCAACAGAGAAGATAGTATGAGTCACTTAATTTCTTCTTTTCCACATTTGGCTTATTTATACCTGTCCTTTAAAACTCATTTCAAGCTTCATCTCTTCTAGAAAGCCTCTCCTTCCCTAATGAGATACCTTCATTCTCCCTTTCAGCTGAGTTCAGTGACCTTCCTGTGTGTTCCCTTATAGCACCTTGTTCATCGTAGCATGATGAACGATATATTACATGTATGGTGTCTTCCCTACTTCATAAGAATTATGTTTCATCTTTATTCCTCCAATATTAAGCACAATAGATAACAAGTTAGTATCAATTTGAATGAAAAAGTTTTGATGCTAGCATTTTTATATGAAAAGAAAGTTATATCACTTGTGACGAAATAGTTAATTGAGAGACTGTTTTTACAGGGAGCTTTTTAAATATCTACAGGTTTAAAAAGTTATCTGCACTATCCACTCTTACATAATCTCTAAGCCTTGTGTCAGAATTTCATTCGTATAGTACTTTAAGTATCTGTTCCATGGCATGCATCCTGAGATTTTAGTCACTAATGCAGCATTCATGAGTGAGATCATTGGAAAAGATGCATTTAACTTGTTTTGTATGGTTTTCTCTGAGTCTTTTATTTTTGCACTATAGTTACCGTAAGTGCATTTTTGTAGGAACATCTGCTCAGCAATTGGATGCGACATTTAGTACCAGTGCTTCCCTTGAGATATTTGAATTAGACCTTTCTGATCCATCCTTGGATATGAAATCTTGTGCTACTTTCTCTTCTTCTCACAGGTATGAGATTGATGAATTTTAAGCTCACATTATTTACGGTTGTGATTATGTGCCTAGTTTGTCTATAAATATGTTATTATTAGAAACTGCAAAGAATTACATCAATGACGTGAGTTAGTTGGATCAATACTAAGGTGTTAATGGTAATTATCTCTGATAGGTTTTTTTTCATTGTACTTATCTATATTTAAAAATATATTTCACAGAAATTTTTGTTGACATGATTTCTTATATAGCAGGTATTTGGGTCACTTTTCCAAGTACTTAGCATCCTATTGTAATGCAGAAAAAGGACACTTTCATTTGAGTAGTAAAATATACCTTATTGTCTCACTACCTTGTCAATTTTTGGTGAAGAAATTGTACCTTAACTAATAGCTCACAGCTCAAATCATGGAATCTCATGGGATTTTCTTCAGAGCCGAGCCCTCCCTCTGTGGGAGGGCTCTGAAGAACTTCAGATGGGAGTTCAAATACCTTTTGTCTTCAGTTTTCCTTCAGTCTTCAGTATGGGAACTTCAAATACCTTTTGTCTATGTTTTCCTACTCACCACCCTTTCTGTCATTACTCACCCATGCCATCTTCATGTTGCATCTGCTAGCCAAACCATAATCTTTTATTCTCCACCAGTGAGAGGTACTCGTCTTAATAGATATAATTTTGATGTCCCTTTCCCACTGTCGGAATACGTTACTTTTCTTAGAAAATTTCATATAATTCCTTTAACACCTCCACTACTTAACAGCCCACTTGTCAGTGAGTACTTCTGTAGTCAAAATATCAAAGGAAGTGTTGATTAGAGCTCTGTTTTACAGATGAACCAAAAGCAGCTTAGGAAGATTCAGCAACCTGTGCAGCATCTCACAGTTTCTAAATGGTAAAACCATTGTTAAGCCCATGTCTTTTGACACACAAATCAAGTATATTTTACACTACATTATCTCTACCAAAAAGTCTTACTTTTCAGGATTATAAAATCAAACATGCACATAAGGATATAAATAAAAACTAAAATGCCATTTCACCAAGTCATGCTCAGTTACCAGGAATAGAGGAGAAGCAATGTCTTTAGATTATTTATGAAAACATATGGAATTAAATATATAATTTCAAATTATTTTCTATATTTATTTGACTTTAAAAGGCAGTTATTTACTCATTTTCTTTTAAAGGTACCACAAGTTGATTTGGGGGCCTCATAAGATGGATCCCAAAGGAAATGTCTCTGGAGTTCTGATTGCAGGTGGTGAAAATGGGAATATTATTCTTTATGATCCTTCTAAAATTATAGCTGGAGACAAGGAAGTTGTAATTGCCCAAAATGACAAGCATACTGGCCCAGTAAGAGCCTTGGATGTGAATATTTTCCAGGTTAGACTTTTGACATTTATTCATAATTCTTGAGATACGTGATGCTTATTTGAAATAAGTATATGAATCTACTATGCCTCAGTCATGGAATTGAAAGCTAAAAATGTGTGTCCATGCAGACTGATGAGTTAAGTGGTTTTTTTTTTTTTAAGAATGGAGGGTTGAGAGTTGGGATCAGGGTAAATGATAATAACTCCATGGAGGGGATCAGGCAATGAAGAGACAGTCTATTGTTGCATCAGAAACTTTACTAAGTATTAATTTTTTTAAATTTTTATTTATTTATGATAGTCACAGAGAGAGAGAGAGAGAGGCAGAGACATAGGCAGAGGGAGAAGCAGGCTCCATGCACCGGGAGCCCGACCTGGGATTCGATCCCGGGTCTCTAGGATTGCGCCCCGGGCCAAAGGCAGGCGCCAAACTGCTGCGCCACCCAGGGATCCCCTAAATATTAATTATATAAATGTATTGGTTAGCAAAGATCTAGATGGAGGATACTAGATGGATACTAGTACAGGATACTAGAGCATAACAACTAAAACATGAATATTGTCCCAAGAAAGTTTAAAATAGTTATTTTTCTTATACTGTAAATAAATACTTAGGGCATAGAAATACAAACCTGAACTTTATTTCTATAGTTTATGGTATCTTCGTTTTAGATTAGATAGCTAGTGCCTTTGTTAAACAGCAGATGCTTTTTGGTGTCTTATATTATAGGTGGCTACAACCATAGAATTCCTCTGTTTTCATATTATATGTCAATTGATAAGAGAAGAATTTATGAGAGTGAATAATAAAGGATGAAAGCCAATATATGAAACCTATCATCCTCCTGTACTTCCTATCACAGTTTTAGGGTCTTTTTGACCCTAACAGTATGCAACAGAGATAACCTAGAAATACTGCCAAACCGAACAAGATTGAATGTAAATGAACTAGAAGGACATGAGGATTTAAGACGAGATTTTACTAGCCCTGTATTGGTCTGGCTCCAGAAGCTGGCTCTGAGGTATCTCGAGATAAATGCCATTATTTTAGAATTCAGTTATTTGTTTGAAAGCAATCATTGGTTGCCTATTTTTGTCTCTCTTTCATAATCAGATTCCCTTCCTGTATAAATGATAATCCCCATATGGTTGCATGATTGCTTAAGAATTTATCCATATAATTCTTTAATGTCTTGTATTATAATGTCAGTACACATACTATTTTTTTAGTGAAATAAAATTTTATAATATACATCTCTAAAAAACTATTGCAATTTCAGATTTTTATGCACAGTATTTAGGAATTCATGAGTTTTCCTTTTTTTTTTTTTTTTTTAGAGTTTTTTTGAGAACTAGAGAGCGAGTGAACTCAAGCAGGGGGAGTAGCAGAGGGAGAGGGAGAAGTAGGCTCCCCACTGAGCAGGGAACCCAATGTGGGGCTTGATCCCAGGACCCTGTGGTCATGACCTGAGCCGAAGGCAGATACTTAACTGACTGAGCCACCCAGGCACCCTAAGTTTTGCTTTTTTAAACAGAAAAGTTGTATACCCTTAAACTGACAGAGCTTTTCCTTTCTGAGTAGAATTATTCTCAGTTCTCTTAATTATTCATAAATACTATTTCTTTATTAATTATGTCTTACTGTAGACTAATCTGGTAGCTTCTGGTGCTAATGAATCTGAAATCTATATTTGGGATCTCAACAATTTTGCAACTCCGATGACACCAGGAGCCAAAACACAGGTATTACGTTGATTTTGATGTCATAAAAAAACCAAGATCTGCTCTTCAACACTTACTTACTTCATTTTTTTCACACAAAATATATTTGTTTTTTTTTGTTTTGTTTTGTTTTGTTTTTTTTTAAAGATTTTATTTATTTATTCATGATAGTCACAGAGAGAGAGAGAGAGAGGCAGAGACACAGGCAGAGGGAGAAGCAGGCTCCATGCTGGGAGCCCGATGTGGGATTCGATCCCGGGTCTCCAGGATCGCGCCCCGGGCCAAAGGCAGGCGCCAAACCACTGCGCCACCCAGGGATCCCAATATATTTGTTTAAAATCAGTGTTTAGATGTTATGATTTTCCTTCTGTACAGCAAAGTATTAGTAAATGTGTTTCTTCAAAGTATCAGTGAGAACTTCAACAGCAAATATTTATTCAAGTGCCTACTACCAGATGCTGTTTGATGTACTAGACATATAGAAATGAATAAAATAGACAAGCCTTTGATAATTTTTTAAATACAGTATTTTATATAGTATAGTATTTTATGTTGTATAGTGTTTTGATGATGTCTTATCTTAAAAGTCATAGACTAGAAAGGAAACTTATTTTAAAAATAATAATAACTCAACCCCTTTCCTGTGTATTTCTGTAAGTTAAGAACAATCTTCCACTTGCCTCCTTGAAGTTTATGTTAAATAGGCTACTTAATTTGAGTAGCCTTTATAATGGGCCCCAACATTCTGGCCATGTTAGAGGTAGTATGATGATGCATATGATCTACCATTTATTTCTATTTATTTATTTTTAAAAGAATTTATTTATTTATTTATTTGTCTGAGAGAGAGTGCACATGGTGGTGAGGGGCAAAGGGCAAGGGGCAGAGAGAATCCCAAGCAAACCCCCCAGTGAGTGTGAAGCATGACGTGGGGCTTGATCTCACAACCCTGAGATCATGACCTGAGCTGAAATCAAGAGTTGGATGCTTAACCCACTGAGGCACCCTGGCTCTCCTAGGCTGTGACTTTTTTCTGCCTAGTTGTCTGTAGTACTGATCAGTGTCTACTTTGTGGTCTGTTATCTCTACCTTGTGGCAGTTGCAAATTAAGAAAAAGTACTGGATTCATTGCAGGAACTTAATAAATGCCTGGTAAATGAGACCATATGAAACAAGGTAAAATACTTGAATTGACATATATCTGAGCTTTAAATCTTATGTATTAAGAACTTAGGAATATAAAACAATTTGTGGAATAAATAGATCAGATTTTAATTCACTTTTTAAAAAGAAGGATCAAATTTTGTAGTTAAATTTGATTGTAATTGAGAAATGGTTTTTAGTAGTTTCTTCCTTTTAGCCCCCAGAAGATATCAGCTGCATTGCGTGGAACAGACAAGTTCAGCATATTTTAGCATCAGCCAGTCCCAGTGGCAGGGCTACAGTATGGGATCTTAGAAAAAATGAACCTATCATCAAAGTTAGTGACCATAGTAACAGGGTAAGTATATGATTGATTTGTCATATACAGAAACATGTTGTATTTTTGCTATAGGTATTTCTATATTGTTTGTCAGTGTTGACAACAAGTCAAATTTTCATAAAGTCAAATCCTGTATTTTCATGGACCAATTATGTTGGAATAAGAAGGTTTTTCCTTGGGGAAGATAAAATTTCCAGTAAACTATGTTGGATATTATTAATGATGAAGAGAGAGATTGTTAATTAAATACCTTATTCCATGACATACGGGTGGTTTTTACTTTAGTAGCTATTTGAAACCATTATAGCAACTGTTTATCTTTGGCTTTCTCTAGAATGTACACATTTTTCAGGTAGTAATTATATGACTGTGAACTTGTAGTTTCTGAACTCCTGGCTTCATCTCTTCTAATTAAGTACTGCTAAATGAGCTAATATTCACCCATTTGCCCAGTAGATGTAGCCATATAACAAATTTGTGGCCTTACAAATTCCTTAATACTCTGTCATAATGTGCTATAAAATAATTTGGGCATAATTAAAGGCCTTATTTTGTTACTTTGTTTTTATTTTTTATTTTTTAAAGATATTTATTTATTTATTTATTCATTCATTCATTCATTCATTCATTCATGAGAGACACAGAGAGACAGAGAGAGGCAGAGACACAGGCAGAGGGAGAAGCAAGTTCCATGCAGGGAGCCTGACGTGGGACTCAATCCCACGTCTCCAGAATCATGCCCTGGGCTGAAGGCAGCGCTAAACCACTGAGCTACCCAGGCTGCATGTTACTTTGTTTTTAATTACATTGTTTGGTTTGACATCTTTAAAAACAAGTTTGCCTAAGTCAGAGAATACATCTATAATTTAACAATAACAACAAAAAACTATTTAGATGAATATTTCTTCAGTATATTGTTTTTCAATGAATTAGGAATTTTACAACAAATTTCAATTGAATAAAGCATACAATAAGCACTTCTATTATCTTCTGGAAAATTTAGTAGAACCTAAACTTCCAGGTAATTCTCAATAATGCTGTTAATTTATTCCATGTGAAATTTTAAATGGTAGTGGTTTCTTTAGACATTTTGTCTTGATTTTTTTACAAAACAGAGGAAAGATGTGGATTTTTTATTATATGTTTTTAAAGATTTTTTTTATTTTTTTTTTTTATTTTTTTTATTTATGATAGTCACAGAGAGAGAGGCAGAGACACAGGCAGAGGGAGAAGCAGGCTCCATGCACCGGGAGCCTGATGTGGGATTTGATCCCGGGTCTCCAGGATCGCACCCTGGGCCAAAGGCAGGCGCTAAACCGCTGTGCCATCCAGGGATCCCTAAAGATTTATTTATTTGAGAGAGAGCACCCATGACTTGCTGGAAGGAGAACAGAGGGAGAGAGAGAGGAGAGACAGACTCCCCACTGAGTGCGGAGCCTGAAGTGGGGGCGATCCCAGGACCCTGAGTCATGACCTGAGCTGAAATCAAGAGTTGGATGCTTATGACTGAGTCACCCAGGCACCCTGTAATCTTTTATCTGTTTTTATTTTTCTGAAAGTATTAAATTTTCAGTTTATATAAAATTTTCTCCCTAGGTGCAATTTTGACAGATCAACTCATTTTTAGTATAGAATTATTCCAATCCAGAATGGTGCTATGTATCGAATAGCTGGATGGACTGAAACAATTTTTTTTTAAAGATTTTATTTATTTATTCATGATAGTCACAGAGAGAGAGAGAGGCAGAGACACAGGCAGAGGGAGAAGCAGGCTCCATGCACCGGGAGCCCGATGTGGGATTCGATCCCGGGTCTCCAGGATCGCGCCCTGGGCCAAAGGCAGGCGCCAAACCGCTGCGCCACCCAGGGATCCCGGACTGAAACAATTTAAACATTTAAACCTTTTACTTTAATAAATAGATAGATAGATAGATAGATAGATAGTTAGATAGATAAATAAACCTTTTACTTTTAAGAGTACTATTTAAGGCTGTTTAATAAAATTTAATAGTTTTAAGGAGGCAGCATAGCTTGAAGGCTCTAGAGATAGCTGTCAGGATTCAAAATTTAATAGTTTTAGGTTTTATTTTTTGTTTTTTAATAAACTAAGCCTGAGCTCATGTTTTCTACTATTTCAACAAAGGCATGTTCCTCAAGCTCATTTTGGCTCTTCATGAAGTAATAAGATTGATACATTGTGCGCCTTAACTATCTGCAGATGCATTGCTCTGGGTTAGCGTGGCATCCTGATGTTGCGACTCAGATGGTCCTTGCCTCTGAGGATGATAGATTACCAGTGGTCCAGATGTGGGATCTTCGTTTTGCTTCCTCTCCACTCCGTGTCTTGGAAAACCATGCCAGGTATCATGCTGCTCTTCTAAGGAACTTGATTTATTTATTTTCAAAAACATATTTGCTTACTATTTTGAATTATCAGATAATTATTTTTAAATTAAGGAATCTACTTTGTCTCTGTCTTGTAAAAGTTAATGTAAATGGTTTTTATTTGAAGCAATAGTCATCTGATTTTCTCTTCCCAAAAATGGTAGCCAGTTCATATCATAACAATACAAAACTGTATAAAGGATTTTCCATTATTTTTTCATGTAATAATTAATCAAAATTCCGGTATACCACAACACTTTAGGACAACTCTTGACATTATACAATTGATCTTTGTTAGAGTCATTGTACTTAAGAAGAGTGTTTCATAACATTCAATGACAAGCAAGAGTTAAAAAGTTTGTTTTAGTTCTAAGTTTCTATTTAAAAAGCATTTTTGAGAAATTAGGTGGATTATTCTGCTTTAATTTAATTTTTTATTAAGATTTATTGATTGATTTTTATAAGAGAAAGTGTGAGAGCACAAGCAGGAAAGGGAGAGGGAGCAAGAATCTCAAGCAGACTGAGCACAGAGCCCAGTGTGGGGTTTGATCTCATGACCCTGAGTTCAGGACCTGAGCCAAAACCAAGAGTCCAATACTTAACCAACTGTGCCATCCAGGCACCCCTGCATTCAATTGTAATAAATGTGCAGATTCTCTAAAAAGATATGAGAGAGGTGCCTGGTTGGCTTAGTCAGTAGACCGCATGACTCCTGGTTTCAGGGGTTGTGAGTTCGAGCTCCATGTTGGGCATAGAGATTTCTTAAAAAAAACAAAATCTTTAAAAAATTAAAACTAGTTTAAAAAGGATATGCAAGTTTTTTCATGTTAGGTTTGGCAACATTAAATTCAATTATAATTTGGCCTGTTTCCTATCATTAGTATTCAGGTACCCAGGGAATTTATATGTATTTGTTTAACAGCTTTAAATAAGAAACAAATCCATTTTAATGTAATAACATTTTCTTTTTTTCTTTTTTTCTTTTTTTAATTTATGATAGTCACAGAGAGAGAGAGAAAGAGGCAGAGACACAGGCAGAGGGAGAAGCAGGCTCCATGCACCTGGAGCCTGATGTGGGATTTGATCCCGGGTCTCCAGGATCGCGCCCTGGGCCAAAGGCAGGCGCTAAACTGCTGCGCCACCCAGGGATCCCTGTAATAACATTTTCTGAACACTCTTGGGTTTTCTTTCTTATTTAGGGATATTTAGACTAAAGCTTTAAATCCCATTTTCCCACTGGGTAGTGGATTTGTACACTAAAGTTTTGAAGTTTGTGACCTCTCCTTTAGCTTCTTATAAAGGAAAAAAAGAGTCTAGTAAAGATGTAACTCTATTTAGATGTTATGCTTCAATCAGCTTTTTGGTAAAGAAGAGATGATTCTGGTAAGTTTCAATATTTTTCCCATGTTAGTTAAAGTATTGTTCATTCATTCAACACATACTTATTCAACATGTGCTCTGTACCAAGCACTGTACTAAGATTCAGTAATAGACAAAAATCCCTGCCCTCTGGGAGTTTACATTATAGTTGGGGGACAACTAACATTTATATAAAATGTAAAGTGTACAAGTACTTGAAATGTTAAGGTAGTTAATCCTCATAACAAGTCTATGGTGTAGATACTGTTAATCTATTTTATAATTGGGAAATTGAAGCTCAGAAAGGTAAACTTGGCCTAGGCCACATGACTAGATATGTGCTGACTTCTGATCCAAACATTCTGATCCCAGAACCTGTGCTCATAACACTGTATTCTACTGCCAGTTTTAGAAGGGATTGTAATTTAGCAAGACAGAAGGCTATACTGAGTTGCAGGAGCAAATCAACTCTGATTTCTCAATTTTCTCTTTCTAGTATATGCAAGAGTTGGACTATATAATACTTAAGGTCCTTTCAGCTCTATAATTCTGTGATTTTTTTTGTCTTTAATACTTAGTAAAAATGTAAATGTTCTTTAGAAGGTAGTAATAAGTTTATACAAATTTCTTTAGAAGGCATTCTTGACATGCCTTGAAATTCTTAACATGCATGATTGGATTCTAAGAGGGGCAGTTATAAAGTATATTATTGATGCAATTGGGGAAATTTGAACATGGACTGTTTATTTTAAAATACTACATAAAAATAAATACTTTTAGTAATTGTATTATGGTTATGTAGAAGAATGTGTTAATCCTCAGAGACAAGTGTAGGGGTGATATGTCATAATATCTGTAATTAATTCTCAAATGGTCAGTGTATCTGTGGAGAGAGAAAAAATCATAAAGTGAATGTGGCCAAACCAGTGAGTCAGAGTGATGAGTGTAAGGCTGTACATCATACTGTCCTTATGATTTTTCACAAAGATTTTATTTATTTTTATTTTTTAAAGATTTTATTTATTCATGAGAAACACAGAAAGAGAGAGAGGCAGAGACACAGGCAGAGGGAGAAGCAGGCTCCATGCAGGGAACCTGACATGGGACTTGATCCCGGGTCTCCAAGATCACGGCCTGAGCTGAAGGCAGCACTAAACCGCTGAGCTACCTAGGCTGCCCCATAAAGATTTTAACTTTTTAAAAATAAAATATTAGAAACAAGAGCCAGTCTTAAACAGTTTGGTTTCTTTTCCTATACTGTGTTTTCCTGATTCTGAGAGGATATTGAGTATCTTCATACTGATCAAAGAGCATACACATTCCTAAATTGCTTTCCGTAAAGATTATATGAAATTATACTTCAGCAGTACCTATCTCCAGAGCCTAGATAGGAATCATTTGGAGACTTGGTTTCTTCAAGATTAAAAATTTCTTCATCTTGTGTTTTTATAGGGGGATTTTGGCAATTGCTTGGAGCATGGCAGATCCTGAATTGTTGCTGAGCTGTGGAAAAGATGCTAAAATTCTCTGCTCCAACCCAAACACAGGAGAGGTAATGGGGAGGAAATGTTTCTTAGGTTTATAGCTACTGTATTATTTTATCTCTAGCTGAATAAGAAATTTTCCATATGGATTCTATAGTGCCTTAATATAATTAAGGACATGGAAATAGAGGTATGTATGAAATGTTAATCTAGCAGAGATTTTATCAGGAACATTATTTAAGCTCATCTGTTTCATCCAAGAAAATCAGCCTTTGAAATAGTATATTTGAAATTAGTCATCATCCCCCACTCCCCATTTCCAATAAAAGGTGTCTGCCTGTACTCAGAAATACCTGGTTTGATTTACTTAACATGTGATCTCTGGAATCAGTGCCTTTAAAGCAGGAGTGCTCAGGATTTGGGTCTTTTTTCTGCTTTACCATTCCTGAAGATCCTCTCTGGAAATCAGTAGATGTATGTTTTTAGTCTCTCTTCTGAACTATCCAGCAGGAATATAATACTGTGTTCTATCCATAGAAATTTAGCTGTGGGAAATTTTACCCCTTACTAAATATAAATGTTACATAAATATAATTTAATTGCTTTTAATTGTTTTGGATTAAAATAATGGGCTATTTTGAAATCTATTTTTCTTAGTTGAATACATGGTTTCCCTCTTTTTCTGTGTTGGGCAAGAGACCATAAATTTTTGTTTTTTTAAGTTGTTGTTTTTTTTTTTAAGATTTTATTTATTTATTAGAGAGAGCGCAAGCACACACACATGAGTCCCAGGGGAAGAGCAGAGGGAGAGAAGGGAGAAGCCGACTCGGCACTGAACGTGGATCCCAATGCGGGGCTCAGTCCCGGGACCCTGGGATTATGACTTGGACCAAAGGCAGACACTTAACCAACTAAACCACCCAGGTCCCCTAAGCTTTTATTTTAGTTCCAGTTAACATACAATACTATATTAATTTCAGGTGTACAATATAGTGATTATTAATTTTGACTTTGTGGGACATTTTCAATATTACATATAAGTCAGCATTCCCAAACCTCACCCTGTGCTCATCATAAATGCAATCCTTAATCCCCATCACTTATTTTACCCATCAAAACCATAGATACTAATTTTCAACTTTTACCTTTTATAATTAAGATAGATTATTGCAAGTATTTTGCTAGTTATCCTGATGGAATGCTAATAGAAATAAGAATATTTGCAATAGGTTTTTGGGACGCCTGGGTGGCTCAGTGGTTGAGTGTCTGCCTTTGGCTCAGGGTGTGATCCTGGGGTCCTGGGATTGAGTCCCACAGCGGGCTCTCTGCATGGGGTCTGCTTCTCCCTCTGCCTGTGTTTCTGCCTCTCTCTCTGTGTCTCTCACAAAATCTTTAAAAAATATTTTTTAATAGGTTTTAATCTATAATATTTTATTAATATACATATAACACTTAAATATATTTGTTATTTAATATAACTTAAGTCATCGATATATAATAATACAATTAAATCAATAATATAATATTTAGCATATTTAACATAATATTAAAATAGAAACAGGCACTTTTATTATTTGATTTGTGTTTTGTTTTGTTTTTTAAAGATTTTATTTTATTTTATTTTTTTAAGACTTTATTTATTTATTCATGAGAGATACAGAGAGAGAGAGAAGCAGAGACCCAAACAGAGGGAGAAGCAGGGAGCCCGATGTGGGACTCTATCCCAGGACTCCAGGATGATGCCCTGGGCCAAAGGCAGGCGCTAAACCACCGAGCCACCCAGGGATTCCAAGATTTTATTTATTCATGAGAGACAGAGCGAGAGAGAGGCAGGGGACACAGGCAGAGGGAGAAGCAGGCTCCATGCAGGGAGCCGAACATGGGACTCGATCCTGGGTCTCCAGGATGACACCCTGGACCGAAGGCAGCGCTAAACCGCTGAGCCACCCGGACTGCCCTTGATTTGTGTTTTAAAGTTTTCAGATGCAATGATAACTGTAAGAATATAGAAACATTCAAGTTAGGGGAGGTATGAGAAAAAATTAAAGTAGTAAGTTTTGCCTCGTATGATTTGTAGACCAACTAATAAAATATTGCATTTTATACTGTGCTTTTCCAAGTGAGTTTGAAACTGTGGAAATTACTATTCTAATTTTCTTAGTTATATGATTTGATAAAATGAATTTTTGCATATGATTGGTTGTGTGTGCTTGGACTTTGAAGGAATAAACTTTTAGTACATGCTGCAACTAAAATTTTAGTAGATTTTTTAATTCAAGTGCAAATTAGGAATAGAACAGGGATTTAAATATCATGAGACTATGAGTCTTATTGACCAGTGTAAGCCTTAAAGATGAGTAGGCTAAGTACCTTTTCACTTAATTCTGTTTCTTATAAAATAAAATATTGAAAATGTCCCAGAAAGTCAAAATTAAGATAATTTGACTTCTTAAAACCATAAAACTGGGGTGCCTGGTGGCTCAGTTGGGTAAACGTGTCCTGGAATCTAGCCCCACTTCAGGTTCCCTGTTCAGCAGGAAGTCTGATTCTCCCTCTCCTTCTCCCCCTCGCTTTGCTCATGTGTGCACATGCTCTCTTTCTCTCTTTCTCTTTCTCAAATAAATTAAAAAAATTTTAAAAACAACAACAATAAAACCTGTGCTCCTGTGAGCATCAGTTACCAGCACACTAACTTTCAGATAGCAATAAATATTACTGGTTTTATATCAACCATTTTTTTATAATGTTTCTATATTTTTTTCCTAAACTAGGCTGAATCTGTTTCCATTCTACAGTAATACAAATGGTGCATACATATTTTTGCTTGACTAAAACCCAAATTTCTCAGTGAATTCTTCCTTCTTGAGGTTATTTTCTAAATGTGATCTTCAAATAGTCTAAATATGTTTGTTTGGATCTTGGCCAGCAGAAACAGTTGGGCAGGAGGCTATTATCTTTTAGAGTTTGACAAGCTGACTTTAATTTGTTTTGGTCTTTCAGATGCACCTACCACTACTTCAATAAAAACATAAAAACCTTAGTTTTTAATATGTATTCTAAATCTGATAAAAATTTTTAACAAGCATTCTTTCTTATCATAATAGACCATTATAGTGGACTCCTTATACTTTAAACACATTTTTACTGTTGTTTTTCCTGGCTCAAGACACTTTCTAAAAGGAATTATTTAATTAAGCTGCACATGTTGATCATATTAATTCAAGTGTTTTGGCTGTAAAGTGGCTATACTGTTTTCTGACTTTTTTTGTTCTTGTTGTCTAGGTGTTATATGAACTTCCCACCAATACACAGTGGTGCTTTGATATTCAGTGGTGTCCCAGAAATCCTGCTGTCTTATCAGCTGCTTCCTTTGATGGGCGTATCAGTGTTTATTCTATCATGGGTGGGAGTGCAGATGGCTTAAGGCAGAAACAAGCTGACAAGGTAATAGGAAGTGTTAAGATTTGATCATAACACTTGAAAAATTTCATGTTCTTGTGTAATTATTTTGAAAATTACTGATCACTGCTACTGATTAATTGGATAATTGTGATAAAACTATTTCTTGGGTATGACTTAAACATATAACATAATCCTATAAATTACATTAAAAATATAAATTACAAATTCTCATGTTTTTATATTTTTTAGCTTTCATCATCTTTTGGGAATCTTGATCCCTTTGGCACAGGACAGCCCCTTCCTCCATTGCAAATTCCTCAGCAGACTGCTCAGCATAATATAGTGTTGCCTCTGAAGAAGCCACCAAAGTGGATCCGAAGGCCTGTTGGTGCTTCCTTTTCAGTAGGTGGATTTGTTTTTATGTTCCATGAGCACAAAGGAGTACTCGTAATAAAGCATTCTTATAGGATCACTCAGATGGAAGAGGATTTGATGTATCTGTAGGTTTTTCATCATTCAGATTGGTTTCTCAAGAAAATTGGGACCTTCTCTTTTTCTTTTTTACTTTAAATTGTGATAAAATATAAATAGCATAAAATTTACCAATTTTAACCATTTAGAAACATACAGTTCATTCGCATTAAATACATTTATATTGTTGTGCAACCTTCACACTGTCCATCCCCTTATGAAATTTGTCTTCCTTCTCTATCTCTCCTTCCTTCATATCTTTTCTTTTTTTCTTTAAGGAAGGTGTATCTGTGTATCCTCCTTCCTTCTCTTTTTTCCTTCCAACTTTTCTTTAAATTGCCAATTTTTTTTTTAATGGTAAAAAACATGTATGTAGCATAAAATTCACCATCTTAACCCTATTTAAGTGTTAATAAGCCTTAAGTTAACAGTATAGTATGTTTACTATATACATCTGTTGTGCAACAGATCTCCAGAACTTTATCTTGCAAAACCGTAACTCTCTTCCTGTCGAACAACTGCTCATTTTCCCCTTCCCCAGCCCCTACTAATCACATTCTACTTTCTGTTTCTTTGACTTTGACAACTTTAGATACCTCATATAAATGGAATCATGGAGTATCTTTTTGTGATTGGTTTGTTTCACATAGCATAATGTCCTCAGGTTCATCCATGTTGCCATGTATGACAAGATTTCCTACATTTAAAAGGCTAAGGGAAGCCTGGGTGGCTTAGCCATTGAGCGTCTGCCTTTGGCCCCAGGCATGATCCTGGAGTCTCAGGATCGAGTCCCATATTGGGCTCCCTACAGGAGCCTGCTTCTCCCTCTGCCTAGTCTCTGCCTCCCTCTCTCTGTGTCTCTCATGAATAAGTAAATAAAATCTTTAAAAAAAAAAATAAAAGGCCGAATGATAGTCCACATTTTCTTTATTCATTAATCTATCAATAAACATTAAGGTTGCTTCCACCTCTGGCTATGCTACAATGAACGTTTGTGGGCAAATAGGTCTTTGAGATACTTTTTTCAATTCCTTGGAGTATATACCCAGAAGTGGGATTACTGGATCTTATAGTAATTCTATTTTTAATATTTTGAGGAATTTCCATACCATTTCCCACAGTGGCTATACCATTTTACATTCCCATTAGCAGTACACACAGGTTCTAATTTCTATATCCTCAGTAACACGTTATATTGTTTTTTTAGATAACAGTCATCCTTATGGATGTGAAATGATACCTCATTGTGGTTTGATCTGCATTTTCCTCGATTAGTGATATGGAGCATCTTTTCATGTATATATTGGTCATTTATATGTCGCCTTTGGAGAAATACTTAAAAATAAAAATAAAATAAATTATTCAGCTTCCCTATCATCATAACAATTTATACCTATCATAGAATTCTGTATATTCACTTTATCTGAAACTGAATGAATGATCTCTGCAGTTACTATTGCATTCTTGTTACCATTCTTCTATTAGGCTCAGAACTTTTCTTTCAACCTCTTATATTCATTCCTCAGGTCCAAATACTGCTCTTCACATATCTCTCAGATGTAATTCTTTCTTTTACATTGCTTGTAAATTATATTACTCTGCCTAGTTCTTCATCTTTTCACACTAAACTGTTAATATGATTACATGTCTATTGCCTGTCTATTCTCCCTCCAATCTATACTACATCTCTAGATTGGTCTTCCTAAAATAGGCCTTTTATTATGTCACTCGTAAATCCATTCTCGGTATTTAATTAATCTTCTCATCCCTCCTGTTTAGTTTTCTTTACTATTTGTCCTCCTGCCTTTGTATATCTTTTCCTTTGTTTATGAGTTTCCACTTTTTTTTTTTTTTTTACTGAATACTAACCATCCAGTTAGTTCCTTCCTTCCTTAAGTAATTAAGACAATTATTACTATAAAATTGTATATGTACAAGGTTTAAAATAAAACTAAAGTGTACAGAAAGGATCCCCCCAGATAAAAGCTTCTTGAGGACAGACTGTCTAGTTTATAGGTACATTTCCAATGCCTACTGGTGCCTGACAAATATATTTATCTTTGGAATGAGTAGTGAACATCTTCCCCTTCTCCATTTCTTCTCCACTCACTAGTATTGGAGTATTATAAAGACAATAAATAACACTGTTTTCTTCCCCATATGAGTTTAGAACCAAGTAAGAGAGATGGAAAATCAAAATATCACCTTTAGTGCTGCCGTAAGCTAGATTAGAGGCTACAGTTTAGATGTCCAACCATAGTAGACTTTGTAAGAAAGTAGAACGTAGACTCTGTGAGAGCTGGGCTGTTTTGTTTGCCTCTATATCCTCAGGATCTGATTTAATTATCATTTTTTAGCTTCGCTTCTGTATTAGGCAGCCTTACTAACCTAGTTACTGACAAATCTAGGTGCTGTAGAGCTTTCCTTGAAGGTGCAAGCAGCTTATCCATATGGACTGTTTCTCCATGTGGGAAGACAGATATAAAAAGAAGCCCTGGGGAATCCCTGGGTGGTTCAGTGGTTGTTTAGCGCCTGCCTTCGGCCCAGGGCATGATCCTGGAGTCCTGGATTGAATCCCACATCGGGCTCCCTGCATGGAGCCTGCTTCTCCCTTTGCCTGTGTCTCTGCCTCTCTCTTTGTGTCTCTCATGAATAAATAAAAATCTTTAAAGTAAAATAAAATAAAAAATAAAAAGAAGCCCTGAAGAGCTGATGTAAGCATGCTGCATTTCTTTCCTGAAGAATGTCAGTCAGTCCTCTCCCAGGACAGTGTGAAGGACAGAGAAAGGCCAGAAGTGTTCTTCCTCTGCTAGTTCCTCTTACAGAGTACAAAGAAAATGCCCTCTCTGTGGACATGAGAGGTAGAATGTCAGTGTCCCCCTCAAATATCTTTAGTTTACCATTGAAGTCTTAGAAGTTTGTATTGGTTTTGTGATTATCTTTATAAATGTAAATAATTCACCTAAACATCCATGTCTTGATATACCAACTTCATATGGTATTAATTGAAACTCTTCTATGTAATATTAAATTAGTGCATTTGTATACTCCATTCCAGTTTTTCCAATTTTCTTCTTTCCAAATTTTTTATTTCTACCAATTTTTGTAAATTACATTATTTTTTTATTGTTAAGACTTTAAAAATATTTTTATTGTGTTCAGTACCAATATTTAAGTTTTCCATATTTGTTTTTTGGTTTGTTTGAAAAAATGATGACTACCAAGCAGCACTTATATTATTTTTTATGTGCCTTTTTAAAAAATTTTATATATTTTTTATTTAAATTCAATTAACGTAGCACTTACATTTTTATAATTATGTAATATTATAATATTATGACATAGAACCAAGTAAATGAATAACCCCAATCCTCTTGTGAAACCTTTAGGTCTTGCTTCTGGGGGGTGCAATTTTTACCAACCTCCCTAAAACTTGGGGAAACCTAGCAGTTTTACCCTTCTGTGAAGTTCTTATCAAGTGTGGTATTACCTGCATCTCATCTAGAACTCACAAATGCATATTGTATTCAGTTTTATTCTCATGTTAAATTCCTTAAGGAGAGTGGTAAGGTTTTGTTGGTATTTCCTACAGTGCCTGACATAACAAAAACTTAGACTTTTAAAAAAATAAGTTTACATAAAAACAATAATCCTCATACAAAAATCACTGAGTGTAAAGAACCAGATTTGGTCCTGTGTTTCCTTCTTTACCTACTTTTATTTGTATACATTTATTAATCAGAATTAACTGTTTACTTGCTATATACAAGGCAAATACTAGGTACTATAGGAGATACAAGAATAAAGTAGATACAGAACCACAATCCTTGTTAGTATAGGGAAGGCAGAACTTTGCATCTGCCCTCTGAGGATTTTCACGTGGACCTGAGAAGTAAATTGATATAAAACAAATTAACAGGAGAAAAACAGACAGATTTTAATGTATACCTGGGCCGCCATTGTGAAATGGAGACATAAACAAGTGGCTTATATACTAGGTTGAATGAAGAATGGCACTTGTGGAAAGGTGACTAAAATATTTAGACTAAAGGAAGGTAATTGTTATTTAAACAAGGTCTGTTTGTACAGATTTCTCTCATCTCTATGATAAAAATGTTTCTTTCACCCTGGTATAGAGAGGGCAGCTCTCACATGGGAGTTTCATCTCCAGTTTTCAAAAGGAAGAAAAGCAGAGGTCAGGGTGCCCTTCTTTCCTGCTGTGTTCCAAGTAGTCCTTAGCTCAAAATAATCCTTACGCCAAATGGCGTATTTTGGAGGGGCATATTCTACTGCCCTTTAAAACTTAGAGCTGAGAACAAAAGGTGAGGCAAATACTTGAATAGCAAATAGTTGAATCAAAAGAGGTCTGTATTATATTGAGGGCAACTGAGGTGGAGGAGGTGGCATTTGCCTGGGCTTTGAAGAGAAGTTAACATTGCATATGTGGAAGTTAGTAAAAGCAAGTAGGTGAGAAATTTGGGGCACAGTGAATAGTACATTTTATCTAGAAGATAGGTGGTATGAAGAAAAATGATAATTGAAGGCTGGGGTCAGATTGTGGAGTATGGGCGTCTGTATCAGCTAATTTTACCCAAAGTGATTATTAAGGTCTTAGTTCTTTCCTTTAACAGGTTTTTCAGGAGCATGCTTTTAGGCCTTATCCTTGTGTTCAAATTAACTGTTCATTTTTTTTCTTTCATAGTTTGGAGGCAAACTGGTTACCTTTGAGAATGTCAAGATACAGTCCCAGCAGGGAGCTGAGCAGCAGCAGCAGCAACACCATGTGTTCATTAGCCAGGTTGTAACAGAAAAGGAATTCCTCAGCCGATCGGACCAACTGCAGCAAGTCGTGCAGTCACAAGGATTTGTCAGTTATTGTCAGAAAAAAATCGATGCTTCTCAGACTGAATTTGAAAAACATGTGTGGTCCTTTTTGAAGGTAAAGTTGAGATTATCTGCAAATTTAACTAGTCCCATGATTTTCTCAATCTGTTCTTATTAAAGAAGTTATTAGGGCAGCCCTGGTGGCTTGGCAGTTTAGCACCACCTTTGGCCCAGGGCGTGGTCCTGGAGGCCCAGGGTTGAGTCTGCATCGGGCTGCCTGCATAGAGTCTGCTTCTCCCTCTGCCTGTGTCTCTGCCTCTCTGTCTCTCTCTGTGTCTCTCATGAATGAATAAGTAAAATCTTAAAAAAAGAAAGTTATTGCAAGATTGTGATTTCAGGAGCTTCAAGATGAAATTAAAGAAAACTTACAAAGAGGGGTAAGTGGATGGCTCAGTGGTTGAACATCTGTCTTTGGCTCAGGTCATGATCCTAGGGACTCAAGGATCAAGTCTTACATTAGGCCTCCCGCAGGGAGCCTGCTTCTTCCTCTGCCTATGTCTCTGCCTCTCTCTGTGTGTTTCTCATGAATAAATAAAATCTTTGAAAAAGAAAGAAAGAAAGCTAGCTTACGAAGAACACACAACCGTATTTTTATATCAAGAGTTCTTCCCTCTCTGCTTTGAAAAGCCTATTATGAAGTACTTAAATAAGAAAAAAAAAGATGTAATGATTGTATTTAAGTGAGAGAGATTAAACATTTGGCAGACCTATTTTAAAATTATAACATAGAGCTTAGTATAATAAAAACAATATTTAATTCCTGTAGTAGATCCAGTTAAGGAAAATAGGAAAAGAAGGAAGAGTTATAGGGGAGGGAAATTGGAGGCCTTTCTCCTTCCTCTTACCGAATTATATTTATGACAATAGGAAATAGAGTTTTCTGGTTGGTTATTTTGCCTCCACTGGAATGTCTGTTTCTTGATACTGAATTTTCCAAAGAGATCTTGAATACAATAAGGTTAAATTATAAAATTACAGAATTTTATATCTTGTAAATACTAATTTTGGGAAAGAGTTTTAGGACATCAAGTGTTTCACAGTGTTGCATTTTGCATGAATATAACCATTGGACATGAGTTAGTTTGTATTTATAAAAAATATACATTAGGGGATCCTTGAGTGGCTCAGCAGTTTGGCGCCTGCCTTTGGCCCAGGGCGTGATTCTGGAGTCCCAGGATCGAGTCCCACATCAGGCTCCCTGCTGCTTCTCCCTCTGCCTGTGTCTCTGCCTCTCTCTCTCTCTGTGTCTCTCATGAATAAATAAAATCTTTAAAATATATATATATGTGTGTGTGTGTGTGTGTTAAAAGTAAGCTTTGGGGTGCCTGGCTGGTTCAGTCAGAGCATTTGACTCTGATCTCGGGGTCATGAGTTCAAGCCGCACAGTAGACATAGAGCTTACTTTAAAAATAAAATAAAAGTAAGCTTTATTCAACAAGGATAATTAATTACTAGTATACTTACTATTTTAAAAAGTAACCTATTAAAACTATTTTGAGGATTCTTTTTTACAGTAAGCCTTCTATATAGTAGATAGAGAAAGCTTTAGTTGATAATAGTATACTTTAATAGACTTTATTTTTTATAGTTTTTAATCATTCTAGTTGGAATTTGGTCAAGTAATTAAGAATTTAAATGCAGATCTTTACTTCAAGGTTATGTCTTCTTTAAAGGTAAACTTTGAGGATGATTCTCGGGGAAAATACCTTGAACTTCTAGGATACAGAAAAGAAGACCTAGGAAAGAAGGTAAATTTCTGGGAAAGTTAAAAGGCTGTGCTTATGCAAGTAAAATATTTATGTATAAGTGTTCTTTTTATAAACTTCTATACAGGTAATCTCAAATCAGTCAATAAATTTTTATTTTTTTATTTTTATTTTTTTTTTTTTTATGGTGAAAAAATTTATATTTAGATTTATAGCCGGCTGGACTCAGTTTAGATGATCCCAATTTTGTTGGCAACATCCAAAGCATCATAGTCAGGAGCCAGTCGAACATATGCTTTCTTCTCTCCATCAGGCCTGATCAAGGTGTTGACCTTGGCCACATCAATGTCATAGAGCTTCTTCACAGCCTGTTTGATCTGGTGCTTATTGGCCTTGACATCCACAATGAACACAAGTGTGTTGTTGTCTTCTATTTTCTTCATGGCTGACTCAGTAGTTAAGGGGAACTTGATGATGGCATAGTGATCAAGCTTGTTTCTCCTGGGGGCGCTCTTTCGAGGATATTTGGGCTGCCTTCGGAGACGCAGGGTCTTGGGTCGTCGGAATGTAGGTGACGTGCGGATCTTCTTTTTTTTGTGACTGTGCACGCCTTTCAGCACCGCTTTCTTAGCTTTCAAAGCCTTTGCTTTGGCTTCGGCTTTGGGAGGGGCAGGGGCTTCCTTCTTCGCCTTCGGCGCCATCTTCGTGAAAGGCAGTCAATAAATTTTTAATAAGAATTTGTGTTTGGTTGCCAAAGTTCCAAATACAGATTATTAAATATGTAATTCCACCTTATACCTGGATATAAAAGCTGCAAGAAACACCTTGATTTAAAACGTGATTTAAAAGAGCTGTGTCAGGGATCCCTGGGTGGCGCAGCGGTTTGGCGCCTGCCTTTGGCCCAGGGCGCGATCCTGGAGACCCAGGATCGAATCCCACATCGGGCTCCCGGTGCATGGAACCTGCTTCTCCCTCTGCCTCTGTCTCTCTCTCTCTCTCATGAATAAATAAAATCTTTAAAAAAAAAAAAAAAAAAGAGCTGTGTCATATCTGGATAAAATCGGGCCTTAGAAGATAAGAGGCTATCAACTTCAAACAGTGGAAATAATACTTAGATTTTTAGAAGGCCCTGGGGGAAAGAAAACGAAGCAACTGTTAGAGGCACCCCCCACATACACAATACTGACATGAACAGCACAAGAAACACTGACTTTGGAAACCTTGAAGGAAGTATTTTAGATTCTTTGTGTAATTTATATTAGCACTTTGTTGTTCTTTGAAAGTGACTAGAGTTTTCTATAGCATTGCAGGGTTGCCACCTACCTCGTACAGCTTAGATATTGCACACTCGGAGCAGTGCTGTCACATCACAGCCCTACTGTTTATACTGTTTATTGGCTGTGTGTCTTTGTTCATTCCTTTAGGTTTTTTTATATTTAATTTCATTATTAGTCTAAATGTCTTGGTGCTATAACCCTTTTAGATTTGTAAGAAATTAATATAAAAAGCTTTACTGAATACCTAATACTGAATACTGAATAGAATCTGATTGTCAGAATACTTCTAATAGTCGTTCTTTTGGTAGTGAGTACTTGAAGAAATTTTTAAAAATTACTTATAGTTATTTAAAAGTGGAAGAGGGGCACCCGGGTGGCTCAGTCGGTTGAGTGCTTTGTCTTTGGCTCAGGTCATGATCTCAGGGTCCTGGGATGGAGCCCCTGCTTTGGGCTCCCTACTCAGCAGGGAGTCTGCTTCTCTCTCCCTCTGCCCATCCCCCTGTTCGAGCGCATGCGCTCTCTCTCTCTTTCAAATAAATAAAATCTTAAAAAAAAAAAAAGGAAAGGAAATAGAAAATGGAGAAAGAGGTAAGCATTTGCTGTATGCCTTGAAATAGAATTCCATGGTGAATTGTTGTTTTTATTTCAGATTGCTTTGGCCTTGAACAAAGTGGATGGACCCGAGGTGGTAAGAAGGCCTTTAAAATAGATACCTTCCAAAAATTTGGTGTAGGTCATAACAGAGAAGGAAATGTAATTTAAGAAATCTGTCTGTTTATTGCTTTACAGTATAAAAATAAATAATGATTGTAGATATTTTAGTAAGTGAATTCTCATTTTAAAATAGTGAAAGTTTAGCTGGTAGAGCATTCCTTTCTCTTGATGATATTTAAATTTTGCAAAAGAGGAAAAACAACATCAATGACTGCTCAGATACTTAAGGTTAAGATCTTTGGCCTGAGGGACATTTGATAGGAAAAAAAGGGAAGATCTTATCAGTAATGGCTCTTTGCTTTTCCTCTGATAGTGTTTCTTAAATAAATTTACTTGGCATTACTTCTTATGATTAAACTAGCTCTGAATGTTGTTGGTTGGGTCTTTTGTCTTCCTGTTCACTAATACTCTTAATGCTACATTCTTCAACTTCCCTTGTAATTGTTTTGTGTACCAAAGGCTCTTAAAGACTCTGACCAAGTAGCACAGAATGATGGGGAGGAGAGCCCTGCTGCTGAAGAGCAGCTCTTGGGAGAGGTACTTGTTTTTTTCCTTTTTAATTACATTGGGAAAATATGTGATATTTGTTTATCTCTCATTGAACTGTGGAAAATTTGCTTGACTACTTGTTCCAAAATGAAGTTGGAATATATTGTTTTCTTAGAGATTTTGGAGGTATGAGTCTATATACTAGATTGACAGAAATATCATCTATGAAATCTTTAGTTCTCTGATCTAGCTTCTGGATTATAGGTTTTAAAATTAACAGTTGAAAAAAAAATAAAATAAAAATAAAATTAACAGTTGATGTGAGATTGACTTAATTTGGACAGATAGATATCAGCATGTTAAAATGAAAAATTTTACTGAGAAATACACGATACGTTGCATGTAAAGTTAATGTTTTTTTTCTTGACACATTAATATTTAGAGCCCACTATCAGTGGCAAAGGCTTGTAGATTAGTCTTGAACTTTGAATCCAAGGATAGAATTTTTCACTAAATAAACTGATTATCATGATTTACTGATTGTCATGATAAACATGTCATGAGTGGTAGTTGGCAATTTTTATAACTAGTTAAAAAGAGTCCTTGAACACAGAGTTCTATCATTAATTTTTTTCCTTTTGTTTTTCTGGGTTTTTTTATTTTAATCATTACTAAATAATTCTGCACTTTTCTTGCTTTCTAATTGTATTTCATCTTGGAAAATTAATCAACAAGTTCTTGTTTCTCGTCTCATCTTTGACTTTTTCTTGTTCTTTCTGATATGGAGATAACCCTGACTGTAGAATATTTCTTGCAATCCTTTACTAAGTTATAAGGATAATTCATCAGTAAATTTAGACTTTTGCAAGATAATTATTAAAAAACACGTTCCATAGAAGTGAATCTTCTAACATTTATTTAACCTGAGAATAAAGAATATGAATAAAATCTTTATAAAAATTTGAACCAATTTTGAGAATACCTATACAGATTTGTAGGATACACTGAAGAAATGTACTTTTCATTTATGTACAACTAGACTATGTATTATCAAATAGAGGACCATTTGGAAATACACTTATGAATTAATAGATCAGAATAACATGTATTTAACAAAATGGTAGTCACTAATGTGTACTTTCAGAGTATTTGAAAGAATTTTAAGGAGGTGAAATCTTCCCCTTTACTTTGAAGATGCTGTTTTTCAGACATAGTAGTTTACACATTGAAAATACTCAACATATAATAAACTGTTTTTCAGACTTATATTTTAGAAGTTTATGAATAAGGGTTTATAAAAATTAAAAAATAATAATAAAAAAAATAAAAAAATAAAAAATAAAAAAAAGAAGTTTATGAATAAGGGTTTATTCATTGTTTCTTAGAAGACAAATTTGAAAAATTATGAGTTAAGAAAAAGTCATTTTTGTAAGTTAGTGAATATAATCAGATCAGTATCGGATTCTAAAAAAGAAAATTCTAAAATGCTTCTCTTTAGTTAAGGAAAGAATTAAGGTTATGATTATTCTCCTATAATGGTCAGTATTAACTAATTAAGCATTATTTACAGATAATGCTATACTGTGCCCTGCACTAAAATTCCCCAATCCAAAAATGCCCCTGACTTTGAACTAGGTGCTTACGTTCAGATGTATAGGTAACATAAGCACAAAATATAGATATTTTATCTCATGCAAGACAGCTATGTTTTTCTTTAAAAGTTTCTCTGTAATCTCTGATATATTTTATTTTTGTCTTTTTGTGAATTTTTATGCATAAAAGGGAGCACTTAAACTTTTTGCCAGCAATATGCCTTCCTTATGTTTCTTTTCTTCTAAAGAAAGAAAATAGAGAATTTCTTTTTACTCAGTCTTATAATCTCAGGGGTTTATAACAGAACTGTATATCTTTTTACCAGACCAACCTGCTATTGCTGCTAATATAGGACTAATTTAAGAGAATACAAAATCTGTAATTGAATTTTAGTGTATTCATACAGTCTTTTATTTAGCATTTGTACAGGGGCACCAAGTGATTTTTTTTCAATTTTGACCGATTCGGTTAAAAGACCTTAGAACTAAACTTAATGGACAGAAATTTTTAGACATGTAGAAAATTTTAAATGTATAGCAGCAGGGTTGTTTTAAAGTCCAAATACGGTAAAATTTAAAATGTGTATTTTGCATGTTTCAAGCTATTCTTACTTGAAGTATCTATGGAAACAAAGATTCTTTAGTAATTTCTGAGCTACCAGTATTAGATATGGAAACTTAAAGTTTTTTTTAACATTATTCCTGATGACTTTGTATTTTACTTATGATTGTATGATGGGAGTTAAATCTCAGGAAAGTCTTAGATCTGAGAACTTTTCTGGAATAATTTGGCATGTTATCTAGTCAGTAGGTGAATAATCATATATAAATCTTGTTTTGCCAGTAAATTATTCCACAGTTTCATTCTGGCTAACTTGCTACCCTTCCCATCTCTTTAGTGCATTAAAGAAGGAAAACAAGAATCTGAATTTCTACCATCAGCAGGAGGAACATTTAACATCTCCATCAGTGGCGGTAAATACCTACCTATTTCATTTTGATTTTTGACTGTTTGAAAGCAAATAGTTCCTAAGTTAAAGTTACAAATGTATTCTTGCAAGTGGTGGAGGATTGAAAAAAAGAACTCGGTTATTTAGTATATGTAATCAGTCTCTTGGAGATAGAGGTTTGTTCTAACATCTATGTGATTAAAAACAGAGATAATGATCTCTGTTATTCTAGCTTAAGCAGTTGAAAAATGTGTTATTTTACCTGATTTTACTTACATACATTTCAGTATATTTCCATAGACCTCAAAAACTTGTGTTAGAAATTAATCTACTAGTAATATTCAGAAATTAGCATTGTTTTCTCCTTTGTGTGTACATGTAATAATTGATATGTATAGGATTTTTTTATTGTAACAAAAACTCTATTTAATTTGAGTGTTATTATTTCCTTATTGCAGATATTGATGGTTTAATTACTCAAGCTTTGCTGACGGGTAACTTTGAAAGTGCTGTTGACCTTTGTTTACATGATAACCGCATGGCTGATGCCATTATATTGGCCATAGCAGGTGGACAAGAACTCTTGGCTCAAACCCAGAAAAAATACTTTGCAAAATCCCAAAGCAAAATTACCAGGGTAGGTTATTTTAAAAATAGATAAACTATAACATTTATCTGATTATAAAAGCAATTCATTCTTACCTAAGATAATTGAAATACAGAAAACAGTAAAGAACAAAAACCTACTCATAATTCCTTAAATCAGAAATAGTTACTGCTGATAGTTTGGCATTGTTATTATTTTTATTTTTTGGACTTTGTGTATAGAACTTTTTAAATGAAAAGTACTTTTCATATTTTTATCATAGAAAAGTTAGAAGATAGAAAAATTTAAAGATAAAAAATTTAATTTTAAAATTCTAATTCTGGGTAGCCCGGGTGGCTCAGCGGTTTAGCACCGCCTTCAGCCCAGGGCATGATCCTGGAGACCCTGGATCGAGTCCCACGTCCAGCTCCCTGCATGGAACCTGCTTCTCCCTCTGCTTGTGTTTCTGCCTCTCTCTCTGTTTTTCTCATGAATAAATAAATAAAATGTTTTTTAAAAAAAATAAAAATAAAATTCTAATTCTTCAGTCAAATTGGTGCATACTCTTTTGTACCTCTTTCTATGTATTTGTAGAATTATTAAAAACAGAACCATTGGGATGCCTGGGTGACTCAGCATTGAGTGTCTGCCTTTGGCTCAAGGCGTGATCCTGGAGTCTTGGGATCGAGTTCCACATTGGGCTCCCTGCATGGAGCCTGCTTCTCCCTCTGCCTGTGTCTCTGCCTCTCTCTTTCTGTGTCTCTCATGAATAAATAAAATCTTAAAAAAAAAAAAAAAAAAACAGGACCATATGTGTGTATAATATGTATGTTGTTTTGCTTATAGATATTGCCACTTACATTATAAATGGTTTACCATATCATTAAAGATTCTTATAAAAATATTTAATTGCTATATAATGTTTTGTAGTAAGGATACATCATTTCTCTTATTTGGGGGATGTTTAGATAATTCCTAAGATTTTCCTAATATAGATAAGATAGTGATAAACATCTTTGTAGTACCTAAGGATTTTGTGTGATTTCTACTTGTTTAATGAGGCTGTATGTCCTAGAAATGGAATTTTTGCTGCAGAGTCTGAACACTTTTAAGCCCTGCTTAATGTTATTAAATGTCTTTCCATAAAAGTTTTCTCAGTGTTCAGTCCTGTCAGCATTGATTGCTGTCAGTCTCCCCTGCTTTATCTCATGTCACTCCCTCTGTTATTTTTCAGCCACACTTGCTGCCTTTCAGTTGCTTGCACATTCTCTGTGCCTTTCTCCCTTGGAACTTTGCACCCAGTGTTCTGTTGCTCTGGAATATTGGGTTTTTTCTTTTCTTTTCTTTTCTTTTCTTTTTTTAATTTAAATTCCAGTTAGTTAACATAAGGTATTATATTAGTTTCAGGTATACAATGTAGATTCAGAAATTCGATTCATACTCCATGCTCATCCCAGCAAATGCACTCCTTAATCCCATCCATCCCCTTCATCTATCTCACCCATCTCCCCATCCACCTTCCTTTTGGTAACCATCAGTTTGTTCTCTGTAGTTGAGTGTCTTTCCTGGTGTGCTCCTTTATCTTTTTTTCTCTCCTTTGATTATTTGTTTTGTTTCTTAAATTCCACATAGGAGTGAAATCTTATGGTACTTCTCTTTCTTTGAATGACTTATTTTGCTTAGCATAATACTCTCTGGCTCCATCCACATCATTGCAAATGGCAAAATTTCATTTTTTTTATGGTAGAGTAATATTCCATTGTATGTATTTATTACATCTTCTTTATCCATTCATCAGTCGATGGACATTTGGCCTCTTTCCATAATTTGGCTATTGTTGATAATGCTGCTGTAAACATCAGTGTGCATATATATCCCTTCAAATCAGTATTTTTGTATCCTTTGGGTAAATACCTATTAGTGCAATTGCTAGATCATAGAATAGTCTATTTTTAACTTTCTGAAGAACCACCACATTGTTTTCCAGAGTGGCTACACCAGTTTGTATTTCCACTAACAGTGAAAGAGGGTTCTCCTTTCTCCGTACCCTTGCCAACATCTGTTGTTTCCTGTGTTTTTTATTTTAGTCATTCTGACAGGTGTGAGCTGATACATCATTGTAGTTTATATTTGTATTTCCCTGATGATGAGTGATGTTGAGCATCTTTTCATGTGTCTATGTCTTCTTTGGAAAAATATCTATTCATGTCTTATGCCCATTTTTTAACTGGATTATTTGGTTTTTGTGGCTGAATTTTATGTTATTTATATATTTTGGATACTAACCCTTATTCAGATATGTCACTTGTAAATATCTTCTCCCATTCCATCAGTTGCCTTTTAGTTTTGTTGATTGTACTTCGCTGTGCAGAAACTTTTTATTTTGATGAAGTCCCAATAATTTGTTTTTGCTTTTGTTTCCCTTGCTTCAGGAGACATATCTAGAAAGAAGTTGCTACGGCTGTTATAGAAGAGGTTAATGCTTGTGTTCTTCTCTAGGATTTTTATGGTTTCCTGTCTTGCGTTTAGGTCTTTCAACCATTTTGAATTTATTTTTGTGTATGGTTTGAGAAAGTGGTCTAGTGTCATTCTTCCACATGTGGCTGTCCAATTTTCCCACCACCATTTGTTGAAGAGACTAGTTTTTTCCCCATTGGATATTCTTTCTTGCTTTGTCAAAGATTAGTTGACCATATAGTTGTAGGTTCATTTCTGGGTTTTCTGTTCTGTTCTATTGATCTCTGTGTTCTTATGCTAGTAGCATACTATCTTGATCACTACAGCTTTGTAATATAACTTGAAATCCAGAATTGTGATGCCTCCAGCTTTCCTTTTCTTTTTCAAGCTTGCTTTGGCTATTCAGGGTCTTCCGTGGATTTTAGGATTGTTGTTCTACATCTTTGGAAAATGCCCTTGGTATTTTGTTAGGGATTACATTAAATGTATAGATTGTTTTGGATAGTGTAGATATTTTAATAATATTTGTTCTTCCAACCCATGAGAATGGAATATCTTTCCTTTTCTTTGTGTCATCTTCAGTTTCTTTCATCAGTTTTCAGAGTATAGGTCTTTAACTTCTTTGGTTAGGTTTATTCCTAGGTATCTTAATCATTTTTGGTACAATTGTGAATGGGATTGACCCCTTAATTTCTCTTTCTTAATTTCTCTTTTCTCTTTTTACTGCCTCATTATTAGTATATAGAAAGGCTACAGGTTTCTCTACATTGATTTTATATCCTGTGGCTTTACTAAATTCCTCTATCAGTTCGAGCAATTCTTTAGTGGAGCAATTTTTTGGGTTTTCTACATAGAGTATCATGTCATCTGCAAATAGTGAAAGTTTGACTTCTTTCTTGCCAGTTTGGATGGCCTTATGTTGAGGTGTGTTCCCTCTAAACCTACTTTGTTGAGACTTTTTATCATGAATGGATGTACTTTGGCAAATGCTTTTTTCTGCATCCTTTAAAAGGATCACATGGTTCATATGCTATCTCTTGTTGATGTGATATATCACATTGGTTGATTTGCAAATATTAAGCCACTATTGCAACCCAGAAATAAATTCTACCTGATCATGATGATTGGTTTTTTTAAATGTATTGTTGGATTCAGTTTGCTGGTATTCTGTTGAGGATTTTTGTATCTATGTTTATCAGAGATATTGGCCTATAGTTCTTTTTTTGTGCTGTCTTTGTCTGGTTTTGGTATCAGGGTAATACTGGCCTCATAGAATGAATTTGGAATTTTCTGTTTTGGAGTGGTTTGAGAATAGGTATTAACCTTTTTTTTTTTTTTCTCTTTAAGATTTTATTTATTTATTTGAGAGAAAGTGAGTGAGAGAAGGTGCAGGGGGAGGGGCAAAGGGAGAGGGAGAAGCAGACTCCCAGCTCAGCAGGGAGTCCATCATAGGGCTCAATCCCAGAGCTCCAGGATCATGACCTGATCCGAAGGCAGATGCCCAACCAGGTGCCCCAGTATTAACTCTTCTTTAAATGTTTGGTAAAGGGATCCCTGGGTGGCTCAGCAGTTGAGCGCCTGCCTTCGGCCCGGGGTGTGGTCCTGGAGACCCAGGAGCAAGTCCCATGTCAGGCTTCCTGCATGGAGCCTGCTTCTCCCTCTGCCTGTGTCTCTGCCTCTCTCTCTCTCTCTCTCTCTCTCATGGGTAAATAAATAAAATCTTTAAAAATAAAATAAAATAAATGTTTGGTAGAATTTGCCTATAAACCCATCTGGTCCTGGACTTTTGTATTTTGGGAGTTTTTTTATTACTGATTCAATTTCATTGCTGGTTATTGGTCTGTTCAAATTTTCTATTTTTCTGTTTCTTCTTGTTTCAGTTTTGGTAATTTATGTTTCTAGGTATTTACCTATTTCTTCTAGATTGTCCAGTTTGTTGGCATATAGTTTTTTTATAATCTCTTATAATTGTTTGTATTTCTGTGATGTTAGTTATTATTCTCTCTCATTTGTGATTTTATTTACTTGAGTCCTTCCTCTTTTCTTTTTGGTAAGTCTGAGGTTACTAGAGGTTTATCAGTTTTATTAATTTTTTCAAAGAACTAGCTCCTGGTTTCATTGATCTGTTCTAATGCTTTTTTTAGTTTCTATATAATTTATTTCTTCTCTAATCTTTATTATTTCCTTCCTTCTGCTGACTTTAAGCTTCATTTGTTCTTTTGCTAGTTTCTTTAGGTGTAAGGTTAAGTCGTTGGAGATTTTTCTTGCTTCTTGCTTTTTCTTGCTTTCTTGCTGTATTGCTATATACTTCCCTCTTAGAACCACTTTGCTGCATCCCAAAGGTTTTGGACCATTGTGTTTTCATTTTCATTTGTTTCCATGTACTTTTTTCATTCTTTTATTTCCTGGTTGACCTATTCGTTGTTTAGTAGCATGTTATTTAACCTCCACATATTTGTGATCTTTCCAGATTTTCTCTTATGGCTGACTTCTAGTTTAATAGCATTGTGATCAGAAAAAGTATGTAGTGTGACTTCATTCTTTTTTTTTTTTTTTTGAAGACTGTTTTGTGACCAAATATATGATCTATTCTGTGTTCCATGTGCATTTGAAAAGAATATATTCTGCTATTCTAGGATGGAATGTTCTGAATATATCTGTTAAGTCTATCTGATCCAGTGTGTCATTCAAAGCCATTGTTTCCTTGTTGATTTTCTGCTTAGATCTTCCATTGATGTAAGTAGGTTATTAAAGTCCCCTACTATTTTTGTGGAGTTTTTTTTTTTTTAAGATTTTATTTACTTAAGAAAGCGTAAGTACACAAGCAGTGGGGAAGGGACAGAGGGAGAGTGAGAAACACTGCTGAGCAGGGAGCCCAACACAGGGCTCAATCCCAGGTCCCTGAGATCATGACCTGAGCCAAAGGCAGATGCTCAACCAAGTGAGCCACCCAGGTTACCCCTATTTTTGTGTTATTATCAGTTAGTTCTTTTATGTTTGTTATTAATTGTTTTATATATTTGGGCACTCCCATGTTGGGTGCATAAATATTTACAATTGTTATATCTTCTTGTTGGATTGTCCTCTTTATTATTATATAGTGTCTCCTTTGTCTCCTGTTACAGTCTTTGTCTTAAAGTCTAGTTTGTCTGATAGAAGTATTGCTATTCCGACTTGACGTCCATTTGTGTGACAGATGTTTCTCCACCCCCTCACTTTCAATCTGCAGGTGCCTTTCGGTCTAAAATGAGTCTCTTGTAAGCAGCATATAGATGGGTCTTGGTTTTTTTATCCATTCTGATACCATATGTCTTTTAATTGGAGCATTTAGCCCGTTTATATTCAAAGTAATTATTAATAGATAAGTATTTATTGCCAGTTTATTACTTGCTTTATGGTTGTTTCTGGAGATTTTCTCTGATCTTATCTTTTACATTTTGCTGATTTTTTTTTTTTTTTTTTTTTTAGTGATATATTTGGATCTCTTTCTTTTTATTCCTTGCATGTTTTTTAGCGGTTTTTGGTCTATCTTTACCATTAGGTTTGTATATAGCCTCTTCTGCCTATAGCAATCTATGTGAAGTTGATATTAATTTTTAAGTTTGAACCCATTCTTTTCTCCTCTCCTCCTCATTATTTATATATATTATTATATTTTATATCCATGTATGTGTGTGTGAGAGAGAGAGTTCCTTGACTCATTTTCAACTTCTGGGATATTTAAGACAATTGGATAGTTGTTTAGTTGTATTCATGGGACCAGGTAAGCATGAAGTCCTCCTAATCCTCTGCCATCTTCCTGTTTCCCAACCTGTTTTCTTCTTGATGAAGTTAATTCTGACTTCATATCTCACATGTAGTCAGAACATTTTTCCTGATCCATCAGACCAAGTCATGTTTTCCTGTTAAATGTTTTGATAATATCCTATACTTTTCCTTCCCAGCCTATGTATAAAATACGTTTGTTTGGTTTTTTTGAGGAAAAATAATAACCATCTTTTATGTGAGTTGGCTCAAGGTTATACTTCACTTTGCTGCTGCTTTATTCTATATGAAATACTGTGAATAGTAGTTTTGAATGATATGGTTGATTAGTCAGAGCTAATTTTTAGTAATATACCAAAGGCTTTTAATTCTCCCTTTATTTTCCCTTCTTAAGCTAATTACTGCAGTGGTAATGAAGAACTGGAAAGAAATTGTTGAGTCTTGTGACCTTAAAAATTGGAGAGAGGCTTTAGCTGCAGTATTGACTTATGCTAAACCAGATGAGTTTTCAGCCCTTTGTGGTAAGAAAATGAGGCTTATATTTATATTATGTTAATGGCATAGTATATTTTAAATAAAATTACTGACAGCATTAGAAATTTTTGCAAACCAACTAATCACAGATAAGAAAAAGAAGTTCTCGGGTTGCCTGGATGGCAGTTGAGCCATCTGCCTTCAGCTCAGGACATGATCCCAGAGTTCCAGGATTGAGTCCTGCATCGGGCTCCTGCATTGAGCCTGCAGTTGAGCCATCTGCCTTCAGCTCAGGACGTGATCCCAGAGTTCCAGGATTGAGTCCTGCATCGGGCTCCTGCATTGAGCCTGCTTCTCCTCCCTCTGCATATGTTTCTGCCTCTCTCTGTTTCTCTCATGAATAAATAAATGAATAAATCTATAAATGAATCTATAAATAAATAAATAAATAAATGTTTAATAAAATTAGTAATTATAGCATTTGAATGGAAATTACAAATTATCATTAAAGGCCATGACTAGACTGGCTAAGGAATTATACTCCTTATTTGTAACAACAGAATCTTTAGGCCACAAGTATAAAAACAACCAACCATTTGCTACCTTGAAAATATTATGAGAATATGAAAGTTATAAGGTATTAATTTTATCATCATAAGTAATTTATAGTAGTCCTGCCTACCATGTTCATTCCAAATATGCCATATTTTAGTCTACTACTTACACAAACATCAGATATGATGAAGTGGAATTAAATGTTCATTAGGATTTTTCTGCTCAAATATTATTCCCATTTATTATTTTTTAATATAATTAATGGAAATTCTGTAGCTAGTTATATAGAATCTTGTGAAGTCATTTTTTATATACATTTAGTCATTTCCATTCTTTTAACAAATAAATATTTACTGAGCATTTATAAAACAGTGGTTTTTCTCTCTGCTACTCATTGGTTGTGAAGTTTAATTCATACTTCTGTAAATACTATTGGCCTACTTACAACTTCATATATAGATTGCTTTAATCTTATAATAAGTATAAGTATATATAAGTATATAAGTATAATCTTATTTTGTTTTCCTCCTGATCTCTAGATCTTTTGGGAACCAGGCTTGAAAGTGAAGGTGATAGCCTCCTGCAGACTCAGGCATGTCTCTGCTATATTTGTGCAGGGAATGTAGAGAAACTAGTTGCATGTTGGACTAAAGCTCAAGATGGAAGCAATCCATTGTCCCTTCAGGTTAGTATCTTTGAAACAAAATGTGTTTCTTTTCTAGTGTTGTCTTTCACCTTACTTATATTCTAGGAATTGGTTTGTTCCAGAAGTTCACTGCTTTTACCATAGTTCTCTATGTTTTAGAAGTTCTTTTGCTGGGTTATTTATGTGTCTTGGTAGCTATGTAAACAGAGAGGCAAAGTATGAGATGATGGTATAGTGGGTCATAACTGTTTGTGAAATCAGTTTGTGAATAATTTGTTAGTTTACTGGGGGAAGTAGGTAGCAAGAACATGAAGACAGCCCTAGGGGCAGCCCCAGTGGCTTAGCCGTTTGGCGCCGCCTTCAGCCCAGGGCGTGATCCTGGACACCAGGGATGAAGTTCCACGTCGGACTCCCTGCATGGAGCCTGCTTATCCCTCTGCCCGTGTCTCTGCCCTCCCCCCCAATAAATAAATAAATTAATTAATTAAAAAAAAAAACAGCCCTAGAATTTACTTCTTTTTCCTCGTGCTTCTCTTTTGCTGCCCCTGGTGATCCTATCTGCCTTGGGTAAGGAAAGAAGCAATATGGGGTAAATGAATGAGAGGCATCCCCAGTACCAATAGAGGATAGATTAAGATATTCACGGTTAAAGGAAAAGGAAAGTAGAGGTAAATAGAAGCCCATGTAGCACTAAAACTTGGGCAAGAGAGGAAGTAAAGAAATACGGGGACTCCTTTCAAGTACTGAGTAACTATATATTTAGGGTTTTTTTTAAGCATTTAATCAGCAGAGTCTCATTTCATTCGAGTGTATTTCTTTTTCTCTCTGGAAAGAAATTTTCTCAGTAGAGTAGTAACTTTAAAGATCACTCCACTGAAATTAAAAATCTGGTAGGAAATCAAGGCTTTCCTTCTAAGCGCTTGTGAGAAAAAACATTTGTTTCACACTTCTGGATCTATGTACCTCTGAAGGGCAGATAGGTAGAATATTCTTGTGCTTAGTACTTTAAGCTCCCCATTGTTGAAATAATTGGTATTGAAGAGCAATATGAGAAACTTTGGGTTGAAATAGTAAGCTCATTAGAGGTGACCTCATAGTACCTACTGTTTTTATAGTGTAAGTAGTATGATGCTTTTAGTCACAGTTCGTTTTATACATACTGGAACCTAGCCTCTGCCTTCAGATGATCTGCCTATCACTTGCACTTTTGATATTTGCCTACTTCAGCTCACAAGACAAGTATCTGGAAGTTTAAGGACATTTAGGAGAAGGTGGTAACCTATGCGCTATCCATGAGTAAGAGACCTTCTCCTCCTTACTTTTTCAGTTTACCTAAATCATGGTGAGCTGTTGCAGATGTTTTTTAAAAAGAGGATAATATGATGTACTTTTGATAGGTTTTAGAAACCTTAGTATAACTCTTTATATTTTCCTGTTTTCTTTTATACACATTTTGATATCTGTCTGGTTCTCCTTTTCTCTTTCTTTTTCTCATTTAGGATCTTATTGAGAAAGTTGTCATCCTGCGAAAAGCTGTGCAACTCACCCAAGCTATGGACACCAATACTGTAGGTGTTCTTTTGGCTGAGAAGATGAGTCAGTATGCCAATTTGTTGGCAGCCCAAGGCAGTATTGCTGCAGCCTTGGCTTTTCTTCCTGAAAACACCAACCAGGTAATTAGAATTGACCATTTTTCTTCTTTTAATGTGTGAATAAGGTGATTCTGATAGGTAGCACTCAGTATTAAACATAAACATATGGTAGGCAAAATGTTTTGGAACAGTTGAATTTCTGTCCTATGACTATAGGTGAATGTTGCTGACAATTAATTGTTCAAGGATCAGTTTAGGTGTAGCCAGACTGTATCAGAAAAATAGGATACTCTTGTTAGTATGATAGATCCCTCAGTATTAAGGGTCATAGTATTTGAGGAAAATAAATGAGAAAAGGACCAGCTTTTTGTTTCTTAAGTCAAATGCTGATTCTTCGTACAAGATTTTTTGTAGGAATGTTCTGTGTTGAAAAGCTATAAATATTAATACTTAACCAAACAAAGGGCTTGTTTTAAAATGTCATGCTAAACATAGATGTTAGTGAAGAAGTTCATTCTATACCATTCCAGTCTCATATTGTGTGTGTGTGTGTGTGTGTGTGTGTGTGTGTGTGTGTGTGTGTGTGTGTTAGGGGAAAGAATGGGCAGGGAGGGGCAGAGGGAGAGAGGAAGAGAATCTTAAGCAGGCTCCATGTCCGGTGTGGAGCCTGACATGGGGCTCCGTCCCACAACTCTTAAGATTATGACCTGAGCTGAAATCAAGAGTCAGACACTTAACCAACTGAGCCACCCAGGAGCCCTGGGACAAGTATATTTTTAAAGTACTCAAAGCAGAGAGAATTATATTTCTAATTTAGTATCCTTATTTAGTGTCCATTAAAATGGCTTTTTCAATGCAATGGAATTCAGTAAGTGACTGACTATACAGTGATGCACACAATTGCCAGTATTCTTTTCCTGAGGGAGTTTGAATACAGACAAGTAAACATAGGATTCCAAAAGTGCTACATACTGTGATAGAGTAGGGCTGTGGCAGCACAGAAGAGGGCAACCTAAATTTAATAAGGGGTATGGGTGGAAATCAGGGTGGGATTTGAGGACGATTTTCCACAAGTAGGGTATTTATATCTGTATTGTGTATCTGACAGAGCTTAATATTGAGCCTTGAAGATACTTTATTTCTGTACTTGTTATTATAAATTTTATTTTGTTTTTAATGAATTTTTTTAGTTAATTGTTTTCAGTATTTTGTCTGTTCTAGGGAATTATCAATAAATTTCCTTTAGTAATTTCATTGAGTAAAAATACTTCTATCTGTGTTCCAGGATTATGGAGGTATGACTCTCTAGTTGGTTTTGAACATACTTATATGTCATATCTTTCTAAATTGTTTATGAGAATATTAGGTAGAATAGAAACATAGACTTTATGATGACTTTAGCATAATAGTTTTATTCTGTTTTACTTAAGACTCTGTTGAGTTATAAGACCCCTTATGTTAAGAGTAACTTAATCTAAAACCTTTAGATCTTCTAGCCTTAGGATTAAACTCTTCATTTTCAATACTTTATAGCCATGTACTTTTTCTATACAGTATTCTTCATGTTTCTTTGGACTTTTTTTTTTTTAATTCATTCATGAAAGACACAGAGAGAGAAGCAGAGACATAGGGAGAGGGAGAAGCAGTCTCCCTGTGGTGAGCCTGATGCGGGACTCCATCCCAGGACCCCAGGATCACGACCTGAGCCAAAGGCAGACACTCAACCACTGAGCCACCCAGGCATCCCTTCTTTGGACTTTTAAAGAACATTCCTTAAATGTTTAAGTGAAGTTGCTGTCTTTTATGTATCTCAGTAGACCCTTACTTAGTATTTTCTAGGGAGTATGTTCTGACATTTTGTGATATCATTATAATATCTAATCTTCCTCCCTAATAGACAATAAAGTATACCTAAAAGTTTAAATGACAGCTTTAAACCTATAATAAAATTGTTTTTTTTTTTAATTTTTTAAAATTTTTTATTTATTTATGATAGTCACAGAGAGAGAGACAGAGACATAGGCAGAGGGAGAAGCAGGCTCCATGCACCGGGAGCCCAACATGGGATTCAATCCCGGGTCTCCAGGATTGCGCCCTGGGCCAAAGGCAGGCGCCAAACCGCTGCGCCACCCAGGGTTCCCTAAAATTGTTTTTTTTTTAAGATTTTTACCCATTTATTCATAGAGACACACAGAGAGAAGTGGAGACACAGGCAGAGGGAGAAGTAGGCTCCATGCAGGGAGCCTGATGTGGGACCCTCAGGCCCTGGGCTGAAGGCGGCGCTAAACCACTGAGCCACCCGGGGTCCCCATAAACCTATAGTAAATTTTTAGAAATGTATGATTTTTAAAGATATTAAAATATATTCTTTCCAAAATATTTTAACATTACTTTTTTTTGTTTGTTAATACCTAGAACATGTATGTGGTCAACTCACACTTATTGATCTGTATAATGATAGATCTCTTTTTTTTTTTTTTTTTTTTTTTAATTTTCCTTTCCTCTTCAGATTGCCATTTTCCCATCGCCATCTTTAGCAGTTGATTCCTTTGGGGAGCCTTTTTTCTCTATAAAGAAACAAAGTTGTATTTTTAAACTATTTTTATGATTTATAAGCATTACTCGACTACCTAAAAACAGAAAAGAGCAGAGATGTTAAGTAACATTGATCTTGTGTATTACTATGTGGTGGGCATAATTCAAATTCCTGCCTCAGTTAAATGACAAGTGTAACTGTGTATCATGGACCTTTGGTATCAATCTTGAATATCAGAAACTGATGTGCCAGGGTCTATGATAAAGGACATAGCATATGAACAAGGAGCATATGACTGATTAAGCTTACTTGAAGAAAAGCAACATGCTGTCATATAGTTGGGTGAATTCTAACATTTTGCTTTATTTTCTTCCATTGCTTGTTATAGCCAAATATTGTACAGCTTCGTGACAGGCTTTGTAGAGCACAAGGACAACCTGTACCAGGACAGGAATCACCCAAAATTCCTTATGAGAGGCAGCAGCTGCCCAAGGGCAGGCCTGGACCAATGGCTGGCCACACACAGATGCCAAGAGTTCCAGCTCAACAATATTATCCCCATGTGAGTGATATGGTCCAGATTAAGTAGGAATATTTGTATATTTCTATTCAGATTGGTAGTTTTAGTTATATGGGGTAAGAGACCTTAATCTGCTATAATAAAACTAGATAACATATTGTTTTATTAGTTTCTCTTTATATTCTTGGAAGTGGTATTTATGATCTATTTTTTTTTAATCATCACTTTAATCTGGTCAAAAAGATTATATTTTAAATATAAATTAATTTAAACTCTCTATGGAGATTTCTCCTTATTTCTCATTACTCAAACTTCCCTTACACATGTACATCTATTCTTGAAACTACTACAATTTGATTCATCCAACAAACTGTAACTAAAGTAGTGGGAACAACTTTTTGGGTGATTTGGTTAATATTATAAAACATTCTTAGAAAAAGTACTCTTTTTTTTAATATTCTATTCCGAATCATTATTCTAGGTTTACTGTGTCTTCTATCCGCACAATAAAGAGTGTTCAGAATACAATTTATTTGGACAACTTAGATATTAGAGGATGACCAAAGGTATATGAAGTTGTAGGTCATGGGGACTGTGAAGATAATTAAATATTTTTATTATTTAATTTAATTAAAATTACTAAATGTTTAGTGACATAAAATGTGACATCTTACTGTCTTTTACTATTTCATGTAGAAACTTAAATATCTGGATCCCCAGATAGCCATCATGTTCTTAAGTAAAAAGTCCATTTTCATAAGTAATCAGTGGTCTTCACTGATAACAAAGTTAACCCATTTTTAAATACAACCAAAGCTGTTTAAATACAACAAAGTTAGCCCATTTTAAAATACAACAGGTTATTTTAAAAGTGAATTAATTAAATACAACAGATTACTGATAAAATTGACAAGGCCTTTTTTATTTTTCACTGCAGCAAGAGTAAATATAAAATCATAAAACTAAAAAAAAATCAGTATGTATGCTTTTGTCTCTTGTACTTTTGATTAATACTTAATCAGAATAGATTGCGTTTGAATTTAACTGTTCTCTTTTTTTCCTTTGACAATTGTTTATTGGGAATTTACCAGGAGTGCCTGTCTTTATTCTACGTATTTGTTTATTGGTAAACAGAACAGATTAAGTTCCCTACTCTTGTGGAGTTTCCACTACTTTTAAAAAGTCTGTGACATAGGGCAAAGCAGGCAATGGCTAGAAAAACTGAGAAGCAGAGAGGTCAAGTGACAAGCCAGAGTTTTAAGACTTAGAGCTTGAATTTCTTAGAATTACATGACTAGTTAATGGCCAACATGGTGTTAGAACTCTGAAGCACCTTTTTAATTCAAGCATGCTGTCTCTCAGGGTACTGAAGTGGGACACCCTCTACATCGGGAAAAGAGAATAGTTATTCTTTATGTCCTTGGGTTGATCTCTCTTTCTGGGAAGATGTAAAAACATTGAAAGACTTTTGTTACACTTTGATCTAGCAGTCTGCTGCTTTAAGAAAAGAAAAACAAATTCAGTAACAAATTAAGGAGTGATTTTTCTTCATTAAAGCTTATCTTATGTTATGTATCTTATGTTGACTGGGGACAGTGGCTTGTACTTTTTTTTTTTTTAATATTTTATTTATTTATTCATGAGAGAGACAGAGAGAGAGAGGCAGAGACACAGGCAGAGGGAGAAGCAGGTTCCATGCCAGGAGTCCGACATGGGACTCGATCCTGGGTCTCCAGGATCGCACCCTGGGCTGAAGGTGGCACTAAACTGCTGAGCCACCCGGGCTGCCCAGTGGCTTGCAGTTTTAAAGGAATATTTACAGGTAGGAGTAAAGGGGTGAAAGGGAGACCAGATTAGTAGGAATTCCACTTGGAGTTTCTATGAAAATTCACTTGACAAAAAAAGCCATTTTTGATGGCTTAAAATTTTTTTTTGAAAATCTCAGGACTCCAGGGTAAGCAACATGATGTAGTATAGCAAACACTGGCCTAGGAATTAGGAGGCCTGATTCAGCCCTAACAGAGTCACCAGCTAGTTATATGGACCTCAGCAAGCTGCTTTATTTCTCTGGGTTGGTTTTCTCAATGGTAAAAGGTGGGAATTAGACTGGTTGGTCTCTAATATTCTCTGATTATATGTTTCTAAGCCTCATATGGGACTAATATGATTTTTGTGGCTCTATTAAAATCTAGAAAGGGGAGCTTCTAGCAATGTTTATAGATCTAATAGTAGCATGAATACTATTAATGCTTCAAAATCACTTATTTACCCAATTACCTTTTGTCCCCCCCCCCCAATGTCTTCTTTCCTTACCTACTTACAGGAACTAGCCCTTTCCCCTTAATTCTTGACACTTGAATGGCATTTTTTTTTTATGCTTTGAGTTAGGTTTTCATATTGATTTTTCTCCTGCCTCCCTCCCTGTTTTGTTGTGAATGTGTGTTTTTCTTTTAAAATCCCAGCTACACTTGAAAACAATTGCCTGACTAACATGTAGTTTCTTGCTGCTTTTATTTTTTGCTTTGCATCTGGCTATTAATGCCTCTTGGGTTTTTTTTTTCTTCTTCTAACATTTTTATTTTTTATTTTCTGTGATTGGTATTTCTTTGTTCAATTCAGGTTAGAATTGCCCCTACTGTCACTACCTGGAGTAACAAAACTCCTACCGCCCTTCCCAGCCATCCACCTGCAGCCTCTCCCTCTGACACACAGGTATATCCTTCATTATTCATCTTTGAGCAAAATTCCGCTCACCTAAATATATATAGTTAAAAATTCTCTACCCCCCCCCCCTTTTTTTAAGTTCCCCTCTCCCCATCTGTCTGCCTGCTTATTGCATTTTTTAATGCTTTAGGATGCAAGAAGCAGGTTTTAGGACAATTCATTTATTTTCTTATCCCTCTCCTTTTGCAGTTTTAAATTGACTTCTGCTAGAAAAATACCAACTGAAGTTCTAACAAAGGTTTAAATCTGATTTCACTGAAGATTTTCTTTTTTCTTTCTTCTTTGTTTTTGAGCATTTGCAGAAATTGAAGAGAAGCGAAAGCTCCCTTGTGGCATTTATGCTTATATTTCCAAAGTGTGGAGTAGTGGATGGAATTTAGTAGAGATGGAAAATCCTGGTGACTTATTATAAATAACACTGACACTATTTTATGAAGTTATTAGCATCCGTTGCTTTTCATTACAGTTATTACATTGGACCTGTTCAATCTCTAAATCACTTAGACTATGTTGCTCAGATGTGTTCTAAAGAGGATAGAATGCAAAATGCAGTATTTCTTACACAATAAAGTTTTTAAAAGAAACATAATTCCATTTCAGGGATTATAAAACCATCTGGAAAGATTATTGGTTCCAAATGTAATCCTCCTTTTTATCATATTCTCATTCTCTAGGGAGAAAATCCTCCACCTCCAGGTTTTATAATGCATGGAAATGTTAACCCAAATACTGCCACAGCTCAACTTCCCACATCTCCAGGTCATATGCACACCCAGGTACCACCTTATCCACAGCCACAGCGTAAGTAGTGCAACCCTGAAGTCCTTGTGCAGCAGCATGTCTTATCCTAATGTCGAAACTGTTCACTTTAGAGCTCCAAAACCATGATCCAATCAGTTTTAACAAGTAAAGAAAGAACCATTCTGTGTTAGGACTTGAGAGAAAGAAAGATGGTTTCCTTAGGAAGCATCCTGAATCAACATGCCAGGAAAGAGCTCCTGTGTCAGTCCATTCAAAACAGTTGGCTCCTGTTCCTGAGCAATTACTAAGGATAGTGAATTGTCCCATGACTTAGGTATAAAAAAATAGAATTTTTGAAATGATTGGTTGCATATTCTTTTCCTTTAAGCAAGATGACACAAACTATTTTTGGAAAAATGGTTCCAAGGGAATTTGTTTTTGTTGTTTTCCACTTATATTATCTTTTTAAGAAATATAGGCTTTATTTCAGAGCAGTTTTAGATGGCAAGTTTGAGTGGAGAGTAAGAAAGTTCCAGTATCTTTCCTGCCCCCATGCACAACCTCCTCCAGTGTCAACAGTCTGCACCCCAGTGGTACATTTGTTACAGTTAATGAACCTACAGTGACACATCATTATCACCCACAATTCATAGTTTACTTTAGGGTTCACTGTTGGTATTGAACATTCTATGAATTTTGACAAGTGTGTAATAGTGACATGTCCCCGCCATTGGCTTTTGTTTTTCAGAAAATATTTGCACTTAGAGAATATCGCCACTTTTTTAAAATTTAATTGAGAAAAAAATCTCCAAGGGGAAAATTATGTGACTTAACAACTATTGCAAAAGCAAGAGGTCACTGCCTAGTAAGAACTAATCCGAATAAGCACATTCTGTGCTAAAATGAATGTTCCATTCATACTTAACATGAATACACATTTGACACAACTTTTCACTCATGAAAGTGCTCTCTTCAGAGAAAAATAAGTACAGTTTCTAGTAGATTTATTCTGTAGAAGTCCATACCTACCCCGGGTCATGAAGAATATGATAGTATTCTATAATCTGGGCTCAGATTTTTGCATCAAAATGTTAACTGACTGCCTGAAAACTTACTAACCAACAATGTACAGTATATAAATTATTATATAGTAATTGTTTTGTCTGACTCTCTGAATTGGCTATTAATCTGGAACTATGCTCAAAGTCACAATTTGAGTAGCTGATGATATTGCCAGATGTTGGAGAAGGTATTTGATTCATAACAATAGTGCTCACCCTACAATTCTTATAGTGGGGGAGATGTTGAGTTGCCACCAAAGCCCCTGTAATTTACTGTAAGTGGAAGTACTTTGAATGTGTAATTCCTGCATTGTTCCATCTGGTGGCTAGTAGGTGTCACTGCAGCCTTTTCCCAGAACAGGAAGTCTCAGCAAAGGATCAGTCTTGCAATTCTTGGGCCTAATGATTCAAAGATTTTGGGTTTTTTTAAAGATTTTATTTATTCATTTGAGAAAGAGAGAGAAAGGATGAGTTGGGGGGGGAGGGGAAGAGAGAGGGAGAAACAGACTCCCTGTTGAGCAGGGAGCCCGATGCAGGGCTCTATCCCAGGACACTTGGGATCATGACCTGATCCAAAGGCAAATGCTCAACTGCCTGAGCCACCCAGGTGCCCCTCAAAGATTTTCATAGCCAAAAGCAGTCTGAAGATGGCAGGTTTCAAATATTGGATCCAATGACTTTTAGTATTATTTAAGGATATCCAGGGTATTAAAAGCAAAACATGTAAGTGTTAATGTTTGGTTGTAGCTTATTGTTAGAAAAATAATGATGAAAAAAAATAATAATAATAATGATGAAAATAATTCCCATAGAATGAAATAACTTTGGGGTTTTTTATTGCTATCTGAATAGTCCTAAAACTAATTAAAATTTCTGTTTCTTCTCCTTGGTGTAGCTTATCAACCAGCCCAGCAGTATTCCTTCGGAACAGGGGGGTCAACAATGTATCGACCTCAGCAGCCTGTTGCTCCTTCTGCTTCAAATGCTTACCCTAACACCCCTTACATATCTCCCGCTTCTTCCTATTCTGGGCAGTCTCAGTTGTATGCAACACAGCACCAGGCCTCTCCAGCTACCTCCAGCTCTGCTGCTGCTTTCCCTCCTCCCCCTTCCTCTGGAGCATCCTTCCAGCATGGCGGACCAGGAGCTCCACCATCATCTTCAGCTTACGCACTGCCTTCTGGAACAACAGGTACACTGCCTGCTGCCAGCGAGCTGCCTGCGTCGCAAAGAACAGGTCTGCGCTTGAAAGGGATTTGGTTTGGCTCCCTCCTTTATTTTTTCATGAACACGTGGGTGGATGGAAGGGTATTATGTCTAACTCTTTGTGAACTGAGTAATCTGAGGTGTTGATTGAGTTTTTATAACAAATTCTAAAACGATTTCTAAAAGTGTGATCGTCCCATAATGAACTTTAGTTACGAAACGAGGAAAGCTTTAGAACTCCAAAAGGGTAAGAGTATATAATCTGCCACTGACTTTAAGGTAAATATAAGAAATTAATTGGCAAGATAAGTGGTAGTCAGAACTAGATTTAATTGAAATTAATTTCTTTATAGCAGAACTTTGTTCTGTTTTTACTGAAAAGTTTTCAATTTTTAAAATTATTCTGTGCCTTAAATTCTCTCGTGGAGATTAAATAGTATAGCATCTTAATGAGAGTGTACATAATTTTATGTTTATTTCTAAAAATGAGGCATCTTGATATGCTTATCTAAAGGAAAAAAGTGAGAGAACACAACTCTGACAGAGAGGATCCCTAAGATGGTAGAAGGTCAGTGCATAGTAGTGCAGCAGTTCTTCATTAAGACAATACCATCCTCAGACATCTTGGGAATTTCAAGGATTAGATTGATAGATAGTCTAACAGTATAGTTGTACCTAAAATTTTCTAATTAAATCATTATTTTGAATTATTTTTATGGTGAAATAATTTTGTAAATTCTTTTTATATCATATTACAATAAAAGCATTTAATTGATTTTTTTATGGGTAGGTTATATTATCTGATTTTCATTCGGGGATAGTAATAGGGGCCTCAAAAGCATGTGGTATAAAAAGGGATCAATGAATCAGGGTAAAGAACCACTAACCATATTGGTTAAGAATGCAGGCTTTGAAATTTGACTTCTGGGTTTGTAATCCAGCTTCACTTAGTTACTTAAACTTCTTCAAGCCTCCATTTCCTCAGAATAATAACAATACCTATTCATAAGCTTATGAAGAAGATTAAATGGATTAATATATTAAAACATTTGGGAATAGTGACTGTAAAATTTGCTGTGATTACACAAAACCTGACTCAGAATTAGAGCTCTGTGCCTGTTGGTATTTGAAAATAGTTTCCCTTTTAGATTATAACTGATATTTTTGAACTAGAGGGGCAAAGAGATGAATGAATCTTTCTTTGCTTCTAATACTGAAGTTGCTTTTGGGGAATCAAGTATATATATATATTCTTTTAAGCAATAGCTGTAATTACTGATAACACTTATCATAAAATAGGATCTATTGAGGAAGTATTCTTTTCTAACAAAGTCTTATGGATCCAGGATTATATACCTATCTCCTCTCTTCTCTAATACATAAAATAAACTCCAAGTACCAGAAATCACTTACACACACACACAATATCCATATCATCCTTTGCTGCACAAATAAAATTTAATGTTCAATATAAACAGTTAAATAGGTTGATATTTTAGAGAGGAGTGCTAATTCAATTGTAGAGGTCAAAAAATTACCTTCTAAAACCTCAATGAGTGAGAACAAAATCCATTCTGAATAGTTGGACAGTAGAGTTCTTGATTGAAAGATTGGGGTTCAAAAAAAAAAAAAGAAAGATTGGGGTTCCAGAAAATCCCCACTTAAAAGTGATGCAGGGAAATAGGGAGATGAATTATCACTTATTGAACATACGTTGGACATGTACCATCATTTGCCATATATTTTCTTATTTAATTCTCAGAACCATGAGAAACAAATATATATATTTTTTTAATTGATGTGAAAAAACTTAGTTTCCTAGGAGTTAAACTCATGGTTGCATGGTAAGAGTCTCCAAGTTGAGATACAAACTCGGGTCCCTCAGTCTTCAAAGCCTGAGTTCATTCTTTACCAGATGGTGTAGTCCTGACTGACGTAAACAATAGAAGTACTTAGTTATCAGTTTGGAATTACAAAAATCATATAACAACTCTGTTTTAGGCATTTGTCACTTTTTCATCATCTAAGTTAAATATTTGCATGGGTATTTTTTTTCTCCTTAAGCAAAAGTGTATTTGGCCTCGAAATACTTTGCATGGGTATTTTTTTTCTCCTTAAGCAAAAGTGTATTTGACCTCGAAATACTTTGCTTATATACAAAGTAACAGAATGTTCTAACCTGGCTGAGAAACAGTTACTAATAGGAAGAAGAAGCAAACATTTTTCAGTATTCAGCATGTACTAAGCCAGCTGCTTTGTTACCCTCTTGCATGTTAATAGTCTCTTGTATTTTAATTAATAGTTAATTTAAGCTTTACCATATTTTATTTTTTTATTTTCTAAAAATTTTGTTTATGGTATACAAATAATTGTGACTGAAAATTTTATCTTTTTCCTTATGTGTCTTAGTTCGTATCATGGTTCTCTACAGGATTTGGAAATTCCATTTGTCCAGTGAATAATTCTTGACAGACACTAGGATTTGCAAGGCCTATAACTATTAGTGAACCACAAAATTACATGCCTGAGGCTCAGGGAAACTAATGTTGCAATCATCAAAACATTCATTCAGTAAATTCTTAATGAGTACTTGTTTGGTCTATAATCAGAATTACTCATGGCAGAGTAGGGAAGCAGAAAAGGATGGTATGTTTCTAGTGAACAGCACATAGCTTTGTTATAAGTTGGAACATAAAATTTATATATATATATATATATTTTTTTTTTAAAGATTTTATTTATTCATGAGAGACACAGAGAGAGAGAGAGAGAAAGGCAGAGACACAGGCAGAGGGAGAAGCAGGCTCCATGCAGGGAGCCCGACATGGGACTTGATCCCGGGTCTCCAGGGCCATGCCCTGGGCTGAAGGTGGCACTAAACTGCTGAGCCACCTAGGCTGCCCCTAAAATTTATATTTAAGCCAAATTTTGGAAAGCCTTAAATGCCAGGGCAAGATGTTTATAAATTCATAGATTAAGATAGAAGGGTTTTTATGAAGGGATTTGAACTGCTGAAAGGCATGATATAAGTGGTACTTGAAGGGAGGTTAATCTGGAGGTGGTGGTCCTACAAAATAGATTGTGGGGGACCCCTGGGTGGCTTAGCGGTTTAGCGCCTGCCTTCAGCCCAGGGCGTGATCCTGGAGTCCCGGGATCGAGTCCCACATCGGGCTCCCTGCATGGAGCCTGCTTCTCCCTCTGCGTATGTCTCTGCCTCTGTGTGTGTGTGTGTGTCTCTCATGAATAAATAAATAAAATCTTAAAAAAAAAAAAAGATTGTAGGCAGCATGGTAGAATCAGAAGCAAGAAAATGAGGCCTCTCTCATTTCTAGACATAAAGTAACAACAGCCTAAGTTAGGATAGTACAGTGTCCTTTCAATGGTGCAACACTTTGACAAAGCAGGAAGTTTTCTCTGTTTTACTCTCTTACTATAATTAGGATACTGCCTGTCAACTCCCCCCCCCCCCCCCCCGCTCCTGAGTTAATGTAGGCTTATTACTAAGGGAGAGCACTTTCATATATGAAGGCCTTAGGATTTTACTAAAAACATTGTTGGGGTGCCTGGGTGACTAAGCCGATGAAGCATCTGCCTTTGATTCATGTCATGATCCCAAGTCGGGCTCCCTGCTCATCCAGGAGCCTGCTTCTCCCTCCGCTCCGCTTGTGTTCTCTGTTGCTATCTCTGTCTCTGTCTCTCAAATTAATAAAAAAAAATTTTTTTTAATTGTTTTCTGGTAAAATGGCCTTCATGCTGTCATGAAATTGTCTTTGAACATTATTGATTTTGTTAAACAATTGGAAAATTTAATTTAGGTATGTAGTCTTGTGCTTTGTCAAATACAGTAGTCTTGAAGGGACATAATGTTACATATTTTCACAAAACAGTGTCCTGAAAAAAATCTTTTTAAATTTTCATAAACACTCCTTACTCAAATTATAAGTACTTGGTTTTAACCTTTTAAGTAAATGGAAGGAACAAGATAACCTCTCATTACTTTTCTTTAGGTAATTGAGTTTTATCTTGTATCATTGGAAGATGACCTCAAGGATTCATGTATTTCTAAACTTAAATTTTTAATTCTGTGATCCTTTTGTTTTTTAAACATTTTATTTATTCCTTTGAGAGAGAGTATATGAGCAAGGAGGGGGAGCGGCGTAAGGAGAGAATCTGAAGCTGACTCCACATTGAGCTGGAGTCCGTTGCAGGGCTTGATCCCATGACTACCGTGAGATCATGGCCCGAGCTGAACCAAGAGTCTGATGCTTAACTGGCTCTGCCACCCTGGCGCCCTAACCCCTTTTGTTTTTAATGTGACATGCTAGGCTTATAGAGGACAGGGGAGATACAGAAGGATGGTCTGTTCTCTCTGTCTCAAATTGTCTTCTAGCCAAAGTCTCCATACCACTAATAATTTTCTATGAATCCACTGAGAAGTATATTAGCCAAAGTATAGATCCCACATTATGCTTCTGAAAGAATACCTAAGAAGGTTCTCAATAAGAGGTGGAATTCAAATAAAGATAGTATGTAACTCCACTCCTATAGGTAAAACCAAATAGTTCCCTCTTTTTTTTCCCAAAGACACTGTGGAGAATTGATCCCTACACTAAGGTGGATAAGGGTCTCCAATACCATGCTGTGTTCAGTTGTTTTTTTTTTTAAAGATTTTATTTATTTATTCATGAGAGACACAGAGAGAGAGAAGGGCAGAGACACAGGCAGAGGGAGAAGCAGGCTCCATGCAGAGAGCCTGACGTGGGACTCGACCCAGGGTCTCCAGGATCACGCCCTGGGCTGCAGGCGGCGCTAAACCTCTGCACTACCGGGGCTGCCCTGTATTCAGTTTTTAAATTAATTTTTCCTTGAGTTTTATTCATTTTTCACTATAGGATTTTTTTTTTTTTAGGATTTTTAAAGAATAAAATTTTAATTACCTATAATTCTACCACCCAAATATAAGCACTAATATAGGCTTATTTATTCCCTTCATATACCTATATACATACCTATATGTATGTCTGTATGCATATATTAAAAATATTTTTGATGTGGTAAAACATACTAACATAATTTTTAAATATATACTTCAGTGACGTTAAGTACATTCACATTGCTGAAAAACCGTAACCACTATCTATGTCTAGGACATTTTTGTCGTCCCACACTGAAACTATGTACTCCCTACTCCGCCAGCCCCTGGTAATCACTCTTCTACTCTGTCTCTGTAAATTTAACTACTCTAGGTATCTTGTATAATTAGAATCACAATATTTGTACTTTTGTAATGGCTTACTTCACTCTCTCCAAAATTCATCCATATTGTAGCATGTATCAGAATTTCTTTCCTTTAAAGCTGAATAATATTTCACTGTATGTATATACCACATTTTGTTTATCCGTTTATCTGCACATGGGCATTTTAGCTATTGTGAATAATGCTACTTGAACATGGGTATACAAATATCTGTTCAAGTCTTTGCTTTCAGTTCTTTTGGGTATGTAACCAGAAATTGAATTGCTGGATCAAATTCAATATTTAGTTCAGTATTTAACTTTTTGAGGAACTGTTATACTGTTTTCCACATCTACACCAACATTTGCTGTTTTCTGTTTTTTTGTTGTTTTTTTTTTATTCTGAAAAATTGAAATCATGATATTAATTCCTTTGAGAGAGAGAGTATACAAGCAGAGAGGCGGAGAGGGGGAAGGAGAAAGAATCTGAAGCAGACTCTTCTACAAACACATACCATTTTACATCTTAGAGTTGTTGTGATTTTTTTTTTTTTTTTCTAGAGAGTGAATGCAAGAGAGCATAAGCCGAGGAGGAGGGGTGGAGGGAGAAGGAGAGAATCTTAAACAGGCTCCATGCCCAGCTCAGATATCAATATGAGGCTCAATCTCATGACCAAGATGACCTGAGCCAAAATCAAGAGCAGACATTAACCAACTGAGCTGCTTAGGTGTCCCCTTATAGTTTCTTAGCCTTATACCGTGAACCATTTTTCATGCCCTTTAGAGTCATATCATATATTAAAAAGTGTTAAGAGATTTATCATCTTTTTTCAAGAAGTAAAAAATATCATCTTTTCAGTTTTATGAGAGAATTATGTCCAAGATTAGACTATGCTGTATTGATTTTTCTAAATGAGTACACTGTGTTGGTTTTTTAAAATGTTGACCAGGAGTCTGATTTTGCATGTCAATAATACTGTTTCCTAGTGATACTTACAGTGTTCATGTAGCTTGCTTTATCTAATGTGGCTATTAAAGTGTATTTATAGAGGTCAATTTAATTATGTTTTTAAAAAGTCATATTTAAACAGTCAATTTAAAGACATAAAAGCAAAAAGATGGAAAAGGGTTAGAGTTCTAGCTGAGACAAAACTGCACTGAAGTGATAAGAGATTTGAATGAGGATTATCTGGGCTGAAATAAAGCATATGGATAAATATATTGCATAGTTTGAGGTTGGGAGGATTTAGACATACTTTGAGGGAGGATTTTGATTATTGTACAACTGTTACTTCCTATTCAACAAGACATCTGCACCTCAAGTTATGTGAGCTAGCCCATTGGCTATCCATTCCTGTTGCAAGGCTTTTTGTTTCTAATTTTGATGAAGTGTCATTCCTAATTTTGAATTTGATTTAATTTCATTATAAATTTGGAGTCATTTTACCAAGGAGTCCTATGAAGTTGCTCCCCAAACTTTTTTGTGCTAGTAAGTTTGTGAATTTTCAGGATACCCTCCCAGGGTTTGAGTCACTGCCATGAGAAGTTAGAGGGGAAACTGCTATCATCTCCTCTTGCCTCTCATGGGGCAGGAGAGGAAGACATACTGTTGAAACTACTTTCTGATTAGAAAAGGGTCAAGGCCAAGGTATTTCTGGTACTTTAGGTTTGTAATATATGGACTTCCTCCACCCAGAAGTAGAAGTCATATGCTAGAGAGTACATCTGTAGTTGTGTATCAGGTCAGTCCTCTGTAATAATGCACACACAGTGACTCCCAGGGCTTTACTGTCTGTAGTGCTATGAAGTTATATCTTGCCTGAGGAGTTAGGTTGTAAAATTGTCACATAAGGCAAAAATGGAAAATCATTTATAAAAAATAGGAAGTCTTTGATCACTTCTTTCTTTAGGTAAGCCTTTTTTTTTTTTTTTTTTTTTTTTAGTTAAGCTTTTATGAAGAAGTTGGCTTGCATTAGGAGCCATATTTTATAGAAAACATCTGTTCAAAACTCCACACAGATTTCAAGCTAGGGATTACCTCTCCCACCTCACAATTTCTCTGAGGCATGTGCTGCTTGATAGAGCTCAAACTAAATTGGACTCTGTAATTAATTGCTGTATTCTTTTGGTTCCTCTATCCCTAGGGGAAGAGAGGTGAATTTCCGTAGTTATAGATATGTGAATATAATCTACCTCCACTGCATACTTTTGATTTGAGATTGGGCCTGGCCTGACCCTGAATATCTGACCATTTTGGCATTGCTGTGTTAGTTTTCAGCCTTTTTTCCTCTTGTCCACTGCCAGAAACTTCAGTTCTCCTAAGTGGTTTTTGGAAGACCTGTACTAAACAGTCTGCAAATCCATATATTCTTACAGAAAAGACCATATAAAATGGTTACATATTTACTGGCCTATTGTCATTTATCTTCATATTCATAGTTTGACATGAATTCCATAAAATTACAGTTTCATCAGGATGCGGCTGCCCCCAGTTGCCTCCCAAATCTGGCAGTAAAGTGGCACTACCTTGCTAAGATTGTCTGATATTCTTTTCTTTAATAAGTACAGTGCTGAAGTCTGGCAGGACAGTGTAGAAAGCCTCCCATTGTTATTTAAATCCCTACTAAAAGAGGGCTTTGCCCAGCAAAGCATTGGCATTACTTGGGAGCTACCTGGAACAATAGAATCTCAGGCCTTTCCCTATACCTGGTGAATTAGAATCTGCATTTTAACAAGATCCTCAGTTGATTTTGATTGACAGCTTTAAGTAGTACAAAATGCTCTCCACCACACACACACACCCCCAGTGGTATTATTGATCAAATAGTAGGGGGAAAAAAATCCATGCAGACAGGGAAATATTATTTTAAATAGGCAGGAACAAAATTTTTTCTTAAACAAGTACCACAGCAAGAGTGATGTTTAAGAGTTAATTGAGAGTTAATTGAATCTGACACAACCTAAATGAATTCAATTTACCCAAAAACTGATTATTTTCTTAGGTATTTTTTGTGACTTGATAAAAAGAAATTTTTTTTCCTTATAAAATTCATTTGTTCTTTTTCGGGTTGATGGAGAAGAAGCAATTACAAAATGAGGAGTTTAGAATGTTTTTGATGCTAGTACTGTTTAAATGACTTCTACATTTTGTCTACAGAAAATCAGTATATGCAAGACCAGGCACCTATGTTGGAAGGTGAATTGGTTATAAAATATGTCTTTGGAAATTATGCAATCATTGAATATAGTTAATGAATGGACATTGACAATAATGCATGTGAAACTCAAAGTTGATATTCTAAATCTGATCAATCATTTTTTAATTTGACTTCCTAATCAAATCAAATCTTAGAGCTGATTGATTTAACATGGTGACCTAGTAGCTTCAAATCATTAAGATCTTCTGTTTTATATGATCATAAAGACAATGACTATATCAAGATTGTCTTAAATAGGAGTAAGATTAGAAGGTGATGAGAGAGATTTGAATGATTTTCTGTGTATTACCAGAACCTTAAGAATTTAAGCAGATAACAGCATATAGTTTAATATTTTGTGATTAGTTCTTGAGTGTTTTGAGGCTTATTTGGCTTTCTGTCTCCTAGTAAAATTGTAGAAAATTAATTCCATTTTTAATATCAAGACAAATGAAGGACGCCTGGCTGGCTCAGTCAGAACATGTGACTCTTGATCTCAGAGTCTTGAGTTTAAGCCACATGTTGGGTATTGAGATTACTAAAAAAATAAAATAAATTTCAAAAAAAGTAAGGCAAATGAGTGTATGGTGGTTAGAAGATACTGTTTTTTTAAAAAAATTTCTGTGGCATTATGTATGGATCACAGGTTTTTTGATCTACTAAGCAATTTTGTTGTGATTTAATATCATGGATATCAATAAAACAAGTAAAAGGTAAAATACTGAAAGAATGTTTAATTTGTTGTAAGAAGAGTAATTTTTTGTCTTTAAACATACAAAAATCAATGAGATGTAAAATGATCACATTTTGATTTTAAAACTATCCTATTTCTGGCATGTTTTCTTTAAAGATACTGGCATTAAAGTACTTAATGAATGCTGCTACTGATGTCTGTTTTTCATTTTGAAATGAAGGTTTTGGGGGGTTTTTTAGGGGAAATTTACTAAAGTTGACTAAAGTTTAATTTTGTATTTGCTGCCAACCTGGAATTTGTTTTGTGGCATTAAAAAAGTCTTATCACAGATATTTAAGTACTTTCTATTGTATAAATTTCTAAGGCAAATATGATAAAAATTGCAGTGTAGTTGGGACTTTTTTTAACAATGTTTCTACTATATGGATGATTTGCTTATATTGAATTGCTCCCTCGGGAAATAGGAAATTGTTACTTTTATTCTTTTCTGTATGTTGAATATAGCAAAAGCATTTTTTATTCTTTATTTTTTAGCAGACTCAAGTGATTTATTTTTTCTTTATTAGGAGAAAATTCCTAACTGATCTTGAAGGTTATACATCAATGTAGACTTTAATATAAAGACTTCACTATCCCTAAATTTAGTACAGTTCTTTCACTTTAAATGAAATAATACCAAATTACCTTGCCTACTAATCCAAGGCCTGTAAATATTTGAAGGAATGAGTTTGAGAATCCAGGGCCACAGGGTGATCCCCAGAGCTCAGCTGGTAAAACTTTTGTGATAGTTATCTTTGGGGTTAAGGCAGAATTTTTAATGTAAGATGGATATAATTGAGTTTTCTTCTTTTCAGAATTCTAAAGGAAAATGCCCTTTATTATCTGTTATAGGTCCTCAGAATGGTTGGAATGATCCTCCAGCTTTGAACAGAGTACCCAAGAAGAAGAAGGTACTAGAAAAAGATGTCCATCCAGTTGCCTGCAGATGTTCTATTGATCACATAGCCATCTGGAACACATCACTTTTTTCACTAATCCTTTTAAAAGCAAAGCTTACTGACTGAGAGGTTTAGAGTGTATTTTAGCTTGCATCTTCTACTCCATGAAGGGAAGGAAAGGAAAGAAAAAACAAAACAAAACAACCAATATGGTGGTGTGAATTTAACTCCCATTAGAAGACCAGATGTAAATTCCTGACAAGTCTCTTACAAAGAATAGGAAACAAAATTTTCCAATGATTTTTTTTTTCTCTTTGGGTTACTTTGGTCTTTGGTTTCCAGCAGTAGTCATGAATTTGGTAATTATATTTTGGACTATTTTGTCTATCACATATAGTATGAGTGAAGAAATAATCTTGTAGCTGAACACTGTTTAAATGTCAGTAACTGTTGAGAGCTGATGGACACAAGAAAAGATTAAGATTCTTCTTTCCTCAAACATTTCTACTTTTCTTTTTTTTTTTTTTTTTACCTCTGGCAGTCTTTCCTTAAATATAGTAATGAGAGGTCATAACAATAAAATTGGGAGGCACTAAATGAACAAAAATCCCTAAAATTTAGGTTCGTGATAATCAGAAGTTTAATCTGCTACTTTTAATATGATTGAATTGACAGGTAATATCAACTTAGTGATCTAGGAAAAGGGGTATTACATCCTGATCACATTAAATACAAACATACATTTGGCATATCTGATTTCACTATTGCTAGATATAATTCTCTAGACTTTGACATCCTCTTTCAAAACAGCATGTTTTGGCTCTCCATATGAGAAGAAGTGTGGAAGACAAAGAGGAAACTGAGAAGTCCAGTTTTTGAGCTCTCCACCCCTCTTAGCCAGATCGCCTCTGCTTTTAGGTTTACTCTAGAATTGCATAAAAGTTCATTTGAAAAAAGTATTCTATTTTTTAAAAAACTTTTAAACCTTATTTAAAGGTGAGGAAATAATTCTTTTTCTTATACTTAGTGTCTTTTATTTCTGTCTTTTAAAAGATGCCTGAAAACTTTATGCCTCCTGTTCCCATCACATCACCAATCATGAACCCTTTGGGTGATCCCCAGTCACAGATGCTGCCGCAACAGCCTTCAGCTCCCGTACCTCTGTCGAGCCAAGCTTCGTTTCCACAGCCACATCTTGCAGGTGGCCAGACATTCCATGGCATACAGCAACCCCTTGGTCAACCAGGCATGCCATCATCTTTCTCCAAGCCCAATATTGAAGGTGCCCCAGGGGCTCCTATTGGAAATACCATACAGGTAATAGTGAATCTGCGAAGGTGGAATGTAGAGATGGCTCTATTTAGTTCTTTTTTTTTTTAATGTGTTAACTTCCTTTATTAATGAACATCTAAATTTGGTTTCAATTAAGACAACCTAAATAAAAAATAGTAACCCTTCTTTTAAGATTGATCATGCATGGGTATTATTTTTCACTTACATGGCCATAAACTTTGGCTCATATATTTGCTTATGTATGTTCACACTAACTTGACAGTTGCAGTATTTCATTTGACCTAATCAGGAGCCACAATTTAAGATCAATTGAATTCCGTATTTTCAGCCAAGCTTGCTAAACAGAAGCTATTTTCAAAGGTATTTCCCTTTAAAATATAAAATAAAAATGTAATGAGTTATATTTTTTCTTGTGTAAGAGCTGGTAACATACAGCCTATCTTCAGGTGGAGCTATAAATTTGTACCTGCTTTTCACAGATAAGCAACTAGTCAGTTGGCAGGGTTCTAGACAATGAAAAATCACATATAACTGATTTAGACATATAAAGATAAATATTTTGATTTGTTCATGAAAAGTGAAGAGCTTGGGTCAAAGTTAACATAAGAAGAGGAAACAAATCCTTGTCCAGAGTGTAAAACTAGTTCTATTTTTGTCTTTGATTCATTGAAGTCAAATTTATAAAGTTATATCTCTATCACAAGGGTATACTTTACTATTAAGAGAGAGTTCTGCCTAAGGAACTTCTAAATATTAAAAGTTGCATTATAAAAACCAGTGTTTTGATGGAGGTAGGAGGACTGACTTCTTTCCACAGGAATATAAATTATAAAGATCCATTGCTAATTTTTTTTAAATGATTACAAGTCTATGCTATTTTAGGAAGCTACCCAGCCATTCTCTTTTGTTTAGACATGGGGTTCCCATGCTGTACTCATTTAGACCAGAACCTCAGTTACCATCAGAAGGGAAAGCTGCACAGGGAATGCTTGTTTAGCCAGGCCATTATATACTTGGCTACCTGGATGTCTCTGAGGCACCTCACACTCAACATTTCTAAAACCCTATTCATAGTCATCCTCCCAAACCCAGTCCTTAAAACTTGGTGTTTCTTGTTTCTGTGAACTGCACTGTAATCCTTTCTATTTAATCTAGCCAAAAACCTGGGCATTGTCTTTATACTCTTTTTCCTTCAATCCCTCTTTCAAATCTATCCCTAAGTTGTATTCATAGCATTTTAAAATTTTTCTCAAATCCCTGGTCTATACTAAAGTCTGGGCTATGCCGCCTTCATCTCAGGTCTTCAGCAGTGCAGGAGCCTCTAACTGGTCTGCCTTTGACTGATCTATCTGGTCTTGTTTCTGCTTTGCTTAAAACATTGCTCTCCAGATAAAGACCAAAATATTTTACATTGCCGGGAAGCTATCAGTTTCATACTTCTCCTTGCTGTCTCTCTGCCCCAGCTACACTAGCCTCCTTTTAGTCCCCTTGTCATGATGTCATGATCCTTCCTTTATACAAGTTCTTCCTTTGACTGGAAGGCTTCTCCTTTCCCATTTAACTGGTTAACTCTTACTTGTCCTTCTGATAAAATTTCCTGAAGAGAGCTTTCCCCTCAGTTCAATTCCAGTTATAATGTCTGTTGGTTCCTTAACATTAACTTCTTAACATTAAATAAGCAATTAAATAGCAATACAGTTGCTATTTTAAGTGTATTAATGTAATGTATTAAGTGTATTTTAAGTGTATTAATGACATTCTATTTTTTAACTTTTTTCAAGTAACATCTTCATTAAGATATAAATGTCTGTAAAGTTTTTGTTTTATGACACTTTAAAACGTTCTTTTTCTTTATTAGCCTATAAACTGCCAGAGAGCTGAGATCACTTCTGAATTGGCTTGCAAATACATAGCCAGTGCCTGGCACATAATTGCCTAATATTTTTTGAATGAATGAACTAATAAATCAGAACTTTAAAAACTTAAACATGCCTTCTTTGTTTTTCCAGCTATGCATTCAGTAACATGGTGGTCTCTTCCATTCCAACTTTTGACTTAATCTTGCAGTTTGATGATAGCCCAGTTACCAACCTCCAAGAGTAAACCAAAGACTAGAAGAATGCCAAGATAAATGAGCCAACAAGCAGAGCAAGCAGCCACTCTAACTAGCCAAACTTTTTAAATGCCTGTTCTTTTTATTTCCTACTGGCTGTCTACTTTGCACCAGATACATACTGTAGTGATCAGCATATGTTCTATAATTGATCAGATACTTTATATCCAGTTCTGTTTTTGAAAATCAAAGCTGTAGAAGCCTGTACCTTCTACTGAATATGTGATTTTCATTTTACTTATCCCAAGGGATTTCACATGTTAATTTGTCATTTGATTTTAACAGCCTATCTACAAGGTAGTTAGTTGGTTTCTCTTTGTCACACTTTTAGGGCTTTGTGTATAGGTAGTTTCTGGTCATTTCTGGTCATTTTATGATATTATTTCTTCCAGCATGTGCAGTCTTTGCCAACAGAAAAAATTACCAAAAAACCTATTCCAGATGAGCACCTCATTCTGAAGACCACATTTGAGGATCTTATTCAGCGCTGTCTCTCTTCAGCCACAGATCCCGTATGTATTTTTTTCTCATATTTTGCTTATTTAAAATAATCTCATTTATGGAGCTCTTCTGTAATTGCACAGAGTCTTACAAGATACACTTTAGAAGTTTGTACAATAGTAGTAAAACTAGCATTTACATAGTTTGCTTTACATATAAAAATGTATTATAATTTCTATTATATATAAATAATTTAATCCTCACAATAACCCCAGGGTTATTTGTCATCTTTATTTTATAGATGACCAAATTAAGGCAAAAAAGCAGTTAAGTAATACCCAAGGTCAGAGCCAGAATTCAAACACAGTTTGGGTCCAGAATTTATGCTCTCAGCCACTATCCTGTATTGCCTCTCATCAGCAAACCTCATGTTTGGCACTTAAATAGAACAGAATGGTGGTGTGTAAGAAATTCAAGTTTGAAAAAAAAAAAAAATTCAAGTTTGGGCTTTCTGAGTTTAGATCAAAGTTTTTAAAAGTAGATAGATAATCTTATGTATAACTTTGCAAAAATCTTGGGACACCTAGGTGGCTCAGTGGTTGAGCGTCTGCCTTCGGCCCAGGGCATGATCCTGGAGTCCCAGAATTGAGTCCCACATCAGGCTTCCTGCATAGAGCCTGCTTCTCCCTTTGCCTTTGTCTGTCTCTCTCTCTCTCTCTCTCTCTCTCTCTCTCTCTCTCTGTCTCTCATGAATAAATAAAATCTTTAAAAAAAAAAAACTTAAAAAAATTGTTTTAGGTATTAGAGTCGTATTCATAGTTAAAGCAGCTGGTTTTATTAGTTTACCTAGAGGATGCCTGTGTATTGGCAACAACAAAAATCCTACAAAGCTGGTCTTGTTTTAGATGAAATTTCAATTTTCTGCCAACAAACATTGAATATATTTATCCACTGGCCACTTGTCTGCTTGAAAAACAGCTTCTGGAATTTGTTGTTTCATAAAACATTGAGTATTAACATGTGCAGCTTTCTTCTGGTCTTTTGGAAGGCTATTCCCTGTGTTAAATGTGTCAGGAAAGCAGAAGCAGGGAAAGGTTAACATAAACCTTCGTGCCTAGCATTCTGGAAGTGATGGAAGCACTAAGCAAGGAACAACGAGCAGATGAAGCAGTCTAGCATACACTGTCCCCTGTGAACACCTCCAAACAGGGCACATTCAAAAATAGAAGAGTCCTAATAAAAATGAAGGAAAACTCCAGCCCTCCTTCAGACATGAGTCAGTATAGAGCGGTTGATAAGACACCTAGTACACAACCCAGCTCAATAAATTTTTGTTGAGTTTAAACTCCTCTGTGTCAGCATATCATCTTCATTCTGGGTCCAAAGGAGCCTTGGGCAGAAGAGAACCACAAAAGACAAACTGTTCCTATAATTCCTATAAATAGGGGAGAAGTCCTAATAGCCTGTTCTGTCCAGCTGACTCTGCCACTGGGGTAGGGCTTCTTCAGGTAGGTAGATGAGATTAGCTTTGAGCAGGGACTGTCAGGGTTCCCCTCCATACAAATCCTTTTAATCACTAGCTGGAATCATTTTTGTGATATGGCTTTATTCCTCTTTTTACTTGAGTTATGTCCAGACACTACCATAATTTTACAGCATGACTTAGTTTGTAATGTTATCCTTGATAGTGTCATCTCTTCCTCTCTCCTTTTTTTTTTTAATTCATTCTAGGTGTATAATATATTGATTCAACAATTCTGTGCATTACTCAGTGCTCATCATGATAAGTGTACTCATTATCCTGATCACCTATTTCACCCATCCCACCCACCTTCCCTGTGGGAAATGGAAAACATCATATTATTTTCTATAGTTTAGAGTCTGTTCCTTGGTTTGTCTCTGTCTCTCTCTCTTTTCCCTTTGGTAGTTTATTCTGTTTCTTAAATTCCACATATGAGTGAAATCATATATTTGTCTTTCTCTGAATGACTTATTTGATTTAGCATTGTACCCTCTAAGCTCCATTCATGTTATTGCAAATAGCAAGATTTCATTCTTTTTATGACTGAATGATACTCTGTTGTATATATATACCACATCTTCTTTATCCATTCATCTATTGATAGACATTTGGGTTGCTTCCACAATTTGGTTATTGTAAATAATGCTACAGTAAACATAGGGGTTCATGTATCCCTTTGAATTGGCATTTTGTATTTTGGGGGTAAATATCCAATAATGCACTTGCTAAATCATAGGGTAGTTCTGTTTTTAACTTTTTGAGGAACCTCCAGACTGTTTTTCAGAGTGGCTGCACCAGTTTGCATTCCTACTAATAGTGAAAGAGGATTTCTTTTTCTCCACATCTTCAACAACACTATGTTCTTTCTTGTGTTTCTGATTCTAGCCATTCTGACAGGTGTGAGGTGCTATCTCACTATAGCTTTGATTTGTATTTCCCTGATGATCAGTGATGTTGAGCATCCTTTCATGTGTATGTTGACCACCTATGTCTTCTTTGAAGAAATATCATTCATGTCTTCTGCCCATTTTTTAACTGGATTTTTTTTTTAAGATTCTATTTATTCATGAGAGACACAGAGAGAGGGAGAAACATAGGCAGAAAGAGAAGCAGGCTCTTTGCAGGGAGCCCGACAGGGACTCGATCCTTTCATGCCCTGAGCCAAAGGCAGAAGCTGAACTGCTGAGCCACCCAGGCATCCCTTAATTGGATTATTTTTGAGGGAGTGTTGAGTTATATCAGTTCTTTATATATTTTGGATACTAACCCTTTATCAGATATGTCATTTGCAAATATCCCATTCAGTAGGCTATTGGCTGCTGGTTTTGTTTATTGTTTCTTTCACTGTGCAGAAGCTTTTTATTTTGACGTCCCAGTAGTTTATTTTTGTTTTTATTTCCCTTGCCTGAGGAGACATGTCTAGAAAAATGTTGCTCTGGCTGATGTCAGAGAAATTACTGCCTGTGCTCTCTCCTAAGATTTTTATGGTTTCAAGTCTCACATGTAGGTCCTTAATCCATTTTGAGTTTACTTTTGTTTATGGTTTGAGAAAATGGTCCAGTTTCATTCTTTTGCATGTAGCTGTCTAGTTTCCCCAGCACCATTTGTAAAAAAGACTGTTTTTTCCAATTGCATATTCTTGCCTCCTTTGTAGAAGACTAATTGACCATGTAATACATGTGGAATTTTTCTGGATTTTCTATTCCATTTCATTGATCTGTATGTATTTTTGTGCCAGTACCATTCTGTCTTGATTACTACAGCTTTGTAATATAACTTGAAGTCCAGAATTGTGACACCTTCAGCTTTGCTGTTCTTTTTCAAGATTGCTTTTGCTATTTGGGGCCTTTTGTGGTTCTATACAAATTTTAGGATTATTCTGGTTCTGTGAAAAATGGTGTTGGTAAGTTGATACAGCAAAATAAAAAAAAAAAATCTTTCATGGGTGGCTCAGTCATGTGAGCATCCAACTCCTGATTTTGGCTTAGGTCATGATCTCAGGGTCATGATATCAAGCCCCAAGTCAGGCTCCATGCTCAGTGCAGAGTCTGCTCGAGATTTTTTTCCTTCTCCCTCTGCCCCTCCCCGCCTTCTCACACACATGCTCTCTCTCTCTCAAATAAATAAATAAATCTTTTAAAAAAATCATTCACCACAATCAAGTAGGATTTATTCCCTAGATGCAAGGGTTGTTCAGTATTCATAAATCAATCATTGCTCATTTCGGCAGCACATATACTAAAATTGGACCAATAGAAAGATTAGCATGGCCCCTGCACGAGGATGACATAGAAATTCATGAATATTCACAGACCAATCAATGTGATGCATCACATCCACAAGAGAAAGGATAAAAACTACACAGTCATTTTCATAGATGCAGAAAAAGCATTTGAGGGATCCCTGGGTGGCACAGCGGTTTAGCGCCTGCCTTTGGCCCCGGGCGCAATCCTGGAGAACCGGGATCGAATCCCACATTGGGCTCCCGGTGCATGGAGCCTGCTTCTCCCTCTGCCTATGTCTCCGCCTCTCTCTCTCTCTCAATGTGTGACTATCATAAATAAATAAAAATTTTAAAAAATAAAATAAAAAATAAAATCCCCCATGTCTTTAAAAAAAAAAAAGAAAAAGCATTTGACAAAGTACAAAATCCATTCATGATAAAAGCCCTCAACAAAGTTGATGTTAGAGGAAACATACCTCAACATAATAAAAACCTTAAATGAAAACCCACAGTTAGCATCATACTCAGTGGGCAAAAACTCAGGAACTTTTTCCTTTCCCCTCGTGTCTGACACATTGACATTCCTTCCTCCAACATACCAAGAGCATGTCAGCATGGACAGCTTTGTACTTGCTGCTCCTTCTTTTTTTTTTTTTTTTTTAGATGGGTTCCTTTTTTTTTTTTTTTTTTTTAAGATTTTATTTATCCATTCATAGAGACACAGAGAGAGAGAGAAGCAGAGACACAGGCAGAGGGAGAAGCAGGCTCCATGCAGGGAGCCTGACATGGGACTCGATCCCAGGACTCCAGGATCATGCCCTGGGCTGAAGGCAGCGCTAAACCGCTGAGCCACCCGAGCTGCCCCTTGCTGCTCCTTCTGCCTGGAATTCTTCCCTCACATAACTGTATTACTCACTCCACATGTGCTGTAGGCTTCTGCTCAAATGTCTCAGTAGCTATCTGGCCTTTCTTTACCACCTCACACTCCCAACACATCTAGCCCCTCACTCTATTAAACTTTTTTTCATGGCATTCGTCATCATCTCATATACAGCATATTGTTTATTTTGTATCTTTTTCCCACCCAATAGAATTTGAGGTCCATGAGACATAAGCATTAATATTAAATATTAATATTTATTAATATTGAAGAACAATGTCACTTCTAAGGCTGTTGCATAATGTACATCATTAGATTAATCACATTGTAATTGAAACCTTTAATTTTAGTTTTAGAGTAGTTTTCTCTCACTATACTTCTAGTATGAGGAGTGGGAGGTAGGAGGACTCTGATTTAAGAACTCATTTTACTACTTTGCTCTTAGTAATCTTAAGCCACCAGAAGGTAATTTTCTTTGTTTTTTTCTTTGTGTTTTAAAAGCTCAGCAAGAGGGGCACCTGGGTGGCTCAGTCGGTTAAGAGTCTAATTTGTAATCTTAACTTAGGTCTTAATCTTGGGGGTCATGAGTTCAAGCCCCAAGTTGGGCTACATGCTGGGCATGGAGCCTACTTTAAAAAAAAAAAAAAAAAAGCTCAGGAAGAAGCAAGATTAAACATGCCACATATGACTAATTATATAAGTAATATTTTTGAAAGGTTAAAATAAGATTCCAGTTCACCTCTATGTTTGCCTGCTAGCACCCATATTTTACAGTAACTCCTTAAATGATTTTTTTTGTTTTTTTTTTTCATTTTTTTATTTTTTATTTTTTTTATCTTTTTTTGTAATACAGTAACTCACTACTGCTTCCAGATGGCCCTTCTTGTTGCTTGTAGATAATGTAGTTATACATGCACACACCTTGTCAGCAGGCTTACAGTCCACATGAAATCCAACCACTACTCCATTTTATACTCCAGAAGGAAGCCCCTTATGCTCCTACCCTTCCCCCATTAATAGATTACTGAACTTTGTCTATTCAAGTTTCTGAATCATAGTTGCCTCCATTTCTTTATAATATGAAGCTGTTCAGCATCATGAGTGTAAGGGTTAGTGAAATGAGATAGGATGAGGTCTTTGGATAAAAGTTAAATATTCAAATATAACACATCTGTTTTTCCTCTCCCACAGCAAACCAAGAGGAAACTAGATGATGCCAGCAAACGCTTGGAGTTTCTGTATGATAAACTTAGGGAACAGACAGTAAGTTTGTGGGGAAAAAGTAGGATTTATGATAATCATTTATTCCTAGTTGCTAGTAAATAAGCATGTCATAAGCACTCATATGTAATATATTTGGAGGCAAAATTGTGATGACAGTTACAGAATGGGCTCTCTCTAGCTGAATCATAAATATCATTTATTGGGAACATGTGTGTGTTTGTGAGGTAGGGGTGCAATTTTAACTCTTCTTCTAACAAAAGAGCGCAGCCTGGGTGGCTCAGTGGTTTAGCGCTGCCTTCAGCCCAGGGCGTGATACTGGAGACCCAGGATCAAGTCCCATGTCGAGCTCCCTGCATGGACCTGCTTCTCCCTCTGCCTGTGTCTCTGCCTCTCTGCCTCTCTGTGTCTTTCATGAATGAATAATAAAATCTTAAAAAATAATAATATAAAATATTATTCATGAATGAATAATAAAATCTTAAAAAAAAAAAAAAAAAAACAGTAGAAATAAGGGCAGCCCGGGTGGCTCAGCGGTTTAGCGCCGCCTTCAGCCCAAGGCCTGATCCTGGAGACCAGGGATTGAGTCCCACGTCAGTCTCCCTGCATGGAGCCTGCTTCTCCCTCTGCCTGTGTCTCTGCCTCCCTCTCTCTCTCTCTCTCTCTCTGTCTCTCTCTGTCTCTCATGAATAAATAAATAATAAAATCTTTAAAAAAAAAAAAAAAAAGAAGAGTAGAAATAATAATCTGGCTTGTATTGGCCCTAAAGTAACTGGCCTTTTGTTCACTTTAATTGCATTTCAACATTCTTCTTCTCCATTCCTTACATGAATCTCATCAGATAAAAATAACCATTTATCTCATGAGAACCAAACCAAAGAAAATTGTAACAGTGGAAGTGGTGTGGTCCATGGACTGATCCAAAATAAGTTCTTCCCTCAAAAGTTTGGGCATATAACCCAAGTAAGGACATGGGGCAGGGGTGAACAAACAGCTATAGCTTTTATGGTTTTAAGAGATGGTAAGATTACAAAAAGCAGTTAAAAATTGATAAATTCAGTACTGATGGAGGGCTGTTACGCTACAAATACAGGTAGACTACAAGTTCAGTATCTCTATTTAGACACTGTATTAAAATAAATTGGGCCCTTACTTTGAGATAAGTGATTAAGAACCTTTTTTTTTTTTAATTTTTTTTTTTATTTATTTATGATAGTCACACAGAGAGAGAGAGAGAGGCAGAGACACAGGCAGAGGGAGAAGCAGGCTCCATGCACCAGGAGCCCGATGTGGGATTCGATCCCGGGTCTCCAGGATCACGCCCTGGGCCAAAGGCAGGCGCTAAACCGCTGCGCCACCCAGGGATCCCGATTAAGAACCTTTAAATTGGGACGCCTGGGTGGCTTGGCGGTTGAGCGTCTGCCTTTGGCTCAGGGCATGATCCTGGTCCCAGGATCGGGTCCTGTGTTGGGCTCCCCTTGAGGAGCCTGATTCTCTCTGCCTGTGTCTCTGCCTCTCTCTCTCTGTGTCTCTCATGAATAAATAAATAAAATCTTTAAAAAAAGAAAGAAAGAAAAGAACCTTTAAATTCATATGCATGGGAAAAGTTTTAAAAGGTGTGAGGCTGTATCTAAAATATTTGAAGAATTAAAGCTCTTAAGTGGAGAAAGACATTAGTATTTCAGCCTGGGGGAGGAAAGCTTGGCTTCTTTTCTATAGAAAAATACCTGATTCATACATGTTCATAATTCATAATAATTTACTTACATAAATCATTTGTCATGGTTCTACCTTATACCTTAAAGAGTTGCTTGGTCCAAGAAACTATTTCTAGAAAAGCTAAATGGTTTATTTGCTTTTTTATATTTGTTTCAATCTCCTTTTAAATATAAGGGCTTATGGGACATTATTCCTTAATCTACTAATTTTTCCTCTTGATTCTACCTTTATTTCAGCTTTCACCCACAATCATCAATGGTCTACACAGCATTGCGAGAAGCATTGAATCGCGAAACTACTCAGAAGGATTGACTATCCATACCCACATCGTTAGCACCAGCAACTTCAGTGAGACCTCAGCTTTCATGCCAGTTCTCAAAGTCGTTCTCACCCAGGCCAATAAGCTGGGTGTCTAAAAGGACATCTTTACTCCCAGCCCAGCCATTTTTCCAAAGAAACATATTTTAAAAAATGTTAAGATATGGACCAATCCTCATTAGCATGTTTCCATAGCAGCCAGTCAAGAGCATTTACACTATTTCTGCAGATAATACTTACTTTAGAACTGCTCAAAACCCAGGTGCTTTCTTTTGTTTTAATCTTTTATTGCTCATGATGATTTTCATATTCTGCAAATAGTGTATTTCCTGGATTACACATAGTGTGTTTTCCTGAAGTATTCTGATAAAATGTGGTTTTTAAAACCTCAGTATACTTTTTGGAAAAGGAGCATCTGGTTATGCATAAAACAGAGCTAAAACCTAAGTTTCTTTCGTGTCCTCCCTACTTCCTCCATGTCAATCAGATTAAAGTATGTAATCCTATTTTATGTGTATGTAATCTTTTTTTTAAACAACTGCTCACAGTTTAGTTTAATCCCTACTTTTTGTGTCTTTGGCTTCACTCCGGTTCTGAACAAATAACTAAATCTAGAGGTTTACATAGATTTTAGCAAAGATTAATGAAGAGTGGGATCACTAGCTTTAAATATCCAATGGAAAAGACTGATTTTTTTGTTCTGTGGAATACATTGGACTTTTTTCTATTAATGTTTTCAATATTCTGCTTGAGTTTTAAGATTGAATTATCTCCATTTTATATTTAGAATTTGTTCATCCATTTTTTTAAAAGTCACACAGAGCCCTGGTGTTTAAGTTTAGAAGGAAAACTTTAATTTCTGTCACCTCCTGAATCAAAGGCAGCTATTTTTCAGGCAGTTTTTCTGTCAAGTGATTTTTTTATAATTTGTCTTAACAGTATGGTAAACAAAAGATAATGGTCCCCATAAAGTCTTGAGAATTAGATACTAATAATTCTTCATTGTTACATTATGTAATTCTACCTAAGTAGGTTGGAAAACTAGAAAATAAACATTCTGACTACCATGGAGATAGAGTTGCTGTTTCAAGGAGTAAGAGTAGTGAGTAAGAGTGTTCCTCAGGTTTTGTACATTCTGGGTGAAGTAGTTTGCAAGAACCTCTCACTTTGTTTTGCTGGGATTCCCCACTTACCAAATAAAACCTCTCTTTTAAAAATTAATCACTCAATGTTTAGCTCAGAATAGTTTTATAACTAAAAAAAGGTGGATCTTGATAGCGTGTGTAAACATTGGAACCTCAGGACTGGGGTGATCTCTCAGCACCCTGCCTTCTGTCTCCTGGGAGTATATAGTAGTCTTAGTTCTGTGACTCACTGACTAAAGTGGCAGCTTGGTCTTCTACAGCTAACCCTCAACTATGGGGTCAGCCCAAGACTCCATCAGAACAGCAGGCTAGCCTCTTGTAATTTTTTTCATCCATTGCCCTTATAGTTAGAATTTGTGTTATGTTTACCCTGAAATGATAATGGCATAATTGGCAGCATTTTACAAAAAGAACAAATTCCCAAAAGATGAGAAACAAGAGTAGGTGGCAGTAGAGCCCTGGCCAACTCCAAAGATTTTACAAGTATAAGTGTAAAAAATAATTTGTCACTGACATCTAAGCAGCCATTATCTTTCCTTTTTCAATACAGCATTGTGATATTTTTTTCTCCCTACTGTGGAGACATTTTTCCACATGGCTTGTAACCTTGAGAAATTCCACATAAATGGACAGTGTGGTAAGACGAGCTGAACCCAAAATATTGTGTTGTCTCTGAAGTATGAAGATAAAAGAAGATTATGGAAAGAGTGTAGTTTGTTTTCATGAAGAAAACAGAACAACTTTCAAAAAGTTTGTGTTCTAGAGAAAAATTTTCAACTTGATTTTGTAAATGAGCCTGTTTTTAACGTTTTCAATTCCAAAGACATTGCATTGTATACCTGGATAATTCAGGCACCTCTGTATAAAGTTAGTCTTACACAAAGTTGTAGTGGATCTGTTGTTTAGTTTGGGAAGATTATAGCTGTACCCTTGCCATTACTTCATGCATAGTGATGAGTCATTCTTTCTGAATCCCAAATTTGTTCAGTTTTGCCCTTTGTTGGGTGCTTTTTATTTCTTTAACCTACTGAATTTTGAAACAAAGGGGTGAGAGGGAACCTGATAGGTGGGCCTGGGTGTCAGCCAGGAGGTGTATCAGATCTCTGGGAGATGCTTTTCTATATCGCACCTCCTCTTCTCTATTCTTCTTCATGCGGCCCTTTGTGCTGAGTGGGATGGATGTATTCTTAGGCCCCACTGGAGAATCTGTATGTAATGGGAAACATAGCTGATAGAGGTAGTTGTGCATTTGAATAGTGTGGCAGCAGGAAGAAGTTGAGAACAACTGCTTTAAACTTGACTGAGAGCCCAATGAGCCTATATATTACTTTGGATTCAGAAAACTCCCATGTACTCAGGAGGACAGAAAGATACAGTAGAGTTCCTGGCAACCAGATGTACCCTGATTAACACCCACCTAGAAGGCAAAGGGAGGGATGGTAACTGGTTAACACTTTTCTTGATAACTATTTGTCTCCTGAGCCAGATTTGGGTTCACCCAAGAGTGACTGCAAGGTCAACTGTTGACTCTTCTGCTGGTGGAGACATCATTTGGAACTGTCCTGAAGATTCAGCAAATAGTGTATGCATACATACATAAGTATGCGTGCGCCGCTCTTGATTCTGTTCCACCTCTATAATGGCAGCATTCCCATGGAACTGCTGACAGATCTGTGGGTGTTCACCAAATGCTGAGGATGTCGCAGGTAGCATCTCAATAAGAGGGACTATCTATGCACAGAAAATCTTAACTATTTAGTCTTATAGATAAATATGCCAAATCTGGGCAGCCCCAGTGGCCCAGTGGTTTAGCACCACCTTCGGCCCAGGGCGTGATCCTGGGGACCCAGGATCGAGTCCCACATTGGGCTCCCTGCATGGAGCCTGCTTCTCCCTCTGCCTGTGTCTCTGCCTTTCTGCCTCTCTCTCTAACCAGCATGTAGAGCTTGTTTGGTGAATCTTCATCCTCATTACGTTTTCTGGACAACCGCACATGGATACGGTATGGAACATTCCTTATTCCTTTGGCCCAGACAGCTTTGTTGAGCTGGTGTCAATGGGCACATCTGGAGTTCCCATCTCCTTCATGGCAAATTTCCGGATCTCTTTGAGTGCCCGAGGGGCACGCTTCTTGAAACCCACTCCATGGATATGTTTTTGAATGTTGATGGTGTATTCTCTGGTCACTACCTCGTTGATGGCAGAACGGCCCTTCTTCTTCTCGCCACCCTTCTTTGCGGGAGCCATTCTGCCAGGCCCTAGTTGGAAAGGAAGGGGATGTGTGAGTTTTAACGTGGTTGGTGTAGATCTTGAAAAAAGCTAATAAAATCCAGCAAAAGGAAATAGACTTTTTTATTTGAGAGAGTGTGCACATTCATAGGGGGAGGGGCAGAGGGAGAAAGAGAAAGAATTTCCAGCAGACTTCCCTGCTGAGCAGGAGCCAGACATGGGGCCTGAGTCAGACCTCACACCCTGAGATTGTGATCTGAACTGAAATCAAGAGTCAGATGCCCAACCAACTGAGCCACTCAGGCACCCCGAAAATAGACTTTGGTATAACTATGTTACATGTTTTTTGCATTCTGGACTCATGTTTCCAGAGATCTGCTAACGTATTTATTTAGCAAGCAATGTTGTTAGTCTGAAACACCTAGAATGACTTTGTATAAACATCATTACCCAGTAATGTCTGAAGTCTTTATTTTAATGGAGATGCACTCCCTGTTGAATTTGAATTCAATTTTTGCCTGACATTCCATAGACCTATAAGGCTATTGTTCATCAGGTAGGCCTGTTCCTGCTTTTATTGCTGTGCCTTATAATAATTTCCCAGTCCATGACCTTTCTAAAACCACCTTTTGTGAATTAGTGGGTTCATGCTGTGCAAATGTGGGGTCAGAGCAGGGATGGCTTCAGAAGCCTTGCGAAGTACAGGAAACTTTCTACTTCAAAAAAATACAAGAGTTTGTTGGAATTTTAGTGTATATGAAGTAAATCCTAATGAAATTTTTGTCTCAAACATCTTCCTTTATCTCTTTTATACCTTTTTTTAAGATTTTATTTATTTATTCATGATAGACATAGAGAGAGAGGCAGAGACACAGGCAGAGGGAGAAGCAGGCTCCATGCAGGGAGCCCGACGTGGGACTCGATCCCGGGACTCCAGGATCACATCCTGGACCAAAGGCAGGCGCCAAACCGCTGAGCCACCCAGGGATCCCTCTTTTATACCTTTAAAGGCATTTTCACTTCTCAGCTCTAGAGAGTAGCACTTTAGTGCTGTTATTAACTTGTTTGTTGTTTTTTTTAATATTTTGTTTATTTATTTGAAAGAGAAGGAGTAGGAGGAGGGGCAGAAGCAGAGGGAGAAGCAGACTCCCCACTGAGCAAGGAGCCCCACATGGGGCTTGATCCTAAGATCTAGGATCATGACCTGAGCCAAAGGCAGATGCTTAACCAACTGAGCCACCCAGACGCCCCATTAACTTGGTTTCTTTACTTCAGTAGGTATTTATAACAGGCTTCATACAGTTCAGTAGGAAAACTTGATGTCCAAACATTTCCAAGTAGGCGACGTAAAAATGAACCAGCTGGGAGTTTACTATAGGAACAGAATGGATTCAAATTTGATTAGAAAAGGAAAGTTCCAGACTGTTTTTTCTGGTAAGTAAAAGGGTAGTAATTCAAGGAAACCATTAAGGCTGGCCAACAAGTATGATTTGGTTAATGATGAGAAATCATTTCATTTCATTTCGCTCAGTAAAGGAACCTCACACTCTAGGAGGACTAGAATGTGTGGTGGAATGGAATATCAAAACAGACTTCAATAGCGTAGAAGGAAAGCAACCATCTCCTAAAAGTGACCAAAGTTCATTTTAACTTCTTGTCCCTCTGACTATTTCCAAGTAACTGATAACCTTCCTGACCACCTTTTTTGCCCAAAGGAGTCTTCAGGAGAGATCAGGTCCACAGAGTCCTCTACTGAGAGGTGCTGCTTGAACACCCTGAAGGGACCTCAGCTTTCCTGGTGCAACTGGTAAGCAGTAGAATCTGAATTCAACCCCAGACCTCAGCCTAGTAAGCATATTGCTTCCACAAAACCACATTTTATTCAAAATAACTGCTGCTGCAACAAAAATGAGTTCTGCTTTCTAATTTCGCTCTTTTCCCTCCTATTAGTCTGCAGAGACCTGGCATTTCCCACAAACAAGGAATATGGTTATAATAAGTGGATAAAGTTACTGAGCATTGCGTGTTGGCTTTTTTAAAGCAGGTTCTCTATGTGCTAGGGAAAAGGGCGCCTGGCAGTCCAAAGCCTACATCTCCATGGCTTGTGATATACCAAGGGGAGAGGAAACCTCTCACAGTACCCTAAAACTGATCACAAAGACAATTCCAGTTGCTTCCTCCTGGGTCTCATGCTCACTACCTAATTGAGTTCTGTGCCCAGAGAGATAGGATACCAGAACTGGCTGGCCCACATATAGGATGAGCACAGTGATTTGAAGCTCCCACCAGAACCCCCATGGGACAGTTTCCCAAAGGAAAGGGTGCAATTTAGAGAAAAGCAGGGAGAGAGTAGACCAAAACAACCCTTACCTACTGGAGGGAAGCCCTGGATGGTCACAGTAAAAAGTTGCATAGGGGGTAGTGTAGAAGAGCACCTGTCTGAGAGTCAAAAAACAGTTTGAGTGTCTTCTCTGCCACTAATTGTCAGTCAAATGCCACCACTTCTGCCTCCCATTTGTAAAATGAGAGGTAGGACTAGATGATCTCTAATTTCACTTCCAGCTCTGGAAGTCTGTTTTCCATCTATCTTTCCTACAGCATCTTTGTATATTAACTTTGTATTTTCCCTCAAAGGGAATGGAAAACAAATTTGGATAAGCACCAAAGCTTTGAAGAAAGATGACAGAGCTCAGGCCTATTTATATTTGGATACCTTTTTTTCCTTTTGTAGAATTAATTTCACTGCTAATTTGGAGAAAAATCAATGCAGCACTTTCCTTGGTTGGAAATAAGTATGCAGGCAATAAAAAAAAAATGTTTCTAATTTGAGGACTTGGAATAAATACATTTGCTCGGCCTTGAGGTCCTTAAGTAGTGAGTTCCCCTCTGTAATGATCTATATTACCATGAAATTAACCCTTCTACACACCTGTTCCCCACATCAAGAATAGGCCACGTTTGATTACATACGATAGATACTCAACAATGAACGAGTTTTTTCTCTGGTGCTGCAAATCTGGGTCACCCTTTTGACATTCCTGAACTCTATTTACAAATGCCCCCTTCCCGCCTGAGAACAACAGGGGCCTTTGCCTTTTAAGAGCAGCCTGTGGTCATTGACACAGCAGGGAGAGAAAGAGGTCATTGAAACAGAAACAATCACGCTGCTAATACTGAAAAGTAAATAAGAACTTCTCTACGTTTATCTGCCCTTGGAAACCAAAATAAGGATCCTAAAAGAAAATGGGGCAGATGTTTGTGGGTGAAGGGGAACTGGAGAGCTGGAAGAGATGTGGGTGAAAACCTTGTCAATACTGTCTTTCTTCTGTCACAATAATAAGGATTATTCATTTATTTCAGAGAGCTGGGATTTCACAGCAGGGGGAGAGAGAGACATGGGGGGGGGGATTTGCTTTGGTTTGTGCACCTTGGTTTCAGCCACGTGTTGATCAAAGGGGAATGTAGTGTAGGTATTCACAAATGTTACCTGGCCATAACCGGGTCTTTAAAAGATGATCAGTGATCCCTCCACAGCATCTGTTAGAGTTTGTGTTGTAGTCTTCTTATAGTGAGTATTTGATTGCTATCTGGCTTCCCTACTGGACCATAAGCATAGCCATATACTCCTCTTGTCCATGCAGCTGAGCTTATGTTTGGCTTCTAGAAGAGGCTCAATAAATAGATATTGAATGAAAGAATGTTATGAGATTCAAACTGAAGATGACTCGGGAAGATGCCAAGAGCAGCAGATGAGACAGGTTTTGATTGGTTTCAGTATTCCAGTGCATTTTTTATCAAGTAGACACTCTTAACTAAAAATTAGGAAGTAAAGGCCTTTAAATCTGGCCATCTCCCATGCCTGGTTTCGTGCTGCCAAATTGTAGCACTTTATTAAGGGTGGTCAGGAAATGTGGGAAGTTTTAAGTAATAAAGCTAGGCTTTTGTTAAAAAAAAAAAAAAATACTCCCCACTCTCTTCACATCCAAAGCAATAGAATCATTCATTTTACAGCAACAAGTTCCCCTCTCATCCACTGCTATAAAATCTCAATGAGAAATGTTTCCAATCCATTTAATACAGAAAAAGGGACCGACCCTTCTGTGACTAGAAGAAGCTGAGAAGACTAATTTTCTATTAAGCCCATAGTGTTACTGCCTCTCAAAACCAATCTAGTAATCTTGGATGCTAACTTCCCAACTTTATGCTACTCTGAAATTAACCTAAAGCCTATGAGTGTTTCTTTCACCCCGAGGTGCACAAAGATTGTTTACATTTGAAGTTGTTGTCCATGGATCTCATCCAAAAGGCAGCGTCCCCTGCCTCCTTGTTTAATTCCACAAGAACTTCAGATGTAGCCCTTCCTGGTGCTAAGGGAGTTGCCTTAAATGGTTACCTCTGATAGAGCAGGTGATTTTATTTCACAGTTCCCTGCTGCAGCTACAATTTGTTCTTTGAAGGTCTGAATCCCTCCAACCTACCCAGTTATGCTTCTTTTCCCAGTCTGGACCCCTCAAATGCACCCTGGCTTCTAGATCAGGCAGGTTTTATAACTGCAGCAAGTCCATCTCTCCAGCGTGATTAAAAAATAATGAAATACCCACATGATCTTGACAATTGAAAGCTGTTACTTGGTCTTGTGAAGGAAGCCTCCCCTCAAACCATTGGGCACCTGGCTCACAGTCTTCTTCAGCTAAATTTGGGCACCCATCATGTGTGATTTCAAACTCTTAGGAAGGTCTTGTCCAGTAAATATCAACCTCCTCAGCACCAGTGTTCCTTTGACCTTCTCATCTCCAAAACAGCCACTCCTGGGACGCCTGGAAAGCTCAGCGGTTAAGCGCCTGCCTTCAGATCAGGGCATGATCCTGGAGACCTGGGATCGAGTCCCACGTCGGGCTCCCTGTGTGGAGCCTGCTTCTCCCTCTGCCTAATTCTCTGCCTCTCTCTCTCTCTCTCTCTCTTTGTCTCTCATGAATAAATAAATAAAATCTTAAAAAAAAAAAAAAACAGCCACTCCTATTATAATCCTGTAGCTTCACCTTGGAGTGGATCATTGGAAACTCTTCTACCACTAGAGATCTTAAGTCCCAAATCTTACTCTTGGAGCACATTGACCATTAGTAACTTTATTCTCATTCCCTAACAAAGAAATCTGCTCATCAACTTTTTTCAAAATATTGATGCCTTTGATTCCTCTACTGTATATGAGTTTTTAGCCTCCTTCTGATCACATCTCCTTTCCCCAGCCTGGGCTCTGCACAAACTTCTCTCACCAACACCTTGATTACCTGGCTCTCCTGTCCTCCCATCAAATCCCTATACCTACTTCAATTTGGATATTGCATCAGACTGCTGAATGAGGCTGTGTAACTGTAACTGTGCAGACTGATGCCATTATAAGCTTGGAGCACCCATTCTGAGTTGGGCCCTTAATTTGGCTCAACAACTTTTAAAGAGTCCTTGGTCAGCTTCCCCTTTCATTCTGCTCAACAGCTCTTGGAAGCCTTCATCACTTTTTCCAGCTCTCTACCAAATTCCTACTCTGCTTACACCACAGATGACCTGACCTACCCTGTGTTAGGTTTTTTCCAAAATGAATGGGGAGAAATTAAAAAAAAAACAGCAGAGCCAGGCAATAGGTTCAAGAGTGCTTTCAATGGGGAGCACTCCTGGGCGAGGTTCGTGACTCAGAGAGGTGGCCCGAGTCAGGGAAGTTGCACCTGAGTTGGGGAGTGTGAGGGTTTTTAAGCCTTATTGGTTCCGGGTCTGGATCCGGGTGGGTCCCTTGCCTAACACCGTGTCCCTAGGTGATTGGCTGGGGGTAGGGATAGTACAGACGATGGGAGGTGGTCCCTGGCTGGAAAGTCCTGGATGGAAAGTTTTGGTTTCCTGTCTAAGCTTTGATTTACTGGAGATGATGTGGTGGTCATGGCTGCTTTGGCGGGAAGATCAGCCATTTTGGCCCAATTTGAGATGTCCACCATTTTGGGTGCCCCTGTCTCTCAGCCAGCCCAACACCCTGCAAAAGAAACAGGCTATCGTGGCACCCTCCCTCACTTTACTGACTCCAGAAGCTCTATCTGCCCTCAGTCTCATTTCCTTCCAGTCTCTAAGAACAAGCTGTTCCTCTGTTCAAAATGCAACCATCTGATCACCTGATCCTATCTTAGCTAACTCCCTCCCTAACCCTAGAAAACTAGCTCCATCAAGCATCCTCTTCCTCCTGTTTTTGACCTTTGACCTTTCATGATCTTTCCACTAGCCAACAACTGTGCTGGAATTCCTCTTATCTGAACCCTTAGACACACTCAGTTTTGCTTCTCCATCCTTCCTCACTGCCAAGCTTCTTGAAACCATGATTTATATATATATGCTATGCTTGTCTCCTCCTCCTTATTCTTAAATTTCTGTGTAAAGTCTGTTCCTATAACTCACTGAAAAGGCCTTGGCAAAGGTCAGCAATGACCTTTGTATGTAGTGAGCTCCTCATTTTCCCTCCTTGATAGCATTTCTGTAACATTTAATTTTGTGAATCCTCTCCCACATTTTGCTGATTCTCCTACCTTTTTCGTCTTCTCAGTCTACACCAGGGGCTTCTCTTTCTTTACCATTCTCATGAATAGTAGTAGTTCACAAGAATTCCACCCAGACTTTTTCTACCTTCCAGGGCAACTACTTCTATCGCCATGTATTTTACTATTGAACTATGACTAAATTCTCTTCCAGCCTAGACCTGAACACATCTACTTGGATGTCTGATAAAGCAAGACTTCTTTTCCTTTTTTAACTTGCTCTTGTTTCTTTGGTCCCAGTCTCCAAAATGATAATTTGAATGATTATGGTGACAATAATGATTAATATTTATGGGCTCCTTACTACATGCCAGACTCTGTGCTAACCTTTAGTTGCCACAAAAATACTATAAAGTAGTTATTATTATCCCCATTTTACAAAGATGCTAATAAGCACAGATTTAGTATCCCAGTAAGTGACACTTTCACTTGAATACCAAATCCAGAGAGCCAAAAAGAATCCTCTATTCTTTTTTCTTCCTCTTTCATGTTCAATCAAACATGAAGTCCTGTTGGTTCTTCTTTTAGTTTCTTTGGATTTATCCCTCTTCTCCAGAATCTGTGACTTTGCCTTACTTCTGACCCTCTTCTTCACTTGATCAGACTCTTTAAATAGTGCCCTAACCGGTCCTCTTGCCTTCAGTCTTTCCTCTCTCTACCTCCAATCCAGTCATTTTCTATACCTCCTCTAGAGTGGTCTTTCTGTCATACAAATTTGATTAGCTTATTATGCTGCATAAAGCCTTTCCATGGCTCCCCTCACCTACCACATAGCTCTTTCTGCATGACATTCATGAGACCCACCTACCTTCATGTGCTGCCCACTACATGACATTTCAGCTTCATCTCCCACTGTTTCCCTACTTTCACTTTAGATATTCCAGATACCTCCCTAAATGCCAAATGCAACAGCTTTTGCTTGCACTACTTTCTCTGCTGGAATGTCCTCTGCCATTTATTTGTCTAATAAACTACACATCCTTCAAAACTGTGCTCTCCAATATGGTAGCCAGGAGCCACACGGGGCTATTAAGCACTTGCTATAGGGCTAACCTGAATTTTAAGATGTGCTTTGCCATAACTATAAACAATTGATTTTGAAGGTACAGTGTGGGGAAAAAAGTATAGAAGTCTTAATAATTTTATATTGATCACACATTGAAAAGATAATATTTTGGATAGATTGGGTTAAAGAAACTATCAAAATTTATTCTCTACTTTTTCAATGTGGCTACTAGAAAATTTAAATTTATACACGTGGCTTAAATTTGTGATGTGCATTATATTTCTATTAGATAGCTTCCTTGAAAGTCCTCACTTGACAAATTTAACCAAGGAGACAAAAGACTTGTACACTGAAAACTACAAATGTTGCTGAGAAAAATTAAAGAAGACACATAGGAAGACATCTCATGTTTATGGACTGGAGACTTAATATTGTTAAGATGTCAATACTAGCCAAAGTGATCTTCAGATGTATGGCAATCTCTATCAAAATCCCAATGAAAATTTTTTGCAGAAATAGAAAAATCTATCCTAAATTCATATGGAATCTCAATGGATCCCAAAAGGCCAAAATAATCTTAAAAAAGAACAAAGTTGGTGGTCTTATACTTCTTGATTTCAAAATGTATCACAAAGCTACAGCAATCAAAACAATGTGGGGCACTGGCATAAAGACAGACATACAGACCAATGGAATAGAAGATAAAATCCAGAAATAAACCCTCAAGTATATGGTCAAATGCTCTCCAAAACCATTCAATAGAGAAAGGAGAGTCTCTTCAACAAATGGTGTTTGGAAAACTGAATATCTACAGGCAAAAGAATGAAGTTAAACCCTCATCTTACACTAGATCTAAAGATGAACTCCAAATGGATCAAAGATCTAAACATAAGAATTAAAACTAAAAAAGTCTTTGAAGAAAATGAGAAAATTTTCATGGTACTGGATTTCACAATGATTTCTTAGATACAATACCAAGAACACAGGTAACAAAAGTAAAAATGAGTAAATTGGACTACATCAAAATTTAAAAATTCTATGCATCAAAGGGCACAAACAACAGTAAAAAGGCAACCTTTGGAATGGGAGAAAATATTTCCAAACAATTTATCTATATAAGAGGTTAATATCCAGAGTACATAAAGAACTCTTATAACTGAACAATGACAACAAATCCGATTAAAAAATGGGAACAGGGGGGTGCCTGGGGGGCTTAGTAGGGTGAGAGTCTGCCTTTGGCTCAGGTCATGATCTCCGGATTCTGGGAGTGAGCCCCAGATAGGCTCCCCACTCAGTGGGGGTGGAGTCTGCTTCTCCCTCTCCCTCCTCCTGCTTGTGTGCTCTCTCTCTGAAATAAATAATAAATAAAATCTTTTAAAAAATAATTTTAAAAAATGGGAAAAGGACTAAAATAGATGCTTCTCTAACAATGACATACAAACAGCCAACAAGACCATGAAAAGATGCTCAGTATCACTAACTATTACGGAAATGCAAATAAAAACCACAATATGATATCACCTCACATCAATTACCATGGCTGTAATCTAAAAAAAAAAAAAAAAAAAAAAAAATCCAAAAAACAAAACAAAAAACCCCGACAAAAATAACAAGCGTTAGCGAGGATGTGGAGAAAATGGAACTCTCGCACACTGTTAGTGGGAATGTAAATGGTGTTGCTCCTGCTATGGGAAGGAGTTCCCCCAAAAAATTAAAAATAAAATTACCATAAATCCATCAATACTACTTCTGGGTATAGACCCAAAAGCATTGAAAGCAGAGTTTCAAATAGTTGTATCCCTATATTCATAGGAGCATTAGTCATAATAGCTAAAAGATGGAAGGGACCCAAATGTCCATTGTAGGATTAATAGGTAAGAAAAATGTGGCAATACATACAATGGGATATTATTTGGCCTTGAAAAGGAAGGAAATTCTTTTTTTTTTTTAAAGGATTTTATTTATTTATGAGAGGCACAGGGAGAGGCAGAGACACAGGCAGAGGGAGAAGCAGGCTCCCCACAAGGAGCCCAATGTGGGACTCGATCCCGGATCCCAAGATCACGCCCTGAGCCAAAGGCAGACGCTCATCCACTGAGCCACCCAGGCATCCCAGGAAGGAAATTCTGACACATAATACAACATGGATGAACCTTGAAGACATTGTGCTAAGTGAAATAATCCAGTCATACAAAAAGACAAACACTGTATGATTCCACTTATATCAGGTATCTAGAGTAGTCAAAGTCATGGAAATAGAAAGTACAATGACAGTTGTCCGGCTAGGGAGAGGGAGAGATAGGGGATTATTCTTTAATGTGCATAGAGTTTCAGTTTTGCAAGTTGAAAAAGGTGTGGAGATTTATATATTTATTATTTAATAGTTAACACTATTGAACTGAACGTTTAAAAATGGTTAAGATTTATGCACATTTTACCACAAATAAAAAAAAACTTTAAAAAATCAAGTTAAAAAAAAGCTACTCGGATATTACCCCTCCTCCTCCCTCCTTCTGTAACCATTCCTTCCTTTGTTCCTCTACTTTATCTTGTATATATTACTATTAGGGCTCTTAACTACATTTTTGGTAAGTATTTATTTGACAGGATAAGGTTTACTCTCCCAATTGCCCCCATTAAGGAGTAAGTGGAACACTCATTCACTTCTGGGTTCTAGACCAAAGCTAAGAAAATATACTAAGGTCTTTTAGAAAGACCTTAGATGGGAAGAGACAGTAGCCCTGATGGCATAATATGCTACAGGGGACAGTCACTATCAACAAAAGTATATTTTGTATCTGTAGAGACTTCACTTTGAGATTAGATCTGGAAAAATCATTTTCCTTCAATTATCCTTTTGTGGGCAGGGTCTGAAAGACCTAAAGAGCACTTCCCCCCACCCCCAACACCTACAAACATCCCCTCCTCCATCCTGAGTCCAACCTGCTCAAATGATTGGCCAATGCAGTCTGACTCAATGGAGGGAGGAGAGGAAGATATTCATTCAAGATAGATTCAAGACGGAGTAGTTTATCCAATAGACAATGTACCCAGGGGTCAAGTAAAGAACTGTTTTGCTGTCTCCCTTGGACTCTTGGGATCTATGCTTGATGTATAATAATTTTTTTTTCTGATAATGGACTATACCTTCCTATCCTTCCAAAGTCATAGCCAAGAAGTTACATTTGTTTGACTCTCTTCCCTCCCTTGTGAGGAGCTCCTTTAGGGGCAGGGACCAAAACTTATTCATCCTTGCATCCCCAGTGTTCACTACTCCTGGCATATAGCAGGTGCCCAATAAATCCCAAATAAATGACTGAATGGTTAGAGTGAGTGTGAGGAGAGTCATTATAATACCCAGAGATTTTTGGCCAAGTAACTAGCCCATTCCTGAGAGAAAGGACAGTCTGAACTAAAGACCTGCAGGCAGCATGTGGGTCTGGTAGGAATGGGAAGGAGAGGGCTGGTGTGAAGAAAAAGTGGTTCATTATAAAGCCCAGGTTGAGCAGGCTAATGAAATTGATATCCTTTAGTTTCATGTTCCATTGTCTCGCTAGTCATTATTCAGTACCAATATTTATCCAGCTGGTCACCAGGCAAATTTCCTTTCATTCTATAATTTCAGCTCCATCTGAAGTGCCACTGTAACACTGCCTCAGTGGCCCCAATTCCACAGCCACATTAAATCAGACATTATTTTAATGTAGCTGATTGGACTGGTTCAGGTCTGCTAACAGTAAGATACTCATGTATGGCCCTTTTATGCAGTCAGTTCTAATTTTTCCCCCTTTCCCAGAAACCTGGAAAGGATTCCTAACAATGGGTAACCCAAACATCAGCTTTATTTGTCAACATAATGGTGCTCCTTCAAACTCACATTCATAGACTTTTGCAAGTTGGGAGAAAAGAGTAAAAATTAGTTCTGTTCCCCCCATAAGGAAATTTGTGTCTGGAGGGCAAAGCTGGGTCACATTGACTTAGAACTAGAACTCAGAGCCCCGGACTTCCAGTCCTAAGGCCTTTTTCTTCTGCACCAGCCTTAGGTGCAACCATGCCTGCTTGGGACAGGACCAGCTCACCCCTCCTAGCATTTCTGTGCAATCAGGGCCCCCTCTTCACAGCTCTAAATTATCTGCAAAGAGAAGAGTGCACACACACACATTTTTCACGGGTTAATTTTCCTTGAAACATTCTGGGTGATTTTTCTAAAGCCCCATTCACAATGGTGCTGAATTTACAATATTCCATCAACTGAGAACGAAGGAGATAGTCCAGAAGTGCGTTGGTTAGCCCAGAATAGGCCGGAAGCAGAGCTGCGCAGATCTGGGGCTGCGCGGTGGGCAGGCAGGGCACTGTGGGCTGATACACCGTGTGTGCGTCCTCTGATAGGCACGAACTGAACTGAGCACCTCCTGGGCATCTGGCTGCAGCTGCCTAATTAAAAGTTGAGCAGCTGCCTCCATCCCTCCATCCCTCCATCCCTCCATCCCTCCATCCCTCCACCGGCAGAGACACTTGGACTTCTCATTCTCATCTCGGATACGGATTCGGCCTTCACTTGTGTTGCGACTCCAGACAGGTCATTTTAAATTTTCCAATACTAGTGGACTTTGCCTTCAAAAGAAAAAAAAAAAAAAAAAGACCTTCCAAAAGGGAAAGGTATTTTTGGAGCTGGAGAAGCACACAAAAACGACAAAAGTTGTGTGAGCTCCGGGTCAGGGGAGCCCCATCCCACCGCCCGCCCGGAGGGCTCACGGTGCGGGGCCGCGGAGCCCGGCAGCCCAGCCAGGCCAGGAGGGCGCCTTCCTCTTTAAGAGTCCACAGGCGATCCTGATTGGCTGTGGCTCTGCAGGGCCTGCCTCCCCGCTCCCCCGGGACCCGCTCCCGCCCCGGCGCTCGCCTCCCCTTCCTCGCAGCCGAGCCCGGCCTGCAGCCGCGCGGGAGGCTCGCCAGCAGCAGATGCCGCGCGCCGGGACCTGCATCCTCAGTGCGCGCTGAACGGCCGAAGAAGAGGGAGGGAACCGGAGAGGGCCACCTCCCCCCGCCGCCCCCGGAGGGCTCCGCCGGCCGGGACCCGCCCGCTGTGGCCGCCGCCGCCCACCGCTCCCAGCCATGCCGGGCCCGGCCGCCGACGGGGGGCAGGTCCCCTTCCGCGGCGCCAAGGAGGAGATCCGGCCGAGGGTCGAAGGCCCCGGGGACGGCGGCGGCCCGCGGCACGGCGTCGTCTGGAGGAACGTGGTCCTGATGAGCCTGCTCCACTTGGCGGCCCTGTACTCCCTGGCGCTGATCCCCGCGGCCCAGCCGCTCACCCTGCTCTGGGGTAAGTCCCGCCGGCGCCCCCGGGCCCGGGCCCCGAGCCCCGAGCCCCGAGCCCCGAGCCCCGAGCCAGGCCAGGCCGCCCCCAGCCCTGCGCTCGCTTCTGCCACGCGCCCCGCCCCGCGCGGGACCTGCAGTGGCCGCTCCTTCGGGGCCGCTGGCGTTTCTCTCTGTCCAGGGATTTGCAGCTTCGGCCTCCCGCGCCCTCTGGCCCGGTGGGCGCCTTGGCCGGCTCCCGGCGGGAGAGCGGGAGGGACTTGGGGTCCAGAGGGCAAACTGCGCGTCGCGGGAGGGACGGCAGGAGGGACGGCAGGAGGGACGGCAGGAGGGACGGCAGGCGGGACGGCAGGCGGGACGGCAGCGGGACGGCAGGGGGGACGGCAGAAGGGACGGCAGGGGGGACGGCAGGAGGGACGCAGGGAGGACGGCAGGCGGGACGGCAGGGGGGACGGCAGGCGGGACGGCAGGGGGGACGGCAGGCGGGACGGCAGCGGGACGGCAGGGGGGACGGCAGTGGGGACGGCAGGGGGGACGGCAGGCGGGACGGCAGCGGGACGGCAGGCGGGACGGCAGGGGGGACGGCAGCGGGGACGGCAGGGGGGGCGGCAGGGGGGGCCGGCAGGCGGGACGGCAGGCGGGACGGCAGCGGGACGGCAGGGGGGACGGCAGGCGGGACGGCAGGGGGGACGGCAGGGGGGACGGCAGGGGGGACGGCAGGCGGGACGGCAGGGGGGACGGCAGGCGGGACGGCAGGCGGGACGGCAGGGAGGACGGCAGGGGGGACGGCAGGCGGGACGGCAGGGGGGACGGCAGGCGGGACGGCAGGCGGGACGGCAGGGGGGACGGCAGGGGGGACGGCAGGCGGGACGGCAGGGGGGACGGCAGGCGGGACGGCAGGCGGGACGGCAGGGAGGACGGCAGGCGGGACGGCAGGCGGGACCGCAGGCGGGACGGCAGGGGGGGCGGCAGGGGGGGACGGCAGGAGGGACGGCAGGCGGGACGGCAGCAGGGACGGCAGCAGGGACGGCAGGAGGGACGGTTGTCGCCAGTGCGGGCCGCGGCGGGCTTCCCGTCTGCCGCCGCTCAGGGTCGCCGCCTCCTCCGCGGGCCGAGGTAAGGATGAGAAAAGGAGCGGAGCAAGGTGGAAAGACCCGCACAGAATCAGTCTTGATTTTCATGCATGAGATGGAAGAAGCCAGTTTCCCTGCTACCCCACGGGCCCTGTCGCTGCCGCCCTGCACGTCCCTGCCCCCCGCTGTGTCCAGTTGCGCTTACACCGTCCGGGAAGTTTCTCAGCGAGCAAACCCAGGCCTCGGCGAGCGCGCTCCGACCGCAGCACAAAGCTGTAGCTGTGGCCGTGGAGCCTCCTCCAGGCCCTGCCCTTCTCTGGCCAGCGCGGGTCTGCCGGGTCCGCCGCCGCACCCGTGGCTCTCCCGCCACCCTCCTTGCTGGCAGGGGAGGGAGCCCAGGAGAGGCCCATCGCACCCACCCACTCCCCCATTTCCTGGGCCCCAGGGGTTCAGCGGCTGCCCTGCAGCACTCCGGTGGCTGGTCTCTGAACCACCTGGCAGGTCCCCCTGGCCCCAGGAACTGCTTTTGGTTTCAGTTGCCAGGGCCAAAGGCACAGGCACAGGCACTGATATCCTGGGCTGAGAATTTGATGAGGTAATCCAAGAAGCCCTTTTAGCTCTCCATTCCGGGATCTCCAAGGAATGGGGGCAGGAGAAACACAACCTACTTTTGTTTCCAGACGGGAAAAGGAAGAAAATAAGAGGACTTCTTTCTATAGAGCTTATTTGGTAAAGTGCCAGCTTCAAATGCCTAGGTAGATCAAGAGCCACTGGGGTTGCCTTGACAGCCTTCCCTTGAAACCCTACAGCCCCTCTGTATTGGAAGCAAATCCATCCAGAGCCTGATAACTCTTAGGGGGGGTGTGGCTGAGAGAGACTGGGGCGTTGAAGGATGGTGAGAGGGTCCAGAGTCTTTGGGAATCCATGGCACCATTTCCCCCCCTTCACGTGAGCTCCACGCCCAGCTCCAGAGCTGGAACTCAGAACCCCAATATCAAGAGTCACCTGCTCCTCTGAGCCAGCCAGGTGCCCCATCCGTGAAGCCTTTTTTAAGTCCCCTAAAAGCTCTTGGCAGCCCCCTGCTTGTGCCTCCCCCATTCAGTGCGCCACCTCAATTCTGGGTTCTTTTCACCATCATCTTTGTGATTATGTATTGATCTCTTTTTTTTAAAGATTTTATCTGGGGATCCCAGCAGTTTAGCGCCTGCCTTTGGCCCAGGGCGCGATCCTGGAGACCCGGGATCGAATCCCACATCGGGCTCCTGGTGCATGGAGCCTGCTTCTCCCTCTGCCTATGTCTCTGTCTGTTTGTCTGTCTGTCTGTCTCTCTCTCTCTGTGACTATCATAAATAAATAAATAAATAAAATAAAGATTTTATTTATTTATTCATGAGACACATAGAGAGGCAGAGACATAAGCAGAGACATAGGATGCGGACCGGACCCGGACCCGGGATCACAACCTGAGTCAAAGATAGATGCTCAACCCCTGAGCCACCCAGGTGCCCTTACGTATTGGTTTAACTCTGTCTTCCTTCTTCGTTTATCTCCAAATGACTAGATTCTAAGATGTTCAGCCAGTACCTCACGGACACATCCCTTTAACTAGACATGCCAGCTGAAGCCCTTGCAGCCTCAGAGCCTCCACGGAGCTCTGACCTCCCTTTCCTGGGCTGGGACCGTACCTTTGAACTTCAGAGCTCACCTGCCTCTAGGGAATTGGGGCTTAGCCTTAATAGGGCAGGGCCATCCAAGGTTCAGGGGGAAGTGGGCACATAAAACATTCCCACATTTCTGTACTTGCCTGGAGTGCCACAGGGCTCACAGGCTTCACTCCCTACAGCCCCCAAACCCTGTTGACCCCGGCACTCCACCGGGAGCCACAAGGACAAGGCTTCTTCTCCAGGCTGGCCAAGTCGGCTCTGCCCTTTCCAGGCTGTTTCCTGCGGTGAAGACAGAATCTTTGTTTCTGAAAGACCTTGGCCAGAGGACACCTCCCTCAGCCCCAGACTCTTACAGCTTCCCCGGAGAAGCCCACACACTGCAGGAATCTGCTTTCCCTTTGTGGGTGATGCTGCTGAAGCCTAGTCTTATACCTCCCTGGAGAGTCTTCTCTCTTAACTACCTTCTATCGGCTCCGTTTTCTGAATCTTGATTCTCTCCCTACCTGTGCTTCATTGTATCATGAGGGGGGGAAAAAGAAAGGAAGAAAAGAGAGGAAGAGGAAAAAAAGAAAAGAACAGTGGTGACTGTTGTCCTTTCAGAGTCCAAAATTTCAACTTCGATACATTCTAAACAAATGAATGTCATCCGATGGACTTCTTGTGAGGGAGGAAAGAGACAGAGACTAGTTGAGATTGGTTGTGCTGATTGCTAGGATATATAGGGTTATTTTCAGTGGAAGCCCTGGGGTCTTAACTCACACAATTTCCCCCACTGGATGCCCTGTTTCACTACCTCTGCCACTGGTTCTATCTAGCTTTATTTTCTTATTTTTATTTTTTTAAGATTTTATTTATTTATTCATAGAGACACACAGAGAGAGGGGGGCAGAGGCACAGGCAGAGGGAAAAGCAGGCTCCATGCAGGAAGCCCGATGTGGGACTCGATCCAGGGTCCCCAGGATCACACCCCGGGCTGCAGGCGGCGCTACACCGCTGTGCCACTGGGGCTGCCCTCTACCTAGCTTTAGGGCTGAGTTCATGCACTAATGGGCTGCTTCACCCACTTTAGAGACATAGGTTCTCAAAGACATAGGCTTAGCCCTTCCCTTGCTGGCCACCCTTCAGCCCTAGGTGAGGTTGCTCTGGAAACAAGAGGCATCAATTAAGTGCGCCCAGCAGAGACTGTGTTAGGTGTGCAGCACAGAGAGAGTAACGTGTGGAGTGGTAGAATGTCACCTGTGAAAGATCCATCAAGTTGTTCAGTCCAGCCTCCTCCACTGCCTAGTCCGTCCACCTTTTGCTGACTCTCCTTGGGGCCAGAGCAAGTTGTTTCCCCTCCTTGTATTTGCCCTTTTCTGAGTGGGCGGCCCTGTCAGAACAGAATGCTCTTGGCGCCCACAGGTCCTGAGGGATGAGTTTATGTGTTTCAAGGACAGAAAAACATAAACTCTGACTGGAAGAAACATCTTCACCTGAAGGCTTGAGCTCACAAAAGTGCCTACGTGAAGAGTTTTTGGCCAAAGGCATGGTTAGCCCATGCCCTGAATCCCAAAATGAGTGGAACAGAAGAGCGAGTAGCAGCAGTCATGGTGTGAAGAGTCCTGGGCTCCTTTCCAGTGAGCTTGGCCTCGCCTGTCTCCAGGCATTCTGGCTATTGGTTTTCAGAAATGTCAGGGACTTTTCCGGAGTCTAAGTGTCATCTGAGTCCCCTGATTATGTCCCATGGTGACATCATGGCTTTTTTCCCCCCTCTTGGGATGACGTCATTGGAAGTATGAGGCAGGAAAAGCAGTAATTTGCCCTGCTCCCTTCCTCTATCTTGCCTGGGGACAAATAGGGGGTTGGGTTTAAAGCTGAGAGGAGGCAGGGGTTAACCAAGCCGTCTGGGGGATGGGAGCATCAGGAGAGGCTGGGATTTGGAGAGTGCTGGTCCACCAATCAGATTCTTTTTTTTTTTTTAAGATTTTATTTATTTATTCATGGAAGACACAGAGAGAGGCAGAGACACAGGCAGAGGGAGAAGCAGGCTCCATGCTGAGAGCCCAATGTAGGACTTGATCCCGGGACTCCAGGATTACACCCTGGGCCGAAGGCAGGCGCCCAACCGCTGAGCCACCCAGGTGTCCCCATCAATCAGATTCTGTGCAATTCTGAGAGTTGACTGAAGATGAGCTATCTCTTGTCAGGCACCGAGTTTACCTGCCTCCATGACCTGGGTTGGTCTTGATGCCTTTAGTGGGTTGTGCTGCTGTTTTTTGTTTTTTGTTTTTTTTTTTATCAAGTCCCTAAAATTGTTGAGGAACCCCAAGAAGATGTAGCCTCAGACTTCTGCCTTGCCTCTAGGTTTTTTCTAGGGTGAGCGTGGCTCAGGAGAGAGATGTATCTGAACACGAATCCCTGCTCTCTAACTTGTCAGCCACATGACTTTGGACAAGCTAACATCTCTAAACTTCAGCTTTCTCACCTGTAAAATGGGTGTATTAATACCTCTTGCTTAGAAAGTTGTGAGAACTAAATTTGAGATTATGTGTAAATCACAGCACAGTACCCAGCCCTTGGTTGGTGTTCAGTAATTATCGGCTGCCGTTATTATAGGTCCTGATACTGGCTCTTTTTCTTCAGTAGAAGGGAAAAAGGCCTTCCTGCAGCACAACAAATTCTACGAAGCTGACACAGAACTTGGCTTTGTTGACTCTCTTGAATGGAAAAGATTGCTTTGGCTTTGGAAACTAAAAGGTTCCTTCTCAAAGTTCCCACAGAGAAATAAACATGAATCCCTCTTAGTCCTTCCTCCCTCCACCCCTTCCCTTCTCTTGGATTCTACCTTTTTCCTATTTTCCTCCCAAAGGTGACTAGTTTGTAGATAAGTATCTTTTTGTTTAGCTGACAACTCACCTGGTCTTTAGTGTTTTCTTTAGGGTTTTTTGAGCACAGCCCAGTTAGCATTGCTGTAGAAACCGGGCTCACTCATTTCTCTGAATCTCTTTGGGTCTTAATTTTGACTTGGTTTTCCCCCTCATCCCTGTCTTCTTGAGTAGTGTTTAAAACAAATGAACCAACACTTTAACGCCCAAACTCCTTAAAAAACCAAAAAACAAAAATGAATCTTCCCTTTAAGCCCTGTAATTCCCAGGCCATTGTTGCAACTCTTGCATTTTTAATAAATGGGCAAGCACCAAATGCCTCACTGAGGCTGGAGAGCAGCAGAACCGGAGAACAGAGTACACTCTTGCTAGCTTAATAGTCCCAACAACTATAAATATAGGTTTGAGGTTAACATTATTAACTCAGTTTTTTCTAAAACCAGTCAAGGTCACTGCAGACAGTACTGTGATCTTGAAATGAGCAGTGCTGCTGAGTAGAAACCAGGGCTGGAATCCCGGTGCTGCCACTTGATTCAACTTCATACAAAGTCCCCTTCCAGGTTGTGAGCCTCGGCCTTCTCATCTGTGAAAGGGAGACAGTAACATGGAGCTGAAAGTTGAGAACTGGGGCACGTGTGAGAGTGCCTGCCAGGGGGTAGACACTCAGTGCGTCTGTTGTCATTACCTCCCACAATGGGGGCCTACGTCTTGAACCCAGCCCTGGCTTCATCGTCTGTCTGGGGCTTGGAGCACTTGTGGCTCAAATATAAGGCCCAGCCTTTAAATCTAAATGTTCAATCATGACCTTGCTGTAACATTTTTGGTTTTGCCTTTTAACTAGGTTTTGGATAGTATAAAATGATAATAATTGCCAGGAAAAGCCATTGATCAATTTACAAAAGGCGACACAGCCATGATGGTTTTTTAAGATTTTGTAAAACAGAACCATATCTTTGGGTGACATGATACTCGAGTGTTTATTTTGACATGCTGTAGTTTCAGGCCTGTGGTCTACCTGTCCCTGCTATGACGTGTACTGTCTCTTCACCCCGAGGTTAAGAGGATGGGCTTTGGAGTGAGGGTCGGGGATCAAAAACCACCCCCCCAAGTTTGGCCTTGGGCAGATCACTCACCCCCCTAACCTTCCCCAAGTGCACAATGAGGATAATTAACAGTATAACATCTGGAGTGAAATGAAACAACATAGTAAAGAACTTGGCCTGACTTGTGGTGAGCACAGGGTGAGAGGTACCCAAGTGCTGAATCACTATACTGTACACTTGAAACTGACAGGACACTGTATGTTAACTATACCGGAATTTAAAAAGAAAAAAAAAAAAAGAACTTAGCCTGGAAGCCAGCACAGAGGAAGTGTGAGCCCTGTGCCATTCGTATCCTGCTTCCCTTCTCTCCTTCCCTTTGTTTAGCTCATCTTTTGGAGGCTGAGCCTTATTCCAGCCTGCCAGCTCGTGAAAGCCCCGGTCATGCGGTCAAGGCAGTTGTCTCTGATTTTATTTCCTCTGCTAATGAGATGGTGGCCGCAACAATAGGTACCAGCTGTCCTTCCTCTTCAGTGCCTATCCTTTGTTCATTATGTGTGAGTGGCCCTGAGAGAGGTCCTCACGGTTGCACATGCAGTCACGTATTCATCCATCCACAAATTCATTCCTTTTTTTCCATTCCAGTGACTGTCAAAACTGATTGCACATCAAAATCACTTGGGAATCCTTTACAATTTTTGGAAGCCTTGGCCCTCACCTAGACCTACTAAATTGGAATCTCTAAGAGTGATGCCCTGGCTGCTGCTGCTGCTTTTTCTTCTTACTATTATTTTATTATTATTATTATTTCTTACCACTCGCATATTTCTGATGCACAACGGGCTGAGAACCATTATTTAATTCACTTGTTTAGTAATATTTACTACTCACCCATTACCTGCCAGGTGGCAGCACAATCCCTGACTTGATGGCACTCAGAGGTCAGTTGGAGAGACAGACAGATACACCAGTGGTAAGGCTGAGGCGGCCTTGGTTACAGCACGCAGGCCTGGGGAAGTTGGGGAGGCTCCCTGCAGGAGGAGGCAGCTGTGCTGAGCCTGGCAGGAGGCCTGTGCCTGGCCTGCTCGGGGTTTGGGTGACATGGTATTGTGGCCACAGGCAAGAGTGGAGGCGGAGGGGGGTGGGGGGGAGACAGAGCAGAAACCTGATGGTCCAGCAAGGCTGGAGGTGGTCAGGGACCAAATCCATGGCAGGGAAAAGCAGGGCCAGGAGGAGATTGGGCTTGCAGGAAGCCTGCCCTTCCACCTCTACCTAACTTTCTCCTCCTCTCAGCCCATCGCACACACCAATTCCTGCTACGATGAGGTGGTCTGGAGCAAAATTTTTAGACTAGACACTTTAGACTAAAACTAGTCTAAAGTTTTCCAGGAAAGATCCTGGGGCACACACCTGGAGCAGGTGGCCACTGGGCCATCTCCTTCAGGCTGTCCGCATCTGAGGGGAGGCCAAGAGTAACATCTCAGTTGGGTATTTGATTTCACAGACTCAAAGGTACTGTCCTGAGACTAAACACTAAAACGCCCAGAAGTATTAGAGTACCAGACCCTGAGTGCCATCCTCCACCCATTTTCCCCCGTTCTCTACTCTTCCTGGTCTCTAAAAGGTACCTGTGTGTCCACACAAGGGGGCTTGTCCTTACCTCTCTTCCTCCCTTGAGCCCAAGTTTAAGTAGCTGGTTCTCACCAGTCCTCATTTCAGGCCTGCTGAGTCGTCCTTCCTCTATCATGCTTCCCTTGTTGCAGCTTCCTAGGATGAGTTAGAGGGCTCTGTGGATCCTGGCAGGCTGTGGTCCATGGACCAGCAGCATCGAAGTCGCCTGGGAGCTTGTTAGAAAAAGAGATGTTCAGACCCCATCCTGAATCGGGACCTGCATTTTCATAAGATCTCCAGGTGATTCATCTGTATGCTAAAGTTAGAGATGCACTCCCTTAAGTCCAGCCACAGGCTGGCAGTTCAGAGAAGCTGGACATGAGTGGGATCTGGCAATCCTTCCTTCTTCCTTTTAATGGCCTCCTCCCCTTTGCCTCCACTTCCTACCCTTCTGCCTTCTTGCGGCTTATTTTAGAACATGTCAGGATCTTGCTTCTCTTGCCAACAAAAGGCTGTTGCTAAAATCTTTCAGCCGGCAGCAGCAATGTTTAATTCATGGGCTAGAAAATTAATTTTATTTTCATGAATAGAGCTGGGGAAAAAATAACAGGAAGGCTCTGTGCATGGCCCTTGGGAATTCAGCTTGTCTATTTAACAGATGAACTGGAAGAGGTGAGGAGGCCTCAGGGGAGGGCTGTCTTCCACAAAATCATGAAGTAAATCATATCAGTTAGGATGCTTTTGTCCACAGATAGCACAAAACTCAATTTAAGTGGCTTAAATGGTAAGGAAATTTTCTAATTTCAACTGATATAAATCCCAAGGTCCGGGGCACTCTTGTCACCAAAGAGCAGATTTTATTTCTGCCATGGCTGTCCTGTCGAATTTAATTTTCCTCATGGTTACAAAATGGTTGCCAGAATGTCAGGCAGCACAGTGGAGCTACAGCAATGTCCTAGAGAAGAAGAGAGAGGATGCCCCTTCCTGATGGCTCATCAGAGAGAAAATCTTCCTGGCCACCTCACAGCTTAGGTCTCCTCCAGTCTCCCTTGCAGGATTATCTCCCCAGTGCCTTGTTAAATCAGGCCTTGGCAAAGGATTGAACACTAATGTTGGCCAGTAAGCCACACATGGTAGGAGTAGAAGGAGTGGAGATTAAGAGGCAAACAAAACCCAGGCTCTGCTCAAATGAAGAAGATGGCTTGGCTGCTCAGACAGCTAACACGTCCACCCCAGGGGCTTCCTTCACTCCCTGTCCTGACTTTCCCTTTTTGGTGTCACCTCCATCCCCTGAAAGGGCTCTGGTTTCATGTTGTAGCGTACTCTCCCTACTTTCCATCACCCGCACTTCTCTCAAATCCTGCTGTCATTACAGTGAGTTGTAAAGGTTCATCTTTTCCATGAGGCCCTGTGGCACTCCTACCTCCCAGGACCTGGCACATAGCCTCTGCTCAACTTATCAGTGTTGGGTGAATGGATGAAGGAATAAATGAATGAGTGAGTTTAATCACTGTGTGGCCTTTCTTTCTAAGGGATGAAAACGTTTTATTCTTTAACTTTAAAAAAAATGTTTTTTCCCCTGTTAGAGAACTTCCCATGTGATTTTGGGGGAAGGATTGGGGAGCGAGAAGCCTTTCTCAATGCCCCCGAAACCCACATGCCCCTCTGACCATGCATCCATCCATCCTGACCTCACTGGGGATGCTTACAGGGCTCCCTGTTGCTCTGCTGGGTTTTTATGGGCTGAGGTGGGGCAGGAGAGGTTTGCTAAATCTGCTGTGGGAGAGCTGAATTAAAAAGAACATGGAAATCGAGTGACTTAGAATGTTTTTTTAACCAGGGTTTTCCGTGGTGACACACCTGCCCCAGGCTGATAGTTTTCTTGGAGTGTCTTCATCCTTCAGATGACACAGAATCTCAGTGATGAAGCCATGTCCAGATTTCTGTTCTCTTGCTTCGAATTTTACTTAGTAGGGTATTTAGAAGTCCACTTCACCTCACCTAGCAGGTACCTTTTATTTGCACAAACAACCTACAAAAAGCCATCTCACACTCGGGGAAATTGCTAGCTACAGGATCAAGGAAACAAAGCCACAGCTTTTGGCTAGAGATTTTGGAATGTTTTAAAGGCAGACATGGAGAGAATGTCTAGAGAAGGCTTGTCACGTGGCCATTGTATAAAACCTTCCAGTCAAACACTGCGTGTGAAGTGCCTACTTAAGGGAAGTGCTTCATCGATGGCCTGCGGTGGTTGTTGGATGCCATAGAGGCTGAATCATTCCTCTTCATACATGTATGCGACACTGTGGTGGGAATCCAGGTCTTGTGGGATTGTGGAAGTTTCCTGAGATTGCCCTTAAAATAGGGAAGAAAAAACCCAATACCAATGGACTTTGAAATGAAATGAGACCAGAAAAGAGTTTAGAACTCAGGTTTAAATTTTATTTTCTTCCTGTCATCATACACTCGCAATTTGATTTTGTGTTGATTTTCAAGAGACAGTGACTTATAAATGTTACCTGTGACTGGCACAGACCAGTACTGGGAGGCGTGTAACCCCTCCCCAGGGGCTGAACACCCTGCCACAGGCAACTGTACCGGAAAAATAAGTAAGTACTACACAAGGTCTGCCATCGTGTTCATCTGCCAGGAAAAGACAGCTGTCTTATATTAAATACAATAATTGCTACGGGAGGAAAAAAAAAAAGTACCCTGTGACCTGAATGGGCAAGGTCATTCCCCTTAGCATTCTCTACCTCAGCACCAAAAAGTATTGATCAAGCAAGCAGTTAATTACTTCTGGTCTTGAATCAGGCACTGTGTAAAAAAAACAAAAAACAAAAAAACAAAAAACAAAAAACAAAACAAAGACCAGGTCTCTACCCTCATACTTTTTATAACTCAAAGGAACAGCTGTGATTTTTCCCAGTAGAGTAACCAACTTAATGTTCTCTCAGCGTGGGAAGATGATAGAACATACCCTTACTTCTTCAAAAGTCCCGTGCATGAAATTAGAAATAAATTTCTAAAACTTAACTGTTTCATGGAGTAGTTTGTTACCCACTCCTCTAATAAATACATTTATGAGAAGGTTTTGCAGATGGTTACAATGTAGCTCGTTTCTATTCTCAGCCTATGACTCACTGGAGTGTCCCCAAAAGCATTTGTTTTGCCCTGAAGTCACTATAAGCAAAAGGAGGTATTTATTAGTGAGTGTGAACAATATCCACATGTTTCCCTTCTCTATCTCTAACCCCCAAATCCATTGTGTTTGGCTCAGCAGCTCTTGAAAAGTGGGTGAGTCATTAACATTTTTAAAAAGATTTAAATTATTTATTTGAGAGAGAGAGAGAGAGAGAGAGCTCGCACATGAGTGGTGGGGTGGGGCCGGGGTGGGGAAGGAGGGGGAAGCAGACTCCCCACTGAGCAGGGAGCCTGACACCAGGCTCTATCCCAGGACCCTGAGATCATGACCTGAGCTGAAGGGAGATGCTTAACCCAGACACTTACCTGACTGAGCCACCCTGGCACCCCAAGTCATTAACGTTTTTGAGCTGTACTCAGATTACTCCGGGGTCTTAACTCTATGTGGATCTCTGGGAAGAGTGAAGTCACCACCCTCTGAGTATAGACTGGATATGAACCTAAATTTGGCATAGCTCCCATGAGCATCGGAATAGACCACAGCTATTAGAGCTAATATTCCTTTGTGTACAGAGCTGGTGTTCAATAAGTGTATACGTTACTGAGTAGCTGGTGCCTTCCGTGGTCCTGGAATTTCCAACAATCCGGGAGCTTAAGGGTCAATGCCAGGCCCAGCTGCAGGACTTATATCCGTTCTGATTGGTTTTGATTGGCTGGTGCCCTGGTCAAAGATTTTTAATATTACCTCTGCATATGCATCCTCTTGTTATATATCATATGATCCATTTAATCTCTTGCTTCTATTCTAATTGAATGAGAACCTAAAAAAAAAAAAAAAAGAAATCCATCTGTCCTTTCAGCTTAAATTTATATCCCCAAAACCATGTAAGGAAAGGTGTTAAAGCCCAGTGTAAACTCTGGAGTTTTATTTATTTTTTATTTTTTATTTTTTAAAGATTTTATTTATTTATTCATGATAGTCACACAGAGAGAGAGAGAGAGAGGCAGAGACACAGGCAGAGGGAGAAGCAGGCTCCATGCAGGGAGCCTGACGTGGGACTCGATCCCGGGTCTCCAGGATCGCGCCCTGGGCCAAAGGCAGGCGCCAAACCACTGCGCCACCCAGGGATCCCAACTCTGGAGTTTTAAATAACTCCCCTAATAAAAAATCTTTTGTGATAGGGGCAATGTGTGTCTGAAAGGCATTTTTTTTTTTCTGGCTTATAACTGCTTCTATGTAAGACTTCTCTCCTAAAATATTGATATTAATTGTACCATCAGAAAAAAGTAACATTGCAAAAGTCAGATTGTAAAGTTATTTCCTTTCAGTGTTGAGGGTTGGGAGGACAAGATGTGCAAGGTGGCACCACAGATTGAGGTGGCACTCCCAGCTCACACCTCATTGGCCATAATGTTGTAAACGGTGTGAGGCTCTCTGGCTGGTCCAGGGTTGGTGCCTCTGGCGCCAGACCCAGGGCCTGGCACAGGGAATTGTCTTCATGGTAGAAAATTTCAGATACATACTGAGGGAAAGAGAGTGGAGTCTACTCACTGACACCCCCTACCGGCCTGGGATTTTTTTCCTTGTAACTTTCTACTTTGTAATTTCAAGCACATCAAAGAGTTCTAATAGTGTGGGGAACTCCTTTATGCTCTATGCAGACTCAACAGTTTATATCTTGTCCCCTTCACTCGATCATATTCTGTATGGGTATGTGTACACATCTATGTGTGTATTATTTTTCTGAGCTGTTTGAGAAACTCTGCAGACATCGCGCCCTTTATCTCTCAATACTTTAGCATGTATTTCCTGAGAATAAGAATATAATCACAATACAGTTATCAACACCAGGAATTTAACCTTGATATGATCTCATCCGCGGTGAAAAGACAGAGGTCATTAGATTAGGTCTCCTAGTAATATCTCAGAGCTTTCTTTTTTCCTTTGGACCGGGTTGAAGCAAATTTCAGACACTTGGATCTGTAAATATCCAAGTATTGAGGATTAGTTGGGGTAATTCTGACTATGTTGTCTGCATGGAAATGGAGGGGACCACTGTTCCCCTACTACCTTGCCTTCAGCTCCTTGGGGGAAAACAGCATTGAGAGGCTGAAAAATAAGAAGCAGGCATAGGTAATGGGCCTGTCTGTTCTTCTCCGTTTGGTCTGTGGACTGTCTGAATTGGGGTCATCGGGGTTTTACCCAGACCTACAAAACCAGAGCCTTTGGGAGCGGGCCCCTGAGATCTGCCTTTACAGGCACCGAAGGTCGCTCTTAGACCCTTTGGGTCCGAGGTGCTGTCCCAGGGGGCAGGTGGCCTGGGAGTGACCCTGCGTTCCCTGCAGTTTAACATCACATGCTCCCAGCTCAGATTGTCCTATGGTTCCCTCTTGTATTGCTTGAAATTCCACCAGCCCAAGATTCCTTAGGTTGATAAGAGGCAGCATTTTAGGAATGTGAGTAGCTTGCAGGCACCTCCCCTTAGAAATCCACATGTTCCTGCGAATTGCTTTCAACACACACCTTCCTTTTTTTTTTTTTTTTTTTTCAACAACACACATCTTCTAACACGGGTCTGACAGCGTGTTCGATTGTGGTTTCTCTGCAGGGAGGAGAGTAGAGAGGAAAGAAGACGGGATATCGGACCTGGAAGGCTTGGTATTGGGAGCGAGGATAGCTGTTTGGATTAGATGCCTGGGGTAGAAGCTATTTGAAAGAGATAAAAACCAAAACAAGACAAAACAAAAAAACCTCTAGAGAAAGCCTCCATCAGCCCTACGTAGACACCCTCACCTGCAAGGGAGAGTGCCCAAGCCTCCTTTCGTGGGCACTGCTGTGAGGACTCATTTTGGTGCAACAGCTGCCTGCCCAGCGTCAGTACCCTACATTCCCATCTCCACCCCATGCACCAGTCCACCATCGCTCCCAGAACCAACAGGGACATCGAGGCTAGAAATCCGTTGGAAAGTTACGTCTGGTCTAGCACAGTCGTTCATTCCACATACAGAGGCTGCTAGAGCCCCTGCTCCAAGGCCCCTTTCACCTCTGAGGGTCAGTGGCTTTACTGTCATCTCCATTTCCCGAAGAGCACACACTTCTCATGATGCCCCTGCTCCTCAGGGTTGGAAGTGCATCTGTCCTGGGGCAAGACATTTTGGGGGACATCTGGGACCCAAGCTCCTCTGCCCCCCTGAGATAAATGCCCTTTATAAACATTTCTGACATACCAACAAATGAGAAGAATGGGAAGCCACTGGGCTCGAGATATTAACAGCACACCTGAAGGGACTGAGAATTAATCCTAACCTGCATCCTATAAACAAGGCTGCATGCCCTGGGTGGTCTTACTGGCCTGGCTGGGCCGCCGTAGGGGTGTGTGTTATGACAAGAGCCAGTGACCACCCTCACCGAGGACAATAATCCAGGTGGCTACATCAGTTCCTCCTCCATGGAGTCTTCCCTTTCCCCTCTCTTAGAAAGGAGAGGCACTTTCCAAAATCTTTTAGTGTGTTTCTCAGGCTATAGCCTGTGTTTGTTTACCTCAGGGCTCATTCAGCCTTCCATAGGGGGACCCCCTGGGTTTCTCACATGCAGTGATGCCAGTGCAAAGAGGCAGGCAGAGAGCCTTCGAAACTCTGCTGGCCCTGCTTCTAAAGACTGGAGTCTTCATAGGGAAGAAATACAAAACACTAAAAGCAAAGCTGTCCTTGGCTCTGTGCCCAGAGAGCACCTGATGTATGGCAGTGACCACTGGGGGAACAGAGGCCCAGGCTGGCTTCCCAGGCCTCCTGGGGCTGCCAGATGCTTTTGCAGTCTAAAGGTTGGAGGGAAGATTTTGGACTCAAATGAAATAAATTTTAGCTAAAGGGCTAATCTCCCTTAAGTGTCCCCGCCCAGGGCCATTCTTAGTGGATATTAATTGGGTTTTTGAAAAAAAGTATTTTGAAGTGCAAAAGTGGTTCTCCAGGCACCCTTGTGGTGATGCTGAATATGTACATTGGTGGGGCTTTTTTTAAAGATTTTATTTATTCATGAGACACACAGAGGCAGAGACATAGGCAGAGGGAGAAGCAGGCTCCCCACAGGGACCTCGATGCGGAACTCGATCCCAGGACCCCGGAATCACAACCTGAACCAAAGACAGATGCTCAACTGCTAAGCCACCCAGGTGTCCCTACTTTGGTGTTTTTATCGGTGCTCAAATTTAGGAGCCGTGAGGGAGCACTTTTGGGATGCCCTTCTCTGTACCTGCTTGGAGACAGGAAGGTTGAGAGATGTTAGATATCGAGTTAAATTCTACTTTCCACACATGTGGGGATGTGTGCCTAGGGTGGGCCAGGTGCTATAGGAATATACAAGTGAGCCAGGTAGAAGGTAGAAGCAGACCTCCGCTGGGCAGGGAGCCTGACTCGGGGCTCGATCCCCAGACTCCGGGATCATGACCTGAATGGAAGGCAGAAGCTTCACTGACTGAGCCACCCAGATACCTCATTATTTCACAACTAATTTAGAGAGAAAACTTGACCCAATGAATTCATTTGGTGGCAAAATTTTACCTAAACTATTTAGTGTGAATATTCATATTCATGTATTTGATGACAGAACCATTATGTGCCTTTGTACTCTATTACTTTTCAAAAATCTGAAAAATTCTGAATTTTGAAGCATATGATTTGATGAGACTGTGGTTGTGGCCTGGTATCATCTGTATTTTGTATTTGAGGAAGTAAAATGTAGGGAGGACTCATTTGCTCAAGATCACAGAGTTGGTAAGGAGTGGTCAGGGCTTGCATGGAGGTCCGTCTGACACCTGTGTCCTGCTGGCCACCCCCAGGGCACACACCCTTGAGGGCCAGTGACTTCCTACACAGCTGTGATTTGGACACCAGACATGTGCACAGCTCTGGAGTGGGAATGGGTTGGGATAGCATTGCGCACGGGTACACCCCTGGTGGTGGAGATCTGCCCTCTAGGTGACGGTGACAGGGATACGAGTGTTGACCTCTCCCTTTGGCCTGGGCTCAGCCACCTTCACTCTGGTGGTAGTCAGGTACTATTTAACAGGACATGATGATTTTGTGCCTCTCTGTCTATAAGAGCGCTCTTGCTTGTCAAAAAGCTACCCCCTGGTTATTTCTTATAGCTCCTTTCCCCAATTCTTCATCCTTTTCTCATCTTATTCCCATCACTGGCCTCTGGTCTGTAATCCCTAAGGTCTCTTAGACCAGCAGGAAAGATGGAAAGATACTTATCAATGATTCTGGAGTTTTGTAGGTCAGAGTTAGAGTCTGTCTAATGTGTAGGCAGTAAGTAGGTAGCCAATGGTGAGAAATGATTTTAAGGACACAGGCCTTAAGTGGCCCTCAGATTACCTTCCTCAGCTGTCCTAGCAATTGGAGCAGAGTTCTGGGCTGGGGCTGGATGGTTCAGGGGTTTCATGAGCCTCTAAAATAGATTTTGTGCATGTTGGTATTTTTCTTCCGTTGGATTCCTAGGAGAGCCTGTGACTATAAAAAGGATAAGTGCTGCTGGTCCAGAGTGAGCCACATTAAACGTGCCAGCATTTTCTAAAAGGATAAACAATAAATGAATATTTATTTATATATCATCATCCATTATCCCCTAGTGTATCTATAGGCAATATAATCATTTTTGTGCTTTTTTTTAAATAAATAAGATCATTAAGCTTTGATAGGATGAAGGGAAAACTTGGGAGCTTCTGGGTTAAGTTGGTCTTTATGGGGTAGGTCTTAATGGAGTTCCTCCCATATGAGCGATCCACTTGGGTTGTGGGACAGCCTGAGGACAAAAAGTGAAGGATGTTTTTAATCTTTTTATGTAATTCACAATTTTGCCATAGTGTCCTCATTGTGAGGGGAGTAGTGATGGCACTGCTGAGGGCCTCTCTCTGCCTCTGCTTAGCTCTGCTTGTTCAAAACACTCTGGTGATAAAAATCCTCAGGAGCCAGTGGATTAGTTCCTCATGGCTGCTGTAACACATTATTGCAAAGTTAACAACTTAGAGTAACACAAAATTTATTATCTTATTGTTCTGTAGATTAGTGGTCTGATGCAGGCCTTACTGGGCTAAAATCAAGGTGTCCACAGGGCTACATTCCTTTCAGAAGCCTGTGGGGGAGAATCTGTGTCCTTGCCTTTCCTGGCTTCTAGGCTGCCTGCATGCCTTGGCTCGTAGCCCCTTGCTCCACCTTCAAAGCCAGCCTTTATCCTTGACTCAGCAGCTTGAGTCCTTCTCACATAGAAGCACCCTGACCTGCTTCTCTTCCACTTTTGGGGACCCTTGTAATTACTTTGGACCTACTTGGATAATCCAGGATAATCTTGTCATCTTTAAAGTCAGCTGATTAGTAACCTTAATTCCACCTGCAACCTTACTTCCGCTTTACTATGTAATGTAACATATTCACAGGTACCAGGAAGCCATTATTCTGCCTACCACTCCCAGACACCAAAGAAAACTAACCTGGGTTAATTTCTATGATTATTATAGGCACCACCTGGACAGAAATTGTATTTGACCTTCCTTTGAGGAGGACTTGTCCTTTGATGGGCATATCAAAGGGTCATTGAAGTTCACGTTCTCTCCTTATCCTCCCCTTCCTGTGGATGGTCTGGCTATCTCACAGATTACGGCCCACTTGCCAAGAACAGCTCAGGGCGTGTAACCCTTCTAGGGACCTTCCAAAGGACATCTGCCAATGCTAACATTTGACCATCCAGCCCCAGTCCCTGGGGTGACATACGTTAGTAAAAATTGGCTGGAGCCAGTTTAGGGTCTTTTATTTTTTTTAAAGATTTTATTTTATTTTTCAATTATTCACGAGAGACACACAGAGAGAGGCAGAGACATAGGCAGAGAGAGACACAGGCTCCATGCAGGAGCTTGATGTGGGACTTGAATCCAGGACCCCTGGATCATGCCCTGAGCCAAAGGCAGACGCTCAACCGCTAAGCCACCCAGGCATCCCCAGTTTAGGGTCTTAAAACCATCAGCTTAAAAAAAAAAAATTGGTGGCTCGGCGGTTTAGTGCTGTCTTCAGCCCAGGGTGTGATCCTGGAGACCCAGGATCGAGTCCCACGTGGGGCTCCCTGCATGGAGCCTGCTTCTCCCTCTGCCCCTCTCTCATTCTCTCTCTCTCTCTCTCCTCTCTGTGTTTCTCTTGAATAAAATCTTAAAAAAAAAATTGGTGGTGTGGGTACAGAGATTCTTGACCTGCCTGGAATATTCTTTATGATTGTGTGTACAGTATATATGAAGAGGTGAGAGGACAGAGATGGGAAAACAGCACACCCAACAAAGACAAGAGCAGCAGAAACAGGTGCAAAATTATGCCAGAAAATACAGAGAGGAAAAGAGCCCCTGGTAATTTTATCTGTGAGTCACATAAAAATGATAGTAAGACCTTGGGAGAGGTAGTGAGTTTCAAGGGAACAAGTGTCAGCTTTGGTGGGAGGTGGGGAGGAGACATTATTGGCTAATTGCATGGATTAGGGGCTTTTATTTATTTTGTTTTGGGTTGGTTTCAAACACTTGCTGAGAAAGCATCCCTTACTGTGAACCTTCATGAAGCACTGAGTTTGGGGATGGGGAAGATAGGGAGAGGTGACCGGGAAGTTTTCCCAGAAGCAGGACCAGCTACATAATTTACAGGGTGCTGTGTAAAATGAAAATACAAGGGCCCACGTTCAATACTTATTAAGAATTTTAAGGGATCCCTGGGTGGCGCAGCGGTTTGGCGCCTGCCTTTGGCCCAGGGCGCGATCCTGGAGACCCGAGATCGAATCCCACGTCGGGCTCCCTGCATGGAGCCTGCTTCTCCCTCTGCCTGTGTCTCTGCCTCTCTCTCTCTCTCTCTCTGTGTGACTGTCATAAATTTTTAAAAAATTAAAAATTAAAAAGAAAAAAAGAATTTTAAGATGGAAATGGCCAAGTATTTTTTTTAATTTTTTTATTTATTTATGATAAATAAATATCCCTGCAAGGCAGATCCCAGCCAGGTCCAAGGGACTCAGGGAGTGGACAGGGGAGAGAAGCCATGGGAGAGGAAAAACAGATGACCCCAGGCCAGTGGATTTGGAGGATGGCCACAAACTCATCCCTACCAGTGCTTGCCACCCCTTTCCCAGCAGTCAGTTTACTGGCAGTGCTGGCAGGAGGCAGAAACAATTGCTTTGTCTCTCATCTCTTCTGCCCGCCGTGGCCTCGCTGAGCCTGAGATGCTAATGAACAGTCAAGAGACAGGCTGTAGGTGAGAAGGAAGGAACCAAGGATCCAGACTCTTTGGCCTTGAGAATTTGGAATGTGCCAAAGGAAATATTGGCTGCTGCGGAGAGCTGGCCCACCATGAGCCCAGGTGACCAGGCCACACCAGGGGTATTTAGGACATGGGTTTAGTGACCCCACCCACACCCCCCGCACTAGCCATCTGTAAAGCTGTGCCTACACTTGAATGACAAATTCTTCTTCTCACTATTAATTGGAATTCTGGGAGGACAGAGTAGGTAGAGAAGTGGGGAGGGTAGGAGAGAAGCAAAATAAGAAGACTGGGTCTAGTTGAGAGTCTCCTCAAGCAATACATTTCTTTTTATTATTATTATTATTATTATTATTATTATTATTATTATTATTTTACTTATTTATTCATGAGAGACACACAGAGAGAGAGAGGCAGAAACACAGGTAGAGGGAGAAGTAGGCTCCATGCAGGGAGCCCGATGTGGGATTCGATCCTGGGTCTCCAGGATGATGCCCTGGGCTGAAGGCAGGCGCTAAACCGTTGAGCCATCCAGGCTGCCTGCAATAGTTTCTTTTATCTACTAGGAGAAGCAAAGGGTAGAGGGAGTGCCTGAGACCACTCTTTTTCTCTCCAAAGAATTTTCTTTTACATCTCATAAATTAGGTAGTATTTGTTCATTCTAGATAGCCTAGGAAATACAAAAATGCAAAAGAAAAAAAGTCACCCGTATCTCCCCATTTTAGAGATGCCTACTGTGAACATTTTGGACTGTATCCTTCCAGACTTTTTTTTTTTTTATCTTTGATAGTCACAGAGAGAGAGAGAGAGAGAGGCAGACGCTGGCAGAGGGAGAAGCAGGCTCCATGCACCGGGAGCCCGACGTGGGATTCGATCCCAGGTCTCCAGGATTGCGCCCTGGGTCAAAGGCAGGCGCCAAACTGCTGCGCCACCCAGGGATCCCTAGACTTTTTTTTCTCAATGCAGAACTGTAGTCTCACTCTGCAGTTATACTATAATCCTCTTTTGTTACCAGCTTCTTTCACTTGTTGACAGGCCATAGACATATTTTGTGCCTGTAGATGTGGATCACAGATCGTTTTAAATGGCATATGATATTCTGAAGTTTGGATGTACTTATCTCCCCTATGTTGGAAAATTAGGTAATCCTCTTGGTGAAGTTGTTCCTCTTATCAACAACTTCATGTACATCCCCAATTTCCTCAGAATAAAACTCCACATGGATTTCCATAGGTTCCATTTCTGTGTGCATTTTTAAGGTTGTAGACCAGTGGATCTCAATCAGGGTGACCCCTCCTTCACAGGGGGGCTTTTAGTAATGTCTAGAGACATTGTTGGATGTCATAGCCAGAGGGGAGGTTGCCACTATAATCTAGTAGGTGGAAACGGGGTACTACAATTACAGGACAGTCTCCCACAAAAGAATTATCGAGTCCAAAATGTGAGTTAGCACCCAGGTTGAGAAACTCTGCTTTAGACACATTATTTCCCCCAGCTCTACTGAGATACAACGGCTACATAATATTGTATAAGTTTAAGGTATACAGTGTTGATCTGATACATTTATATATTGCAGAATGATTATCACCGTAGCATTAGCTAACACTTCCATCCTGTTACCTAGTTGCTATTTCTTTTTGTGGGGGGAGAACGCTGGAGATCTGTTCTCAGCAATTTTGAAGTATATTGATACAGTCTTATTGACTATAATCACTGTAGGTACATTAGATCTCCAGAACTTACTAATGTTATAATAACTGAAAGTATGTGCCTTTTGACCAATATCTCCCCGTTCCCCTAAGCTCCAGCTCCTGGTAACACCACTTTAGTGTCTGTTTTTCTGAGCTCTGACTTATTTCACTTAGCATCATGCTCTGAAGGTCCATCCAATTTGTCTCAAACAGCGGGATTTTCTCCTTTGTCATGGCTGAGTAATCTTCCATCACACACACAGATATGTTTATTCTTGGTAATATTTGTGGTGCTGGAGTATCTAAGTCTTGAAAGAAAATGAGGTCTAGGTATTCAGTTTAACTGGCGCTCAACCAAAGTCAGCCCAGCCCCATCCTGTCTTTCACTTGGAGAAGGGCTTGAGTGCTTAAGCTGTTTAGAGTTGAGAAGTGACTAATATGAGCCACTTGGAGCCTGGCCTTGCATCCAAGAGAGAAGGAGGGGCACCCTGAGAGGAGGTGTAGAACAGACAGAAAAGCAGAAAGGGAAGAAATGGGGTAGGGGTGGTGCAGTGCTGGACAATGCAATCCTTGTTGCAATGAAAAGAGAATTGTATGCAGCTCTTTAGGGACCTGAAGGCACTAAGGACCCAGGGAGAACACAGGCCTTTGCAGAGGGCGGAAGGAGGGCGCAGCTCAGAGAGTCTATTGTCTCGCCTGAAGCAAGTCTAGGGAGTGTGAGGTCTTGTGTCCAGGGGATGCTGACCATGACCAGGGCCCCACCTCATCAGAAATGAAACACATCAGTGCCCCGCACACCGTATGTTATAGAGCTGTGAGATCCGAAATGTTGCCCTATCTTTGAAGTCCCTTTTTCAGGTAAATCTATGACACTTACTGACACTGGCTACTTCATTTATTCATCTTTGGAAAGTGTTACAGTCATTCATTCATATACAAATATTTGCCAAGCACTTACTAGATGTCGGTTCCAGGAGAGGCGATGAATGAGATAGACACAGTCCCTGCCCTCATGGAGCATAGAACCTCGAGCAATTTGTACCAAGCAGGACAAATGTTCTGAAGAGGAACCTACAGGGTGCTGTGGAGCACAGAGTGGGAGCACCTCATCCAATTGAGGTATGGGAAAGGGTGGAAGGGGCTGATGTCAGGAAAACTCCTCAGTCAGGAACTGAAGGCCAATTGGAGTTGGCCCAAAGCAGAGCAATATAGACTTTTATCTGGAAATCTTTGAAAACACAAAATGTTCCGGCCTCCCCAAGGCCATTACAATGTGGTCCTCCAGGAAAGAATGCAATTGGACTAAATATGCCTTCAAAATATCAAAGTCCTTTCCAGGCATCTTTTTATCAGTATGAATACCTCCATCCTATAGAAAAGTGAGTAGAATAATACAGCAAATACCTTTCCTGCCAATGCCCTGGTCCAAGGCACCCTGGCTGATTGTCCTGCAAGACCTGTCCACTATTGCGCTCACCCCTTTCAGCCTCTTCTTGACATGACATCCAGAGTGGCCCTGTTACAATGTAACTCTGATCTTGTCTCTTCTCTGCTCAAAACCCTCCTACTGCTGCCATCTCCCTCAGCCTTGGGCTGGTCCTACCTGATGCCCCTCCCTGCCTGTGCCTCTCAGGATTCTGATCTGCCTCATCCCACTGACCTTGCTGGTGTCCTGTAGGCACACTGGGTGCAGCCCCCATAAAGCCTATTTCCTCTGCCTGGGACACGCCTCTTCTGGGTAGTGACAAGGCTTGCTTCTTTCCCACGTTGAAGTTTTGACTCAACTGTCACCTTCTCAGTGAGGTCTTTCTGGAAGACCGTGGAGGTAGGCAGAAAAATGCCCTCCCTCTCATGTCCACATCCTAATCCCCGGGATCTGTGACTATGTTCCCTTGCAGAGCCAATGGCACTTTGCAGATGTGGCTAAGTTGAGGGTCTTGAGATGAAGAGACTATCCTGGATTGTGTGGGTGGATCCAGTGTGGTCACACAGGTCCTTAAAAGTGAAAGAGAGAGAGAGATTCAATATGAGAAGGATTCAACCTGTTGGTGCTGGCTTTTAAGATGGAGGAAGGACTATGGCAACCTCAAGAAGCTGGAAAGGGGGCAGCCCGGGTGGCTCAGTGGTTTAGCACCGCCTTCAGCCCAGGGCCTGATCCTGGAGACCTGGGATCCAGTCCCACGTCAGGCTCCCACATGGAGCTGCTTTTGCCTTTGCCTGTGTCTCTGCCACTTTCTGTCTCTCTCTCTCTCTCTCTCTCTGTGTGTGTGTGTGTGTGTGTGTGTGTGTGTGTGTGTCTCTCATGAATAAATTCATGATTCTCCCCTAGAGACTCCAGGAGGCACACAATCCTACCAGCACACTGACTGTAACTCAGTGAGACCATGTTGGACTCTAACCTACAGAAATATAAGATAATACATCTGTGTTGTTTTATTTTTATTTTTTAAAAAAAGATTTTATTTATTTATTCATGAGAGACACAGAGAGAGAGGCACAGACACAGGCAGAGGGAGAAGCAGGCTCCATGCAGGGAGCCGGATGTGGGACTCGATCCCAGGTCTCCAGGATCACACCCTGGACTGAAGGTGCGCTAAACCGCTGAGCCACCCGGGCTGCCCTCTGTGTTGTTTTAAACCACTATTTTGTGGCAACAACAGGAAACTGTTGTAATCATTGTATTTAAAGTTGTACCCCAGTCTGCACCCCATCATCTCTTATCCCCTATCATTGCTTTATTTTTCTCCCTAGCACTTTTTACCAGTGAGCCTATACTTATTTTGTTTGTTTTTTAATTTTTTTAAATTTATTTATGATAGGCACACAGTGAGAGAGAGAGAGAGAGAGAGAGGCAGAGACACAGGCAGAGGGAGAAGCAGGCTCCATGCACCGGGAGCCCGACGTGGGATTCGATCCCGGGTCTCCAGGATTGCGCCCTGGGCCAAAGGCAGGCGCCAAACCGCTGCGCCACCCAGGGATCCCTATTTTGTTTATTGTTTATCCTACTACCTCCACTTTTAAGAATGTAAGCTCCATGAGGGCAAGAGTTTCTCTCTCTTTTGTTTACTATTGAGTTCTAGAATAGTGCCTAGCACACAGGTGTTCAATAACAATTTGCTGAATGAATTAATCCTTTATTTAAAAAGATTTTATTTATTTATTCATGGAAGACACAGAGAGGGAGAGGCAGAGACACAGGCAGAGGGAGAAGCAGGCTCCATGCAGGGAGCCCGACGTGGGACTCAATCCTGGGTCTCCAGGATCGCGCCCTGGGCCGAAGGCGGCGCTAAACTGCTGAGCCACCCGGGCTGCCCTGAATGAATCCTTATACCCAACACTGAGTTTTGTCATGCCTTCATTTCTTAATTCAACCAGCTTTGCTCATGACAGGAACATGATGGGAACTAAGAGGTAGTCAAGATAGATCCTTGCCTGTGAGAGGATAACTTGGGAGAGAGACAGACACACAAATGTCCATAATAAAAGATAGTAAGTGTTATAGTTGAGTGACCTACTGCCTACTGGCAGTCTCTAGAAGCAAGTTCAACCGATTGTTTCCAGAACAGTGGAGGAAAGGCACAGGGAACACCTGACGGTGGGTTCATGAAGAAAGGACCAGCATTCCAGATATGAGGAATGGCATGAGGAGAGGCGTGGTGGTGAGAAGGCTTCGTGGGTTTAGGCAGTGATGAGTGGTTCAGTTTGGTTCTGGGGAAGAGGTGTGGTGTAAAGTGGAACTGGAAAAGTAGAGCACATCACGCTAAAGAATTTGGATCTGATCTTAAGAACGGGATCCTTGATGCTGTGAAGAATGAGAACCACTGAAGGAGTTTAAGCAGTGGAGACATATGATAAGATTAACAAAGATAGGTATGGTGCTAATGTGGAAGAGGACCATACAGCGGATGGAAAGTGGAAGGAGGAATACTAGCTAGGAGTTGTGCTGAATATCTTCTGTTTGTCCCTCTAGATCTGCTCTCCATCCTTCCCCACCCTGCTTTAAGCCCTGGAGACTGACTTGGATGGACTGTAGCAGGGGTTCCTTGGCCCTTGGGCTTCTGCTACATCCGTGCAATTTCAGAGACCCAGAGGGAAGGAAAGGAGGCAGGGTACTTATTCCTGTGGCTCCCTCTCTGCTGAACTGCAGGATGGCTGAGGCCATGGCCCTTCTTGTAAGACGACAGCCCCCATCAGGCAGCTCCTCTCCTGGGCTACATAGCCCATGCCCTTTGTTAGGCTGCAGTGGCTTCCTGCCTTGCTAGTCCTTATGGTGCTTCAGCACTCTCTTTGGCTTTCCTGGCCCTGCCCACACCTTTGTCATTTTAGTCACCCCTCTTTTTTTTTTTTTTTTTTTAAAGATTTTGTTTATTTATTCATGAAAGACAGAGAGAGAGAGAGGCTCAGGCAAAGACAAGCTCCTCAAAGAGCAGGGAACCTGATACAGGGCTCCATCCCAGGACCCTGGGATCATGACCTGAGCTTAAGGCAGATGCCCAGCTGACTGAGCCACCCAGGCACCCCTTAGTCACCGCTTTAAAGTGCACCCTATGTTTCCTGCTGGGAAACTGACTGGCTTACAAGTCTGATTCAACAATCCAAGCAGGAGATCAATAGAGCCAGAGGAATTGCAATGGTAACGAGAGTGGGGAAGAGGAAGGACTTCAAAATTCCAGCTTCCTTTTGTTGAACACCTACCATGTCCTGGGTACTGTTCTAAGTGTTTTACATATTAACTCTTTAGCCCTTACAAAATGCCTTTGATGTTGGTTGCCATATATCAGCCCTATTTTACAGATAAGGAAACTGAGACCCAGAGAGGTTGAAAAAGTCGCCTAAGTTTAAATAGGACAGATCGGCTGTAGCACCCTTCATCTTTCTACTGGTCGCTCTTTGGTCCTGTTCATTCTTTCTGTTCAGGAATGATAGAAGAAGAGAAGATGGGTCTGAGGTTCTCAGTTTAGGCAGTTGGAGGATGGTCAGGCTATGAACTGAGAAAAGAATGACAGGAAAGGGAAGAGCTTTGGTCAGGAGACTTGAGTTCTGAAGTATGAAGATGATATTTTCCACTGAAGTGGAAGATGCCTCCTTTGAGACATCCTGACCTGAGGGAATTGTTTTGACTTTGCTGGCAAAATTGAACCAAGCTCATAAAGGAGGCCCAGCAAATCCCCTGAGGTCAGAGAATTGGGGATAGCTGACCTTTATGCTCCTCACGTCACCCATTCACTGCCTGCTTCCACACCAGAAAGTACACCTCATCCCATAGGCTACATGACAGAGGCTGGGCTTCCCTTAGAGCAGGACAAGTCACCCAGGGTTACTGGTCTTCTATTATAAGTCCGGAGTGGCTTGTCTCCTTGGGGCTACCTTGCATGGTTTGGGGTTTGCCTTCAGGGAGAAGGAGAGATTAGCCATCTGCTCCATGGGAACCTTCAACTTTATAGCCTGAAGCCAAGATCTGTAAAGTGATTGTTTTTATCAAGTCTGAATCTAGACCTTCTGTCCACCTTCACTGGGCCTCATTTGACAAGTGCTCCAAGATGAATACTGGGAGCCCTGAGACACCTGAGATGGTGTCTTGAAGAGCTTGCCTCAGGAGAACAGCCTTAGGGAAGAAAGGTTGGGGAAGGCACTTGCCTTCATCAGAAGCAACTGAAGGAAGGTGGTTGAATTAGACTATTTCCATGATAAGTAACGAAACCAAAACAAAACAAACAAAAAAAAAAATGTTAGCAGAAAGGCATGTATTTGCTCAAGTAGCTGGGAAGGTGTCATAGGAGAGATGGAATAGCTTTAGGAACCAAGACTTAGAACCCTGGAACTCCAGCCTTGAGGCCGCCAAGCCCCCTAACATCTCACAGCTTTGGTTGTTTCTGCTTGATTTCATCCTGCAGGCAGGTACTCTCTGTGTGGTGGGAAAGATGGCCCCAGCTTGCATCTGCTTATCAATATAAGCACAAAGTGAAATCATTCTCTCAGAGGTTATGTTTCATTCCCAGGGAAGGGCTCTGATTGCCATTGTAGGGTCATGTGGTTGAATGAAAAAAAAAAATTGGCCACAACATGTTGCACTCATCCCACTGAGAATTAAGAGTCTATTTCTCTACCTCTTACGTCTGGCCATGGCCATGTGACTTGCTTTGGCCAATTGGTAATATGTATGACACAAGCAGAGGTTTGAAAAGTGTTTATGCATTGGAATTAGGCTTTCATTATTGGGAGCCTCTCTGCCTCCATGTGAGGAAGCAGTCTAGCCTGTTAAAAAATGAGACTTCACATGGAGAGAGAGACCTAGACATCCACAGACATCTGTGCCTGCAGAGAAACAGGCAGAGGGAGAAACAGGCTCCATGCAGGGAGCCCGATGTGGGACTCGATCCCAGGACTCCAAGATCATGTCCTGAGCCGAAGGCAGGTGCTAAACCACTGAGCCACCCAGGGATCCCGAGTGGTGGCATTCTAAACCATCTAAGACCAAGAAGACCCACCCAGACACCCCCCAGAATTGTGAGAAATGATAAATTGTTGTTTTAAGCTGCCGAGTTTTGGGGAGGATGGCCTGTTAAGCTATCAAAGCTGATACAGGTGAGAGACTTGCTCAGGTATTCTTGATGAAAGTGTGTGTGTGGAGGGGGGTGGGGCAGCAGTTGGTCAGGCTTGGGTCAAGAACCTATGGCCAAGAAACTGCCCTGGCACCAAAGACAGATTGTGGGAAAGCTTGCCAGGCAGACTCAGAGGATGCCTGCCACTGTCCACTATAGTGATGCGTGAACTGAAAAGGCCACAGTGTCCTCCTTTTTTTTTTTTTTTAAGATTTTATTTATTTATTCATGAGAGACACAGAGAGAGAGAGAGGCAGAGACACAGGCAGAGGGAGAAACAGGCTCCATGCAGGAAGCCCGACGTGGGACTTGATCCTGGGCCTCCAGGATCACACCCTGGGCTGAAGGCGGTGCTAAACCGCAGAGCCACCTGGGCTGCCCGCCTCAGTGTCTTCCAACCTGTTTTTTCTTCTGTATTCTCAGTCTTGGTTAACAGTACCATCATCCACCCGGACACTCAAGCCAAAACTCTGGGTATCATCCTAGACTCCTACCCTTCCCTCAACTTTCACCTTTGGTCACTACATTCTGCTGATTTTACCATTCAAATATCTTTTGATTGTATCCCTGGAAATTCTTGCATTCCTCAAGACTCAGACTGGACTTTACCTTCCTAGGAAACTTTCCTAAAACCCCAAGTGGGGCTAAGTAACCTTCCCCAATGCATACTTGTGCTTTATATCTTAACTCCTTAGGTGGCTGCTGTTTATTATGGGCAGTCTGCCTCTCTGGACTGGAAGCTTTCTGAGGCTAGGAACTGTGTCCCACTCATAGGATGTGGCAGGATGTGGTAGTGAGCATGCAATACAACTCCGGTGTGGAACTGAACCGAAATGCTCTGATGCAGCCTTTTTTTTTTTTTTTTCTTATGTATTGACTTACTCAGACTCCAGAAAGAAGAATGACCTCAAAACTTTTTGTCTCTGAGGGATTTGAGGGGAGAAGCTGATCAGTAGTGGGCTGCCAATTAATGAAGAAATTCAGGAAGCATAATGTTGAGACAGGCATGGGTGTCTTGCAGTCCGATGGGGGTAGGTTTGAAAATTAGCTCCTCTCCAGCCTCCCCAAACTGTGTAATTTGGAGCAAGACGTTTACTTTTCTGAGCCACTTGTCCCCATATCCACAAAAATTGGGTAATTATATTTTTCTTATGGGGTTGCTATGAAAGTCAAACAAGGTAACAGCTGAACATCCAAAACATAGCTATACCTCTGTTATACTTTAGTGAAGCTTAGTTTATTTTCTTTCCCTCTTGAAATGGCACCTGCCATTGCAGTGTGCTCCCCAGAAGCTGAGACTGAAAGAAGAATCTGAGTTGCAAGTAGTTTATTTGGGAAGAAAACCCAAGGATGGGAGGTAAGTGAGATAGGAATGAGAAAGGAGTTAACCCAGGGTATATTAATAAATTGACTACCACTGTGCGTGGCTGGGGGTCAGCCTTTCTGGGGACATTTGGGAGATTGTGTAGATTAGAACATGCTTGAGAGGGAGAAGAAGTGGGGCATATTTATCCTCCAAACTGTCCATCACTGACTGAGGGGCCCTTTCAGGGACATTAATTCCCAGCACATCTGTTCAGCTTGCTGCACTGGGGAAAGCTCTCAGGTAGAGCATTGGAGGAGTTTGCAGTAAGAAGCCATGGGCACCCATGTGAATGGTGAGAACCAAGGGAGCACCAACCACGTCAGCTATACTACCTTTTCTCTGAAAGAATATTCTTAATTCTCATAATTCTCATATTTTTTCTCATCCTTGCTTAAACTTAGCAAATATTTTACTGAATAAGGAGGCCTGGCATTCAAATACAAGTGGCCTGCTTTCTATAATCAGTATGGATGGGTGAGATCTTTCAAAATTCAATAATTTCCTTACTATACTTTGGAAGTGTATGAGAGCAGCAGAAGAGGTGGGGTTAAGCAGACTCTCAGTTGCAAGTCTTCAGCCTATAGGGCTCTCTGGCATTCTTGCTCCAGCAGAGTAAGCGAGGACAAAAGGGGATGGGAAGAGAAAATTATGTATGGGAAAATGTCACAGATACTCTCTTTTATATTTGGATATGTCAGGAAGTTTACAATAAGGCCTTTGAGGGAAAGAGGTGCATTTTCAGTCAGGTATTGTTTTGAGCGTTTTGGTTTTGTAACTTTTGGTATTTATTTATTGCTATGATATAATTTTAAACTTGCATAAAGTTGCAAGAATAGTACAAAGAACTCTTGTATGCCTTTCACCCAGATTAACCATGTTTATGTTTTGTCTCCCTTCCCTTTCCCCCTGTAATACATGTGTCTCAATACATATTTTTTTAAACCATTCATGAGTAAGTGAGAGACATTGGGCCCCTTCACTATTAAATACTTCGACATGTATGTCCTAAGAACAAGGTTGTTCTCTTATATAACCAGAATCAATTATTTCTATTTTTAATCACTTTTGCAGTATTTTTAAGTGACTTCCTACCACAGGAAATCCTCTACAAAAAACAAACAAACAAACAAACAAACAAAACAAAACAAAAACAACCAAAACCCATGCACCAAAATGGTTTGAATTGGTGCATATTTCAGGTTTTACTCAGTGAGTTACGGAAACACAGGTTAGGGCTCACAGACCTTCTAAATTCTATTGATTTTATTTCATTCTGAAAAAAATCTGATCTATAAAGTAATGGAATATTTATGGGCCTTGGAAAACACTGCCTACTTGGTTAATATCCTTTTCCCTTAATAGTCTGCTGCAATGCAAAGGCATCTTATTAATTTATTAACCATCACATTCCTATTAAGAGGCAGTGTTAGAGCCAGTAGGGATCTTAGAGATTCTTCTAGCTCTGCTTTACAGTTAATCAAAATTGGGACCAGAAGGACATTGCCTTGACAGTCTCAGGGTGGTGGTTGGAACTGGAACCCGGGGATGCACACTGTAGTCTTGGAAGGCCCTTCAGACAGAAGGGGAGCCCATGGGCTCTTTGAAATCAGTCAGGATCCTAAGGGTGATTGGTGAGCAGGATGACCAAGATCACAGCCCTCAACCTACAGCTTCCATCAGATGGCTTGGTTTTCTCTTCTGTTTTGTGTATTGAGCTTCTGCATAAAATTTCTTGTGAAAAAGGGGCCTTCCTACTTAAAAAAAATAGGCCTAATGAGGTTTAAACATGGACTCATTATTAGCCAGCAAGTTGATTCATAGCTGGGGTGAGGACCTGACCCTTCCACCTCTGTCCAGGACATGTTCAGCTCCATCTACACATTGCTGAGCCTCCTCTCATTAATCTTGCTTGACTTCTTCTTTTCAAAGGAAAAAAAAATCATTGCCCAGAGAAACTAGGAGCAAAACTCATTTTAAAAAAAGGATTCATCTTATCAAAGGAGGACTTCATTTTTCCAAAACCCCCTCTACACCGTTCATTCTTCTTCCATATGTACCTTTATTCTTGCACTTACCGAGATTCCCATGACATGCTTCTTGAGCCAGGACCCTAATCCTATACCTCCCAGATTATTGCAGTGTCTTCATAAACATACATTTCATTACAAATAATTCACATAACTACTGCTCTGATTTATAAAGTCAGAACACTAAACTTTGGAAGCCTTACCTTCCTCCTTCACTAAAGAGCTTTACAAAAGATGACACCTTATTTTTTATTACATTATTCTTTCTAATTATTGGTCAGAGTTTTCTTCTTTATCTAATAGAGAATATCATTCCTTATTTGACTTGTTATTCTTTTTTTTTAAGATTTTATTTATTTATTCATGAGATACACACAGAGAGAGAGAGAGGCAGAGACACAGGCAGAGGGAGAAGCAGGCTCCATGCAGAAAGCCTGACAGACTCAATCCCGGGTCTCCAGGATCACACCCTGGGCTGAAGGCGGTGCTAAACTGCTGAGCCACCTGGGCTGCCCTGACTTGTTATTCTAATAGTTATTTTAGACCAAAGTTAATTTTCCTTTGTAAGATGATAGTGTTTTCAATTTGCAACACCACTACCACATACAATGGGCTTTAGCGTCAAACAGATTTTAGATTCACAGATCTGCCATAAACTACCACATGTCTCTTGGCCAGTCTTAAGTTTTTCTTGTGTGCAATTTAGAGTGATAGTTGTACTATTTATTTTATATGATTGCTATATTAAATTACAATCCATAAAGTACTAATAAGAATATCTGGTATGTAATGAGTATAATGTAATGGTATGTATTCACTAATTATTATTTTTATATAGGAGCAAGTTTTCATTAATCTCAGCCAAATAAGTGAGAAAGATCTAATCTTTAAAATATGGGGCATTTTTTGTTGTCAGATTGGTACTTGAATCATATAATATACTAGAATAACTTTTCCTTTCAAAAAGTGGATTTATGGTAGAATGCTTATGCAGCTTGCTGTGGGTAACTGGTGGAACTAGAGGGTCCTCTGTAGCATGCCAGTGGAGTTGACAGCCTGATTGTTGCTGCTAACATTCCTTTTGGTAAATTCTGCCATTATCTTGTGATATGGGATTTCAGAGTGATACCACCTTCCATGTGTTGTTAGTTTTTAGTACCCACCAAAGAATGAAGAGGAAAAGATAATGTATCAAAGACTATTTTTACAAGAATAGAAAGAGGTAAGGAAAAAGAGAAAAAGACAGATACAAGACAAAGATATGTAGAAACATGGTACCCAGAAAATCCTCTGGGAGAGAATGAATGTGTTAAGACTTCTGCTTCCAGTCAAGATGGAGTAACAGGAATTGGATTTATCCTCCTGACTGAAACTGCAAAACCAGAAAAAAAAAGTCTAAAAGAACAGTTTTCAGCAATTGGGCATCAGGAGGCACAGGACAATGATCCCTGAGAAGGATACACACATGAGGTGAGCTCTACACTTGCTTTGGCTTACTGCTAGAGAGAATTTTCAGGCTGCAGAGCAGGGAGTGGGAACACAGGTGAAGCCTACCCACCTCCTTGAGTTGAGGATACGAAGGTAGGAATTCAGGGAGGCCAATGTGGCCGGAGTTCACAGAAAAGAGTACCAGAGAGAAGAGAGTTTCACAGAGGGAAGGAGAGCTCTGGAGATGTCAGGAAGTCCTCTCCAAGTGTTCTTTTTTTTTTTTTTAATTTTATTTAAATTCAATTTACCAAATACAGTAAAATACCCAGTACAAGTGTTCTAACTAAGTACTGATCAGTGTATGCATGTGAGGAAACTGCCTGAGGTCAGAGAAGGACCTCCCAAAAGGAGCAGAAGGAACAATCCTCAGAGCTCACATGGAGCTGGGAATAGTTAGTTGTATTCCCACCAGCCACAGTGGGAAGTCACATAATTCATGGGTCATTCAGTGCATTGCTTAGAGATATTGCCTCTTTGGTGGGGTAAAATTAGCCTTAGCCTAAAGAAAAGCTACTCTAATTCCACCTACCAAAACCAAAAAAAAAAAAAAAAAAGTAAGCCTTCAGGCATAGTGTTCCAGTTTTACAAAATGAAAAGAGTCCTGGGGACTGGTTGCACAACAGTGAGAGTATACTTAATACTACTGAACTATTATTAAGATGGTAAATTTTATGTAAATGTTTTATGTGTATTTCAGCACAATTAAAGGTAAAGTAGCCCACATGAAAAAGGAAGCCTCAAAAGGACCAAAGTGTTTCCAAATAACTCAAGAATGTTTATAGGAACACAAAAGTATCTAGTACCCAACAGGCAATATTTGAAATGTCAGACCTCCAATAAAAAATTAGAAGGCATGAAAGAAGAAGGAAAATAAAACCCATAATGAGAAAAGGTAATCAAAAGAAACAAACCCTGAATGACACTTCTGATAGAATTAGTGGACAAGAACACTAAAACTATATCACATGTTAAAGAAGTTAAAGGGGCACCTGGGTGGCTCAGTGGTTGAGTGTCTGCCTTCAGCTCACGTTGTGATCCCGGGATCCCTGGGATCGAGTCCTGCACTAGGCTCCAGACAGGGAGCCTGCTTCTCCCTCTGCCTGTGTCTCTGCTCTCTGTCTGTGTCTCTCATGAATAAATAAATAAAATCTTTAAAAAAAATAAGAGGAAAGATTGAGCATGAAATGTAGAGACATGGAAGATATTTTAAAAAGACATTTCTAGAGATAAAAAATATAATATGTGCAATGAAAAATACATTAGGTGGGATTTATGACAAAATAGATACTACAGAAGAAAAGATTAGTGAATCTGAAGACATGACAACAGAAACTATTCAAAATAAAGCATAGAGAAAATAAACTGAAAGAAAAAAAGAACAGCATCAGTGAGCTATAAGACAACCTCAAGTTGCCTAATATTAAGTGTAATTGGGATCCATAAGGTGGGAATGGAAAAGAAACATATTTGAAGAAATACTAGCCAAAATTTTCAAATTTGATTGAAATGAAAAATCCACTGATTTAAGTTCAACACAAGCTCAAAAAATATGAAAAAATCTCCACATAGACTTCAAAGTGAAAAGTTTTAAAACCATAATAATAAGAAAATCTTAAAAATATCCAGTGGAAATATATCACCTAGCTAGGAACAAAGACAAGAAAAACAGAAGACTTCTTGTTGGAAACAATGCAGGACCAAAGGCAGTTGAACATGTTTAAAGTCCTGAAAGAAAAAAAGTATCAACTGAGAATTCTGCATCTGGAAAAAATATCTTTGAAACATGAGAATAAAATACTTTTACAGACATATAAAAACCAAGAGAATTTATCACCAGCAGACCTGCACTACAAGAAATGTTAATGGAAGTTCTTCAGTTAGATGAACAATCTACCAGTGTGAAATCTTGATCAACATAAAGGAATACAACATCAATATGGTAAATATATGGATAAATACAAAAGCCTTCTTTCTTATTTAAAAAATATTTTTAAAAGATAATGACTGTTGAAAGCAAAAAATAATCACAATGTTTCTGGGGTTTAAAATATCTGTAGAAGTAATTGCATAAAGGCCAAGAAGAGGCAATACAATAGATTGTTCTAAGATTCTTCTATAATATGTGAAGTGGTTAATATTACTTGAAGGTAGATGATAAATTAAAGATGTATGCAATGAACACTAAAAGGAAAAAGGCAAAGAGTACTACTAACAAGCCTACAAAGGAGATAAAATGGAATAAAATGGAATCAGGAAAAATATTCAATTGATTCAAAGTGGTCAGGAAAAGATTAACGAGGGGCACCTGGGTGGCTCAGATGGTTGAGCTCTTGCCTTCTGCTCGGGTCATGATCTCCCAAGTCCTGGAATCAAGCCCCACATTGGTCTCCCTGCTCAGCAGGGAGTCTACTTCTCCCTCTCCCTCTGCCTCTCCTCCTGCTTGCACTCTCTCTCTTTCTCAAATGAATAAATTTAAAAATCTTAAAAAAAAAAAGAAAGAAAACGATTAATGAGAGAACAAAAAGCAGTTGGGGGTTCCTGGGCGGCTCAGTTGCTTAAGTGTCTACCTTTGGCTTAGGTCACGATCTTGGGGTCCTGGGTTCAAGCTCCGCATTGGGTGGGTGTGGGGGGGTCCCTGCTCAGCAGGGAGTCTGCTTCTCCCTCTGCCCTCCCCACCCCCACTTGTGCTCTTTCTATCTTTCTCAAATAAATAAAATCTTTTTTAAAAAGGCATTTGGATAAATGGAAAATAGCAAGATGGTAGATTTAACCAACCATATTAATAATCTCACCAAAGGTAAATGGTCTAGAGCAGGCTGTCTGATAGAACTTCTTGTAATAATGGAATGTTCTTTATCTCTGCTCTTTAATACCTAGTCACATGTGGCTACTGAGCACTTGAAATATGACTCATGAGCTGAATTTTAAATTTTATTAAATGTTAATTAATTTAAAATATCTACATGTGGTTAGTGGCCTATCAGAGAGCATAACTCTAAATACCTCAATGAAGAGGTAGACATTGTCAGATGGGTTAAAAAGCAAAGCCCAACTACGTGTTGGCAAAAGAAACTCTTTAAATATAAAGACAAATAGGGGTGCCTGGGTGGCTCAATGTTTGAGTGCCTGCCTTTGGCCCGGGGCGTGATCCTGGAGTCCCGGGGTCGAGTCCCACGTCGGGCTCCCTGCGTGGAGCCTGCTTCTCCTTCTGCCTATGTCTCTGTCTCTCAGGAATAAATAAATAAAATCTTTTAAAAAATATATAAAGACAAATAGAGTAAAAGTCAGAGGATGGAAAAGATATCATGCAAACATTAATCAATAAAGGTTGATATATTAATATCAAAGTAGATATCAAGAAGATATAACTCCTCTGAAGACAGAAGTTTTGTTTAGCCATCCTTAGCATTACGTTGGTGCTATAGGGGCAGCTGGAGAAAGAAGGGGAGTGCATTAGTTTGCTAGGGGTTCTCTAACAAAATACCACGGACTGGGTGGCTTAAATGACAGAAATTTATTTTCTCACAGTTCTGGAGGCTAGAAGTCTAAGATCAGCGTGCCAGAAGGGTTGGTTTCTCCTGAGGCCTCTCTCCTTGGCTTGCAGGTGGCCACCCTCTTTCTCCCTCTTCACATGGTCATCCTTCTATGCATATGCACATCTGATGTCTCTCTGTGTGTCCAAATTTCCTCTTCTTACAAGGACACCAGTCAGATTATATTAGGGCCTGCCATAACAACCTCATTTCACTTAATCACTTCTTTAAAGGCCCTGTCTCCATATACAGTCATATTCTAAAGTACTGGGGTTAGGGCTTCATATAAGTTTTTTGGATGGGGACACAATTCAACCCGTAACAGCTAAGGACATTGTTTATCATAACTGTCCTTACAAGAACAGTGTCTTTGGGCTTCCACGGTGCAGTACAAGTGTCCAGAGAAGAGAGTGCCCTCCTGGTCTTACGATGACTATGAGGTAAGAATCAACCCAGAAGGGAAGGAGCCAAAGTTGTAGGGGTGTGGTTCACCTCTCAAGGGAGTAATGGAGGATGATAAAATGGGGAGGAAGAGAATCATGATGTCTGCCCAGAATCTTGTGCTGCCTCTGCTGATTCTCTTGAACCTTCGAACAACAAATTGTGCCTCTGAGCTGCATATTTTTTATTAAAAGTACTATATATCTTTTCCTCCCAAATTAATGAAAGGAAAACATCAAGTAAACAATGTTTCTCCTGACACGCAGAAGAGCAGCTGATAATGCTGACCCTTCCATGAGCCCACCAACTCTCCCATCCACAACGAGCTGCCTCCTGTTGCCATGACAACATTCATTCTCTGCTAGCATGGAGATGCTAGTTCTGGCTTCACTTTGTTATATGTTAGGAGACTGGAGCTAGCTCATCAATTCAGCTCTGGAGGTAAGAGGTTTCTAGATGAGACTTGAAATTTGAAAGAAAGAGGAGGCCGTAGAAAGGTTCTGTGGGAGAGAAGGCTCCGGGGGCCTTGAGCTACATGATCTGTAAAAGAAGTTAGAGCAAGTCTATAGAACAATTTAAAAACAGATGGTTTTCCTGAAACCGCCATTGTGTTTCCATGGCAGCATCTCAGCTGGCTCTTGTCAGTTACTCTAAAGTGTTCTCTCTCTGTGTGGACAGAGCCTTGGGGTCAGTTGGAAGGAGGGGACCCAAGGCAGAAAAATCAGATTAATCTTAGAAAAGAGTACACAAAATTTGGGTTAGCTATTTGGGCCCCAGTAAGATCATCCTTAGAGTCAGGCCTCAAGCCATCATGGGGGATGCCAGCAGTCCCCTCCTCTCATGATCTTTAGGGGAATGGTGACAGTAGTTTTTTTTTTTTGTTTTTTGTTTTTTGTTGGAATGGCAGTGCAGCTTCCTTCCTGCCTCCAGGCTTTGATAGCAAGAGGACACGTGCTGATCTATAATTTATTCATTTGATAAAATATTTATAGATAAAATATTTACCTTGCATCGAATTCTACCCAAAGCATCCATCACTCTGGTGAAATGCATGACTGTCGTGATGCATGCCGATTGCTTACATTTCCTGTGTAGACCTGCGGCAAATAAAGGCTAATATTTCTAATCTTCCAAACGGGCAATTGCTTTTTTCACCCACACTCGTGTGTGTGTGTGTTTGTGTGTGTGTTTGCACTGTGCTTAGAGCACTGTGTTAGGTATTGAAATCAGGAAAAGGAATGAAACCAGACAAAGGTCCTGCCCTTGGGAGGCTTGCAGTCTGAGTGGGATGATGAATATTGGCATGACAAGAATAAATGATAATGCAAGGTGGCATGTGCTCCAGATCATTGGTGCAGACAATAAACTCCATGGGAACTCAAAAGAGCAGGTTTCCTGCCAGGGCTGGGGGAATCAGGGAGAAGCCCAGGGATGGGGTAGGGGCTTGAACTGTCTTGAATGCAGGGCAGGGCTGGGGTCACGGGGAATAAGGACAGTTGCGGGAGAAGTATTGAGACAGGCATGAAGGTGTGTGTCTGTTTGGGGAAAGGAGCAGACTTACTTGAGGAGAGTCGGAAAATAAAATTGACAAAGCAGAGTCAGGGCTCAGGTTGTCAGGATTCTCAGGGGCACGGCAGCTTAGACCTCAAGAGTGGGAAGGATTGTCCGAGGTTTTAGAGCAAGGGGGCTGTCGTTTGCAAAGTAATGCTGTGGGATTCTTAACCCGGGAGCCCTGTGTGGGATGGTTTGAAGGAGGGAAAAAAGAGGCAGAAAGATTGGGTAGGAAACCTCTTCAGGGGTTAGCATGGAGTTTGTGGGAATGGAAAAAAGGAATGAGTAGATGCATGGATCCACTGGATGGGCCCCAGAGATACGTAGATTTGGACCTACGGCATGTAGCAGAGCAGGCAGGGGGACGTGTCAAGGTTTGAGCCTGGGTTAGTAGGAAGGGAGCCTGTAGCGTTAAAAGAAATGATGCTCCCCAAGCCCTCTGTTAATCACAAAGGGGGAAAATCTTGCCCTCAAGTAGCTCACAGCCTAGTAGGAAAAGACAAGTGTGATTTAGGCTCTGGGGTAGAAGCATGTACGAAGTACCGTGAGGGGTTTACGGGAAGGAGTGGTCAGTCCCGGGGAGGAGGAAGGACAGGGGTGTCTTCACCAGAGATGGTCTTGAGCTGAATGGAGGGGCAGTTTAAAGAGGAAGTACAAGTTATATTTAACCTCACAGTTCACTTTGAGGTGAAGCAGAACCTGTAAGTGGGAAGCATCCATTCACTGGTTCATTGTTATGGAGGGACCCCCACATGAGGCAGGAACCCTAGCAAAAAAGAGGTGAATAAGGCTTTCTCCCTGCCTCTAAGAAACTGTGCATCTAGTGGGGGAAAAGACTGTTTATACCAACATTTAGATTTCTCTGTGTGTGTGTGTGTGTGTTTTTTAAGACTATATATGAGAGACACAGAGAGAGGCAGAGACATAGGCAGAGGGAGAAGCAGGCTCCCTGTGGGGAGCTTGATTGGGGACTCCATCCCAGGACCCTGGGATCATGCCCTGAGCCGAAGGCAGACACTCAACCACTGAGCCGCCCACTGCCCCCCAACATTTAGATTTCATGTGTCGAGACCCGACAAGGTGCTACTGCGGGTGCTGGGAACGCAGGAGGGAACAGAACAGACTAAATTCCCCCTCCTCCCGGAGCCACACTCTAGTTCAGAACTGACTCAGAGCAAGCAGAATTAGGCTAAGTCGTGAAAGATGGGTTCAAGGAAAGTGGGGAAAAAGAGCAGGGTTCCGATGGGGCATCGCTGAGAGGCCTGTGCTGCCGGGAAGTGAGAGGTGAATGACAGTCTCATTAAACAGCAGTTGGAGAGGTCAGTCCGGAGGCAGGGTCAGGTCGGGCTGCAGACTGAATGCGCCGTGGCTGTGTGCCCCGTGATGATGAGGTGAGGCGCTTGTGGTTTCACCAGGGAGGCATCTTCGTAGCTGTGGCAGCTAAAACCAGCCATGGGCGACCCTGCGTGTTCTGTGTCCCCCCCACCCCCGGAATCCCTCTCGGTGAGGCTCCAGGCTTTACAGGTGCTGCTGCTTCTCACTGTGTTTCCTCGAATGCTGACAGAAACCAGCAAAGAGGGCCCACCCACCAAGAAGTGTCCCCGGCACGGTCACCCAAGTGCTGTCACACTGACCCAAGGCTTACTTACTGGCATTTACAGAGCGGTCTCTGGAAAGAAAGTGGGTATTATGGATTGGAGGCCTGGACCCCGCCCCTCCCCCGTACCTGAGAATGGGACTGTATTTGAGATGGGGTCTTCACAAGGTAATCAAATTAAAATGAAGTTCATTACGGTGGACCTTCATTGAGTACAACTGATGTCCTTATGAAAAGAGGACATTTGGACACACAGGGAGAATGCCATGTGAAGACGAAGGCAGAGATCGAGGATGATGTTTCTATAGATTGTAGGCAAACCACCAGAAGCTAGGGGACAGTCATGAGACACAGTGTCCCTCGGCGTCCTCAGCAGAACCGATCCTGCCGACACCTTGATTTGGGCCACCTAGCTTCCAGAACTGTGAGACAGTAAATTTCTGTTGGTGAAGCCCGCAAGTCTGTGGTACTTGCTTGGCAGCCCTAGCAAACCAACACAGTGAGTCAGTAACTCTGAAGTCTTTCAATCGGGAGTCCCGGGGGCCTGTTCCCACTGCTGACCTATGCCACCATCATAGTCTGTGAGGTCCTTTCCCTGATGTTTTTTTTTTCTCCCTTCTTCCTATGTATTTATTAAATTTAAGTATTACAAAAATGAAATTAAATGTTAGGTTGATTCAGTCAAAATAGTCCAGCTGGTTCAGTTATCCAGGCCCAGGGGTGTTGGTCTGGAGGGAGTTTGATGACCATCAAGTGCAGCATTTGTGCTTTTGGCTTCTTTAAAGGACTTTATTCTTTAGAGCAGTTTTAAGGTCACAGCAAAGCTGAGCAAAATTTGCAGATCTCCCGTGTACTCCCTGCCCCACACGGGCATAATCTACCCCATTATCAACATCCTCTACCAGAGCAGTCCATTTGTTACAAATGAACCTACACTGACACATCATTGTCACCCAAAGTCTACAGTTAACATGAGGGTTGCTTCTTGGTGTTGTGCATTCCCTAAATTTGGACAAATGCAAATGTATGATAGCATGTATCCATCATTATGGTATCTTTTTTTTTTTTTTTTTTGCCATCAATAAGAAATTTACTTGTTTCTAAAAAATCTAAATTCTGGCATTGTCCAGAAAATTTTAACAGGTTTATTCATAATTGTTATAAAGTTGAACTGCTGAAACGTGATCACTGAAACATTTTGACTTGCATTAATGCTTTATGTCCCTGCATTTATATTAAAAATTCACACACAAATTAAAATGAAAAAAAAAACTGCCAATATCTGATTTCTGTCCCCTATTTTTCCATTTGCAATCATATACTTAGGTACCTTTTGACCCCATGGGAAAAAAATATCTAACGTTCAGAACTACCAATAATAGGAAAAAGAGAAAAAAAATTTTAAAGAATGAAATGTTTTCCATCATAATGGATTCTTAAGCACATTCTCCACATATGCGGTGTGCTAGCTGGATGTCTTTTGGCATAATTGTGACACGTTTGGCATGGATAGCACACAGGTTGGTGTCTTCAAAGAGGCCCACCAGATAGGCCTCACTTGTCTCTTGCAAAGCACCAATAGCTGCACTCTGGAAGTGCAGATCTGTTTTGAAGTCCTGCGCAATTTCTTGCACCAGACCCTGGAAAGGAAATTTGCGGATCAGTTCAGTGGACTTCTGAGGACGTCTAATTTCACGGAGTGCCACAGTAGGAAAAGACAAGTGTGTTTTGCAGGTTCCCAGCACCCGCAGTAGCACCTGTCGGGTCTCGACACATGAAATCTAAACGTTGCGGGGCACCTGGATGGCTCAGTGGTTGAGCGTCTGCCTTTGACTCAGGTCGTGATCCCAGGGTCCTGGGATCGAGTCCTGAATCAAGCTCCCCACAGGGAGCCTTCTTCTCCCTCTTTCTGTGTCTCTCATGAATAAATAACAAAGTCTTAAAAAAAAAAATCTAAATCTACAGTACCAGGCCTGTAATGATGAGGTTTCTTCACCTGTGCAGTAGAGGGCACAGTCTTACGAGCAGCTTTTGTAGCCAGTTGCCTCCTGGTGCATTACCACCAGGTGGATTTGCTTTGAAGGAGCCACGGTCCAGAGACCTCCTTGCTGACCCCCCTTCTTTGGCTGGGGCTCAGCGAGTGACGGCGGCAAGGCGGCTGCCAACACCCATCATTATGGTAGCTTTCAGACTTTTTTGTACTGCCATGTCTTTTCTTTTTTTTTTTTTAATTTTTTTTAATTTTTTTATTTATGATAGTCACACACAGAGAGAGAGAGAGGCAGAGACACAGGCAGAGGGAGAAGCAGGCTCCATGCACCGGGAGCCCGACGTGGGATTCGATCCCGGGTCTCCAGGATCGCGCCCTGGGCCAAAGGCAGGCGCCAAACCGCTGCGCCACCCAGGGACCCCTGCCATGTCTTTTCATGGCTTGAGAGCTCATTTTTTTTTTAGAGCTAAATAGCATTCCATTGCCTGGCTGGACCACAGTTTACTTATTCATTCACTGACTGAAGGACGTTTTGGTTGCTTCCAAGCTTTGGCAATTAAGAATAGAGACACTATAAACATCCATATGCAGGATTTTGTGCGGACATAAGTTTTCAACTTCTTTGGGTAAATACCGAGGAGCATGATTGCTGGATTGTATGGTAAGAGTATGTTTAGTTTTGGGTTGTTTGTTTTTTTGTTGTTGTTGTTTGTTTGTTTGTTTGTATTTTTTTGATTGGAGTTCGATTTGCCGACATAGAGTGTAACTCCCTGATGTTGTCGAAATCAGTGTTTTCAGTATGGTCACTGAGAGTCTCAGTCAAAAGTTTAATTGTGACTGACTGGCCTTCAGCTCCTTCAGACAATTGGGCAACATACGTGTGTCCCTGTTCCCAGCTCTTTGCTTTTCTGAGGATTCTCATTACTAAAAGTGGTACAACCTCAAGATACACTCTGCCAGATGAGTGGTAGATTTGTGAGAAGGTTGGTTCCTGGTGGTGTTTGGCAGGTTTGACAAGGGGATATATAGCATTTTAATGAGCCGTGAGGGTTTTCACTTAAATTCCTGGCAGAAAGGGCAGAGAATCATCTCCGATTACCATCAGTAGCGGCTGACTCTGCTGGAGCTGAAGGACAAGGAAGTTATGGAAACAGAGATTATTAGTTAAGCAGATCCTCTGGACAAAGTTCAGATCAATAAGCTGTTGTTGGAAAGAACTTTGGCAAAGTCTAATTCTGAGGAGTTGATCTCTAGAGACTGGCAGGGAGGGTCTAGGGTTCTGTCGACTGCTGTACCCCCTCCACTCCCCTCCACCACCCACTACTCTCTGGCTTCTGCAAGGAGTAAGTAGCTTGCTCTGGATCCACTGTCATCCTCCAGAATGTCTCCACTTGCTCCTCACAGGGATGCTGTCATTAACCAGTCTCTGAGCAATGGGACTCTTACCCCACCTGCTGACTCAACTATTTTCTCTTGTCTACTATGTTCTTTTGTTTTTTGAAGTTTCAGAAGCAGCCAAATGAACATCATATCCAAGATTATCTTGCCATATCCATTAATGAGTTCTGCACCACAAAAATGTTTGAAGCTGGTGGCTGTATCTTTTTTTTTTTTTAATTTGCACCCTGTTGGTATTTTTATTTGTCAAGACATTGCTGCCCTGAGGTTTATATGTGTGCTTAGGGTGTGCCAGATACCAAGTTAAGGACTATATGTTCATTGTGTTCAGTCTTCATGTTATTGCTGTGAAGGAGATACTAACACATTGTCATTTTCCAGATGAGGCTCTACAAGGTAAATGATTTGACCAAAGTCACGTAGCCAGTGTACATGATGGTGCCAGGGTATATGCCCAGCACTCTGGCTCCAGAGTCCATGCTTTTAACTGGCACATATCATAATAGCCAGTTTGGATTTGGATGGACATGCTGAAGGTATAAAGGTGCTTGAGAGGAGTCCCACCCTCAAGCTCCAGAGAGTTGCAGTATGACTTGGTAGATGTGAAACAGGAGAAATGCACCAGGCTTTGGGAATCCAGAATGAGGAGTTTGCCCAGGTTTGGGTTCTGGAACGGCTGTCTGAAAGAAATGATGACTAGGCCAGATTGCTCCACAGAGCAATAACACAGACAAAGGTGTGGAGGCTCAAGACATCAAGATTGGGGTTGAATGTCGTCAGCTCGATGTAACTAGGGTGGAAGGCAAGGTGATGGGAGAGAAGGTGGGGAGGGTCAGGATGGGGAAGATGCCTCACATGACACATTAAGAAATTTGGATATCCCCCCCTGTGGAGGGCAAGGAGCCATTGAAGGGTTTTGAGAATGAGAGTGAAATGTGGGCTTCATGTTGTAGAAAGATCAATGTGGTAGTTCTGTGGAGGATAGTTTGAGGGGGCAAGAGGACAGACACTTAGAGATGAGAGACCAGGAGGAAGGTGTTGTGTGAGTCTAGGTGAGAGGTGATAAGGGCTTCAGGTAGGAAAGAGTGTGGGGAGGGAGAGGATCTTGAATTTGACAGGTCATGCATATTGAGTGGATGTGGGCTCAAGGAACAGGATATCATAGTCAATACCAAGTGCTTGATATATGCAGGGTATGGTTCTAGATGTACGACCTATTTTAACTCATTTACCCCCACAATGACGTTAAAGGTTTTACAGTTGAGGAAGGCGACACACAGGGAGGCCAAGTACTTGGCCCAAGGGCACTGTCATGGCCAAGAAGAGACAAACTGAGACTTCAGCTCTCTCCATCACCATGATGCACCACTCCTGAGTGAGCTTGGGGAGAGGGGGCAGGGGAAGGCATCTAGATGAGCCACCAACACCACTGCCATTGCCTCCACTGCCATGTGACCAAATGGATGGCGGTGCCATTGACCAAGGATTCCAGAAGGCGGCTGAGAAGGAACTGGACCTCATGTTACATGTGTTTAGTGTGAAGTGCCCGTGGAGCTCCCAGTCAAGAAATCCAGCTCTGGCCCTTTCTCCTGGAGCCTCTCTTCATTGAGCCATGGGGCCTAAATCATTATTATTCTTCTTTCCATTTACATGACAAGTTAATAAGAAAAAAAAGTTGGTGGTACAAGGTCTAAAATCTCTCCTAAGCTGATGTGATTTCTCTCTGATTCCAGTCTACTGACTGGATGACAGATTAAAATGTGAAGATTTGAAAAAAAAAATGTAGCTGTGCCAACCTTCAGTGTCTTAGGCATATAATTAAGTTTAACATTGTATTACTCGTTTAAAGGCTTGTCACTGTAAGGCTGGCCAGACAAATATGATTTAGAGGGTTAGGTTTTGAGAAATGAATAGGAGAAATAAAATATGGAATAAAATAATTGTGGAGATGACACATTTTAAAAACCAGATCTGATGGTGTGAAGCAATCCTTTTCGATCACACTGTTTCATACTGCCTTCTTTTTTTCTTTTTCTTTGCCTGTTTGATCAAGGAACTCTGATGTGTTGGACTGGTTCTTTTACCGAAATCTGGACAGTCAGGGACCCCCATCCCCATCCCCTGAATATTCCTTTCATCTCTTTCACTTCTAATTCTCTCTACATCTATGAGTTTTCTCCTCTTTAATCTGTGCAACCCCCACCCCAATTTTCTTGTTGGCTGTGCAGTTCATTCTGGTTGTGGACTAATTTCCAGCTGTGAAGTTAAAGCTGACATCTGGTTCTTTCTCTCTGGTCTACCTGAGTGCACCCCATACTCAGACCCTCCATCTCCATCTGCTTTCATCCCATTCTCTGTCCATGCTGGGGTTTGGGTGTCTTACTCCTCCTACTCCTCTATGCACAGCCCTCCAGGGGCGGCTGCTGGGTTCCGTGTCCTGGCCTCCAAGGCTTGTCATTTCCGTCAATGTGAGAAGTGAAATATAGGTCAATCCAGTGCTAAAAATAAAGGTTTCATCCCTGGGCTCTGTGGGTTTGTAGATGGGCAGGGGTTCCCCTCTCCCCACTACCCCCACTTCTAAATGACCTCTTGGAGCTTGGTTGATGCTACCCTTCACGTAAGACAGAACCTGAAAATAGAAGAGGAACTGAAATTATCTCCTGTAGCTGACTCCATCCACAAATGTGACGATGGCCTAAATGGAAGTCATAGGTAGAAGCACAGAGCAGGTTTCCTCCCTGTTGTGGGAGTGAGGAGAGAGGGGGGCAATGCTAGCTGCTTCAGTCCCATTTTCTGGGAAAGTGGGTCTGGAATGGAGCCCTAAAGGAGCCCCTCTCCCTCCCCGGACTGCCCAGCATGCGGTTCCAGCAGCAGCCACGTCACCAGGCATTCCAGGGGAATCTCTCTACATTTTGCCAAAAGGACCTGTGATCTCACCTTTCTCATTCCTCATGCTTGCATTAGAGCTATCTCAGAAGCACAGCCCTTTTTCTATGACATCAAAATTCAGAAAGTGAAAAGCAGAGCCTATGATATATTTCTAATAACTGCACATTTCTCTCCCCCTGAACTCTTTTGTTCTTTTCCTCCTCTCCTCCCTCTCTCTCCTTCTATTCTGAGTTTTCCATGTAAGTCCTTTTGCCTTCATCCATCTTGCCCTTCTAGATCCTGTGAAACTCGGAGACAAGCTTTCTTCCACATGAAAAGCCCTGGGTCTCTGAGAGTTTGAATTTGAAGAGATGCCTCACGCCTGCCATCTTCTCAGGTCTCATTTTTCAGGCTCATCTGTGCTTAGCAAGGACTCACATTCTCTGTGGGATGATCCTAAGGAGCAAAGATACTTTGCCATTTGGGCTTTCCATAAACCATCTCTGATGCCTCAGCAAATCTCATAACCAGCTTTTTTGCCTTCTACCCACAGGTGGTAGTAACACTTCCTTTTTTTTTTTTTTTTTTTTCTTTTGTCGAAGCTCATCTGTTTTGTTTGCATGTTTGCAGGCACCAGTGGAAGCCTTTTCCCAGGGCTTCAAGGAAGTGGAATATACCTTGTCTTGTCTTTTAATTCATCTGAGTTGAATTTTCTCAGAGATTTCCGTCAGGGTGATGTGTGCTGGCTCTTTTACCTATAGACAGGAAGGAGGGGAAAGAGCAAGCCAGCTGAGAGGGAGGCCTCTCACACGCACGCACGCGGTGGGTAACATAGAAAAGTAATAGTTCTGTGGTTTTCTTTTTTTTTTTTTTTAAGATTTTATTTATTTATTCATGAGAGACACAAAGAGAGAGAGACACCGGCAGAGGGAGAAGCAGGCTCCACGCAGGGAGCCCGATGTGGGACTCGATCCCGGGTCTCCAGGATCACGCCCTGGGCAGAAGGCGGCGCTAAACTGCTGAGCCACCCGGGCTGCCCCGGTTCTTTGGTTTTCTAAAGTCATACTCCAGGCCAGAGTAAATGAGTTCTCTGACAGTAGAGGAGGGCTCAAAAGAGAGTAATGTGGCTGACTGTCTATGAATGGAGCCTTCTCCACAGGCCTCTCGGCCCAGGGAAAGCCAGCTCCCGAGGGCGCGGGGAAGCAGACACTCCCACTGTGGGGGTCCATTCTCTTGAGGAACCCTAGGGCCCATTGCTTCGTGGCTTTGAATTCAGCCTCCCACTAGCCTACCTGGTGACTTTGGCCTCTCTGCAATTCCGTGTCTTCCTCTGTGAAGTGGGAGAATTGGACAGGAGCACTGACACCCAGTTCCAGCTGCACAGCGGAACCTCTGGGAGCCTTGACACCAGCTCCTGCCGTTGCTGATGAATTTGCTCGCAGGTGAGGAGGCCTGGTTGGGTAGCTTTTGAAGCTCCCCACGTGATTCTCAGGTGCAGCCGGGCCTGAGAAGTGCTGCCCAGCCCAGTGGCTCTCACATTGGACTGTGTTCGGGAGTCACATGGGATCCTGTTCCGTGCACACTCCGATTCTGCGGCTTCCAGTGGGGCCAGAGGTTCTGCCCTTCTAGCAGGCTCCTGGGTGACATGGCAGGTGCTCATCCTCCATCCACCCTCTAGGTGGTAAAGGCCGGGCTGGACTTCAAGTTCTTTGCAGCTCTGACAGTATAGGGTTCCTTATTTTTTTGGTGGGGAGAAGGCAGGGAATCAGTGAAAGAGACATTTTGATGGTAGCGGGGATGAGTTCCCTTTTGTCACTGGGGCAAAGTGACATCGTCTTTGGGAAAATGTGATTCAATATTTGGTGAGTAAGGGTCAGTCGTATCCATTTTCAACATTGGAGCAGGGGTATTTAGGGAGGAAAAGGAAGACAGAGGTGGCTCTGTGCTTGTGTGGGTGTATGTGTGCAAGAGAGAGAGAGAGAGAGAGAGATGTAGGAGTGCTCATGGGCTGAATATTCTGTGTTGAATGAATCTTAGGGGTTGGGAAGATCAAAGGGCGACAGATGTATAGGCTTCTCCCAGTCCAGTTATGGTGAAGAGATGAGAAGAGGCAGTTTTTACTCAGCTGGGATTTCAGGTGCAGCTCTGGCTTCCCAGAACAACTCAAAACCCAGAAGAGTCCATCTCCTCAGCCCTGTCTTTTTCCTGTGCTAAGCAACCATTTGCTCCAATTATTTTTGAATTATAGTGACAGCTTTTGGTTTATGCAGGGCTTCAAATCATCTGAACCTAGGAGCAGAAATAAAATCATGCCATTCTTGGTCAGACATTTCAGCTAGGGCAGCCCGGGTGGCTCAGCGGTGTAGCGCCGCCTCCAGCCCAGGGCGTGATCCTGGAGACCCGGGATCGAGTCCCACATCGGGCTCCCTGCATAGAGCCTGCTTCTCCCTCTGCCTGTGTCTCTGCCTCTCTCTCTCTCTCTGTGTCTCTCATGAATAAATAAATAAATAAAATCTTAAAAAAAAAAAAAAAGAACATTTCAGTTGGCTGCTTTTAAAAGACTTTCTCCAGGGATCCCAGGGGGGCTCAACGGTTTAGTGCCTGCCTTTGTCCCAGGGCGTGATCCTGGAGTCCCAGGATCGAGTCCTGCATTGGGCTCCCTGCATGGAGCCTGCTTCTCCCTCTGCCTGTGTCTCTGTGTCTCTCATGAATAAATAAATAAAGTCTTAAAAAAAATAAAATAAGAGGCTCTCTCCTTTGCATGTCTTCCACGTCCATGCCCCTCCAGCCTTGCTGTGAACCACAGACACCATTTTGGAGTTGCAAGATTTTGCTTAACCTCTGCACAATTATATATTTTTTAAAAAGATTTTTATTTATTCATTCATGAGAGACACAGGGGGAGAGAGAGAGAGAGAGAGAGAGAGAGGCAGAGACACAGGCAGAGGGAGAAGCAGGCTCCACGCAGGGAGCCTGACATGGGACTCGATCCCGGGACTCCAGGATCACGCCCTGGGCTGTAGGCGGCGCTAAACCGCTGAGCCACCAGGGCTGCTATATATATATATATATATATATATAATTTTTTTTTTAAGTCGAAGTCAGCCTTAAAGATGTTGCTTGCATTCTGCCTTCTGTTTTTTCTGATCTTTATAGAACTACCAATTCTGTACAGGAACAAATTCTCTGGGTTTAAAATTACATTTAATTAAGATTGGATACCTCAGACCTATGGTAGCAATTCTCCTCCCCATGTAATTATGGGGATTTCTTTTGCTTTAGAACAAGTCTCTAACATCGAAGTTTATTTCTTGGTAAAATCCACAGTGCAGGATTTTGTCGCTGTCCTATTTTCAGCAGTTCCTCCAGCTTGTAGTTTAGAGACAAATGGTTCTCTAGTGAAGACATTTTCCAATCTGGAGAAATAAGTGGGAATTAGCCAGGCAGAGGGAACGCAGTAGTGAGAGAACATGTGATTTCAGCAAGCTGAAAATAGTTTGGATAGTTTTTATGGGAACCAAGCAATCAATAATGTGATTTCTCCCAAGTAGTATTGTCTGTCATGTGGTATGAGTGATTTTCTGACCTGTTGTGGCAGGATGGGTATTCTAAATTATTCTTTCCGATAGAGTAAAGGATTTGCCTCCTATCCCATCCCCATTGAGGTGACTGTGTAGAGCTAGGCATTCACTCACTGATGGCTTAGAACCTCAGAGCTTCCAGGGTTTGGTGGGGGTGAGCTTGTGGTCACATTAGCCCAGTGCTGTGTCCAACTAAGAAAACTAAGGCTCCTCGTGTTGTTCACCGTGACCTTAGAATGTGGAATTTGCAAAAGTAGTCCTTTGTAGCAGTTTTTATATAGATTACAGAATCAGTAGGCTGCAAATAGCATTTTAGGAAATGAAATAGAAGAGAAAATCGGAATACATCATACAAATAAGGGTTAGTATTATTTAGTGAATCTTGTGTCTCTTTGATGTGAATGCCTTTTTAAGAGCTTTGGAATGTATACTTGTAGGCCAAGGAGACAAAGATATTTCATCTTGTATTTCAACGTTAATTGATTTGTAGTGGCTGGCCAGGATACTGTATTGAAAACAATTCAGAAGCAGTGTCTAGACTCAGAGAGAAAGTGCCATCATGGATTAACAATGTTTAACATGGGCTTACAGCAGGGGCATGGGGTCACACTGTCTCTGTATTTGCCATCCCTGTGGAAAACACTACGCAAGCAATAAAAGTAGCTACCAGTAGGTGAAGTACTTGGCCTGGTTATAGCCCAGGCAGGCTGGGTTTTACTGGGTGTGACTAACTCTAGGAAATGGGAAATATGCATATGCGTGTTTGTGTAGGTATGCCTCTCTATGTATGCATGTATACGTGTACACACACACACACACGTCCTTTATTAGGATTTTTCCATTAATAAGAAACCTCATTATAATAAAAAGCATAAATAGTTATCATTTGCTAATGAGGTTATTTAAATGAGACTTCGACCTATTACATGATTTTTTATTTTTTTATTTTTTTTTTAAATTTATTTATGATAGTCACAGAGAGAGAAAGAGAGAGAGAGGCAGAGACACAGGCAGAGGGAGAAGCAGGCTCCATGCACCGGGAGCCCGATGTGGGATTCAATCCCGGGTCTCCAGGATCGCGCCCTGGGCCAAAGGCAGGCGCCAAACCGCTGCGCCACCCAGGGATCCCATACATGATTTTTTAAAAATATTTTATTTATTTACTTGAGAGCTAGCAAGAGCAAGAGAGAGAGAGAACAACTGCATGCAAGCAGAGAGTGGGAGAGGGAGAAGCAGCCTCCCCACTGAGCAGGGAGCCGGATGTAGGATGTAGGACTCAGTACCAGGACCCTGGGACCATGACCTAAGCCCAAGGCAGATGCTTAACCAACTGAGCCACCCAGGCACCCCTAAATGGTTTTGAAAGATGCTTTTTGGCTAATCTAGTTGGTTTCCTTTTAGAAAGTAGAAATTGAAAAGATTTACTTGGTTAAGCCCTCTGCTCTGAGACAGACATTCGTAACTTGAAAATTGCATATAGAGAGAAGTTACCTCCCTAAGTAATGCTCATAGAATCTGGTTTTTCTCAGTCCTGGGAGACCCAGAGATTTTGTGAGATAGAATGGAAATATTTAAAGCAATATCAATAATTAGGCCCAAAGTCCATGTCCGTGTGAGGACTAGAAAGCAGGTGTTCAGTCCTCAAGCTACTGCTCTCCTTGACACATTTGTTCACCTGCTTAGGCATTTATTCCACAGATATTTATTGCAGGATTTTTATCTGCTTTATGCTATGCTTACACAGCTCTTTGCTAAGCAGTTGAGATACGATGGAAAACAAAAATAGACTCTGGTCCCTGTTCTCATGAAGTTTGAAGAATGGCACAGGAGACAAACAGTGGCTGAGATGAGTTAGTATGTGCAGTAGGAGGAGGGACCAGAGAGCTGCAGGACCTGGACCTGCCATCCCTGCATGATTTACTAAGCTGGGGGACTCTGGGGCAGGCATCTGCTCTGGTATTTACTGCAGAGCTTTAGAGGAACTCCTACCACGGAGCCCTGGGCAAATGTGTAAGGTGTAACGTGGGCTTCCAAACTTCCCCACCTGTCCACCCGCCCCCCACCCCAGACCTTTTTATCAGAGCTTCTCTCTTTGCCTGCCATACTTTTTCTTAAAACAGACTTAATTAACAGCCTTTTGATTTCACAGCTCCTTTGCTACAAATGGTTCTCTGGCAGTGGGCAGAAATAAAGCTGTATTCTCTGAGACTCAGGGGCTCTTCATGACTTCCCTGGATCTTTAGGAATGCTTATTCCAGAATTAATTTTATTGAATGCTCTCACCCATTGTGCCCATCACATTATTAATCTTCACAAAGTGTGCTTGTTTGCTTCCAATTTCAAATTTCTTTTTATCACCTTTTGTGTATATGATCCAGTAATTTTTTTAAAAGATTTTGTTTATTTATTTGACTCAGAGAGAGAGAGGGAGAGAGCATAAGCAGGGGGAGTGGCAGAGAGGGAGAAGCAGGCTCTTTGCAGAGCAGGGAGCCCAATGTGGGGCTGGGTCCCAGGACCCTGGGATCATGATCTGAGCCGAAGGCAGACGCTTAACCAACTGAGCCACCCAGGGGCCCATGAACCGATAATTTTTAAGCAGATATATTGGATAGAGTATTTCCTCATGTGTTACTCCCTCAAACGGTTACTTGCCTCCTCCTGTCTCTGTGCATGCCCCTGCCTTTAAACACAGAGAACGGGGAGGTGGGGCTGAGTGGCATCAGTATGGGATCTGTGGTTGTGCAGGGGCCATTGCACACCAACTCTGGCTCTCAGCCACCTTGGTTGCACACGGCAATGAAAGCAAACATTTTGGTGGGCTGACCATGTGCCATGCACTGAGCTGCCTACCTTAAGGACTGTTTTATGTAATCCTCCTGTGACTATATGAGGCAAATCCTATGGTTATTCCACTGACAGACAAGGAAACCAAGGCTGGGAGAAGTAACTTGCCACACTCACAGCTAATAAGTGTAGAACTGGGATTTGAGCCCAGGAAGCCTGATTCCAGAGTCTTGACTCTGAAGCTATTCTACTTGTTGCCTGCCTAAATAGATATAAGATATGCTTAGGCTTTGGAGCCTAACGTCATATTTTTAAAGATTTTATTTATTTGCAAGAGAGAGAGTGAACAAGAGTGAGAGTAAGAGGGGAGGGGCAGAGGGAGAGGGAGAAGCAGGCGAGGCTCTCCGCTGAGAATGGAGGTTCCTGATTCTGCAACCCCAGGATCAAGACCTGAGCCAGAGGCAGATGCTTAACTGATGGAGCCACCCAGGCAGGCACCACACCTAATGTCATTTTAAATGAGTAACTCCCAAATCAGCATGAGGCTAAAATGGACGATTTTTCAACAGCACATCAGGCCGTTGTTTAAGGAGATCCAGAGCAGGGGTTCCTCACATTGTAACATCCCAGCTCTCCTTTAAACAGGGTCTGTGCGCAGTTGGATGACTTAGAATGACGTTGTATCATGTTGGCATTTGGGGCTTTTCCTGTGAGTCTCGCATCAACCTGAGGCTTATAACCAGCAAGGTGGATATCTGCTTTTGTAACATGAAGATACTCAGCAGCTTCTGAGAATTGTTCCTTACTTTTCTGTTTCTGTGCATGCTTTGTTTGCTTAGATGGATTGTAAGCTTCTTGAGAACAGTGTCCTTCGAACACACACACACACACACACACACACACACACACACTGTTGTGAATAATGCTTATTGCCGATGGTGCCGATAACAACAGAAATTGCTGCCTCCCCTGCCTCTGCCCTCTGCCACTGAACAGGGTTGTTCACTCCACACCTGCCTGGCTGACCACTACTCAGCCCAGTTTTGCAGTCTACGGTTAAAGTTAGCACACTCAATTCTTTTTTAAGATTTTATTTATTCATGAGAGAGAGGCAGAGACACAGACAGAGGGAGAAGCAGGCTCCATGCAGGAAGCCTGACGTGGGATTGGATCCCTCCCGGGTCTCCAGGATCACGCCCTGGGGCTGAAGGCGGTGCTAAACTGCTGAGCCACCCGGGCTGCCCTACCACACTCAATTCTTTCTGTTTCTTCCTGTTTTGGGTGTTTTGTTTTGTTTTGTTTTGTTTTGTTTTTAGATTTTATTTATTTATGAGAGACACAGGTGCCCTTCTTCCCGTTTTTGTTTTTTTTCTTCTTCTTCCACTAACCTCTGTAAATTCACTTGCACTGTTTCTTGGGTACAGTACAGTAAAGGTTGCTCAGGACCCTCTATGACAGGGTTCATAGAATATATTATATCCAACCGCCTGCAGATTCAATGATATATTTATAAATTCCACATTGCTGGGATAATAGAGATGCCTTGCAACTGTTTTGCAGCAGATGTGTTAATTCTCAGCCAGCAGGTGTTTAAAATGAATGCCGTTTCCTGTTAATGATTTAAACTTAAATTTAAAATCCTGGCATCCTTGGCCTGGCAAAGCAGAAATGAACGCAGCTGAATCTGACGTCCTCAGCTAGCTGATTTCCAGCCCCCCTCAAAAAGAGTGGAAACAATGATGGTTCGTGTTTGTGCCCTCTTACCTCCACCTCTCTCCATTCCCTGTGCTTGCTGAGTCAAATTAGCCTTTAAATCTGAGCCTGGGCGATTCTCCCATGGGCAAGTATTTTCCTTTTGGTTTCTGGAAAGTGAGTGAGTTCCTCATCTTTTCTCTTCCCCTAGTTTGATTCTGTCTAAATTCTGTTTCCCATTTAAGACTTTGGAAATTAAATCTTTATTTAGGTTAAAATGGGCTCAAGAAACTGATTAAATTCTTCCCGACCCTAATCCTTTACTTCTTCTGTGGGACTGCTGCTTCACACAGTAACATGAGCAAAAGCTTCCACTCAAATCCCTAAGTAATTTGTTTTCCCCTAGCAGTAATCTTCTTGCGTTCCACAGTTTATTGAATTTGTCCTTTAGGAGACTAGTCCCACGGTGGTCTCACACGGCAGCTCTTCCTTTCTCTCTTCCTGATGCCAGAGGCCTGAACCATAAAACCTTTCAGATGGGTGTGGGGTTCCTGGTTTTACCCTGCTGCTCCCCGCTTTTGCCCTCATTGCTGTCTTGTTTCCTCCTAGTGCCAATGGCAGGAACAAGGTGCCATGGGAAATGCCTGTAATAGAGAGAGGGGTCCATAGGCGGTTGGCCAAATGTCACATTGTTGGCTGGTCTGGTCTACTGATCATCTATATTTAATGTTTGCAATTACAGGCAGTCTTGCAAGGGCTGGCATAGCAATAATGATAATTGGCATCTATTTGAACATTTACTATGTGCCAGCCACTATGTTAAATACTTGAATAAACATCTCATTTAATTTTCACAAAATCCTGGGAGGAAGCTGGTGTTATCACCCCCATTTTCTATAAGAGGAAATTAAGCGAGGATTGGAGAAGTTGAGTAGCTTGTAAGTGGTACAGCTGAAATGCAGACCCAGGGGGTCTAGTTCTAAAACCCTTGCAGCAGTGGGTAAGTGAAAGGCCGGAGTCAGGGAGTTCAAGTCTGAATGCTGCTCTATCATGTGCCTGCATTGAGCCTCAGATGGTCCTCGACCTTCTCCTTACCTGTAGTTGTAAATAGCATCATTTACCTTTCACAGTCATTGGGAAAATATGGTTAGTGGATTATGAAGTGCTTAGCATGGTGCTTGGCACATAGTAGGCTCTCAATCTATGGTAAATATTGTAACTATTCTTACTTCTATTTGGACAGTGTTAATTCTTCCCACTAGTAAATGGGAACATATCTTCTTCAAAGATATGTTTTCTTCTTGAAATATAGTTTAGTCTCTTGCCTCTGCCTTATCGGTCACCTTCTGTTTATCTAGATTCCTGTGATATGTGGAAAAAATATATGAAAGAAGGACTGGTATAGAGTGGAACAATCAATTGGTGTAGCTGATACTCTTAAAAACGGAGATGCGAATTCTGATTCTGTGCCCTGAACCTTGACAAAAATCTTCCAGGTCCATGCTGTGACGTTTCTTGTAGGATAGCCCACAAAGTTTCTCCCAGGGGTGGTGATTAGCAACACTGAGCATCGTGTAAACTTCCAAGGCACTGAGGACCATATGTTCCATGGTCGGAAAGAGGGCTCAGCCCCCCTTTATTCATCAGTACATCTAAGAGAGGAAATTCAAGTTCAAGTTTAAATTTGAACTTGATCTGGCAACCCCCGTGGCTCAGCGGTTTAGCGCCACCTTCAGTCCGGGGTGTGATCCGGGAGACCTGGGATCTAGTCCCACGTCGGGCTCCCTGCATGGAGCCTGCTTCTCCCTCTGCCTGTGTCTCTGCCCCTCTCTCTCTCTCTGTCATGAATAAATAAATAAAATCTTTTAAAAAAATTTTGACCTTGATCCATTCTAGTGGACCAAAATATGTCAATTCGTGGTCTCAGATGAAAGCCAAGAGGAAAGTGTACATGAGAGAATGAGAGTTCTCTCCAGGAAAAAGATATTTATAGCATCTCCTTGCAACAAAAGCACTTTCATCTTAATTCACTGAAAAGTACTCCTCAGCTTCGGAGAGCCCTAGCCTGGTCATCTGGGATATCCTTTTGGATAATTTCCTCGAGTTCTCATTTTCCTGCAATTGGTATTGCTTCCATAATTTTCTAATTCAAATACAATGGAAACCACTCATCCCCCCCATTTCTCTCATGTACTGCTCAGCATGCCTGACTCCAGTTGTCATAGGAACTCGTTTCTGGTCTCTCAGCTGGTGGGCAACAGTTTCACAGGGCAATTCTTACTAATAATGAAAACTCATATAGCATTAGCAGCCAGGCATAGCTCTATGCCCTCTGTAGGTATTAAGCCATTTAATTTTCACAATACCTTTAGGAGGGAGATATTATTACCATTTCCATTTTGCAAACAAACTGAAGCATAGATTCAGTGACTTGCCTAGGGTTGTATGACCGGTATTTGATCCTATGTAGCCTGCATTTAGCATCTGTCCTCTTAACCACTGTTGTATACTGCCTCTTACCTACCTCAGTTACATGCAAAACTCTGATATTTTCTATTCTATTTTATGTTTCATTATTTTAGTTTTTAAAATGGTGTCTGGGAGTGGCTCACGAAATGCTTTCAGAATTCTCTCTTTTTTTTAAGATTGTATTTATTTATTCATGAGAGACACAGGGCGGGGGGCAGAGACACAGGCAGAGGGAGAAGCAGGCTCCATGCAGGGAGCCCGACTCGGGACTCCATCCCAGAACCCTGGGATCACGCCCTGGGCCAAAAGCAGATGCTCAACCACTGAGCCACCTGGGTGTCCCAGTGCTTTCATAATTCTAATGGGCACCAACATGATGTTTGAAAAAACCCTTGGCTAGACCTCCTCAGTTGTGAGATGGACACATCAGCCTGTTTCAGCTGGATGCTTGAACATTCCATTCATGTCTCCCCTGTTTCTGGTGTCATGCTCACCCAGCAACCCAAGCGCTTAGGATTTGGCTCTCCACAGAGGTCTGCCTGCTGGGAAAGAATGCATGGGGTATGTGGACTTTGAGTATCTTTGTGAATTAGTACACCTGTCTCTCTGGTTGAAGCTGTGAGACTGGATAATGCAAATCTGCCCCCAAAATGTGGGTCTTGAGAAATGGAGTCATAGATCAGAGTCAGTGCTGGTGAGGCTGAAGGCTGTGCCCTGAACCTTGACAAAAATCTTCCAGGTCCATGCTGTGACATTTCTTGTAGGATAGCCCACAAAGTTTCTCCCAGGGGTGGTGATTAACAACACTGAACATCGTTTAAACTTCCAAGGCACTGAGCACCATGTGTTCCACAGTAGGAAAGAGGGCCCAGCCCCCTTTTCTTCATCAGTACATGTCCTCGTTGACTCACATGTCTGTGAGAAAAGAAACATGCTGCTTTCCCACCTGAGCTCTATTACACTACATGAATAAATGCGGTGCTTCCTCTGCAAATAATTGATTGAAACGTGATCCTGTCCCTCTCAACGCAGCCAGTCTCCCTCCTAAGCTGATGGTACCCAATGGGGCCATGTCTTCACGCATTATGCATCTATGTGATTATGCATTAATTTCTTGAGAAATTGATGCCTAAATTTTTCAAGCATGTTTTGTTATGCTAAATAATTGATTGCATCTTTTATTTATAAAAATTTACTTGCTGGAAGTTCTGACATAAGTTCTGCCAACCCATTGTCTCTACTGGAATTCAACTTCCCAGCACGAAGTCCGAAAACTCACCTACGGGTTTCAGTCTTTGAAAGCTTTTGGGCAAGAAGCCAGATGAAGTCCTGCATGCCCGACAAGTGAGACCGGCCCTGAGCCAACGACACCTGTACTGACCCTTCCCACGGTCCTGGGGTGAGGTTTGCCAAGGTCTTAAGCACCCGGAGAGACCTCTTTCCAGGTTTGTAGCCTCAGGGGTTGCTCTGTCCTAACCAAGGAGCAGCTAGATGCTTTCTGGGCATGGATAAATATAATCACACGGTGAGATAAGGTAGAAACTCACCTAGTTTGCACGAGTAGGAGGATAATGTGAGCAAAGAGAAATACACTGGGGTCACTGGGGAAAAGAGGACTGCACAAAGATAATTTTGTCTCTTGGGAACTGTATTCCCGAGAAATGGTGAATAGACAAAGTAAATGTAACTGGCATATCTGATAAACACAATTAGCAATGCAATCAGAATATTTCTTTCCCCCTCCCCTCCCTTGCCCTTTTCAATTTTATTTAATAGGGGAAAGTTGATGTGAAAACTCAGCAGGCTTATGACTTTTCAACTCAGTCTTAGGAAATAGTACTTGTATTGTTCTAAGTTGAACTGTGTCTCAAGTCAGAAATCAGAATGTCCAGCCCAAGATGAGGATCAAAACTTTGAACCTGATTTAATGTCAACACCCCCATTCCTTCCCCATCTGAAGCCTGCATCAGGCAGGGCGGGGGAGGGGGGGAGCCCTGGGAAGGGTTGGTGGGTAGTTGACGGCCTCTGTGCCGTCTTTGCCTTATACTTATACTCCTGCCTGCCATTCTGTCTGAGAGCTAGTTTCTGAACCCCCAAGACTGGGTGATAGGTAGGGAGTTAGGGACAAGGGAGTTAGCAAGGTAAGTTCACCACCCTCTGTGCCTGGCTAGTGTTTCATGTGGACCCTTTCCCTTGATGAGTGTCATGGTGTGGTTCTTTAGAAACTCCCATTATTGGCTATCCCTCTCCTACAGTTCTCAGGGCTGATGCATATTTATTCTAGGAAGTCCCTCTGGATTTCTTCCTAAGACCCAGCAATCCAGTGCCCACCTCCAGCTTATGGCTGCTGGGGTCTCTCTGTCCTTCTAGGTGGTTCTGTGAGATGGCACCCAAACTGACCACACACCAGCTCTTCTCTCCTGAATGAATATATTTGGTCCATAGGATACACCTTACCTGAGAAACCCCACAGAACTATATCAGTCTCCCATGCCCCTCTGACTATCACAGCCCACTCTGGGTGCCACAGGTACAAAGCTAGGACCTATTATGTGTGCTATTTCCCGTCTGTATTTCAAAATACTCCAAGTGGTCTGCATAAGCCTGCTTCCCTGGGCTTGAGATGAGGGAGATACAGTGATAGCCCTTCTTTCCTTGGGATGTTAAGGGGACATGCACAGCTCATTAACAGCTCTTTCCAAAAAAAGCTCTTTGCCTGTCTCTCCCCACCACACCATGCCCTGACCACTCCAAGAGTGAAGGAGCCAGGTCTCAAAATTTCCTTTGTGAATTCCGTATAAGGGGGCCTGTTCCCCATTCCTGTGGGTATCTGATACCTATCATATCGATGCCTTAGCCAAAACAGAAGCAGAAAGAATCCTTCCCATTCTAGGATTCTTATTCCATAACCAATAGAGAAAAAGGTAAGAGTGTGCATTTCAGTTGTCTAGTGCTGCTTAACACCATGAAACCGAATGGCTTAAAACAACATCCATATATCATTGTCCATGTTCCTGTGGGCCAGCTGGGTCACTCCTCTGCTGGTTTCACCAGGGCATGCTCCAGTGCCTGCACTGAGCAGGAGGGTCAGCCATCGCTCACACAGCTGGCATCTAGTGCTGACTGGTGACTGGGTGCGTCAGTCCTCATTCTCATGACTTCTCATTGTCTGGTAGGCTAACCCAGCTTCCTTTCCTGGTGATCTGGGCAACATTTCAAGAGACCGGAGCAGAAACTATAAGGCTTCTTGAGGCCTTGGCTCTGGAAATCACACAGAATCACTTATCCTACATTTTTTTGGCCAAAATAAAACCACAACACCAGCCGAGACTCAACAGGTTGGGGGAAAAAAGACTCTGCCTTTAGCATTTACAGTCTTTGGCTCTCCCCAACTCACTACAGGGATTTCTGCCTCTGCCAACTGGGGCAGATGTAAGTGGAGGGTTAGGGGAGGGATTAAAATGAGTCTCTGTTGGTTTGATGGGCTTATATGTGGAAAGGTAGAAAGTAAGGGAAGAGAAAAGTGCCAAGAGAAGAAGCAGAGCCAGCCAAGGCGGCTTTGGGGAAGCATTCTGGGGGAATGGACCACAGGCTGGGAACTAGAATCCCTTATTGTAGAGAACAGGCCACACTGGCTCTTCCATTCATGAAGGTAGGAGCAGACATATCTCTGTGTGAATTGGGGCAGGGGAGACCTTCTGGAGCTTATTGTGAAAAGAGACTTGACCATAGACTGGATTCCTCTTCTCCCACCTGCCCCTTGGATGCGTTTCCTACCCCCATCCTTTTCCTTCTCTGATGTGCTCCCAGGGAAGGGGAGTCCCAGGAGAGGTGCGAGGTACTGGCAGACAACTCCATTCTCAGGTGTGAGGTTTCTGGAAGAGGTGAGTGGGAGAAGCTAGGGGACCCAGGCAGCTGTCAGCTCCGTTGCTCTGCTGTGGGCTGCAGATTCAATGCTCAGGATTTCCATTTTTAAAAACCATTTCTAAAGCCTTGAAATGTGAATGTATTATGTGGGTTGACCTAGAGTCTAAGTTGAAAGGGCCTGTGTTTCCCATCAGATGCCACCGGAGGAAGGGAGCAGAGACTGAGACATTGGAAGGGCAGGTCACTTTGTTGAGAAATAAAGTGCTCAGGGCTTGTTTTCAGCTGCAAAGACTCACACAGCAGATTGTTGACACTGATAAGCCCTTTTGGGGGAAGCGCAGACCCTTTACCTGCCTTATATTTTACACGAACACACAAAATCTATAGGATTTATTTTTCACTTTCAGAGAATAGATATATGCCTGATTTAGGAGAATATTCCATGCTTTTTAAATATTTTTTATTATTTTTTTTAAAGATTTTATTTATTTATTCATGAGAGAGAGAGAGAGAGGCAGAGACACAGGCAGAGGGAGAAGCAGGCTCCATGCCGGGAGCCTGATGTTGGGACTGGATCCCCAGACTCCAGGATCACGCCCTGGGCTGAAGGCGGCACTAAACTGCTGAGCCACCCGGGCTGCCCCATGCTTTTTTTTTTTAAGGCATTTTATAAATTGTGGCTTTTCATTTTCAAAAAAGCTAAGCTCAAACTTTGACAGCTGGCCCTGGCCTCTACCACCTGACTGCCTCCTAAATTATTCTGTAATCCGCCTGTCCTCTTTAAAACCTTTGCTCATCTGAATCTTAAGCACATTTCTTTCAGCAAACACAGGGCGGTATATACTTTAGAGCAGAGCTGGGTGAGTTCAGAGTGTGCCTGCATCGCTCCCCCCTCGCTGCCCTCCCCCACAGTCCCCACAGCAGGACACCCCCCCCCCAAAGGGGAGGCAGGCTAGAGTGTTGAGCCCGTGACCATGGCCTCATTGCCCAGAGGCTGCCGGTAGGGGGTGTTGTGTCTACACCTGTGGCTCGAGTATGCTGACACCACTGGGTGGTGGTTAAATTGTTAGAAATTTGTAACTGAAGAGGACATTAGAACCCATGTCACCTGGGGGTTTCCTTTGCCCATGAGGAACTTCTGGTCTAGAGAGATGAGTCAGTGGTAGAAGTTGGACCAACACAGGAATCTTGACTTTCACACTGGAATCCCTACCCTCCTGTGGTCTTCCTCCTCCTCCTCCCTCTTCCCCTCCACTTCCTCCCCCTTCCCTCCCTTTCTCCCTCCCTCCTCTTCCTCCTCCTCTTGGCCCATCCCCACTTCCAGCCCTTGTGTGGTCTCAGATACCTTACTAGTGTTGAGAGGAACATGACTGGCATGTGGAACTATTACGAAAGAACAGAACATAGTAAGGTGCTTGCTGCTGTTTGCCTGGGAAAGCACAGTTTGGGGCGTTTTGCATTTGTCCTAGGAATAGTCAACTCTTAACTAGCAGGGATGAAATTAAACTGTGTGGAGTTTTGTTTTGTTTTTTGATAGTTAAAGATAGCACACTTCTGGCAAAAGTTACAATTTATTACAAATCAAAATAGGGGCAGCCCCCGTGGCGCAGTGGTTTAGCGCTGCCTGCAGCCTGGGTGTGATCCTGGAGTCCCGGGATCCAGTCCCACGTCGGGCTCCCTGCATGGAGCCTGCTTCTCCCTCTGCCTGTGTCTCTGCCTCTCTGTCTCTATAAATAAATAAATAAATAAATAAATAAATAAATAAATAAATAAATAAAACCTTTTTAAAAACCATCAAAATATTCACCCATTCTACCAGCTGGTGTTATCACCACCTTGGCCAGGTTTGTAAATGTCACTTTGTCTCATCTGTAAAATGGGATAAGAGTGTGGGTGAAGATTAAACGAGATAAGACATTTAAGTGCTTATCTTAGATCACAGCATATTCTAAGTGCTCAATAAATATTAATAATAGTAATAATAATAATAATGGCAATTCTTGGGCACGTATAACTTGGAACTACAATGTAGTTGTGTCTACAAGGGAGAAATGCCCCTTCTCTCCACTAGTTAGATATGTAGCTCTGCAGAGGAGCTTGTCTACCATCTTCCAGGTTCCTTTCCAGAGACCCAAAGTTGTGGCCAGGAGTTAGCCAGGTTGAGGGAGTGGGAAGGGAGTATGGAGTGGTAGAAGGCGTGAGTGAGTAGCTACATAATGTAAGCTTGTGATGAGAAAGAACTGAATGAGGGAAGAAGCATGCAGGATGCCTCCTTCCCCAACTTGGGATCATTCTTATAGGCAAAAAACAACCCCCCAAAACCCCAAGGGATGGATAACAACTTTAAAGAAAATAAATATCTTTTGGTCATTTTAATCAAATAATTTGTGCGATGTTTAGCATTTCTTATAGTTCTTAATTTTTGTTGTTGTTTTACAATTTTGTGTGATGCCCGCCAAATATATTTCTAGATGGCATATATCCTTCGAACCAATTAAATTGGCCTTATGTCCATTCTATCACATATTTCAAATACTTAAGTTTTGTTTTGATTTAATTTAATCTTGTCTTGTCCCTGACCTAGTTTTCCTCCCGGCCGTCCTACTGCAGTATGCCACAGATATCATCTTGACTTTGGTTCTTCCTCCTCTCTTCAGAATCTGATCCAGTAGGCACAGAATGCTTCTGGATCACATTATGTAAATGATACCCATCCAGAAAGGCACCCCATAAATCAGAGATGCCCAGAAAGGCAGACATGAAAATAGTTTCCCTGATTTTTTTTTTCTAGTAGCACATGATGCAACATTGAATCATTGCTGGGTATACTTGACGGATTGGGAACCGATGTTAGGGAGCTGGGGAGCTTAAAAATCAGGCTGCCTTCAGGAAAATTTATGAGGGGATTACAGTGTGCAGCCACCAGTAAATAGGACACCAAGAACCTCTCCTGAATTGATGATCTTCTGCCTGACTGAGGCCTGCATGGACCCAGTAAAACTTGCTTGAATCAAAGTGACTTAGGGGGGCAATTGTTTGTAATAAATAGAATGGATGGAAGAAATGAACTTCCAGAATCTCTAGAGAATGAAGCCAAACCCACAAGGGCAATACTCTTTCTATTGCATTCACAGTAAAAAAAATGTGAGCGTGTCTTTCACACAAGGGGCAAAGCAAAGAGAAAACAAACGTGAGGAAAAAGGATTCAACCTCCCTAGTAATTATAGGAACTTAAAGCACAAAGTCATGCAATGCCAGTTAAACTGGTAAAAGCAAATTATAATTACAAAATAAAAATTTGGCAAGGTTTTTGAGAAAGCTGTATTCTCATAGTAACATAAATTAGTACAATATTTCTGGAAAGCAACACGGCAAAGTGTAATGAGCCATGAAATAACACATCCTTGGGTCTGGTAAACATATGCTTGGGACTGTATTCTGAATAAATAACTCAAAAGAAGAAAAATAATTGGTGCGGGTTGAAACACACAAAAAGAATAAAAATGGGAAAAAAATATCTAAAACTGATGAAATAAGAGCATACCATGGTATAAAATGAGATATCATCTTATTAAGAATGTTATGTTTGTGTATTATGAAAACATAGAAATGCATATATAAAATAATGCTCGGGACGCCTGCGTGGCTCAGGAGTTGAGCGTCTGCCTTTGGCTCAGGGCATGATCCTGGGCTCCCTCCATGGAGCCATCTTCTCCCTTTGCCTTTGTCTCTGCCTCTCTCTGTGTGTCTCTCTATGAATAGATAAATAAAATATTTTTTAAATGGTTAAATGAAAAAGTTAAACCCAAATTTTGTGAATATCGACTATAGATATATTTAAAAAAAAACAATAAAACTAACAAGAGATTATTCAGTTTTGTCACATGAAAGGGTGAGAAGTGAATTTGATTTTTCTGTTGCTTTGACATTTGTGTTTCTCTCTCTCAAAACACAATTTTAAAGGCTGCTTTCTATGTAATTTATATGTAATATGAATATATAATTTAATACATAATTTATCAAGGACAGAAATGTGATAAATTCTTAGCCCTTCGTCATGTGGTTTCTGACAGCTGCCCAGATCTTAAAAATGCAGCACAGAAGCTGCATCTCCGGGGGATCCCTGGGTGGCTCAGCGGTTTAGCGCCTGCCTTTGGCCCAGGGCATGATCCTGGAGTCCCGGGATCGAGTCCCACGTCAGGCTCCCTGCCTGGAGCCTGCTTCTCCCTCTGCCTGTGTCTCTGTCTCTCTCTGTCTCTCTCTTTCTCTTGTCTCTCATGAATAAATAAATAAAACCTTTTAAAAAAGAAGAAGAAGAAGAAGAAGAAGAAGAAGCAGCTGCATCTCCTTGCTGCATAGATGCCGTGCTGATTATGCAGAGGGGATGTGTGATCGCTGGGAGTCTTGAGTGATGGTAGGAGAAAATCATGTTGAATTAGCTAATTGGCTCATCTGATGCCAGAGCTTTATCTACTGGTACCTGGTGCTTGGATCATTTGGGCATTTCTGGAAGAGAAGCAGCCCAGTATGGGAGAGAGGAAGGAGGCAAAGTGTTGGTTCCTTTCTCCACTTGGAAAAATCTCTCCCTTAATTAAGTCCATACATTTTGGCATCATAGGCTTCCTTTGCCTTCGGGCCCCATTCTTCTTGCCCCGCAAGCTTGGCGTCCTCTGATGGTTATTATTGCTATCTTACCCACCTCTGAGAGTGACAACAAGCCTAATAAACAAGCATCACACGTTTCCTTTCAAGTGGCTAGATGTTCTTAAGGGTGTAGACACAAACTAGCCGTCTTATTGACTCATGGCCATGTTTCTTTTTGTCCTTGCTGCAGTGTAAGCAGGGCACTGAATCTCACAGGTCTCACCTTACTTGCTTCTGTGGAGAGCAAACGTCCACGAGTCTCTGTGCTTTGACATGGAATTCTGCTTATGCCAGGCAGTTCTCAAAGTCAGAGGTGATGGTCCTGGGTCAACACCATCTGCTTTCACAGAAAGATTAAATCTGTGCCTGAGCCCCAGAATAAAGAGACTCACATTTCCTTCCTCAGGTATGCACAAAGTGCTTCATTAGCATGCCCACTTCCTGTAGAGGGGAGAAGGGGCAGGGCCCCCGGGTGAGTTTTTACCTGAGAAGTTGTCACAGAATTCTCAGGCTGCTGTTCCTAGATTCTTTTTCCCCCCTCTCTTCTTCCTATATTTTTCTTCCTTACCCCCACCACCTACAAATTAGAAAGCTTCAAGATAATAAGGTGACATTGATTGAGTGTGTGCTATGTGTCAGGCACACTTCTGTATAGTAACCTATTTAATCTTTACAACTGCCCTATGAGGTAGATGGGTACAGTTGTCTTCATTTTACAACCAAGGAAACAGGCCCCTTGTTAGTTGTCCAAGTTTACAGAATGGAAGAACCAAGCTTCAACCCCAAGTGATTGGCCCAAGTGCAGGCTCTTGGCCACTGAGCTGTACTGCCTCATGACAGTGAGCCAGGCCGAGCTTGCCCTTGCTCTGGGAGGAAGACACCAAAGCCAAGTGAGGAGTGAGGTGAAGGAGCAAGTGTGTGTGCGTGGCGGGGGGAGGGGGGTGTAGAGGCTGACCTGTCATTCTATCATTTACTCTGTGATTACACCAACTCGCCTAACCCTCTGTTTCCAGTTTTCTTATTTGTAAAATTGCAAGAATATAAATGGTACTTAACTCCTCAGAGGGCTCTTGTGATGCTTCAGTGTGTTACTAAAATCCTTAGGGATCCCTGGGTGGCGCAGCGGTTTGGCGCCTGCTTTAAGCCCAGGGTGCGATCCTGGAGACCCGGGATCGAATCCCACGTCAGGCTCCCGGTGCATGGAGCCTGCTTCTCCCTCTGCCTGTGTCTCTGCCTCTCTCTCTCTCTGTGTGACTTTCATAAATAAATAAAAATTAAAAAAAAAAAAAAAAGAACAGTGGCTGGTGCAGGGTCACCGTGCTTAACCAACATCGACCATTGTCATTACCATCACCATTGTTTGTGTGGATGTGCCGGAACCACCGCCCTGACTGGCGGTGATGGTTAGTGTTTCTATCAAGTTCCTGGGGCCGCCGCTGCTTCTTGTCTGGGAACCACACCGAGAACCACTGATAAAGAGGATCCAGAAGCTCCCCCTTTCCCATCGAACAGAGTTCCATTTCTCTTCCTGAGCTCTGTCCCTGGGGTCCTTGTACTTCCTGACTTGGCCTGGAGTGGGAGGGACCCTGGGAGAGGAGAGACAAGAATCTTCCTTCTGAGAAGAGATCCTTCAAGCAAAGATGGAGATGAGGAAGGTAAATGAAAAAAGGAGGGAGAGAGACCCTAATTTACAACATTTATGGTTAGAATTGTAGAGTTTGTAAGAAGGAAAAACTAGAGGCACCTTGGTCTGATCCAGGGTGATGACAGCTCACCTTTTTCCAAAGTCAGAGTAGCCTGGTATACATGAGAAGAAGGTGGGAATTGTAGTCATGATGCTACCAGGAGAGGGAAAGAGAGTGAGGAGTAGCTTGGCCGGTTTGGGGGCCTTATATCTGTGTGGCTCTGAGGTCTGACTTCTCTTCAGCTCACTCTATCTTGGTGGACAGAGTGTGACAGCACTCCCCATGAGGGACTCCAGACTCTCATGGAACTGATCTGCCTGCAAGCACCTGGAAGGCTCTGCATGGGACACAGAACAGCTTTGAAAATAGAGCTTCCACTTCTAGGCTGCAAGGCCAGAGCTGGGAAGTGACTCCAAGTCCAGGACCACGTGCCCCCCTGGATATGTTCTGTGCCAGCTGTGCTGGCAGCTGCTCTGGGCTCTCACAGCCCCAAGCCCTGTCCTGGAGTGGCTCACAGCAAGTCTCATGGTGCTGAGGTTGAAAGGCTTTGAAAAAGTCACCTCTGGATTAGAACAAGGTCAGAGGAGGCAGCTGGTGCTCTCTCCAGTTGAGTGGCTCTGGGCTCACTCACAGGCCCTGCGGGCTCCTCAGAGTGACCCACTTCAGGCCTTGACCCACTCCAGGCCTCAGCCCAGCAGCTGTGTCCCACACCTTGGATTCCTGACGGAGGCAAAATAATTGCTGCTGCCAGCTACAACCAGCTGGCCAGCAAGAGAAGTCACCCAGAAGAAACCCGCTGTATCCTCCATACCCCATCCTGGATTTTGCACTCAAGAATGTAGGCTTGGTGGATCCTCTGCATATCTATCACAGAGCTGAAAATGAAACAAAAGGCTTGTAAAGCAGTGAGATATCTGGATGGGCTGAACATCCCAGGTTGGTAGTGGGTCTGGAGGCCTCCTTGCATCCCAGGCAGGAAGGTGAGACTTGCTTTGAGGAACCTTCCCTAGAAGTATTTCAGGAGAGAAAGCAAGTCGTGTACAAAAAGATGGTGGTATATTTAAAATTATTTCTCTCACACACATCCCTTCTGTCCTTCCCACTTCCGCTGATTCCAAGGAATATTTACTATTCCACTGGCAAAGTTTTCTTTACTTAGACCTGTCAGATGCACAGCTGTGTGCTGGTGCTCCTGGAGGTGAAGGGGCATCCAGAGCTGCGGCTCTCAGGGAGCTCCCAGGGGACCTTGTCAGACGAGGCATAGATGCGAGGAAAGGTGCCTGTCCACGACCTTCGGTAGTCCTAACCTGGGGTTCAACAGCCACCTACCCAACCTCCAACTTGGCCCAATCTCCGTGCTCCCCAAAATGGCTTTCTTGGTTGTCTTCACCTGCTGAGGTACAGCTCCTCCTCTCTTCCAGGAAACCCTCTTCCCAGGAAACCCTGCTTCACCTTTCCAGCCTCAAGCAAATCCCCCTGGCTCCTGAGCAGCAACTTGCTCATCTTCACAGAGTTGGCTGCTTATCACTCCTTTGGGATGGATACCTCTTGGTGGCTTGGATTCTTTAATTTCAGTATGGCAGTTTCAGTTTTCAGAAGCCCAAAGCTGTTTTTGCCACTTGCAGGGGCTGGTAAGATCTGGCTGACAGAGCTATGTCTCCCTTGGTCCTTCTCCAAGCACTTCTATGCTTTCTCCCTTCCCTCTGCCTGGGAAATTCCCATTCGTTCTCAAACACCCAGGTCAGAAACCACATCCTCTCTGCAGCCTCCTCACTCCTCCAGACAGAGGGACTTAGCTACTGCCTATAGCTTGTCATCATCATTTTGGTTTGCCATCTTAATCCTGGAGCCCTTAGGGTCTCACTCGCAGAGATGAAATCCCCCTCAGTATTGCTTCCCCGGGGCCAGAGCTTCCGGCACTGGTGGGCAAATTAGGTCCCCCGGGGTCCCCTCCCATTTGTGTTGTGCTAGGCAATACGGGTTTTGGCTTAAAAGACTGTTTCTCAGAGAAGCAAATTTTAGCTTGAGATGTGACCTTTGCAAGACCTCTGTTTTTTTTTTTTTTTTTTTTTGCAAGTGACCTTTTTGGACTGTGGGGATGGAAATAATCTTCACTCTGGAAGTTGAAGCTTCTGTTCTACTGGTGAGAGGAGTGTCTTGAATATGGAAACGTGTTGTAAATGGGAATAATAAACAGTGGTTCTCAACCTTGCCTACACTTTGTAATCACTTGGAGAACTTTAAAAATATCACAGCTGGGGGTGGCTGTGCAGTCAGTGGAGCATCTGACTCTTAGTTTCAGCTCAAATCATGATCTCGTGGATGATGGGATTGAGCCCCGCTCAGTGGCAAGTCTACTTGAAGATTCTCTCCCTCTGCCTCTCCCCCTAGTCATGTGCCTGCTCTCTCTCTCTTTCTCTAAAATAAATAAATCTTTTAAAAGTAAAAAAAAAAAAAAAAAAAAAAAAATCACGGCTGGGCCCCACCCGTAGGTCCTGATTTAACTGGTCTGAGGTGTAGCCTGGGCTCTAGGGACTTTTGAAAGGTCTCTAGGTGATTCTGATGTGCCACCCAGGTTGAGAACAGCTGCCAACCAAGCTACCTGGTGACTATCTGCAGGAAGAGGAGACCCTTAATTAGTATCTCTGGGGGACCTGCTATGCCAGGGAAGAATTGTGAGAATTAAAATATGTTCATTAAAAAATGGGGGAAAGGGACAGGTAGGCCGAACAAGACCTGCATAAATAAAATCAGGATGATTCTTCTTCTTCTTCTTCTTCTTCTTCTTCCCCTTCTTTTTGTCTCTATACCCAATGTGGGGCTTGCACTTATGACCCAAAGAGCAAGAGTCCCATGCTCTACCCACTGAGCCAGCCAGGTGCCCCTGGGATGACGATTTAAATGCCCTCTTCTGGGATCCCTAGGTGGCGCAGCGGTGTGGCGCCTGCCTTTGGCCTAGGGTGCGATCCTGGAGACCCGGGATCGAATCCCACATCCGGCTCCCGGTGCATGGAGCCTGCTTCTCCCTCTGCCTGTGTCTCTGCCTCTCTCTCTCTCTCTCTCTGTGACTATCATAAATAAATAAAAATTAAAAAAAAATAAATAAATGCCCTCTTCTACTGGATTAGCTGAAGATGGAAAAGATCCAGAGGAGTCAAAGGAGATAGATAGTTTTGCTCACTGAAAACATCAAGGTGAAAAAAGGGAAGCGCAAGGGAAGCTGGACCTTCCCAGACGTAAGACAACACCGGTTGGTAAGGGATTTACCTATAAAACCAGAACAGTTTTGACTGGCTGTCCATGGGGATGTCCAAGGGGCAGACAGGAAAACCCATTACTTCTCAAAAGAATCAAAAGGGAACCAAAGCCTGGAGCTGCCCCTGCCTCTGGGAAGTGAAAGAAAAACTATTCACAGAGGCCGGAGGTACATGGAGGGACAATATACCCTGATTTGGGAGAGACCATAACCCAGGGGTGAGGCCTGTGCCACAAAGAGAGTGAAGACAAATGCCTCAGAACATTGGAAATATATTCTACCCCCCGGACCAGTGGCCAGGGTCCACAGCTCCAAAGGTGCCGTTCTCATTGTACTCTACATGGATGGCATCTCTTTGTGGAATATTCCGGAGACATTGCAGATTGTACCTTTGGCAGTTGGGCAGCAGTTGGCCTTGTCCACTGCATGCCATGGTTATACCCAAATGCCTACATTTCATAGCAGAGCTTGGAGTTTCACTTGGATCCAAGGATGAGGAGTTCAGAATCTGATGGGCCTGCTTGATGGGGAAATCTCTCCCCCTTGCATGTGAGCCCGAGAGCCTAAAGATATGAGATGGGGTGAGCCTAACACACCCCTGTGTAATCTGTGATGACTGAAGAAAAATCGACCCCACTCCATTAGAAATGGGATAGTCTCGGGACACCTGGGTGGCTCAGTGGTTGAGCGCCTGCCTTTGGCTCAGGGCGTGATCCCGGAATGCCTGGATCGAGTCCCACATCGGGCTCCCAGTGAGGAGCCTGCTTCTCCCTCTGCTTATGTCTCTGCCTCTCTCTGTGTGTGTCTCTCATGAATAAATAAATAAAATCTTTAAGAAAAAAAAAAAAGAAATGGGATAGTCTCCACCTTATAGGATGAGCCTGGCAGCAATGATGGATGTCCTTCAGAACTTTACAAATGCAGTGGGAAAAGAAAAACTGTCCTTTTTTTCCTGGCCAATCAAACTTGATTTGCAGCAGCTCCTGGGGAAAGGAGCAGGATGAGGAGGGTTATGTATGTGACAGGAATGTGTGGAGAAGCATGGGCTTCATTCAGCTCAGTATTTCAAACTGCAGACTATAACCTATTAGTGGGTGTGAAACACTGTAGTCTGTGTTGTGACTGACATTAGAGTGTAAAAAAATAGAAAGTATCAGTGCACGGCATAAGGTAAGGATTAAGGTTTTTTTTTTAATTTTTTTAAATTTATGATACAGAGAAAGAGAGAGAGAGAGAGGCAGAGACACAGGCAGAGGGAGAAGCAGGCTCCATGCACCGGGAGCCCGACGTGGGATTCGATCCCGGGTCTTCAGGATCGCGCCCTGGGCCAAAGGCAGGCGCTAAACTGCTGCGCCACCCAGGGATCCCTATGAAAATTATATGTGTTCTATTTGTGCGTTTTCTAGGTTGCAGTGTATATGATATTTTACTGCAAGTCTCTATTAAAAAACAAACTGAACAGCTGCTTCCTTAACAAGTGAAGTAATAACTCCTCTTTTTTCTTTTTTGAGATTTGTTTATTTATTTGAGAAAAAGATAGAGTGCACACAAGCTTGGGGGATGGGCAGAGAGAGAGGAGAGAATCTCAAGTAGACTCCCCCTCTCCCCCCCCCCCACCACCGAGTGAGAAGCCCAATGTGGGGCTTGATCTTATAACTCCAAGATCATGGCCTGAGCCAAAATCAAGAGTTGGTTGCTTAACTGAGCCACCCAGGCACCCCAGTAACTTGTCTTTCAATCTTGGGGTCCACATAACTCGTTTGCCCAGTTGGGAAAATCCTATTAGCCTTGTGAAAAAATTCCAAGGTTGTTTTGTTTTGTTTTGTTTTTCATTACAAACATGCTGGTAACAGAAAGTAGTTGCTCCTGCCTCTGCTGAAGAGCCTTCAGGAAGGAGGCTGTCTCCACTTTACTGACGCAGGGCCTCCCGAGCCTCAGAAACATAGAGACCATCCAGGTTTTTCACTTCTTTTCTGTGACTCTCCTTGTCACTTGAATTTCTATTCCCTTCGATTTGGGTCAAAATCAAGTGTTTCATAAGGTAGCATGTCTTAGAATTTTCATGGATGAGCAAAGGTGTCACAGTAACAAATGGGGTGGGGGGGAAGCAGGCCTATGCCACCACCCAAAGCTGTCATTTTTGTTGGTTTAGAGAGACAAAAAGGTGCCATTGAGGTACAGGGAGTAGTTGATGGTAAAATGAGAATAAAACCCAGATTTTACCTTCAGGAAGTTTATGCTGGCTGACAGGAGTGAAAGCCTTCTTGGGGTTTGAATTGAATTTATGTACTGGGTTTTATTTTAAATATCAAAAGCCTTTGCCCCTTGAGCCTCTTCAGCTCTGAGGAAAGCCTCTTAACACCATCTACCCTGCATGTGAAATAGAAACATCTATTTATTCGTAAAGCTCAGGGAAGTTATTTATTTCAAGCATTAAAATATTCCAAGGTCTTGACATAGATTACAGGAAAGCTTTGGCCTCCTTATTGTGGAGCTATTCTGCCTTGATTTTCCTTTTTTTTTTTTTTTTTTGCTGTATTAAGCCTTCAAGAAATGGTTCTTGAATTTTTCCTGATTATTATCCTAAATACAAGGCATAACCTGAAATGTAAAGCAAGATGTGTCCACTGTTGTGTTTGTACGGCAAGTAGTTACCTTTATTGTACTAGAAAAAATGCCCTGTGTTCAGAGGTAGTTACAGCGCAAGACAGGCTGGAGGTGGGCTCCAGGGCCAGAAAGTCTGGCTTAGCTTTCTGCTGCCCCTGGGGACTCCCACCGCCCCGTCCCAGCGACAGCGTTAGAAGGACATTGATCACCTGTGTACTGTGTGTCAGGCCCTTGACATTCCTCATCTTTAATCCCAGAAACAATCCCCATATTTGGTTTGTTCTCTCCGTTTTACAGATGGGACAGAAGCAGAAGGGATCAGAGAAGAGCTAAACATAGCCACATGCATATTTTTTTTACTTTTCTTTTCTTTTCTTTTTTTTGTCTGACTTCATCTTTCCTGCTTATTTTAGAGCTTCTTCTTTTTTTTTTTTTTTTGTAGGCAGAGAGGAGAAGAATGTTTATATTTAACTGTAATCACTTTAGTATCATAAAGCCAGCACAAGGCAAGGTTTAACCCACATATTCTCCTGCTGGCCCTCTGTGCTCTGATCCTCAAGTTTGGTCTGTGTATTAATGTGTGATGTAAAAGAAGCTGATTTAGCACCTGTGTGTTAACTCTCAGTGACATTTGTTTTCCCCAAACGCTTAATACGAACATTTTCAAACACAGGTGATATTTTTAAAGATTGTGTTTAATTATTTGGGGGGGAGGGGAGGAGCATGAGCTGGGGGAGTTAGAGGGGAGGGGCAGGAGGAGAGGGAGAAGCAGACTCCCCACTGAGCGGAGGAGCCTGGTGTTTGGGCTCGATCCCAGAACCCTGAGATCATAACCTGAGCCAAGATGAAGGTAGACGCTCAACCGACTGAGCCACCCAGTTACCCCAAACACAGAGGATTTAAAAAAAATACTACAGTGGGCACCTGCATGTCTACTACTAGATTTAACAGTTATTAACATTTTACCACATTAGTTCTACTTTTTATTTATTTATTTATATATTTTTTAAAGATTTGATTTATTGATTCATGAGAGACACACACAGAGAGAGAGAGGCAGAGGGAGAAGCAGGTTCCATGCAGGGAGCCCGATGCGGGACTCGATCCCAGAACTCCACGATCACGCCCTGGGCCAAAGGCGGGTGCTAAACTGCTGAGCCACCCAGGGATCCCTGTTCTACTTTTTAAAGATTTTATTTATTTGAGAGAGAGAGAGAGAGAAAGCATGAGCGGGGGTAGGGGCAGAGGAAGAAGCAGGCTCCCCTCTGCACAGGGAGTCCAATGTGGGGCTCCATCCTAGGACCTCATATCATGACCTGAGCCGAAAGCAGACGCTCAACCAACTGAGCCACTGTATTTGTTTTAATCTATCTGTAATTTTTTCTCAATCATTTAAAAGTAAGTTGCTGTTGTTATGGCCCTTTATCCCTAAATAATTCTACACACATCCCCTATGATTATTATCATAACTTAATAATAATCCATTATCTGGTTTATATTCAAATTTCTCCAGTTTTTGTTAAAATACCTTTTATAATAGGTTTTTTGGGAACCAGGATTCAGTCATGCTTATTGCATTGCATTTAAATTTTATTTGTGCTCACTGTCTTTAGAACAGACCTTCCACCTCTGACATTGACTTTTTGAAGAGACTAGGTCAGTTTTCAGTAGAATGTTTCACATTTTGGATTGTCTGATTGTTTCCTTTTTTTCCTTTTGTTTCTTGTAAACTGGGAGCATATTTATATTAAAGCTAAGCATATTTGGTGAGAATGCCTTTAGGGTGATGCTGTGTGCTTCATATTTATCACATCAAAAGGCACCTGGTGCTGAGTTCTTCCATGGTTACTGACGCTGTTACATCTCTTGGTAAAGTGCCAGATTCCTCCATGGTAAAATGTGATTTCCCCCTTGACTGTTAGTAAACAATCTGGAGGATGCTGCTTTGACACCATAGGAATATCCTGCTTCCTGCTTCCTGGCAATCCTTTGACCTAATGACTTCAGCATGTTTGTTAGTTTGCAGGGGCTGCTGTCATGAGGTACCACAGACCTGGGGGCTTAACCGACAGGAATTTATTGGCTCACAGTTCTGGATGGTAGCAGCCTGAAATCAAGGCGTCGGCAGGGCTGTGAGGGCAGGCTCCGTTCCAGGCCGGCCCCTCTCTCCTTGGCTTGTAGATGGCAGTTAGCTCCGGTAGCAAGTGGCCATACAAGAAAGTGAGGTGGCCTGGTATTGTTACATGTTTCCATTTGTAAAGAGAAGCCAGAAATAGAGATTTTTTAATTTTTTAAATTGTTTATTTTTCATTGTTGGCTCAGTTTAAAAAAAACAATAATCCATGGGCTGATTGTGGCTAGAGGGCTGTCACTCTGAGGAGTTGGTTAGCCATGAGCCTCCCTGGGGAGAGATGCTGACCATGACCGTACTCAATACCTTGCAGAAAACCTGGTACATGGGAGGTACTTAGACATGTTTGCTCAGAAACAAATGAATGGATAATTACATTTTGCTAAGGCAACCTATTAGAATTAGGTTGGATTTTAATCCAATTTTGGTTGCATCAAAACCAAGGAAGATCAGAAAACCAGGTCCTGGATTGTGCTGCAAAATTTAAAAATCTGCTTTGGGTTATTCACAGCAACTTACAGAGACTTGGCAGGAATAAAAATGTGTGAAGAAAACCCTTGAAACTAGAGTTCATGAACTAGGTCAGGCTGTCTCAACGGTGCAGTCACTAACCAGACAATCAAAGGGGATTTCTTGGTATCTTGAGAGAATGCTGTATAATTAAATTTTTAAATTTTTTGTCCTACAAAAATGTAAGGCAGACACATTATTGTGGTAAAAAAAATCTTGCAAAGACTGTGTCTTGTCATTTTTCCCTTTGCGATCACCAAGTACACCTTACCACCAAACGTTTTTCATCTGTGTCTGGCCTGTAGTTGCTAGATGGGGAAGTTGGATCAAAATCCACTGTGTTCATGCTAAGCCCCAGGGAGGACATTTCTGTGGTCAGAAGAGATTGTGAGGAGAATGAGGAGATCCTTGAGGAGAAATGGGGACAGAAAGCCTCCCACGGGGCTTTCCATCAACTTAAACTTTAATCACCAGCTCTTTTGACTCAGACACAAGGCAACAGAGAGGTCCTGGGCTTCTCTTGCCAGAACTTTTCGTCAAAATGCTCATTCAAAGCTCAGCCTTCTGAGAGTCTGGGTCTCCCAGTCTTCATGCTTCATTGCTGAGAAGGTGCCTGCTAACTCCGGCCCAAACTTCTGGGGCCTGGGCTCCAACCACTAGCTGTCTTGATCTCCTTACAGAAATTGCTTGTTAAAAAAAAAGAGGGAGAGGAGGACCTGTAATAATTCAGATAATTTAGACAATGAGGGCAGAAATGATCCTTTTTTTGCCACTTCCCTCAAATGGATAGTTTGGGTCATGATGTTAATCTTAGTCTTCCTTCAAGGCACCAACATTTTTTTAAAAGGATTTATTTATTTATTTTTAGAGTGAGAGAAAGAGAGAATGAGGAGGGAGAGGGGCCGGGGGAGAGGTAGATAGAGAATCTTAAGCTGAGTCCACAAGCCCAACTCAGGGCTTGATCTCACGACCCTGAGATCATGACCTGAACCGAAATTAAGAGTCAGATGCTTAACTGACTGAGCCATCCACGGGGCCTGAGGGACCAACATTTTTGACATTGTAGTTTCTCATTTATGTCCAGAGACATTCATGAGCATGTAATGTACGTAGCTATAGCAAAATGTACCTATGCACACCTCCCTCCCTCCCTCTCTCTCTCACCTACTGCCCAAGAGAAAATTAGAACCAAATACTTAATGAAAAAGTAAATCCATAGTGTAGTAAATTATTCTCTTTGGGCTCTGTTATCTCTAATTCTAATTTCAGTAGTTGTGTTTGATTTTGATTGGTTAACAGAGAGAGATGGATGATGGGAGTTATCCTGAGTCATAAACTCTGAGTGAGTTTGCTTTTCCTAAATTCACCTCAGAGAACCTGGGAGGGCTGAGGAAGGGTAGGAAAAAGGGTCCCTGCTGGACCTGGTGCCCCCTTTCCCCCTGAAGGCCCTGCTTCCTGGTCACCCACCCTCAATCTTGCAAAGGTTGCCTGGTGATAAGAATAATGGAGTTTTCAGTAATGTTTATTGAGATATTACTATTTGCTAACTCCCTTATGTACATTTTCATTTGTCTCAAAGTTATTCGAGATAGTGTTGTTTTTGGTTGATTTGTTTGCTTCACAGATAAGAGAACTGAGACTAAGAAAGAGTATGATGCCCCTGTCCACCCCCCACTCCCAGGTAGGAAATGGCAGGTGGGCGATATGGTTACCTGTGTGCCCCCTCACTTTCTGAAAGGAGCCTGCATCCTCCATGACTTGTTCCAGCGAGGTCTGATTTCCTTGCCTAATTTTCCTCATCCCCCAAGAGAAGCTTTGTGTCATTTGAGGGAGAGGAAGAGACTTTGAAGAAGAGAATAAGAAGACATAAGGGAAACACAGAATAGAGGAAAGATCCAAGTCAAAACTAGCTTGTGTTCTAGAACAGTTGTCTTTCAAGGATTTGCTTTGGTGTCATACTGAACAGATACTAACAGATAACAAAATAATACAGTAACTTTGATTTTTTTTAAAGATTTTATTTATTTATTCATGAGAGACACAGAGAGAGAGAGAGAGAGTTAGAGACACAGGCAGAGGGAGAAGCAGGCTCCATGCAGGGAGCCCAACGTGGGACTCGATCACTGGTCTTCAGGATCATGTCCTGGGCCGAAGGTGGCGCTAAACCGCTGAGCCACCTGGGCTGCCCCAGTAACTTTGATTTTTGTTTGTTTTTTGCATTTTTAGTAAAATGTTAAGCAATTGACAACTCTGAATATAACTTTTCTTACGCTTGTGTGGCACTTACCAAATGCCAAACATTTTCAAAAGTGGACTGGAAGCAGAAGAGTACTGGTCTCTGACATTTTCTTAAGAACAGAAGAAAATAACTCTACCCTTCCCTTCCCCCAATCTTTCACTTTGGTCAACTTGTTTTACATATTTTCCTACAGGAGAAAGGTTGTCAACACCATTCCATGATGATTAAGAGCCCTTAACATTCTGTTCAACACTTTTTTTTTTTTAAGTTGTCTCCACACCCAGCAGGGAGCCCAACACGGGGCTTGAACTCCTGAACCTGAGATCAAGACCTGAGCTGAGATTAGAAGTTGGATACTTAACAGACTGAGCCACCTAGATGCCCCATCTGTTTAACAAATTCTTATTTGATCAAGGGATATTTTTGCTTTAATGAGACCCTTTCCCACACTGAGGTATGAAGGTGGAACTGTAAGGCGTAAATGATCTTTATTTAGCCTTGGTTCTTTTAGCAGCTCAGTTCTTGTGTTTTTATATTATAGAACTGTTTTTGTGACGCTTTGAAGGCAGTCCTTGTCTCATCTTTTGAATTTTAAAATCTGCCTTAAGTACACTTTATCCACTCTGTACCTGGGAAAAGAAAACAAGCAGAAAAGAAGGAAGTCAGAATGAATGTAAGGCAGAGGGTGGGGAGATAAGACTTCTATCCTGGGCTTCTGTCACTAAAAAAACCCTTTTGCCTGAATCACTAAGCCAAGAGAGAAGCTAGGTTTCCTTGGTCCTAAATGAGTCTCTGCAGTGATTGCCCTGGCCTTGCAACTCAACATGGGGTCCTCGCGACAGCGGCAGTGGTGCGACCTGGTGGCTTGGTGGACACACAGCATCTCTGGCCCTACCCAGACCTACCCAAGTTGTAGCTGCAGCTTTACTAGATCCTCAGATGATTTGTGGGCACATTTGTTTGAGAAGCACTGTCTTTGTCCATCACTCCCGTAGTAGGCTGTGTCACAGGATCACTTGGAGGCCCTAGAGTTGCCTGGTCAGTGTAAGGCCCTAGAATATATGTAGAGAGTTTAAAGCTGCTTGGGCACCTGGGTGGTTCAGTGGTTGAGTGTCTGCCTTTGGCTCGGGTCGTGATCCCAGGGTCCTGGGATCGAGTCCCGCATCAAGCTTCTCACAGGGAGCCTGCTTCTCTCTCTATGTCTCTGCCTCTCTCTGTGTGTCTCTCATGAATAAATAAATAAAATATAAATAAGTAAATAAGTAAATAAGTAAGTAAATAAATAAATAAATAAATAAATAAATAAAGCTGCTCAAGTAATCTGCCGCAGCTATCGCCCAGTACCCTGCCCAGTACCCCGTATAGAGGCCAGCCTCCCAGGGCGGAGGGCAGCGTGAGAGGGGAGGGATGTCTGCAGTGGCACATGGAGAATTTCCAGCACAGCTTCTCCACCTTCACCCTCTAGACTGTCTTCCACAGCGCTTCCACGTCTGCCGTTCTAAATCTGGTCATGGGAAATTCTTTCTGGGTACCTTACCGTGGTCACGATCAAATATACCCTATCTTTCCGCATCATATTTAAATCCCTTCTGATCAGGTCCCTGTCCGATCTTCTCATTTCATTTTACTCCCCCAACCACCTTCCCCCCAGAAGCCAAACCAAATCACTCGCCACTGCTTGAATGCACAAAGCCTTCACAACTGTCGCCCCACATGCTTCTCCCCATGCCATTCCTCCTATCCTTCAGATACTTCATAGTGCAGGTGCCTCTCCTTCACTGTTCCCATCACCCACGTGATGACAGGTTCGGTATGCCTCTAGAGACATGACGGAAGGGACAAGCTTTGTTTTGTCAGGACCTGGGCAAAAGCAGTTCGGACTGGGAATGGACATGAGGGAAGAGGCACAGAAACCTGGTGGACTTAGGAGAGAGCGGGAAGTGAACAACTTCCTGCTATTAAGAGACAATCCTGCAGAAAGCTTTGCTGTGAAGGGGAACAGGAAAATGGAATAGGATCTAGGTGGAGACGTGGGGTCGAAAGAAGTTCTTTAATGTTTTTAACAGGAGGGAAATAGTGTGGTTGCAGGTGGGTGGGAATCATATAGTGGGAGGGTATTGAGGACAGAGAGAGGAGAGGAGAGTTGCAGAGCAACGGGAGAGGATAGCAACGGGTAAGATGCACAAGGAGGGCCAGCCTTAAAGGGAGTATGGACTGGCCCTCTCTAGTAATGGAGAAATCTAAGGTACACAGGCATGGATGCTGGAGGGTGGGGACAGGTGGTAGAGCCTGAGGAGTTCTGCTATTCTCAATGAAATCGAAAACAAAGTTATCGGATGAGGGGGGAACGGAGGTGTAGGGGACGAGGGGGTTGGAGCAGGTGTGAAAGTGATGTCTAGGAGAGAGAGAGCTCATGTGGACCAAGGAGATATAATGATGTTGTTGGGTAATATTACATCCAAATGAAGCTAATTGCCATGAATTTTAAAGTGAGACCTATCAGCATGGATGTATATTTTTCTCTTAGTTGCATAGGTATCAGTAGGGAACACATGGAAAGATGGACATATGACCTCCACCCTCCTGGAGATTCTGTTTTCAAAGGGAGGATGGCATTAGATCGATAAAAATTCCTTATTTATTACAATGTGATCATTGCCATACTGAAAAACAGGGCAAGAGAGCCTCCAACATGGCTGCCTGACTTAGCCTGAGTGTCTGAAATGAGCCTTGTATACATGGAATGAGGTTCTAGAAATAGCATTTGCTTAGAACTTTAGAGCACTCCAACTGGACCTAAGTGAAGGCAGGAAGGACACTCGAGGAAAACGTGCAGTATATGTAAAATGCATGAAATATATTTTTTTTCTCTCTTATTCCATCTTTATCTGTTCAATCTTCCTAGAAGATGCAGGCGGTTGCCTAAAGATTCATGCCATGGGAAGAGAGAACATATCTTCTTGCAGCCCACGTACAGCACAAGGGAAGATGGTTAGTGGAGGGAGGCAGGAATTGTAAAGAGAGGCTGGTGGTTATTGTGAGTATAGTAGAAGTTTGCAGGTTTCAACAGTAAAGAGAAACCCTTTGCTTTTCAGCAGAGGGTGAAAATGTTCCACTTTCGAGGGAATTGTTGAAATAGTACCTGGAAATAAATTGTGTCAGACTCTCGAAACTTATAAACCCAACTTTAAAGGGCATTCGTAATGATATGTGATATGTGCTCACTGCTCCCCAGGCGTGGCTTGCATTTTGCATGCTTACCTCCTTTAATCTTTATAACAGGTTTGTCATAAAGCAGGTACTATTTTCCCCCACTTTATGAGTGAAGAAACCAAGATTTAGAGATTGTCAAGCTAATAAGTGATAGACCAGGGATTCAATCCCAGGTTCATTTCAACCATTATGCTGTGATGACAATCATATATAAATATGTGTATCTGTATCTTTTTTTAAAAAAGATTTTATTTATTTATTCATGAGATACACATAGAGATAAGCAGAGACATAAGCAGAGGGAGAAGCAGGCTCCATGCAGGGAGCCCGATGTGGGACTTGATGAATTTGCCTCTTCTAGGTACCTTGTGTAAGTGGTATCATACTATACTTGTCCTTTCGTGTCTGGTTGATTTCACTTAGCATAATGTTTTCAAAGTTCATCCATGTTCTGTAGCATGGGTCAGAATTCTATTCCGCTTGATGGTCAATGAACATTCCATTGTATGTACATCACATTTCGTATATCCATCCATCTGTTCATAAACATTTAGGGTGTTTTCACCCTTTGACTATGTGAATGATGCTGCAATTAACATGAATGAACAAGTATTTGTTTGAGTCCTTGTTTTCAATTCTTTGGGTGTATATACCCAGAAGTGGAATTGCTGGATCATATGGTAATTCTATGTTTAACTTTTTGAGGAACCACCAAACTTTGCCACGGTGGCTGCATCATTTTTCACTCCCACTGTCAATTCATAAGGGTTCCAATTTCTCCACATCCATGCCAACATTTGTTATTTTCTGTTTTTGTTTTGTTCTAGTAGCACTCTGAGTGGGTGTAAGGTGGTCAGATACAGGTTTTTTATCAGCTCTCCTTCTCCAGCCCAGGTCTTTTCACACGTGGGTCCCTCTGCCTGAATCTTGCCTCCTCCTCATCCTTTAGGGGTTAGCTTAATTCTCACTCCCACTAATTTAGTTTAGTCCCCCTAACTAAATTATCCCCCTTTTATTTATTTATTTATTTTTTTTAGCAATCTCTACCCCCAGTGTTGGGCTTGGTCTCATGATCCTGAGATCAAGAGTTACACGTTCTTCCAACTGAGCCAGCCAAATGCCCCTAAATTATCCCCCTTTTAATCTCTCTTATATTATTCTGTTTGTCTCCTCTGCAGCACTTGCTGTAATTTATAATTATATATTAAGTAATTTACTTTTCAAACTCCTATCAACTCAGAGACCAAGACCCATGTTCACACGGTCAACTTGCAGACCCAGTGCTAAGCTGAGTGTATGGTCTATAATAAGAGCTCAATAAACTATCTCATGAATCCTTGGGTTGTCTGGTGCTCCCAAGGCAAGCTGTGGCTGAATTGAATGCAGAATGATGGTGATGGCATTCTTGGAAGTGAACTTGCCAGTTGGTGAACTTTGCCAAAGGCAAAACAGAAAACAAGGGTCTTGACTTCCAGCTTATGTTTTGAGCTGACTAAAAGGACATGATACATTTAGGCTCCTCCCATTAGAATTAAGGCAACCCCAAGAGGTCAAGCAGCCTGCAGGGGTATTATTGAGTGTGGGCTCTTCCTGCCTTAGATTGCAACCTGGTTGCATCACTTCATGTCAAATTGCCTTCATATGTAAAATGGAGATCATATTACCCACCCCTAGACTTGAAGTGAGTATTCTAAGAGTTACTATGTATAAATTGTTTATTTTTCTCAAGACTTATTTAGAGAGGGAGGGAGAGAACATGATTGGGGAGGGGGGGACAGAGGGAGAAGGAAGAGAGAATCTCAAGCCGACTCTGCCAAGCGAGAAGCCAGACACAGGACTCAGTCCCATGACCCATGAGATCATGACCTGAGCCAAAATCATGAGTCAGATGTTTAACCAACTGAGCCACTCAGGCTCATCTGTATAAATTGTTTAGAATAGGGCCTGGCACATAGAGAGTTCTGGGTCAATAGTAGCTATCATTATTATTTAGTAGCTTTCACTCTGGTGCTAGAGGGAAATAGACAATACACACAGTTAAGACTTCTGCCAATTGCTTCTGTCGGGTGCTCACAGATGGATCTCAAAGGGAGCTGTCCGTCTCTCCCTCTGATCAGGTCCAGAATTAAGGGAGTTTAAATTTTTGATCCTTAACATCTCTCCAGGACTGTTCTCTGGTTGTGTGGTCCAGAGGGTTTCACTATAATAATTCTCTAAACATTGCTCCAGTTGAGGACTCAGAATAGATGGGAGGCTCTGCCTTCCATCTTGAAAACCAAAGGGACTGTGGATTCTTCCTCTTTTGTTGCTGGCAGTAAGAGCTGGGCTTGTGATCTACACATGGACAAATCAGTGCTTCTTCTTTGGAATCTTGGGCCTTGACAGATTCAGGCATAGGCGAAGGGTCAAATGAGACTCTTTTTGGCAGCCATGGAAGATTTAAGGGGCCACAGTATGACATGAGTGTCCAGTGGTGCCAAGTATCCAGGGGTGATGATGCCTACGGTGGCATCCTAGGCAAGTGGTTGATTTTTGTCTGTTTTGTTCTGTTTTGTTTTGTGACATGTCTATTTTATTTTACATTGAGAAAATATACATAATAACAAAGTCTAATAGGAATAATGACTACTTTATTGAGTCATAACTCATTATAATTCATCTATTTGACGTATATAATTCATTGGTTTTTAGTATATTCGTGGAATTGTACAAACATTACCAAAATCAGTTCTAGAATATTTTTATCACCCTTCACACCAAATCTTTGTACCTGTTAGCAGTCACTTCCCACTCCCCTTCCTACCCTCCCAACCCCTTGCAAGACAAATCTACTTTCTGTACCTAGAGATAGCAAACTCTTCTTAAACCAAGACTCTAACTATACCTGCCTTCCCTTAAGGGTAAAGTTCCTCCTTAGGTCTTGCATTTGTTAACTATTGCTGAAGAACAAATTAACCCAAAATTTAGCAGCTTAAGGCAACATACATTTATTTTCTCACAGTTTTTGTGGAGTAGGAATGCAGGTACTACTGGACCTGGGTCCTCAGCTCCAGGATCTCTCACAAGGCAACAGTGTTGGCCTGGGCTGCTGTCTTTTTTTTTTTTTTATAATAAATTTATTTTTTATTGGTGTTCAATTTGCCAACTTACAGAATAACACCCAGTGCTCATCCCATCAAGTGCCCCCCTCAGTGCCCGTCACCCATTCACCCCACCCCCGCCCTCCTCCCCTTCCACCACCCCTAGTTCGTTTCCCAGAGTTAGGAGTCTTTATGTTCTGTCTCCCTTTCTGATATTTCCCACACACTTCTTCTCCCTTCCCTTATATTCCCTTTCACTATTATTTATATTCCCCAAATGAATGAGAACATATAATGTTTGTCCTTCTCCGACTGACTTACTTCACTCAGCATAATACCCTCCAGTTCCATCCACGTTGAAGCAAATGGTGGGTATTTGTCATTTCTAATGGCTGAGGAATATTCCATTGTATACATAAACCACATCTTCTTTATCCATTCATCTTTCGATGGACACCGAGGCCCCTTCCACAGTTTGGCTATTGTGGACATTGCTGCTAGAAACATCGGGGTGCAGGTGTCCTGGCATTTCATTGCATCTGTATCTTTGGGGTAAATCCCCAACAGTGCAATTGCTGGGTCGTAGGGCAGGTCTATTTTTAACTCTTTGAGGAACCTCCACACAGTTTCCCAGAGTGGCTACACTAGTTCACATTCCCACCAACAGTGTAAGAGGGTTCCCTTTTCTCCGCATCCTCTTCAACATTTGTGGTTTCCTGCCTTGTTAATTTTCCCCATTCTCACTGGTGTGAGGTGGTATCTCATTGTGGTTTTGATTTGTATTTCCCTGATGGCAAGTGATGCAGAGCATTTTCTCATGTGCATGTTGGCCATGTCTATGTCTTCCTCTGTGAGATTTCTCTTCATATCTTTTGCCCATTTCATGATTGGATTGTTTGTTTCTTTGGTGTTGAGTTTAAGAAGTTCTTTATAGATCTTGGAAACTAGCCCTTTATCTGATACGTCATTTGCAAATATCTTCTCCTATTCTGTAGGCTGTCTTTTGGTTTTGTTGACTGTATCCTTTGCAGAAGCTTCTTATCTTGATGAAGTCCCAATAGTTCATTTTTGCTTTTGTTTCTTTTGCCTTCGTGGATGTATCTTGCAAGAAGTTACTGTGGCTGAGTTCAAAAAGGGTGTTGCCTGTGTTCTCCTCTAGGATTTTGATGGACTCTTGTCTCACATTTAGATCTTTCATCCATTTTGAGTTTATCTTTGTGTCTGGTGCAAGAGAGTGGTCTAGTTTCATTCTTCTGCATGTGGATGTCCAATTTTCCCAGCACCATTTATTGAAGAGACTGTCTTTCTTCCAGTGGATAGTCTTTCCTCCTTTATCGATTATTAGTTGACCATAAAGTTCAGGGTCCACTTCTGGGTTCTCTATTCTGTTCCATTGATCTATGTATCTGTTTTTGTGCCAGTACCACACTGTCTTGATGACCACAGCTTTGTAGTACAACCTGAAATCTGGCATTGTGATGCCCCCAGCTATGGTTTTCTGTTTTAAAATTCCCCTGGCTATTCGGGGTCTTTTCTGATTCCACACAAATCTTAAAATAATTTGTTCTAACTCTCTGAAGAAAGTCCATGGTATTTTGATAGGGATTGCATTAAACGTGTAAATTGCCCTGGGTAACATTGACATTTTCACAATATTAATTCTGCCAATCCATGAGCATGGAATATTTTTCCATCTCTTTGTGTCTTCCTCAATTTCTTTCAGAAGTGTTCCATAGTTTTTAGTGTATAGATCCTTTACCTCTTTGGTTAGGTTTATTCCTAGGTATCTTATGCTTTTGGGTGCAATTGTAAATGGGATTGACTCCTTAATTTCTCTTTCTTCAGTCTCATTGTTAGTGTATAGAAATGCCACTGATTTCTGGGCATTGATTTTGTATCCTGCCATGCTACCAGTGGGCTGCTATCTTATCTGAAAGCTTAACTGGGGAAAGATCTGCTTCCTATCCAAATAGGAAAACTGAGTCCTATTAATAGAACAGCCTCATACTCAGGCCAGGGTTTTTGTAGTTTGTTCTCATTTGGATGATGGCTAGAAGTTTGCTTTCTTCTTTAAAGATTCTACAGAATTTTAGTAGCAGAAATCCAGAGCAAACCAACTTCAGCAAGAAAAAGGAATTTGAAAAAAAAAAGAAAAGAAAAGGGAATTTGCTGGCTCACATAACTAGGAGAAGTACCATGTGGCTCACAGGATTAAAGGAGCTGTAGAACTATAGGGGCTACAACCAGTGGCTCAGAGCAGGGAGCTCTCCTTCTAGGTCTTCTTGGCATCACCACCATCTTCATGCCTCTCACTTTCTTGGTCTCATTCTCTACTGCTGTAATCATACCTTGGTATGTGACCTTTAGTCTTTGAGCCAGAATAGAGAGCATTGGGTAGGTGTTTACTCCCAGAGCTAAGAAGATAGAGTACTACACTAGGCCATCTGTGGATTACATGGCCACATTCCTGTTGCCAGAAGAAAGACCATGAAAAACCAACAGCTTCTATTGTCCATGGCAGACCAACTATGTAAGTGACTCCTGAAATACTGGAGATCCCAAATAGGATAAGACAATGCCATCATCTATGATAAGGCCCTGTCTGGGAACTGTGCATTGAACAGATTTTTTTTTTTGCCAATGTTTTTTATGAGTCTTGGGATTTATTTTATTTTAGCCAAGGTCCAGTGTCTTAATCTGCTGGAAAAATAGGGTCACACTGAATTTTTCCATTACAGATTTCACTTGTTCCATGACTCCTTGACAGTTGGGGAAAAAATTTTTTGGTAGAGACATGAAGGCCAGGGATGACATGGAAAATAGCTGTCCATTTCATTGTCTTATGACCAAAGTTAAATTATAATAACAAAAGATACCAGAGCTTTTTATATACTGTTACTTTCTGTGATTTATGAGCAGATTGTTTTTTAACATCTCAAGTAAGGAATGATTTGTCAAGTTCATGAAAACCACATGTATTCAGAGACTCATTAATTTTAGTACCAGAGGCATGTCTTGCTTTTAGACCCATATAAATATGGATTGAGATCAAGATCTGTCAGACTTGACTTTTGGGAGATGTAATATGGTTCTCCCCTAAATATATATATTGACACTGCAGTTACCCTAGTGATTCTTCTAAAGAAGTGCTATAGTGAGCTCTCTAAAAACTCATTCTGTCCTGGTACAATTCACAATTGTTCAAGGATGTACTCACAGCTGATCACTTGTTCTTTGCCAGTTCTTTCTGTAGGGCCCTGTATGTTCTAAGTGCTAGAAGCAATAGCAAGATAATCTGCCTGAGCCTGCCTACTTAGAGCTTGGTTTTGAGTTCTCCCCCTAAGTAAGGAAGCAGCTCACTTTTAAATTTAGATTAGGACCCAATATTAAGGATGATAGTGGGGTGTAGAGAAGTACAGATAAAACCTACCTGGTATCACCCAAAGGCATAGTGCTTAGGAACTCAATTCTTGGTTCTGACACACTAGAGTTTGGCTCTTAGCAAAGACACCTCCTAGCTTTGTGACACTGGGAAATTAGTTAACTTCTTTAAGCCTTGATTTTCTCATTTATAAAATGGGGCTAATAATAATAATCTAAACCCATATGATTGTTTGAAGTGTTTTTAATAAGGTAATCCAAGCAAGGCATTTAACATTGTGTGAGCATATTGCTGTGAAAACACTAGAGTAGTTGTAATAATCTCAGGAATCGTAATTTTTTTGGGTGGTCCCTGTGTGTCTCCTTTACACCATGTTTTATAACCTCTCCCAAGTCTTTATACAAAGAGCAATCCACTGGCACCACGTGGGGGGCAGCATGGGGTCTTTGGCAGAGACCAGGCTGACTTGGGTTTATATACAGGATTTAACTCTCAGAGTTCCAATTTCTCAACTGCAAAGTGAGCTAATACTACCTGCTCTGAGGCTTAAAAATAATATATTTAAGTGTTGGCAGATAATAAGCTCCACTTAGAGTGGGTTTAAAAATTTCACCACTTGGCCATCTCTGCCATCCCAGGTCATAGTGATGGTGTAAGTGGGGATCTTGAGGAGGCAAATCTCAGTTGTCTCTGCCATTAGTTTTATTTTCATTCTTACTGGTACTGAGCCACACTTCACTGCTTTTAGGTCTGGCCTGATTTTGTTCAAACCAAGGCCTATGGAGCCATGATAAGGGCACTGCCTTTTAGAAATATGGCCTTCGTATAACACTCTTCCTGGCGTGGGTGCCAGCAACAGGCAACACAGAGATCAATCTCAGCTCCACAGAGTGGGCATGTAAGACTGAGTGACAAATACACACTAATGTGATTATGACTTTGCATCAAAACTGTCATGGAGCATTAGCAAATAAAAGATTTGTTCGATAGAGAAAAAATGACATTCAAAGGTCAAAGTTCCTTGAGGAAAGTTCTCTCCACATCTGCCTGGTATGGGAAAGCTGCAAATCAACAAAAAGGCTGCATTTCCCCCAAGTTATCAATTCTTCCTTCACATTGCAGATTCTTCTCCTCCCACCGTTTCCCATGGGTCCCTATGCAGAAAAGAAAAAAAGCATGGGGGATGTGTCGAAGCTTGGAGACATTTGTTGACATTCTCCCTACTTGTGTCTTGCAGCCTACTTCTGCTTCCTCCTGACTGCTCTGGGTGTCACAGCTGGTGCCCATCGCCTGTGGAGCCACAGATCCTACAAGGCCAAGCTGCCTCTGAGGATATTCCTGGCTGCTGCCAACTCCATGGCTTTCCAGGTGGAGATGGAGGGTCCTGTCTGCCTTAGGGCCCCAGCACAGAGGGCACCACAGGAGAAGGCATAGACCTGCCCCCTGTGGGGCAGTCATTCCTCTAGCCCCATGCCTGCCTCACTGCTCAGGTTCCCAAGCATCTGTGGTCTGTCCTAAGTGTTTGTCTCCTTATAGCTTTAGATATGGTAAAATGTCCCATCGGGGCTTTGCATCCTTAGGAATACTAAACCACTTAGGATGAAGGAGATACCTCCACCCAAAGCCCATGCCCTGAAACCCTCCACATTTGTCTGGCTCTAACCGGGTCCAAGTTCTGTGCTGAGCATGCTCTCTGCACATTGCATTTGACCCTCACGTAACCCCATGAACTTGGTGTTATATATGTCCTCGTTTTACAGGTGGGGGACCAAAGTTTAATGACATTAAAGAACTTGACAGATTATATGGCTAAAAGTGATACATCCAGGATAGGCAAATGTAGGTATGACTCTAAAGCCACTGCTCCTAGAAAACATCCCTGAGGTCACCCTATAAGTTTGTGGTAGAGAGAGGTCTATTGAATATGGTCCTGGATCATTAGCTCTACTTGATGTTATATTATTATGTAAGCATTTGGTTTGTTCACCTTTATATCCTCATTCCTAAAACTCCATTAGCACACAATAGTGTTGGCTCGAGTATAATGCATATATGAATGAAATTTTAAATACAAAATATTTTAAACTCAAAAAAAATATGATGCTGGAAGACAGGATTTGAGTCTCACTCTGATGATTGCTGGCTGCTGTGAATTACTTCCTCATTTCCAGTTTCTTCATCTGTAAAAATCAGAATATGACTTCTCTCCCAGAGTCGTTATAAAATCATTGAAAATTGCAGGGAACTCTAAAAGCGTAACAGAGGATCATTGCTGCGCTAGGATTGGGCCAAATCCATTAGGACTATTCCAATAGTAGATCATTCCCCGCCACCTTTGGGACTATCTGAGCTGCTGGAGTTTGAGTTGATTATGGATTTCTGTTTTCCTAGTTCCTCATCTGATCCAGGTAAGGTGGGTGGGAACAACTTACTTTCAAAGTTTCTGCTGAGACATGAATGCAGATAATTCTGGGCCCCATGCATTTTCACCCATCGGGAAGAGATGGCAATTCTCAAAACTGCTTCAGGGTCCAGGGAAGCAGGCAACCCCAGAGCCTGTCTGTGACCTTCAGATGTGCAAGTCACGTGGCCACCTCTGCAGGGGGCCTCCCACCCCTACAAGATGGCCTGACCCTGAGTGTTTCCTCAAGTTGTTCTTATGTCTAAGGATTATTTCCCTGTTTTCCTCCCACAGTTTGAGCCTTTATGAGGCACATGGGCTGTAACACAATAGATTGCTCAGGGAACACAGTTCATATAATGGGTATCTACTGGTTATAATTCAAGCACAGTTGGGAATTAGTACCAAGGTTCTAGGGAAAAAGCTATTGTGCACAAAGGAGTAGCTGGCAGCTTCTTGGTTGTATGTTCTTTTCTTCACCATTGGTAGTACAAGTGAGAGCATGGTTTATTTTGACTTCAACCATCTTAGTTCAATTCTGTGCTTTGTTTATCACGACAATGAGTTATGATAATGATAATTTAGAAACTCTTTTGACTTGGGTCTAGAATGCTATTTAGGACTTAACTTGGTAATTTTCATGTGTTTTGTTTGAGCAATTTTTTATTTCTAACCTTCAAGTACTCACTTTTGATGTGGTTTTAAAGCACCTCTATTATTAAATTTTTTCCCCACATAAGTAACTTGCAATTGAGAACATAAAATTCTTCTCTTTTCCCCATGAAACTATTTATTTACAACTCAATTTCTGATAAGCTAAGTTTCCTTAACATAGTATCACATAGCAGAACATCACACTGTGATTTTACTTTACTCTGGGGAGATAGTACATCACAGAGGGAAGTACCCAGGTCCTGGAATAAATTCTTGGCTTTGCCATTTGGCAGATGTGGGTCTTTGTGCAAGCCTCTCTTCCCTTATATGCAAAGGCAGGGGGGAAAAGTAATATTTACCTCACAGGATTGCTAGAAGGATGATATCATGAATAAAAAGTGCCCAACTTATAGCTATACTCAGTAAATACTGGTCCCCTTCTTCTTTATGAGAATCAGCATACTGTCTCATTCATTTTTGTGTTTTGGTCCCTATCATGCAGAAGGCTTACTCAATGACAGCTTGCTTAAAAAATGAGAAATGAATGAATTATTTTAAAAAGTATTTTTAGAAATCAACAAATTTGAATGATGCATACTTTGTCCAGGCCCACATGTATGCTGGAATTTTTTTCATTCATTTAACAAATGTTTACAGAGCACCTACTCTATGCCAAGCACTGAGCTAGGCACAGTGGACATAATGATTAGCAAACATAGTCACGATCCTTGCCTTCATACAGCCTTCCATCTAGTGGAATATTAAAATTCTTACAGTTTTCCATTGGAAATGTCAGTACTTCATGGGTCTGAGGTTTATAACAGTGTCACTTAGAACTAGGTGAGAGGTTCGAGACCCCAGGTGGCTCAGTTGGTTAGGCATCTGCCTTTGGCTCAGATCATGATCCCAGGGTCCTGGGGTAGTGTCCCATATCAGACTTTCTGCTGGGCGGGGAGCCTGCTTCTCCTTCTCTCTCTGCCCCTGCTTGTGTTCTCTCTCTGTGTCAAATAAATAAATAAAATCTTAAAAAGAAGAAGAAGAAGAAGAAAGAAGAAGAAGAAGAAGAAGAAGAAGAAGAAGAAGAAGAAGAAGAAGAAGAAGAGAAGGAGAAGGAGAAGAAAAAGTAAAAGAAGAACTAGATGGGAAGTATGTAAGATTAGCATTGGGCCAGCTTCCATACAGTGCATATCTGTGTCAGTGGGACAGAATACAGTCGATCCCGACCACTTAACCCTGGGCAGAGAACAACCTGGGAAAGTAAAAATGTGCTGTGATCTGTCCATCTAGGGCGCTGACCTGCAACCTTGATTTAATGCAGAGTCATTGATTTAGTTTCCCTTTGATGTCCTCGTGGGTTTTTAAAGATAATTTCAAGGATTCTCCTGTGCTTTCTTTGATCAGAGTGGTCATGCCTCTGGCCAAAATGGACAGTCAATGCCATGGTTCTGTATTTGAAGATGAGCAGGGCTTTTGCTAGAAGCTGAATGAGATCTTCAAGAACAACTTACTTAACACAGGAACTTAAACATTTGAAATTCTCTCTTCTGTTTCTTCTGCAAAGGATGTATGTACATGGGGCAGGGGTAATAGTGGGAAAGGTGGAAGTTTAGTCTGAAAAGATGACGATGGGCCAGGAATGCAAGACAAGGGGCTCTGGTAATCCTCTGAACCTTATATTCAGCAGAGACTCCCTGAGTTCCTCTCTGGACCATTCTCCTTCCTGATCAGTAGGATACAATTCAGCCTAAATATGATTTGCAAATTCCTTATCATTTTCTGCTAGTCAAATATAGACCCAAGTGAGATATTCCTGCCATCCAGTAGTCTCCAAGAGTTCAGTTTTTGCAAGCAGTAGCCAGACTTTGGGTTTGTGTTTTCATACTCATGCACACACCCCTTCTGGCTACAGGTAGGTCTCTCATGAACTCAGTCCAAGAGCACCTGATAGATGCTGCAATTTCCTCTCTGCCTGCCCAGACTTCTCATCAGATCCTAGTACAGAGGCTTTGTATTTTGAACTGGAAGAGAGGTTAAGGGATTTGGTCTAAATCCTCTTATTTTGCAATAAAGGGCAAGAAGAAGGGTAAAGAGAGGCCCAGAGAATGTCAGTGACTTGTGAAAGGTCACACAGCTGGTGGGTGGATAGACCAGACCGCATCCTGTCTCCTGACCCTCAGGCCAGGGAGCCTTAGGCTCACCCATGGATGTTCTTGGGTGATGGCCAACAATGTGATCAGTGAATAGCTCATAGTTGGCTCTTGTTTTTGTTTTTGTTTTTGTTTTGTTTTGTTTTAATCCACTGTGACATCCTGTCTTTTATTTTTTATTTTTAAGATTGTATTTATTTATTCATTAGAGACACACAGAGAGAGAGAAAGGGAGAGAGGCAGAGACACAAGCTGTGGGAAAAGCAGGCTCCATGCAGGGAGCCCAACGTGAGACTCGATCCCGGGTCTCCACGATCACGCTCTGAGCTGAAGGCAGGCACTAAACCACTGAGCCACCCAGGGATCCCTGACATCCTGTCTTTTAATTGGTGTGTTTAAACTATTTACACTTAAAATGATTACTGATGTAGTTGGATTAATATCCACCGTGTTTCTGTTTGCTATTCATTGGCTTTGTTCTTTGTACCTTTTTTGTCTTCCCTGGTTTTAACTGCTCATTTACATGATTCTATTTTCTCTCCCCTTTTAGCATATCAACTATACTTCTTTACAAGTGTGTAGTGCTTGCTCTAGAGTTTGTAATATACATTTAGAACTAATCCAAATCCACTTTCAAATAACATTATAGCACTTCCCAGTACTACAGCAACCTTGTAACAGAGCATTCCCAATTCCTCCTCCCTGCCATTAAGGGACATCCCTGTCATTAAGCTATGATCAAATACATTGTTGCTATTATTATTTCAAACAAACTACCACCTGTTAGATGGATTAAGAATAAGAAAAATTGAAGGGGGCACCTGGGTGACTCAGTCTGTTAAGTGTCTGACTCTTGGTTTTGGCTCAGGTTATGATCTCAGGGATGAGAGATTGAGGACTGGGTCAGGCTCCCTGCTCCATGCAGAGTCTGCTTGAGATTCTCTGCCTCTGCCTCTCTTCTCCTTCTCCCCCCACAGTTCATGCATGCACATGCTAGCATTCTCTCTCAAATAAATAAAGTCTTTAAAAAAAAAAAAAGAATAAAAATTGAAGGTTTTATTTTATTCATTCTCTAAAGCTCTTCTTTCTTTATGTAGACCTGGGTTTCTAACGATTCCCATTTTCCTTCTCTCTAAAAAACTATCATTTCTTGCAAGGCAAGTCTATTGGTAACAAATTTCCTTTAGTTTTTGTTTTTCTGAGAGTCTTTATTTCTCTTTCACTTTTGGTAAATAACTTTGTTGGGTGTGGAATTCTAGGTTTTGAGAGTTTTCTTTCAGCACATTAAATAATTTACTTCATTTTCTTCTTACTTGCATGTTGCTCCTTTATAAGGATTTCTTACCTTGCCCCTCTGGGTTCTTTCATTATTTTCTCTTTGCCTTTGGGTCTCTGCAGTTTGAATATGATATGTGTAAGTAGAGATTTTTGTGTGTGTGATTTACCCTGCTTGATGCTCTCTGGGCTTCCCAGATCTGTGGTTTGGTGTCTGTAATTAATTTTGGAAAAATTCCAGCCATTATTACTTCAAATATTTCTACTGCTATTTGTTTTTTCTTTTCTCTCTATTTCTTTTTCTGCTATTCCAGTTAAACATTTGTTACACCTGTTGTAATAGTCCTATGGTTCCTCAAGACACTGTTCTATCTCTGGTCCTGGCCCCTGCTGTTTTTAACTCTCCATGTCTTCTTTTTGCATTTCAGTTTGGGAAGTTGCTATTTATATATCTTCAAGATCACTGTTTCTTTCCTTAGCCATGTCCAGTCTTTTTGTTTGTTTGTTTGTTTTTTTGCCATATCCAGTCTTACTGGTGAACCCAACAAAGACATTCTTCATTTGTTACAGCTTTTCTGATTTCTAGCATTTTTCTTTCATCTTTTCTTTGAGTTGCCATTTCCACTTATATTATCCATCTGTTCTTGCATGTTGTCCATTTTTTCTTTTAAAGCTCATAGCATACCCATAGCAGTTGTTTTACATTTTCAGTCTGATAATTCCAACATCACTGCCATATCCGCATCTAGTTCTGATGCTTGCTTTTTCTTCTTAGATGGCATTTTCTGCCTTTTTAGCATACTTTGTAATCTTTTGTCGAAAGCTGGACACGATGTCCTGGGTAAAAGGAACTGAGGAAAGAGGGCTTTAGTATGAGGTTTTGTGTTTATCTGGTTAGGAATTAGGCTGTGTGCTTACCGTCTGCTGTAGCTATGGTGTCAAGGGCTTAACTTTCCTCTAGTGTCCTTGTTTTTTCTCTCTCCCCTTATCTTTGAGTCTTCCTAGAGATTTTTTTTTCTTAAATGACATTGAAGGCTTTTAGTTCTTTCCTTTGAAATTCTGTCATTATACAGGAGCACTATTGATATGGAGATGTGAGGGGCTTTCTATAGCCTTGTAATTAGGTCTCAGTTTGTGAGCCTGAGGTATTTCCCTTCCCTGGGGCACTTAGGCTTTGCTAAAACCTTGGTTGATTAGGAGCTGATAAAATAGTTTCTCTTGAAGACTGATCTTGGAAAGAGAACAGAGAGCTCTGTGTATTTCAGAATCATTACTTTTCTCTTCCACCTACTGGGAGAACAGAGGTTTTTTTCTCAGCTGTTCATAGTGGGAACCTGGTAGGTGAAAGTTGAGGCCCTGTGGTCCTGGACCCCTGTCGTCTTTAACCTTCAGGCGTGCCCACATTCAGCAATTCATCGATTACAGTTTAAAGTGTACCTACGCATCCGGGCTCTAGCTGTGGGCTTCTGCTCTGGGCTTCTGCTTTTGGTAGGCCGTACTCCTCTATAACTGCCCATTTTTCTCTCTAGTTCTGGTGCAGCAGTTTGCCCTGTGACCTCAGTTCTCTGATGGATCTAAGAGTCCCTTGTTTTCAGTTCGTTTAGCCTTTTGTTGTTGTTGTAAGGAGAGTGATTGATTACTTTCAAGCTCTTTATATGTCAGACCAGAAAGTGGAAGCTACACTGTGATTTGCAAATGGAGCAAACTTTACATATAAATATGTCAAGTAAATCACATGGTCATGGGCCATAAACGTTGGCAGCTATATAATTACTACAACAAAACAAAACAATCATCTAGTGATAACTACATACCAAGCACTTCACTAAGTACTTTACATAGTCCTCTGACACTACCCCTGAAAGGTAGATACTGTTATATTCCTCCTCTGACAGGTGAGAGAATGGAAAGAAAAGAGGCTGTGTAACCTGTCCAAGGACATACAGGCTGAAGTCACCAATGGGGAATTTAAGTGCAGGCAGCTGACTCAAGAGGTCACCCTCTTACTGCAATGCTTCGGAGCCTCTAGCAGGATCAAAGTGTCTATTTATCCTTCCATTCAGCAGGCATTGAAGAACATGACACACCAGTCCCTGTCCTCATAGAATATATATTTCAGTAGGAGGGAGAGCAAATCAACAAGTAAGCAAATGAATGGACAAAGTTACTCAGAGAGAGAAAAGCATGTGAAGCATTTAAACACAGCCATGTGCCAGGGTGCCAGGGAAGTGGCTGCTTCCAAGAGGATGCTGGAGAAGCCCTCCCCCAGGAGCTGACCCTAGAGCTGAGCCCTGGGGGAGAGACCAGAGAGAGGAAGAGCAATCCAGATGGAAGGAGGAGCTGAAGATAAGAACAGATATGGTGTGTTCAAGGAAGAGAAAGGTGGCCAGTGCGGCTGGTCCATGTGGGTGAGGGGGGTGGCTGTAGAAGAGATTACAGAGAGGGGGACAGGCGCCACCTCAGTGCAGGGCTCTGTTAGACATAGCACCGAGTCTGGGTATTGCCTACATGCCATGGCAAGGCAGAATGGTAGTTGGGGCAGCAGTACGGCCTCATACATCTCAGGGACACAATGAAGCCTCAGACCACAGTCATGAGATGCTGGAGGTATTGTGCCAGATTCGGGATCACAGACCAGCCCCCGCCCGAGGCTGGCTCTGTGTGCATGTGCACGTCAAGGAGAGAGACTTGCCTGTGAGGGGGGGCCCTCGCCTACACCTCGGGCACTAGCGGCGCGGTGGCAGTCAGGTAGGAGAAACATCAGAATGCTTACTTCAGGCTCCAGAATCCTTGACCTTGGGGGGCTCTCTGTGCAGGCTCCAGCTAAGATGCTAAGATGCCTCGCCTCCTTCCTTGTTGTGGATCTAGGTCAGTGAGAGCTGGGGAGACGAGGAAAACCACCCATGAAAACACACCTCGAGGGAATGAAAATGTACTCGTCGGAGCAAGGGGTGTCCCCCTGTGGATGGGCGCGCAATCCGGAGGGCCGCCTGCCTCTCGGGTTACCCAACCCCAGACAGAGCAGAGACTCTTCATGCAGATTTCACCCTCTGTACAATGGGCTTTTCCTAAGCATTGCGAGGTGATCAAGCCTTTGTAAACAAAAACATAAATACTTTAAAAGCACACAGAGAGTGTTTATTCAAAGAAATACTTGGTAGAGTAGAGGGTACTTTTGTGAACATATAGCTATCAGGTGTTTTTCTTAATCTGAGTTTATTCTTCACTTAACTCTTAAAATACTACTATAGTTGAATATTAAAACAGAAACAATAGCCGGTAGTGAGCTATGATTAAGTCCGTCAGTACTTCACTACTGCATATAAAATGCCAGCAGTGTTATTCACTGGCCCCATTAAGAGGTCTGACACCGAACACCACCCCTAGGATGATGTTCATCATCCTCATATGCTTCCCCATTATCATGGTGCCATCTTTGCTGATTGGGATCAAAGTCCACCAGTTCCAGCTGGTCCATTTCATTAGTCTCTTCTACTTCCTTCCTCACAGGTAGGAGTTTTTCCAGCAAAGAAAGTTTATCAGGAGAGAGAAAGCCATTCTCAGGGAAGTTTACCTTAAATTCAATGATTAGGCAACCCTTCTCATATGGTCTGTGATCAATTGGCATGCCTTTCTTTAGCACACACTTGATATCCTCATGCTTGACAGTCTGACCTGGATGAGAGGTGATGATGATGGTTTGGTTGTCAAGAGTGTCAAGAGTTCGGTTGTCAAGAGTCAATATTGGCTTTTGAAAGCCTCACAGGGCTTCAACCAGCTGGATGTCCATATACATGAAAAAGTGTTCTCCTCATCGAGTAAAAACAGCATGGTCCCTTTTTTTTTCTTTTAAGCTTTGCAAAGTAAGTTTTATTGTTTCAGTTTTGCAAAGGAAAGTATTGAGGCTCAGAGAATTTATATAACATGAGCAAAGACAAATTGGCCATGAATGGGTTGTCTGGATTGCAGCTCAGATAGATTTGATTCAAAATACAGTAGATAGTTTTTCCACTTAGCATGCTGTCACCCATAGTAATGTAGTTAGTGTTGCAGATACAGGGAGCACACTGGAGAGGAGTCCAGCTTTAACATCCTGTGATCTTTCTGATGTCCTAACATAGTGAAAGTGAACTATTAACTTTTTTTAACTTTTTTTTTGAAATAACTTTTTTTGTATATTTTTTTTTATTGGAGTTCGATTTGCCAACATATAGTATAACACCGAGTGCTTATCTCGTCAGGTGCCCCCTTCAATGCCCATCACCCAGTCACCCCATCCCCCCGCCCACCTCCCCTTCTACTACCCCTTGTTCGTTTCCCAGAGTTAGGAGTCTCTCATGTTTTGTCTCTCTCTCTCTCTGGTTTTTCCCACTCATTTTCTCTCCTTTTCCCTATAATTCCTTTTACTATTTTTTATATTCCCCGTATGAATGAAACCATATAATGTTTGTCCTTCTCCGATTGACTTACTTCACTCAACACAATACCCTCCAGTTCCACCCACGTCGAAGCATGTGGGTATTCGTCCTTTCTAATGGCTGAGTAATATCCCATGTATGTACAGACCACATCTTCTACATCCATTCATCTTTGGAAAGACATCAAGTCTCCTTCCACAGTTTGGCTGTTGTGGACATTGCTGCTATAAACATTGGGGTGCAGGTGTCTCGGCTTTTCACTGCATCTGTATCTTTGGGGTAAATCCCCAGTAGTGCAATTGCTGGGTCGTAGGGCAGGTCTATTTTTAACTCTTTGAGGAACCTTCACACAATTTTCCAGAGTGGCTGCACCAGTTCACATTCCCACAGCATGGTCCTTCTGATCTAGAACAATAATAATATCTCCTGGTCCCAGTTCTGGTTCTTGGTCTCCTTCACCATGGAATGTTATCTTCTGGCTATCTTTCGTGCCTTTGTCATTATGCACTTCTAGAATCTTCTTCTCTTGAGCTATCTTCCTTCTGTTGCAGCTTTTACATCTATCTTTAGGACTGATCTGTTCCCTCTGGCCCTGGCACTCCATGCACACAGGTTGAATTGCTGATCCATTCCAGGTTCTATCTGATGAATTCTTTTTTTTTTTTTTTAATCTGATGAATTCTTATTTGCATTCCAGTACCTCGACAATTGGGACAACATTCAACTACTCTTTTCGTACTACCTTGGCCTTCACATTTATCGTAAATACATTCTTTTGCAAGCTGGTTTTCTTGTTGCACCATTCTATAGATCTTCTAAGGTTACCGAGAGCTGATGCACAACATTTTTACCTCCCCTTTCTTTCTGCAACCTTCCTCCTCATCCAAAGAACATATCAAAGATGTCTGTGGGGGAGCCAAAACCACCACCAGCTCCACTTTCTTTAATTGCCTGTTCTCCTCTTTTGTCATATAATTCCCTTTTCTTTGTATCAGAGAGCACTTCGTAAGCTTAGAAATCTGTTGAAACTTCTCTCCCTCATTTGGATTCTTATCAGGGTGGTACTTCTTTTTTTTTAAGATTTTATTTATTTATTCATGATAAACGTGAGAGAGAGAGAGAGAGAGAGGCAGAGACACAGGCAGAGGGAGAAGCAGGCTCCACACAGGGAGCCGGACGTGGGACTCGATCCCGGGTCTCCAGGATCAGGCCCTGGGCCAAAGTCAGGGGCTAAATCCTCCAGGGTGGTACTTCAATGAAGGCCAGTTTCCTGTAAGCCTTTTTCAATTCTTCCTGGGTGGCACTGGATTTGACCCTCAAAAACATCACAGTAAGTGGTTTCCTTCACCATTTTCTACAGCCAGTGAGAGGGCCGAGGCTGGTGTAGGGGAGCAGGAAGGAACATGGAGCATGTTGCTGGGCTCAGCTTGGGCAGCCACCACTCCTATGCATCTCACCGAGTGTTCTGGAAACTTTCTGCTATCCGATTTTATATGTTCATTTGGCTTCACATCTCTATTGGCAGAACTTTTTCTTTTTTTTAAGATTTTATTTATTCATCTGAGAGAGAGCGAGCAGGCAAGCATGAATTGGGTGACAGGCAGAGGGAGAGGGAGAAGCAGACTGCTTGGTAAGCAGGGAGCCCAACGTGAGGCTCCATCCCGAAACCCTGGGATCATGACCTGAGCTGAAGGCAGATGCTTAACCGACTGAGCCACCCAGGTGCTCCAACACTTGTTTATGATGAATTCCACACGCAGGGCTGTCCATACAGAACCAATTCTGACATATATTTTCAAGCTGTTTCATTCAGCTTACTTTTCACAAGGAAGATCCTGGGATGAGGCATCCAGACTGGGCACCTCGCGGTAGCCAGGCATTTCTCTGCCACCACTCAATTCCTCTCTTAGAACCTGCCAGAGGGTTGACATCAGGGGGCCTCAGAAGCAGAGTCTAATCCCTTGTTTTAAACTGAAGAAACAAAGGCTCAAATGTCTGAGCTGATTTTTGTTTATTCCCCACATTGTCTCCAAAACTGTGTATAGATGTCCAAGGACATTGTGTCAAAATGTAACTCCTTGACAAGCTGTTTCTTCCCAGACCTGCTACTGACTATTTGGGCTAAGCTAGCACTGAGTTGTCACTCTTTACTCTTTATTCTCACTACTCTCCTGCCAGACATTCCATGTTGTCGCTTTCTAGGTTTCCCAACCCACTGATTATTTTGCATTTTGGATGATTTCTTTCCCAGCTGCCTTCATTTGCATTTTTCCTAAATCAAATCTCATTGTGATAATTTCTATTCATATTTCCAACCTCTTTAGATCCATCTGTGTTATTTCTCTGTCTTCAGTGATGTCTGCAGCACCTCCTAATTTGGTAACAACCAAAAAACGTTATTAACATAATGTGTACCCTTGCTCCCAGTCATTAATGAAGGTGCTAAATAAAAATAGATCTCACAGATCCACTGGGGCCTTCCATTAGCTTCCCTCCCTCCCCCCGCCTTTCATTAGATATGAAGCTATTTTCATCTCTTGTCCTTATTTATCAAAGTTCAGGCTTTCAATCATCCTATCATATTCCTACTAGCGCCAATCAGAGCTCTTGTTACAGGAGTGTTTCAGGGATGCTGTTTTACATCTTTTATAAAGCTTTGAAGTTATAATGGCTACAAGAGCCATCAAATCAACAATTTTAATTAATAGCAAAATTTATGGTTTCATTTGCCAGAAGAAATTTCTAGCCTTACTTTTAAAAACTCTTTTAGAAGACAGACACATGTGATCATTTTCTACTATTGACTCTTCTGTGGCTTTTTGTGTAAATCTCTAGTTAGTTCCTTTTCATTTTTTTAAGATTATTTATTTATTTATTCATGAGAGACACAGAGAAAGATAGAGACATAGGCAGAGGGAGAAGCAGACTCCCTGTGGGGAGCCAGATGTGGGACTCTAACCCAGGACCCTGATATCATGGCCTGAGCCAAAGGCAGACGCTCAACCACTTAGCCACCTAGGCATCCCCTAGTTAATTCCTTTTTAATTTAAAGGTGCATAAACCCCTACGTGCTTGTGAAGAATATAAGAGATGTATAAGAAATGGCCCTTGTCAGAGGTGTTTGCAATCTGATAGAGCTGGCTAGACTTCTATATAATAAAGGGGAACTCTTACAAGACCACAGGGAGTTAAATTGCTTGAAAGCTTCATACTGACTCCTATGGCTTGAAATGTGAATATGACTAGGATTAAACCTAATGCAGGGCAGCCTGGGTGGCTCAGCGGTTTAGCACCACCTTCAGCCCAGGGCGTGATCCTGGAGACCTGGGATCGAGTCCCACATTGGGCTCCCTGCATGGACATACCTGTTTCTGCCTCTGCTTGTGTCTCTGCCTCTCTCTCTCTGTGTGTGTGTGTGTGTGTGTGTGCTTTTCATGAATAAATAAATAAAATCTAAAATAAACAAAAACAAAAACAAAAAACCTAATGCAGAAGGGAGTTTTGAGCTGGAACTTGAAGGGTGAGAAGGATTTGCAGAGGCGAGGAAGAAGGGGGAAGGTAGGAGAAACACGAGAGCAGAGGTGGACAGAGAGGAATAATCAAGACATATTGTATGGGGTCCCTGCATAGTTGAAAATTAGTCTGATTAACGAAGGAAACGGACTGCAGTCTGCTCTCGCATGTTGTAAACCCAGCTACCTGCACGATATCTCTCACTGGATGTCTCTTAGGCCTCTCAGAATCAATGTGCCAAAACCAAACCTGCGAGTCTTTCATCTCCCCCTAATGGTGCCAGAAATCTGGGCATCATTCAGGATTTCTCTATTTCCCTAATCATCCCTCACTCCAGTCTTTTAGCTAACATCATCTTCAAGTTCCACTTGCATCTTGCATCTGCACGCCTCTCATCTGTGCCACCCTCTGGTCCAAGCCACCACCATGTCTTGCCTATACTGCAGATGCCTTATAAACTGGTCTTCCTCCTTCAGCACCTGCCCCTTGCCATACTGCAGCCAGACAGAATTTATTGAAAATTAAACCACTCTCCAGTGAGAAAGAAAGAATCTTTCAGTGGTTTAGCATTGCATTTGGAATGAAATCTAGGCTTGTTACTCTGGCCTCAAAAGCCCTGAGTGATCAGGCTTTTGCATCCCAATGCTCTGCTTCCACCCCAAGCATATTTCACTACAGTTGTGACACTAATCACCTGAGTTGGTGTTGAATCCCACAAGGTCGAGCCTCAACCTTCCACATGACTGCCATCACTTTAGGTCCCAGCCACAAATAGGATCTCCAGGCCCCTTTTACCTCTGACCTACTGGCTCCAAAATCACACAATTCCCTCAGGTTTGAGAATTCACTAGACAGAACTCAAAAAAGTATTGTACTTCCTATTGCAGTTTTAATTATAAAGGATATCTGATTATAAAGATTCTGATTATAAAATCAGGACCAACCAAATGGAAGAGACACATAGGGCGAGGTCTGAGGATCCCTCAGGCAAAGCTTCTGTGCCCTCTCCCGGTAGAATCAAGGTGTGCCACCTGCCCTGCACATCATGCATTGGTCAGCCAAAAAACTCCTCCAAGTCTGTGTCCAGAGTCTGTACTGGCCCCAGGACTGAACTCAGTGTCTAGTTCCCCTCCCCTGGCGAAGTGGGTCTTTTTGGTGACCAGCCTGATGCGGAAGCTATATAGGGGGCCCCCCACTGTTATGCCACTAGCATAATAAAGAGACTCTTATCACTCAGGAAATTCCAAGGGTTTTTGAAGTTCTGTGCCAGGAACCACCAGGGACAAAGACCAGATACATTCTTCATTACGCCGTAATACCTCTCAGACTTCACTCTTGCCCTACTGCTGCACCCGCAACACACTGGTCTGGTCCCCGGACTGTGCCCAGTCCTCCCCTCTACTCCAGATGTTTCACTTCTTCCCCTGCCCCCAGCTCTTCCCAGCCTGAAGATTACCTGATTAGAAAGTCCTTGCTGAGCGTCCCCTTGTTATTCCCCATATGTATTTACTTCAAAACACTAATCTCAGTCTGAAATGATTTTATTTCTTTGACTCCATTAACTTTATGTTTGTCTTCTCCATACAACATATATTCCTTGAGGACAGAGCCTTGGTTGTCCTATTCCTTATCTCTTAGCACATACCAACAGTCAGTAAATATTTGTCACATTAAAGAATAAACAAAGGGATGCCTGGGAGGCTCAGCCGTTGAGCATCTGCCTTCAGTTCAGGGCGTGATCCCGGGGTCTGGGATCAAGTCCTGCCTCGGGCTCCTTGTGAGGAGCCTGCTTCTCCTTTTGCCTGTGTCTCTGCCTCTCTGTGTCTCTCATGAATAAATAAAATCTTATAAAAAAAAAAGAATAAACAAAGTGGGAAAGATAAGGATTATCAGACCAGTTGAAACTCTTTGATTGTCAAGAAGAAGAAATGTTTAGACTTGATGAGAAAAGTAGTAGGAAGAGATTGTTGGATAATGAGCAAGGTAGGTATTTGGGGAATATGAATCCGGGAAGGATGGTCGCAGTGTACCAGATGTATTGCACAGGGGTTAAGGACTGGAGGCAGGAGGAGTAAGAGGCTGTTAACAGGAGTCAGGCAGACTGGCAACAACTTGAGCAAGAATGGCAGGGTAGAAATGGAGTAGAAGGGGAAAATTGGAGATTTTTATAGAAAGCTTCCCTTGAAAAAAATTTTTTTTAGTTTTAACGTTTTATTGTGAAATAATTTTGGACTTACAGAACACTTGCAAAAATACCATGAGGAATCCTGTTTACCCTTCACCCAGATTCACTAATGGTTGACATATTGCCTCATTTGCTTTATTGTTCTTTCTCTTTCCATATGCATGAATATACATTCTTCTGTGTTAGTTTTTCTGAATCATTTGAGACTAAGTTAAAAACATCATGCCTTTTCATCCCTCAATACTTCACTATGTAGTTCCTAATAGCAAAGACTTTTTTTTTTGTAAGATTTTATTTGTTTATTCATGAGAGACAGGGAGAGAGAGAGAGAGAGAGAGAGAGAGGCAGAGACACAGACAGAGGGAGAAGCAGGCTTCACACAGGGAGCCTGATGCTTGACTGGATCCCAGGGACTCCAGGTTCATGCCCTGGGCCAAAGGCAGGTAGGCCCTAAGCTGCTGAGCCACCCAGGGATCCCACAAAGACATTTTATAAGAACATAGAAAATGGACCAAAATCAGAGGATTTAATGTTGATAAAATGCTATATCTAGGATCTTAGCCCAAGAACCAAGTCAAGATCCTGCCTTACAATGAGCTGTGATGTCCCTTTGGCCTCCTACCATCTGGAATATCTCCTTGGTCTTCCCTTGATTTTAGGACTTCAGCATTTTTGAAATGCACAATCCAGTTATTTTGTAGAATGTCCCCATTTTGGTTTGCTCATGTTTTCTCATACCTATATTCTGTACATTTTTGTCGGAAATGCTACATTAATGATCTTGTGTCCTGAGCATCAAATAAGATGCACATGATATTACTTTGTCTAATGATATCACTTTGTCCAATACCATTATAGGTGGTATGAACTTTGATCACTTAGTTAAAGTGGTGTTTACTCAGTTTCTCCCACGAGATGACCATTTTTCCTTTTGTAATAATAAGCAGTTTATGCTGAGATACTAAGAGCCTATGTAAATATTTTTCCTTCATTAACCTTTTGCCCAACAGTTTCAGCATACATGGGCAATTCTTGCTAGAATCAATTATTGTCATGGCACCTGCAAAACAGTGATTTCTCATTCATTATTTTCTACCCCTACATTTATTTACTTATTTATTATGGGCTCATGTACTCTTATTTTATTACATAATTTTAAATCCATTACTGTTATTTGTCTTAATGCCCCAAATTATTTTTCCGGGTTTGTTCAGTGCCTCCCACTGAGGCACCACAAATAGACTACTGTGTCCTTTTTTGACACATCCCCATTATTTTTGAGCAATTCTTTACTTTCTGGTACAACAACAAAATATATCACATTTCTCTTGTACTTTTCCTGCCCTAATCCTGACACCTGCCATTTCATCGGAGTCTTGACTCCTTTTAATGGGGAGTGATATTTAAAAAGCAAAATCTGGGAACAAGGTATGCCCTTTGCTGCTGGGCTGTCATTGTTTTCTAGGCCTTTCTTCTCTGAAATTTGGACTCATCGAGTGAAGGACATACAGCTCAGGAAACTAGAACATGACTTACTCAAAAAACTCCCAAAAGCCAAGTTGAAAAGATTCACAGGAGGCCAACTTGTCTACCAAGCTTGACTACCCAAGCCATTTTTAAAATGTGTGTTAAAAATGTGTTTCTCATCGTAAGAGAGCTAAACAATGGAGTAATAAAAGAAAATACAAAATGCCCCTTTCCTTCTTTGCAAACTTTAAGTTTTGTCAGCAAACAAGTTGGCTTTTCACACTGCCCAGCTTATAAAACCTCCCCCAGCCGAGTGCCAAATGAAGGCTACACAGCAGGTGGGAACTTGTCCTCTGGAAGCTACAATTTTCCAGGTGGTATAGATTTCTGCCAGGCCCTTCTTGGGGACTTTCTGAGCTCTTCTTACAGATCATCAATGTTATCTGGAAGGATATCAGTGCTGACCCAGTATCAACAATGGGGAAAGCACTGAATGTTTTTCACTGTTTGAAAAGTACAATGTTGGCATCTGAACTTGAGGAGATTGAATTCAGACCCCAGAGACCGAAATAAAGTCAATTTCAAATGAGCTTTATGGTCCCTAAAGAATGGAGGCAGGAGTGTTCTCTTTGACCCTCTTGATAGAATGACTCTTTTTCCAGACAAGATGTCATTCATTCACAAGACACACACACACACACACACACACACACACACACACTTTGTCTCTCTCTCTCTCTGTCTCTCTCTCTCTTTCTCTCTCTCTCTCTCTCCTCTATAACCTGCCTGTTGGAGCTGATGTGTTGATCCCAATTTGTCTTTTCACTACTGACGAGAAACAAAGATGTGTTATGAACACAAGTGGAATTCCCTTTGGCTATGTTTTGAGGCCACCTGGTAAATTTCCCCTTTTGAAATATTAAGTCAGTGACACAATTGAACTGAACTAGGAGACAGTACAACCACAGTGGTGGTGTCTGGTCAGAAGCACACATCAGCTTGCATGCAGCTAGGCTGGGGGAAAGCTGATCAGTGATTCTGGCCTCAGATCTGTTGAGTAGAACAAGCTAAATGCTGTTTACATTTAGCCTTCATCTTACTAACCAGTGGAAATTATGTGAGCCTCAAAAGACAGATTCCCCTATCACCATTTTAGAGGACTAGATTCAAGAATTTACTTTGAACATAAAAGGAAGTTAGAGGAAAGTAGTCCTGATGGAGCCCGTTGCTTCATAATCTGCTTCAATGGAGCTTTTGAGATTGATTATCTTTGCTAAAGTCCCAGATAATACTCAAAGGCTGTGCTTATGGAGAAAAATCACCACACGATCAATTTCAATTTCCACAGTCTCAGCAGGGCCCTGTTTAGGGATGTTATCTATGATGGAGAGTGAAGTATTAAAGGTATGACACACAGGGTGCATTTCAGCAAAGGCACTGTAGCACTAGTTGATGTGTGATTGGTTGAGTGTTACTAAGAACAAAGAGAAGAAGAGTGATGGAAAGATGTGGAACTGACTGGAGTACTAGATGAATCTGACTCTAGTGGAGCTTCTCCTAACAGGGGGCTGATGGCAGAAGCTGAGTGGTTTCACTTCAGGAGTATAGAAATGTTTTTAAAATCTGTTTACCCCATATTATAAAAGACAAACTTGTTTATTATAAAAATGTAAAAAATGCAGGCAAACTAAAAGAAAAAATTAAAAAATCCCCCACCATCTTGCTTCCCAGAGAGAATCACTCTAAACAGGTTGGCTAACTTACTTCCTTTATTTTTCCTATGCTTACACACACATTTTTACAAAAATTATATTTATTATTGTGAAAACTACTTTTCTCTTAACTACTTTCCCTTTCATCACTCTATGTCAGGATAACAATATCCTTTTGTTATTTGTTTTTTAATTCAAAACCAATAGATGCTTTTGTTAAAAATTTCTGAGTATGAGGTAAAATGTAAAGATGGTTCTCCTCATCTCCTCTTTCCCAATCTCACTCCCCTAAGGTAACCCTAAGACTTTTTTCTTAGTATTTCTCTCCCCAGAAACTTTCTGTCATATACACACACACACACGAATAGTATTCAGTCAATATATCACAAGATACTCAATGAAATCCTGTTATGTGGAAATTCAGGGTTTTTCCAGTTTTCAATGCAATGAGCATCTCTGTGGTTAAGTCTTTGCACACAACCATGATGATTTTGTTAAAATAAATTCTAGAAAGCAGATTGCTACATTGAAGGATAGGCATGATTTTAATGCTTTAGGTATGCCCAGCCCATTGCCCTTCACATGTTTGTGACAATTTGCCATTCTAATCAATTAGCAACATGAAATTTTTAAATTTTTTCTTATTTTCTAACGCTGGCGTTTTTTAGACTTTTGATAACACACATATAGAGGAGTGGACAAGCCACGAGTTGGACCTGCACTGTTCAATATGGTAGCCGCTAATCACACGTGGCTACTGAGCACTTGAAATGTGGCTAGTCTGAATTGAAGTATGCTACAAGTGTAAAAGACACACACAATTTCAAAGAGTTGGTACCAAAAAATAATGTGAAAAGCCTCGTTAATAATTTTATGTTAATCATATATTGAAATGATATTTTGAACATGTTAATAAGTAAGATATATTATTAAAATTAATTTTACTTATTTCTTCTCACTTTTTTTAATGTGGCTACCAGGAAAGTTTTCATCACATATGTGCTCACGTTATATTTCTCTTGGACAGCATGGAGTAGGACATGGTCTGGCTCCTGATAAAATAAAACCTACCACCTGAGCTGTATACTCCTGGTTTGCTCTCTTCCTCTGCCTCTTCTCCCACTCCCCAAAGCTGCCTGTGCCTCAGTTCGACCCTGGGCTTTTAGACCTAATGTAGCACTTTTCACCACTCCAATTCTTTGCCAGGAATGATCAATAAACTCGATAAAGGTGAGTGTCCACTTTTGAAGGTGATGGGGTTATGCATTGAGACTGTGATCTCCCAGAAGTTAGGCATAAACTCTGAGTCGCAAATGGAATCATTTGTCAACTGATTTGTTAGAACATGTAGGTATTTAGGCTTCAGAAATTGCTGCTGAGTTTAATATCATGCCCCTACCAAACTGTGCACACGGCGCACAGACCATAGAGAATCCACATACTTAAGAGGGTCAGTTCATTGATAGAAGTTTGCCATCTCTCTATGCCTTGATTTTGTTTTTTCTTTCCTGTGAAGCGAGGATGATGGAGCAGTGCACAGCGTTCCAGACAAGAGGAGTCAGCACTTTGGGAACACTGGGGGGAAAAGAGATTAGCAGGAGATTGCTGGGGCTGTTCCCTCTCACTCCCCACCTCCTGAAGTTTGCTCAGCCACCTCACCCTCCTCGTCAGCCCTCCACTCGCCCTTGCACACATATTGACTGTACCAAACACACCCTAGGTACACACAGCTTTTCATCAAAGACATATGCCGTTCCTGGTTGGCTCCCACTCCCAATCACTCCAGGATAGATGCAAAATCAGATAAGTAGGAAGGAAAAGGCCCTTGCATAAGCATGTGAATCTTGCTCCCTTCTCCCTGTTGTTGGTTTACCTCTTGTTCTTTGAGTCACTTTTTCATTGGAATCAGCTTTCGCATTAAAAATAAAAACAAGGGGGCAGTCCCGGGGCGCAGCGGTTTGGCGCCGCCTGCATCCTGGGCTGTGATCCTGGAGACCCGAGTCCCACGTCGGGGTCCCTGCATGGAGCCTGCTTCTCCCTCTGCCTGTGTCTCAGCCTCTCTCTCTGTGTCTATGAATAAATAAATAAAATCATAAATAAATAAATAAACAAACAAATAAATAAAAAACTATAACAGAAGATTTTGAAAAAATACATCTTAAAGTATTTGGGGCTCAATTACTTGCTTGACCAATTGGGAAGTGACCCAAACCCTCACTTCATCTCACTGTTGTAGTATAAGTGGCTTCTGTTGGGAAGGTATCCAGGCAAGAAGGATTAAAGCAAACAAACATCTTTGTTCCAACCTGTCTTCATTGTCCTACTTTTGTGGTGATTCTGTTATGCCGAACTGTGTGAGAACATTGAGGGCTGTGTGAGGAGTCATTGAGGACTTATCCCAAATGTTTCCAGTCCCTTGGAACTCTCTACTTAGGGTTCTTAAAAAATTGCATTGTGATAAGGAACCAATATACATTTAACAAGGAAAATGAGAGTTTTCTGTAAAAGACCTCCCTCTAAATTTGGAGAAGGAGGGAAATACTTTGTTAAGAAGAGAGTGAACTAGGAACTCAAGGAACATCATTTTTTTTTTCCATTACTGTTTTGACCAACCCAGCAAACTTGAGTAAGTCTTGTAAGACTTGATTTTGCCTTCTGTGAACTGGGCACAGAGTATCCGCCTTCCTTGCTGTGTTCATGTGGGCATGGCAATAAGCGAATGCAAAAGGAATAAATTATTCCTTGGGCTGTAGTGGTCTTTGACTGATGTTTGAAATTCCTTTCTAATTCCAGATTCTGTGATCATGACTAATAAATAGTTCCATTCTTTCCAACCCACCATGTTTAAATACTCTAGTAAAATCTAAAGACTTCTTTCTTATCTCTGTAAGCCAGGATATAATTTTTGCCTTGTACAGACTACCAAGAACCTCTTTTTTCCTTTGATATTCAAAGCTGAGCATGTAACTCATGAGGTCTGTCTACCTCCCTTCTGTCTGTCCTATTACCCGAGGGAGAAGCAGATTGAGAAGTTTTCAGGGTGCTATTGGATCAACAAGGTTGAGGAGCCTTCTAGCAGCATTGGATGAGTCCAAGAAACCAAAAACTCAACGAACCTCCTTTTGATTAAAGAAACTGTTAGGGGACACCTGGGTAGCTCACTAGTTAAGCGTCTGCCTTTGGCTCAGTTCGTGATCCTGGAGTCCCAGGATCCAGTCCCACCTCGGACTCCCCACAGGGAGCCTGCTTCTTCCTCTACCTGTGTCTCTGCCTCTCTCCGTGTCTCTCATGAATAAATAAGTAAAACTTAAAAAAAAAAAAAAAGGAAACTTAGAATTTTGAGAATAAAACCATTCCCTTTCTTCTCATCAGCAGGATGAAGCCAATATCTGTGAAATGGCAGATTTGCTAGTGAAAATATGACTAAGTTCTGAGTAGTATAGGATAAAACACTATGACCTTTTGATTTAAAAGGGCTTATGTACTATATATATTTATTTTTATTTTCAGATTATTTTTCCTATCAAAAGCCCTACTTCTCAGTGTGATTTGCCTGCTCAAAGCTTTGAAAGCAGTATCAGAGAAAAACGTACCTGAGTATAAACTACAAGTCTCGAGATCTCACCGGCCCGTGACTGTAGATGAGGTCTCCTTAACAATACCCTCCTCAAAAAAACAAACAAACAAACAAAAAACAATACCCTCCTCAATGCCATTGGCTCTTGTCCTGGATAGCTCACCCAGGACCTCCAGTCTCTTGACACCTTCCTTCAATCTCCCATCATGAGACGGTGGTAGGATGGGTCCCCCTCCCCCACCGTATACCCAAGCCCCACCCTCCCTGTGGGTTTGGCAGAATCTGCTAGACAATGCTTCTCCTTCCTTGGCCACCAGAGTCTCTCTTGGGATTCCAGTAAGTACTGCCTGTCCCTTAGACACTTCTGCTTCTACAGCCAGGCCAAGTACCTCAGACTCCTTGGGGAGCCAAAGCCACCCCACCTCCCTTCCTGTGACACACTGCTGGAGCAGTCCTCAAACAGTATCATTTGTGTCTTGGTATTTTGCAGAGATTTGGTGAAGTAGCTCATTGGGTTTTTACTTACTGGCTTCCTGCTCTCTGTAAGTCAGACAGGAAGGCCATGGAAGCATGAGAGAGAGAGATTGGAGCGATTCAAGCCAAGCCCCAACCTTCTTTCATACTGGAGGTTGCCCCTCCTCTCTGACAACCACTACTTCATCTTGAGACTGGATCTGTCTTTTCTTAACATGAGTGATCTCCTGGGAGACTTCAGTAGCCTCCACCAGAACTTTCAGGTTTCCCCTCATTCACTCAACAAGCCCAAACCTCCTGTAGAAGGCACATCCCAAAGATCCCTACAAAGTAAGGATTTCCTCTTGTTTTCATGGCAACCACTCCAAACCAACCCCAAGGATTGAACTGGAGAGATTGTGGGTTGATTGTGGGAGCAAAGCGGAAGTCAGTGGTGAGGATTGGGGGTGGATGTGGTATAGAGGGAGGCTGAGAAGCTTTCAAGAAGGCACCAGGGTGCTTTGTCTCTTTACTTACGGTCTGTGTTCTCTCTGCAGAATGACATTTTCGAGTGGGCCAGGGACCACCGAGTCCACCACAAGTACTCAGAGACTGACGCTGACCCTCACAATGCCCGCCGGGGCTTCTTCTTCTCCCATATCGGGTGGCTGTTTGTTCGCAAACATCGAGATGTCATCGAGAAGGGGAGAAAGCTTGACGTCACTGACCTGCTGGCTGATCCTGTGGTCCGATTCCAGAGAAAGTAAGTGAACAGACACCATAGAGTTGTCCCTTGAGGGACAGGACCAAGAGACAGAGAGCACAATGGGGTGCAGTAATACCCAAGTAGTTTTCCTCATACCATTTACCTTTCTTGTTAGGATTTACCTCTGTTTATTCATTTCTTTTTTGCTTAAGTCCTCCCTGTTTACACATTTGTTTTTCATTTTAATTTTAAATCGAAATGGATTTCCTTTAAGCCCAATGTCATTTCCTTCAGACCAATCCCCATGACTGAGTTCACGGAATCTGTTTCTGTAGTTCCCCCTCCCCCCCCCCATTCGTGTTTCCCAGCAGAGAGGGGTAGGGGGAAGACTTGCTTTATTTCAGTGAAACTCCAACAGCATTGGGCTCTCTCTAGGGATCCTGCTTTGTCCTGCTGGAATTCTCTTGTAGTGAGGGCTCCCTCCCCCTGACTCCTGGAAATATTATACAAGTAGGTTTCTGTGTAACAGAGAGCCTCAAAGTGCTTTTGTGTACTAATGGTGTCAGCTGAGCATATTCAGTCGGTCAGCGTTTGTAGGGTAAATCTACTTTCAATAGGCACATGGAGAAAATTGCCTGTAATTGTGCTGGCAAATAGAGAGTGGCTACTTTTCACCTTTTATCCAGGAAGCTGGCATAGAATGTATCCATGTTGGCCTGGATCTGCACCGTGGACCAGTATATGAGCATTTATAAGTGGGCTTTTGCCCTAAAGTAATGGATGTATGTGCAAAGACAGACAATTTATGGATTGCGCTCTGGTTAGAGCCTAGAGATAACATGGTGAAAATGTGGTTACCAGAGACCATCTCCATGGACAAGCAGGAGTCATTGAGGACTTACCCAATAGAAACTCCTGAGAATAGAAATGGAGGCTGTACCTTTGTCTGACACAAATGATTCTCGTAAGAAAGGAAGTATGACTTAGAATTGTGCTTGCTTTCCTTTCAGTCTCTCTCTTTACATTGGAGTAGGCAACAGCTCTTAGTGATAAAGTGGCTGAAGGTGGAGACAGACTGCCTAGGATCAAACTCCGTGGCTCCTCCATGTGCAAGCAAAAGATCTGACCTCCCTTAACCACTATCTCCTACAGGTCTTATGAGGACACAATAAAGCAAAATGTATGGGAAATGGCCTGGCACATAGTTAAGAGCTTAGATCAGTGATAATTATTATTTTTATACAAGCCAGAGGATTCAGTATGTTTCCATCCCCTCCTTCTGTTGGTTTCCCCTGAGGGTCTTTGAGCGTCTCAACACAGCTCTTTCAGGTGGACACACCAGTAGTTTTATAGCAGAAAATAACAAGATGTTTTCAATTGACAGCTAAATGATTTGTTCATTTTGATTTTCACCACGGGCATAAAATATTAAAAGTCATTAAAGAACACTTGCAAAATTCAGAAAAGTAGGAAGAAAATAGTTCAGTCCTAACACACAAACACAGCCATCATTAATAATCTATAATGTATCTTCCCATGTCTTATCCATATATTTGATATATTTTGCATGATGGCAGTCATACTGCATATGTAATTTTATGTCTTGCCTTTTAACTTGTGATTATCTTGGAGGCACCATTGTTGAAGGCTGTGTGAGTTCACTAGTTGAGTGTCACAGCTTATTTAACCATCACTCTGTGACTGAATATGTATGTCATTTCCAATTCTGTGATATAAATGATGTTGCTATATAATTAGCAATGCTTTGGGACAATTAGGCCTTAGATTAATTTGAAGAGCTCAGAAGAGAAGGCAAGGGATCTTCTATTCTATTAATGAGAAGTGAGCTGAGTATAATAATCTGGGTTTCTCTCCACATAAAATGGAAGACTTTTATTTTTTTCATTTTTTCCTTGAAAAAAAAAGTGGTAATCTGATTCATTAGGTGTGTACTCATGGTACATATGTCCAAAGACTATTTCTAATTGTAGGCAGAAGAACAAAAACTATTTCAGCATGTTCCCTGAATAGTTATCTGAAAACATCTTTCATCACAGGCCCAGTGACCAAAAGGGACGTAGCTATCAGAAACCATCCACTCATATCATCATTTCATATATATCATTGAGCTTCTGCTAAGAATTGGTGCTAAAGATACAACCTTAAAGTTTGGTGTCTGTACCCCCCCAAACTTGCAGACCAGCAGGGAACCCACAGATAAATTTACAAACAATTATACTCTACTGAAAGTAGTGCTATAATAGGGTAGTACAGGGTGCCATGGGAAGACAATGCAGAATGGTGAGGGTGAAGGAAGACCTATGGAAGGAACTAGCTTCTAAGCCAAGACCTGGAAGATGACAAGAAGATGAAGATAGGGGAAACGACATTTAAAATATCTGTTAATACATGGAACTACATAGAGCCATTGAACTTTAGGGAATGACCTTGTGAATCATTCAACTCATGCCTTCCATTTTTCCTCTGGGAAAATGAATAAACAAAATGTAGATAGAAAGTTAGAGATAGTAGTACTGTCTTGGTCTTCTGGGACTGCTATAACTAGAATACCATAGACTAGGTAGCATAGAAACCAACATTTGCTTCTCACAGTTTTGGAGGCTGGTAAGTCCAAGATCAAGGTGCCACAGATCTAGTGTCTGGTGAGAACTCTCTTCCTAGGTCATAAAGAGCCATCTTCTTGCTATTTCTACACATGGCAGAAAGGAGGAAGAAGCTCTCTGGGGTCTCTTTTGTAAGGACACTAATCCCATTTGTGAGGCCTCCACCCTCATAGCCTAATCACCTTCCAAAGGCCCCTCCTTCAAATACCATTGCATTGGGGATTAGGTTTCAACATAGGAATTTGGGGGGACCCGAACATTTACTCTAACCACCTACATCTTAAATCATTTGCTCAATATTCTTTTGATTATACCTTGCTGTTTGAAAGGGGTTACAATGGTCTAAAGTATGAGTGAGTACTCATTTTCTTTGGTAATTATCCAGCCTGGAGAACATAGAGATCCATAATCTAAAATAAAGCTTAGAATCACTGCAGGGATCACTAAAGGAGAGAGCTTCCAGAATACATGGATATAGCGCAACAGTTTGCGTATTTCTACGTCCGTGAAACCACCTTTACTGGTCCTCTGCTGGTCAGGCCATGTGGAGGCCACAGATTCCTTAAAGATTGAGTCTTTGCACTTGGGGTGTGAGATGGAGTGAGGGTGGACCCTGTCATCCGCAACACTGCCACATGAGGTCTCAGCCTTGCTACCTACCCTCAGCTGAGCGGAGGACTCCCTCCCTGAGTAACAGGCCCAGTCTTGGGTCACTTTGGTGGCACACCTTACAGAGCTCATCTCCTGGTCACAATCTCTACCTGTTCCTCTGGGGTTCTCTGAGTGCACCAAGCCCTGTCCCAATTTTGGTGCCCTGGGTTTGCAGCTTATTCACTAATTTTAGTCCTGAGCCAGTACAAATGTTGCAGTTGGCTCATAAACTTGAACTTAACCAGCCTCATGACAACTTACCAAGAAAAATTCACTAGGGATACCTGGGTGGCTCAGTTGGTGTCTGACTCTTGAGCTCAGGATCATGAGTTCAAGCCCCATGTTGGGCTCCATGCTGGGTATGGAGACTACTTTAAAAAAAAAAAAAAAAAGAGGTTTGCCAGAGAGCCAGGCTCAATCAGCTTTCCTTTATACGGTGTAATAAAAGAGAAAAGATGGTGGCATTAAAGATAACAGGAAAAGAACACAATTGAAGCTATAGTTCTAGACTTTTCCTCTAAAAGATAATTTTACCAAGGCTATAATAACAAATAGTTAACTGGACTACTTCAGCTTTTACTCTACTGTCAAGCTGTGAATGGCAAGAAGACAGGCAATAGGAGGTGAGAGGGAGAGAAGCTAATTGGATCACATTTAGACTTTGGCAACTGAGCCCTGCCCTAGGTCATGTTCCTACAAGGGCTGTGCTTTTCCCCATGGGGTAAGGAGATCACAGGGCAAAAAGGCACATATCACCTGGAATCTTCTCCCACTTGTAGACCATGCCTTGGGGTCCTAGGAACCTGGAATTCCCTGCCCAAATGGCTCTGAGCCTACACAAGTCTCCCCAGGGCTCTGTCCTCCTGGTGGGAGGTGTGTGTACCCTAGTCCTGAAGAGTGGCCAAGATGCAATGTTAGCCTGAGGATGGGCTTAGATGCATGAGCTTGGGTGTCCACAGAAAGAGGGCAGAGCTAGGCGTGGAGAGAAAAACAGACCACAGGCTAAGGCCCTCTACCTCTGGTCTGAGCCCTCCGAATGTTGGGGTGAGCCTAGAAGGAGGCCACTCATAAGGTTGGCAGTGGTCTGTTGGTTAGGAGTTGTGTTTGTTTGTGTGAGCAGAATAGAAGTTTATTTCCCTTATATATAAAAGAATCATGAAGGCCCAGGTTATGGCAGCATCACAGGGTCAGTTGAGAACTGGATTCTTTATCTTCTGCTCCATCAACCTTAGCATATGACTTTCATCCTTCCATTTTAAGGTCCAAGATGATCATTAGAGCTCCAACCAGAAGGAAAATGGGGGTGCAGGAAGGGGGTAACTGCTCACTTGAGTCAGTCATCTTTAAAGAGCTTTCCTGGGAGACACACAGCTTATCCACATGCCTCTCAGTAGCCATGTCTGCATTCAAGGGGAACCAGGAAATGTAGTCTCGGTTGATGCATTGTACCCTTGCATGAAATCCTGGTTTTGTTCTTATGGAAGATGGTGTGAATTGATATGGGGTAAGAAATTAGCAGTCTTTCTCATAGTTACTTTATTAATTACTTAAGCAAAATGACTGGCCATCACAAGTTACTTAGTCTGACGTTTTCATTATAAAGCAAGTGAGTGGCCTTTCTGCCACCATTTTGTGATCAGAAGCTGGAATCTTGCATCATTTTTCCGAGATGGCAGAGTGAGGATAAAATCCAGAGATTGTTCCTTTTAATGCTTTGCTTATCCCATTGATTCCCATACTAAGATAAGAAATTTCCTTCGAAGTAGCATGCAGACACTGTCATATGCATTTTTGAGGTCATTGACAAGAATGCTAGTAGTCTAGTCCAGACACATGGAAACAAGGTCCTTGCTTCATTGCCACAGTGATGGGATAAGCTGAGAGAAAATAGATGGAATGATCCAGAAGAGTGAAGCAATTCTGTTTTGGTGCCCTAGGAAGGTATGAAAATGTATAAATTTTGCCATTCCAATAAGATTGACACTTGAATGGCTCGAACCTATTGAGGCCTACTTCATTTCAATTTCTCCCCTGGTCTGTTATCATTAGTCTTTTTTTTTTTCTTTAATGATGAATATCACATTTCTCAGTGACACCCTCTTTTTTTTTTTTTTTTTAATAACTTTTATGCCAATCCTTTGTCTAAACCCAACATACATTTCTGTGTTGGTGACAACACATAGCAAGGGCAGAGCAGTCAGACAAGTCTATAATTGACTCATCACTTCTCTATCTTGCCCCCTCATCTTCCATGTGGGAGATCCCCTAGGGAGAGGGATGAGTCATCTGGAAATTTAAAACCAATCTGACCCATCTCTGCTGACCAAATCCATTACTCTTTGATTAAAGTTCCATGTGGGACTTCTGGGGAGTGTCTCTCTATTCTGAGCCCATTTTCCTTGGGGACCTACCCTATTTGTTGCTAAGTTAATAGAACAATTCTTGTCTAGATATTAGTGACTTTGAGTGGCTGAGTACACTCAAGGCCTTAGTTGGTTAGTTGTATTCTGTGGAAAACTCTATGGAAATAATCCCCAAACGAGAGACCCTGGATGATGAGATATTCAAACATCTAGACATGTGGATGAGATATGGAGACAGACAAAGAGGCAGTGCCCTCTGAGCACAACCATCCTCTGCTACTCCCTTGGGTTGACCACTGCCTCTTTCACTTGAGTCCTTGATTGTCCTGCAACAGCAAAACCAAACTGACCCTAGGGTAGGCATCACTTGTTTATGCTATATGCAGAGTCCAGCTCTTTGGTATACTCTCTGCCAACTCACAATTAATAATATAAGCCATGAGCACATGACATTTCTCAGGGATTCAGCTTCCTCCTCTTTTCTGCATATATCACTTTTCACTCAACAACTGTATTCTGGGCACTCACTATATACCAGGAATTGTTCTAGGTGCTGAGGATGGAGTAGTCAACAGGAGAACCAGATTCTGGAGGACACTCGCTTCCTCTTTCTAGAGTTCCCCCTGTTTGGGTTTGGGAATGTGAGAAGGAAGCTCCACCATGCATCTGCCCTCTGCCTGACTGGGCTTCTCTCTCCATAGATGGTCACTTTTGCTGCTCTTCTTTCCATCTCTCCTGTTGCTCAGGCCCCATCCCATGAATCTGTTTTGGTTCACTTCCTCTTGTCTGTTTGCCTCTTTCTGTTCCCATAGTCCTTATGTCTTCACCTGCCAGAGGGCTTTGTTTCTTCCTTTGTGCCCTTCTCTGCATGGGGACATTTTCCCTCATTAGTCACACCGTGTTCTCCAGGCTCTGATATTCCTCCTGTTGCATAGTTTTATTAGAGAATAAAAGCCATGTAGCCGATTGCTCAAGCAGACTTTGTCTTCTTCTCAGGGGGGAAATGAGGATTTTTGGTCCTCTTGTATTCTTTCCTCATGTCATCATCTTGCTCTGATTTAGTCTTTCCACACGTTCCTTGTGTATCTATGTAAATATGCCCTCTCCTTGAATCTTGTCTTTCATTTCTGAGGAGCAATCTATCTTTGGTGAACATTTTGAGCCCTAGAATCTTCTTTCCCATTGTGTTCTCACCTCAAATCTTTGCCTCTTATCCTGGCGCTGCAAGAGTTTTGAGGATGAAATCATTTTTTCTTTGAATAGTTGTCCCTGTATCCAGCCCTAGTTGTCAGAAGTTAAAATTCTGAGTTTCTAAGTTCCATGGATATGATATAATCAGCTAAAGAAGTGTGAACTAAGGCAGCCCGGCGGGGAGGGGGGGTGGTGGCGCTCAGTGGTTTAGCTCCGCCTTCAGCCCAGGACCTGATCCTGGAGACCCTGGATCAAATCCCACATCGGGCTCCCTGCATGGAGCCTGCTTCTCCCTCTGCCTGTGTCTCCGCCTCTCTCTCTCTCTCTCTCTCTCTCTGTCTCTCCTGAATAAATAAATAAAATCTTTTTAAAAAAAGAAAAAGAAGTGTAAACTATGTTTAATTAGATTTCTTTTGTTAAAAATCAATGGAAGACATAGAAGATCCTTTACTCTTAAACTTTTGGCCTTTCTAAAGTGACTGATTACTATAGCCAAAGAACTCAATCGTACTCTGGGATACAAGAAAGAGATGATTCAATATTGAGGTTGCAGGATCAACGCCAACATTTCCCTATTTTAGTGGTTAAAAATTCAGGCGAGGGAGAAACCAGTGTGGCATATAATTCAACTGCTTGTTTTGACTTTTTAAAAATTTCCAAATCAAACTGTTATTTGTTTGCCTCTGTAAGAGGTACTTTTCCTATGAGGACTTTGTGAGCATTTGCCAATTTGCCTCTCTCCCGGTCTTCTTCCTTCCTCCCCTCCCCTCCTCTGTGGGCATAAAAATATATAACTTCATTAATAATATTTTTCTTTCCCCACATTAACCATTCCATTTCTTTTTTTTTAATATTTTATTTATTATTTATTTATTTAAGTCACAGACAGAGAGAGAGAGAGGCAGAGACACAGGCAGAGGGAGAAGCAGGCTCCATGCACCAGGAGCCCGACGTGGGATTCGATCCCGGGTCTCCAGGATCGCGCCCTGGGCCAAAGGCAGGCGCCAAACCGCTGCGCCACCCAGGGATCCCAACCATTCCATTTCTATGTGAAATTCCCCTGGCAAGATGAGGAGACAGTTTCTTAAATGTCTGGAATCTCAATACTTCACTGACTAGCGTGTTAGACATACTAATTGACAGGTATCAATGGATTCTGGAACTGCTGTTTGTAAAGTGGTATCTTAGTTTCATTGCTGATGGCAGTGAAGGCGTCTTCATATATCTTCAATACGCTTCAATAGCCAATAATAGCTGTCATTTATTAACCTCTTGTTATGTACTCACATTGTGTCTTTTTTTTTTTTAAGATTTTATTTATTTATTCATGAGAGACACAGAGAGAGAGAGAGGCAAAGGGAGAAGCAGGCTCCATGCAGGAAGCCTGATGTGGGACTTGATCCCGGGACTCCAGGATCACAGCCTGGGCTGAAGGCAGGCACCAAACCGCTGAGCCACCCAGGGGTCCCCCACATTGTGTCTTTTTACACATTATCTCTGATCTTATCAATAACTCTATCATGTAGATGATGGTATCTGGATTCTGGACTTGAATTCTCAATATTCTGGCTTCCTGTGGCCTCAGTTAATCACTGAAAAAGAATAGCAAATGTTTCCACTAAATTATTCTTTCTCTAGGAAAATACTACTTTACTACAAAGCTAAGAAGAAATTTTAGCTAAGTTTTAATGTAAAAATTAAGAAGTCAAAAATAGTTTGCTTCTATAGAAGTCAAAGCAAGATTAATTTTATGAAAGACATTTTGGTACAAGTATAAATTCTCAGTAATACTTAGATATTATGAATTCCTGGTTCTCTTTCTAGACCAAATAGAGGATCATCTTCTAATATTTTCTTGGAATAAAGAGACTTTCAGTTATGTATGTGGTTCCAGCTCCAAGGTTTCATCCAGGAGAGATAGCATCAATAATTCATATGAGAGGCTTTTATTTAATACTTATTTATTCTCTTAAAAGTTAGATGTATTACTAATCACTTATGAGAAGAAACCCCTTTTTTGCCTTTTCATTGTCTTTTTTTTTTTTTTTTTTACCAGAAGGGCAAAAAAGTGGGGGAAAGTTTTCATAATATAAAATTTATTTTCTAGTTATTATTTCCTCCAACAATTACTTTACAAAATTTTTCTAACCTCATAGCTCTTGGGATCCATACATCATTTTTCAAAAACATTTAAGACAGAACATGAGAATAAAATCCTACTTTTAGTACAAAATTTAATAAAAGTTCATCACAGAAAACTTAGCAATTGCAAATAAACTTTATAAAGGATAAAAGAATCCACAATCCTTCCATTTAGAAAGAAAAATCAGTTAAAATTTTGTACATCCTTCTAAATTTGTTTAAATGAATCTTGCTCTTCTTTTTTTTTACAAAACTTTATTCATACTCTATATGCTATAAGAGTAACTAAAATAACAAGAATTCCTGGGTGACTCAGTCAGTTAAGCGTCTGACTCTTGATTTCAGCTCAGGTCATGATCTCAGAGTCATGGGATCAACCCCCGCATCAGGCTCCACACTCAGGGTGGAGTCTCCTTGTCCCTCTCCCTCCACTATTCCCCCCCACCTGCCTTATGCTCTCTCTCAAATAAATAAATAAAATTTAAAAATAAATGAAAATAAGGAGAAATATATTTAATATTTGCCTTCTTTATTTTACTTCTAGTCTTTGTTTTCTATGTGTGTGTGTATTCCAGTTTCCATTTGATACTATCCTTCTGCCCGAAAAACTACCTTTAACAGTTCTTGTATCACATGCCTATTGGCAGTGAATTCTCAGGTTTTGCTTGACTGAAGGTCTTTGTTTTATCTTCATTATTTTTATTTATTTATTCATGAGAGACACGCAGGGAGAGGCAGAGACAGGCAGAGGGAGAACCTGATGCAAGACTTGATCCCAGCTCCCCAGGATCACGATCTGAGCCGAAGACAGATGTTCAACCACTGAACCACCCAGGCACCCCTTAGCTTCATTATTGAGAGGTATCTTTACTATACATAAAATTCTGGATTGGCAAGTCTTTTTCTTACAGATTAAAAGATGTCAATCCCTTGTCTTACACTTTGCATAGTCTTTAAGAAGTCTGCTATGCTGCTTCTTCTTATTCCTCTGCATGTAATATTTCCTTTTCCTCTCTGTCTTCAAGATTTTTTCATTATCTTTGCTTTTCAGCAGTTTGACTCTGGATATATAACTAGGGGTTTTTGTTTGGTTTGGTTTGGTTTTTGTTTGTTTTGTGAGGAAGCAGTTATCTTGCTTGAAATTCTTTGGGCTTCTTGGATCTGTGCCTTGTTGTCTTTCATTAATTTTGGAAAACTCTTGGTCATTAGCTCTTCAAACCATTTTTGGCCTTGTTTTCTCTCTCTCTTCTTCTTCAGGGACTCCAGTGGCATTTATGTTATACCATTTGATATTGTTCCACAGCTCATGGAGGTGCTGTTCTATTTAATTCATTCTTTTTAAACTTATATTCCATTTGAATAGTTTCATTAACATATCTTCAAGTTCACTAATACTTTCCTTAACTATGTCTTATCTGCCAACGAACCCATCAAAGGAATTCTATATCTCTGATACTATTTTTTAAGTAGAGCATTTGCATTTGACACTTTTATACCTTCTTGTCTCTCTGATATCTCCCATCTGTTCATGCATATTGCCCACCTTTTTCATTAGATCTCTTTAATATGTTAATTATAGTTAAGGTCCCTGATAGTTGCATCAGCTGAATCATCTTTGAGTCTGGTTCTATTATTGCTTTATCTCTTGACAATGTTTGATTTTTCTTACATTTTTGCGTGCTTTGTAATTTTAAATGATATGTAGGACATGTCTAGAAGAACCGAAGTACTAAAGTAAATATAATTTATGCTTGACAATGCCCACATCTATTCTTCTTTCAGAACATTAGTAGAGCAGGGGAGGGTGGCCGAGGGTGAAGGTTGAGTCAATTAGGAGTTAAGTTAGAGTTGGGTTTAATGTACACAGACTTCAGTAGATGGCTGTTGTTATTATATGCTTAGAGTAGACCCTTGAGTACTGGAAAGCCTTTCTAACTATTAATGCTTTACCATTAGCTTTCAGCTGTCCCTGCATACCTGAACCACAGAGGACATGTCTCTCTATGCTCTGGCCTATCCCAAGTAAGGGGGAGGGGGGACTTCTATTGCTTGCCTCTCTATGCTCATCTTGTTGTAGGGGTTTGGGATTTCTTTGTTGTCCTGACCCTGTATCAGTCTTAAGTAAGCCCTGTGTACCTGAAACTTGGGTTAAGGCTTCTTGAACATTCTTGCCTCTCACCCAGAGGTCTCTGCTTTGGAGCAGGGCAGCATCCTGGGCACAAACCAAGGGACAGAAGGTTTTTGCTTCCATTTCTCCCTCAGCAGCAGTGGCTCTGCCTTATGTCTAGGTATGGGGTGAGAGTTTCCTACTTCCCCCTCAGAGACGAGCAAGTTTTGTTTCTCTTATTCTCACAGAAGCATTGGGCTTTTGCCTGGTCCTAGAGGCAAAAGGTTTTCTGCCCTCCTCCAATGGCTTAATATTTTTACTTTGCAAGAGAAGTCCCTGGGGAAGAAGTCAAGGCTTTGTGCTTGTCTTTCAGTGGCAGCTGGTCACCTCCTGCATGTCTACATGGTGGAGGGGCGGCTCTCTCCGATTTCCTACTTTGCTCTGACTTTCTTGTGAACACCTAGTACAGGTCTATAGAAAACTATAGAAAAGAGCTGGATGATGAGTGCAAACTCCCTTGTGTCTGAGGCTTTAACCTATTCCAAATTGACACACTTAGCCCACACTTGGCCTTTAAGGATTCATTAAATTCTTAGCTGATTTCTTCTCATCTACTAAAATGATGGCCACATCTTTTATGCTCTTCCAAGTGAAGCAGTTCATGGATGGACCTATCACTCTTTGGAATTCAATTCACTTAGTTGCCTTATGACCTCATCTCTCTGATGGGCTCAAAAGAAGTTATTATTTTGTATATTGCTCAACTTTTCTCATTGTTCTTATGGAAACAATGTTCTCTTGTGACTTCCTACATTCTAAGTGGAAGCAGAACTCTACATCCTATTTTATAGAACCTGCAGTTTTTGCCTAGTGGAATCCTTTGGAATCTTTCTAGTTTTAGTGCCTGCTTAATATTTCATTGTGAGGATGAATCATTATTTCTGATGAACATTGAAAGATTTTTACCTTTTTATCATTAAAACAATGCTGAGATGAATAACATAAATTTTTTATCATACCTATGATATTTTCCTTTGGCAAAAAGCAGACTAGCTGAATAATATGTAAATTTCTCAACTTGCAATACTCATAGCATAATGGATTTGCAGATCTTTGATTACTAGTGAGGCTAAATATGTATTCATATGTCTTTTTGCCATTTGCCATTGCCTTTTTGCCATTTGCCAAAATGCCTTTTGCCATTTTGCCACATGCCATTTGCCATGACATACAGTTATTTTCCTTACAACTCCAAATCCACCGTTGGCTGAGGACAAAGATACCATCTCTTCAGCTCCTCCATCCATTTTTGTTGAAGAAAAGAGATCTAATTAAGTTAGATGCCAAAGCCCACTTTCCTACCCAGAATTCTCCACCTTTCATAGAACAGAAAGGCAGAACAGCCACAGATGAATCTGGTTCTAGACAGGCAAATTCACACATGGAGCATTTACATATTTCTTGCTCCTACTTACCATGGTGCTCTGAGCTGGGATATACCACTCAATAAGTGGTAATAGTCATTTTAGTGCTGATTTGATTTGTGGAAGACTCTCTTTCTAAAGAATCTGGCTACTACTAAGCTAGAATGAGAGCGATGTAGAAGTCATTTAAACAGGAGGCATCTGGGGATCCCTGGGTGGCTTAGCGGTTTGGCGCCTGCCTTTGGCCCAGGGTGTGATCCTGGAGACCCGGGATCGAGTCCCACATCGGGCTCCAAGCATGGAGCCTGCTCCTCCCTCTGCCTGTGTCTCTGCCTCTTTGTGTGTCTGTCATGAATAAATAAATAAAATCTTTTAAAAAATAAAATAAACAGGAGGCATCTGAAGGCACAAATGCATATATTTAAAGTAAGACATAAATTGGTTAACTGGGAAACAAATCCATTAGTTACTGTCCAACCTGTAGTTCTTGCCATGAAATTATTTACGAGGTTAATGTCCTCGTGAAAGTGATTTTGTGAAAATTTGCAATGAGGCTGAGTCCCTTTTTAAAATTGAAAGAGTGTTACTCAAGCAATTTGTAAAATTCAAGTACATTTTTTCTGTTACTGATGCAAATTGCAAATGGCAATATATTATGGAGACCCCTTGTCAGCTGACAGTTGAAGTGAAAATATTACCTTAAGTAATGAAGTTGTTGATGGCTGTTCTGTTACTCAAAATGAATATTTAGATTCTTCATGTGCAGGTTGTCATGTCAGAGCTATTAGATTTTCCTATGACACAATTTATTCTAATTCCTCAGTTTCATTTCATCATGTTATATCCTACTGAATGTGTTGTGGAATGATTAGGTTGAGAGACATGAGCTATTTGTTTTAGCCACAATTTACACAGGAGCACTGGAGAAATCACACCCTTGCTAAGCAGCCCTGGTTAGGATGCTCAGCCATTTTCTCTATTCCTTAAAGTGCAAAGGATTTCCAGAGACAAGGAGGGGTCCTCAACCATGAGGCTGCGCTACAAGACGTTTTGTAAATTGCATCAAAGAAGCATATTGAAAAGTAACCCTTCCTGGAATGTCCTGTTTGACTTTGTTATGTACTCACTGAAACCACTCTTCAAAGTGCCTCTTGATGCTGCATGCCCCTTCTAAGCCCTGGGAGATATTTTGAAGGTCAGAAGAGAGACGCATAGCAGCGGGACTTGGCAATATTATACAAAGTAACACTGACAGCATTATATATATATATATATATATATATATATATATATATATATATGAATCATTATATATATTATATATAATGATTATATATATAATCATATATATATGGTGTGTATATATATATGGTATATATATATATATACCATATATATTGGGGGCATTATGTAAAGTAATAGTTGTGCATTCAAAAACCAAGCCATTTTTTTTAACCATGTGAAGCATAGGGAGAATATAATCTATATTAGCATTGGGTTGTTTATTCATTCATTTATTCATCTGATACAAGGAAGCAGCTACGTATGGAGAGGTAAAACAGCATCTTGGAATCAAAAGAGCCCACTTTTGGCCTTCTAGACTTCATTTCCACAGCCATAATATGGTGATAGTGGTGATATCTACCTTACAAAATTATTGAGTGAATAAATTAGGTAATGTGTGTGAAAGTGTCCATCACGGAGAAGATGTGCAACAAATATTTGTGTCATTAACCACACATGAAGCATTGTATGGAAGCTATTCCATTTACGAAGACCTTAGTTCTAAGACCCCGCTCATGGGTCCATTTTTGCCCGTAAGTGCAAAGTGACTGAGAGAGGCTTAAGTTACCAGTTTCCAGATGTTACCTACATAAAGAAAAACATAAGTGAGCCCTTCAAAGCTTTAGACCAGGAGTACTCTTCTCTTCTTTACATTCCATTCTACATTTTCCCCCACATGTGGCCCTCCTGTGGTTACAGTACCCTCCTTTGCCACCACAAGAGGCTCTGCCGATTTGGATGGCCCTGAACCCAGCGACTTTGAACCTGGGGAGCCGCCCTCACCTTACAGCAGACTCATGAGCTCTCTTCACCATGTTTAGGCTTAAGTACACTCAGAAACTCCTGGCCTTCACCAGGATTAACAAAGTTTAGGCCAAGGGATATCATTTGTTGCTGGTAACATGCAGCCACAACCCCCCAAAATTGCCCTTTTCATTTCACCAATCCCTGTCCCTTTCCTTTTTGATGACTATTTGGTCTTTGGCCTTTGGGAGCCTTCCAGCTCTTTCAGGAGCACTCTGCAATATTAGGCATTCACTTACCTTCAGTTTTGAAAAGTTATTTCTACTTTTGTTTCCATCATGACTGTGTGTCTCCTTTTTTTGCAGCATTTTAAATGCACTCACCACCTTTGCACTTTTCAAACTGATGATGTTACTGATGTTCACAAAATAGCTCATCTCTGAGCACAAATCCAGCTACCGTCCCCCTGAGTAACGAACACTGTGTGGCAATGACTGCTTGTGGCTGCTAATACCATCTCCAGAGTTGATGCCCTTTTTCCACCCTGTTTTGTTTATACTGTGAACTTCCTTAAATGGAAAAGTTGTAAGTAGAGGCATTTCTGTATTAAGGGATGTGGATGATATAAAGGGAAGAAAAGGGATACTCTTGGCTTTTATTAATCATATCATTTAATTGGGAAGAAAAGAGGGGTGCCTTGGTGGCTCGGTCGGTTGATTTTGGCTCGGGTCATGATCTCAGGATCATGATCTCCAAGCTCAGTACAGAATCTGCTTAAGATTGTCTCTCTCCCTCTGCCCGTCCCGCTCTCCCACTCCCGCTTGTGCTCACTCTCTTTCTCTTAAAAAGGGGTGGGGGGAGGGTTGGAAAAGACAAATACTTACAAACCAGCCAGAGGCCTCCAAGTTCATATATGAGAGCAGCCGAGGGAATTCACAGCCAAGGAGAGCAGGGTAGAAGGAGGTCCCTGAGGCCTGCATGAAGCAATGGTTCATAGCCTTCTCTGACACTCTCGTTCTCCCGGGACAGTCTATCCCTTTGTTACAACTTCTTTTGCATCCTCAATCAGTGCTCATAGTTTTCTAAATACACATATGTTTCGTGTTCAGTGCATTCCTAGGCATTCTATAAATTTGTGGTCATTGTTAACAGGAATCGCTGAGGTTTTATCCCCGTGAGAGGGATAGTGAATAGATACATAGACACCTCATCTCCCCTCCCTAGAGATCCCAGGTGAACAGCACAACTGTCAAGGTGCCCAGACTTTTCACCAGCACCACCAGGCGTCACACCTGTCATTGAGATTGTCGCCCCAAGGCACAGGGTTCCAATGGAGAAGCACCATTGAGATAGCCGACTTAATCAGCCCTAGAAATTAAAAACTCACTTTCCTCTCTCCTTGCTTTTGTCAAAGAAATGCTTCCACGGATTCAGAAAATTACAAAATACATGCATGAATGAACAGGAGCATTCATGCTCCCTTCCTGGGGAGCGTACCTTATTGCAAAGGGTACTCTAAGAGTCAAATTCTTAGTCTAAAATACTGAAATAGCAAAGATTAAAAAGGATGCATTCCCAGCAAAAAAACAAAATGAAAAAAAACCAAAGAACTTACTGTCACCCACTGGCTGAGGAAATCCTGTCAGAAATCAGCTTTGAACTGTTTCCCTGTCCAAGTCACTAATTTCTCCTCACACTGCCTATTTTCATATACAACAATAACAAATCTGTCACACAGATACAAAGACTCTTAGTGCTGAGATAATGTGATTTGTCAAAACATGCTCATTGACTCAACTGAAGTGTGCTATCTCTTCTGACATTTGGCTTTCTCTTATAAACCTACTCTTATCTTGTCTTTCATTTTAAAATAGAGAAAAACAATTACTCAGGTGTCCTAACTATCAAGAGATTTAGACAAACCCCATATATCTACATGTATTTCAAGATAAGTGAACAGGCTTTTACATTCTGTCCAACTAAGAACCTGGGTAATGAAAACTTTCATTTACAAGCAGAGAACCAATATTTGTTTTAGTGGACCGAGAAAGCAATGCATCTTCTGGAACTTAATAACTAATGCCTCCAGGTGAGAATGAGATATGAAGAGTCTCAGAATCCCAGGTGGTGATGAGGGGATTTCTGGATCTTCAAGGCCAAGTGCTTCCAGAGAAAAAGAGGAATAGAAATTAAAAGTCCTTCGCGCTCACACACATATCTTTAAAACTGTGGTGGCTCTATTTAATATGGAAACATGACTCTCTGTGCTCTTTGGGGCTGTGCTCATTATTATCTGTACCAAGTACTACCAGGACAAGAGAAAGGGAAGCGGGGAAACGATGACTTAAGCCATTCAAATTTCATATTGAAAATTCGGGGGATGCCTTGGTGGCTCGGTGGTTAAGCATCCGGCTTGATGGTTAAGCTTTGGCTTGGGTGGTGATCTCGGGTTCCTGGGATCGAGTCCCACATCAGGGAACCTGCTTCTTTTTCTGCCTATGTCTCTGCCTCTCTCTGTGTCTCTCATGAATAAATAATAAAATCTGAAGGAAAGAAAAAAGAAAGAAAGAAAGAAAGAAAGAAAAGAAAGAAAGAAAGAAGAAAGAAAGAAAGAAAGAAGAAAAGAAGAAAAGAAAAGAAAAGACAAAAGAAAAGAAAATTCGAGTCCAAGTTGTCTTGCCAGAAAGGATGACAGACATGAAACCTGAGGTCCTTGTCTCGCAGTTACTGGCCGCCTCCTCCATCACTATGGACAGCTGTGAGCTGATGCTGCCTGGCATGCAGATAGGCAAAACATTTACTTTTAGGTGATTCCCCTCTGGTTCTCATTCTGAATCTTTTTGCTCTTGAAAATACAAAATTCTAATAAGCTCAGTTGTCTGTTTCAAGCCCATATCTAATCTTAGAATAACAATGATCACTTCCAGTTGCTATTTTTTATTATCTCTAGGATATCCTTTATCATATCGATTTCAGTATAGTGAGTCCTCACTAGGTAGCTGACTCTGTTCTCCTCGCCTAAGTCGGACCTCTCAGATCTTAACAAATGATGGAATCTGAGCCTCTGAGAAGCTGACTCAGTAACATTTTGTAAATGGCAGAGCTGGAATTTAAGCAGACTCTGTTCGAGTCCGAAGCACGTGCTCTTTCTAGTAGGCTGTGTTGTATAGAATATTATCTTTCTTCTTTCTCCACTTCATTCTATTGCCTACTTCTTTTGCGGGTACATTTTATCTTTATTGTGGTTCTAAGTTATTCAGAATCAGAGCTTATGCTTTACATGTGAGCCAGAGCTGCCTCCTACTTAAAACCTTTTCATGACTTCCCCTTGGGAAAAGTAACAACAGTCTATTATCTCCCTGGCATGCTTACATCGTGTCCTGGTATTTCCCACCTTATACTTCACTCTCTAACTATGCCATTCCTCTCACACTTAGGCTTTTCTGTCCGTGACACTGCCTTTGTTTCTCTTACTTCTCTGGCATAGGTCCTTCTACTCAAAGTGTGATTCTGGAACTAGAGCCATCAGTATCTCCTAGGGCCTTGTCAGAAATGCAGATTTCAAACCCCACCCCAGGCCCCAAGAGATTCAGATGCGCAGTGACTGTTTGAGAAGCACTGATCTAGAATGTTCTTTTTCACCTAGACAGCTCTTACTCATTCTTCAAAACTCATGCCTAGGAAGCTGAGGTCAGTTCAAGGACTCTCTGGGTGGGGGCTCCCTAAGCCTTTTAGGAGGTCTGTGAGGTCCTCCCTTTTCTAACCACATCCCTATTAGGCACAGCTTCTTCATAGACTTCCACCAAAACAATATATTACAACAGAATCACTGCAGAAGCAGACGTCTCAGTTCAGCAACTTCTATTAAGCCAGACATTAGAGATATGCAATTATGTAAACTGATGCCATCCTCACACTAAAACTTTTTTTGTTTTGGAAAATATAGTTATTTTTCATAAAAGTATTATTTATATTAATATGTAATAGGTTTATTATTTAATGAATTCATCAATTTCACATTTATTTTATATTAAATGCATTTGCATATTATAGATACTACTTTATATTATATGTTGTAATTTTATATTATTAACATTGAATATTTAACAAATCAATAAAACATTTCTTAGTTTGAATTTCCCCTACAGTAAATATTGATAAATGTACTCCACATTAACAAAAGTTCTTTGGTGCTCTCAATAATATTTAAAATATGTAAAAGGGTCCTGAGACCAAAGAGTTTAAGACCCATTGTCCCAGAGTGAGCTAAGTACCCCTTTTCATCAGGTCTATAGAATCGTGGGCATATCTCACATTGCTGCTTATCATGCTGTATTTAAATGATCCATTTTCATATTGCTCTCATTAGACCTTAAGCTTCTTAAGGACCATGATGTGTCCTATTCATCTTTCTATTATTGAGTCTAATGAAACACCTAGCATCCCCCAAAATACTTTCAGATTGAGGAGTGTGTTTATTATCCAGTTTATGGACAACCCACAGCCAAGAACCAGCTTTTGGGGTGATACTTTGTGTGTGATGCTGTCACCCTCAGTTGCTGAAGTACGCAGCACCTGGACATGCCCACCAGTCCTGGTGCAGTTCCATTCCCTCACAATATGGCTCAGCAGCCTGGGGTCCTACCTCCCAGGGTGAGGTAGGGAAGTCTGTGAGCATACTGCCCATTCATACAGCGTCTCCTCACACCAGCAGTGATCTTATCCAGGACTCTTGGCACCTCTGACCCGTAAAGGTCTAGTGAGAGGACTACAGAAACAAAGGTGCAACAAGAGACACCTTTGGCCGTGTCTGCTGGGACTGGACCTTGGCCAACTCTGGTGTGAGAGGAGGAGGAAGGAAATGTCTCTTTCCTACAGCAGAATCCTGCCTCAGACCAAATTCTACCAGAATTAGCAGTTAGGGACAAAATCAACCATACCAGGCATCGGAAGCTTGATGAAGCCCTGCATCTTGCCCTTTCAGACATGCCAGTAAACTCCTTGCAGGGAAGGCCTGCTGCAGTAGTATCACCTTCTTGTCAGAATCCAGCAATAAGGGCACCTGGCTGGCTCAGTGGTTGAGCATCTGCCTTTGGCTCAGGTCCTGATCCCAGGATCCCTGCAGGGAGCTTGCTTCTCCCTCTGCCTACATCTCTGCCTCTCTCTTATGAATTAATAAATAACATCTAGAAAGAAAGAAAGAGTGAGAGAGAGAGAGAGGAGGGGAGGGGAGGCGAGGCGAGGCAAGGCAAGGACCCAGCAACAGAATTCCATCAGTGGTTGGGCACAGGAGTTTCAGTGTCGCCACTCTAAGGAATAGATGCTGCAGAGAGTCACCTGTATAGTATTTCTAGCCAATACACATATTTCGACCATTGATTTTACCAGTGAAAATTCATTTCCCTTATCTTAATTATAAACTCCTTGGGAGTGATTGGAGATAAAAATAGTTGAAGCCTGTAATGGACCTCTGCTTTGTGAACTCATTAGGATTTGTCAAATGTTTGCTAAGCAGCCATGTTCATAATCCAGAAGTTTGGGGGGGGCAGGAGCTGTGGGAGCAGGTTGCTGGAAGACACATTCTTCCCACATCCTTCTCCCAGAGGGAGTGTATTCTGAGGTTCAATCATCCATATGGTCTTTTGGAAGATGGTCCCACCAAGCAGTGGCTGGCTCAGTAACACACATTCCTATCAGCTCCCCTACTCTCCCTGCCTCCCACATTCTGTTTCCCTGGACTGAACTTCTATAAAATAGTAGCATATAAGCTTTTGTCTTAAGCCCTGCCTTCTGGGGAATCCAGGATAAGACACTCATCACCATCAAGGAAGGTCAAGTTTTGTTCCATAAACTGATTAAGAAGGCAGAAAAATTGGGTAGTTCTGGTGGCTCAGTGGTGTAGCGCCGCCTTAGCCCAGGGCCTGATCCTGGAGACCCGGGATCGAGTCCCACGTCCGGCTCCCGGCATGGAGCCTGCTTCTCCCTCTGCCTGCGTCTCTGCCTGTGTCTCTGCCTCTCTCTCTCTCCTCTCTCTGTCTCTAATGAATAAATAGATAAAATCTTTAAGAAAAAATAAAAGTACTGTTCTGCAAATTCTTTATTATTATTATTTTTAAAGACCTCACCCTCTTATTCATGAGAGACACACAGAGAGAGAGAGAGAGAGAGAGAGAGAGAGAGAGGCAGAGACATAGGCAGAGGGAGAAGCAAGCTTTCTGCAGGAGCCCAATGTGGGACTCGATCCGGGGACTCCAGGATCACCCCTGAGCTGAAGGCAGATGGCTTCACTGCTGAGCCACCCAGGCATTCCAATTTATTTTATTTTTTAAAAAGATTTTTATTTATTTGAGAGGGGAGAGCACGAGCAGCAGGAGGGTCCGTGGGAGAGGGAGAAGCAGACTCCCTCACTGAGTGCAGAGCCCATGTGGGGGCCCATCATAGGGTATCTGGTGTGATATAGGGCCCAACATGGGGCTGATCCCAGGATCCTGAGATCATGACCTAAGCTGAAGTCAGATGCTTAACTGACTGAACCACCCAGGCGCCCCCTTAAATTCTCTAAGTTGAACCTTCCTTAAATTGAATTCAATGTTCTTACCTAAATCCTCCGCCAAATCCTAAAGCAAGCAAAGATCAAAGTTCAACACCAACCTCAAATGTTTGGGGCCTTGGGAATCGAATATCTCTTTGAGAATTTGTTGAAAGCTGTGCACTCTGAACTCCAGAAAATGGAAATACACAAAAGAGTTTGTACACAATTCCATAGGTCCCAGATTAAGAGAAGTGGTTATGTTTCTTTCTGCAGTGCTCACTTTATCTCAGGTAGCAAGGATGAAAATGGAATGCAGGTTTAAGGGTGAGAGAAGATGGAAAGGCAGCAACTTTGTTTAAAAGTTTTATTTTGGAAATGCCTTTAAGTATTTCTTTTAGTCATCCTGTTCTATATACCATCAGGAGTTAGTGTGTGTTCCAATTACTGATTGAGAACACTTGATAACTAATTAGGAAGGGAGGGAGGAAGGAAGGACAAAGACAGAAGCAGAGACAAAGAGCCCTGGGGAAAGAACTGAAAGAGGGTCTAATCAACTTGACTTTATGTTGAGACAACTAGAGAGACTCTAAGTATCAAACCATTAGGAGGGGAACTCGTCTAATTGCCTCTGCCAAAGACAGATAGATCCTCGCCCTCATTCCTTCTGGTGCAAGTCAACAATCCAGCTGCTTCCTGGGGACCCACTGTGTCAACCAGCGTTTCATATTTAAGGAACTGAGAGTGATGTGACTTGGATCAAGACAAATCCTGTCCACAAAGAACTTGCCATCTACTTATAGTCAAAGCTTTGAAAAAGGCAAAAGGGCCTTTTAACCCTCCTTACTCCGTCTTAGCAATCAGCAGGCCTGGTTTGTCTTTAAGCACTTCATTGTTAGTGAGGTACAAATAATGCTCTTTGTGTTGAAATTCTGAAATGATTGTGTTTATCTCTTAAACTGCTGCTTAGTGATGAATGAATGCAAGCTGTTTGTACAAAGACCCATGAAATTCAAGTGGATGGATGCAGCTAACCTCCACATGCAAACCTCAAAAGCAAATAAAGCTGAAAGCAGAGAGAAAATTAAAATACATCTTTTCTCCCACCACCTTGCAAATTTCCAAAGATGCTTTTGTGAAGCAGTCGCTCCCCATCTCTGCTCCCTCCATCGGGGGAAGAGAGGCATCCGGAAGATGATGTTATGCATCTAGATAGTCCAATTAAAATATTTTCTTCTACGGGAATGCTTATCATGAAGTAGCACAGGGGAAGTGATGTCAAAACTAATTGAGGGTCAAAGCCAAATCTGGAATGATTAAGACTTTCAGGGCACACTTCAAATGCAGTAATCATGAGCTGTCTCACTTAAAGCCACTGCAACACTGGGGAGGCAAAATCAAGAGCATAGCAGCAGAGCCTGTTTTCAACCTAAACAATTCAGAGTCTGGAAGATTTTCTGAAACACTCCAAAGGGCTCCCCCATCAGGGGGCTTCCGTCTTCAGATCTGCATCCAAAGGAATCATCTTTCACCTCCATGTGGGCAATGCCAGAGGGGAACAAGGAGGTGGGAGAGAGAGTTCCATCCATTCCATTTACAAACTGCCAGGGCATATTATCTGTCCTCTAAATGAATGTTTAGCGAGCATAGGATGATTTTGCCTGGTTCCCTACAAGATGCAAAAGATGTAGGGAAAATGAATTTCTGGCTAGGCTTTAAGTGAAATCGCAAAACCAAACATGTTTAATCAAGATGCCGGTGACAGCTCATCGCTCATCGTTAGGATACATTTGTGGGGCTGTAATTTCTCTCTCACCCACAGTAGTGTTTGCTTCTTTCGTGTTTCCTCAGGCCAGTCCCCCTCAGAAGTCCGCAGTCGGCATATTATTTCTTCTTCCTTCAAGCTCTCATAGTTCTCCTCTGGAGATCTCACACACTGCTGGTTCTGGACTGCTGTGCTCAGGGTTAGCCAAGCAATAGGAAATGCTTGTAGGCAGAGAACAGCAATTTCTTTTTCATCTAAAGAAAAAATGTTTTAAGATGCTTAGCACACCCAGATTGGGGAAGTAGGGAGAGAAACAAGGAAGAAATCCTAAATTGTTTCTTCTCCATAGAACAAATTTTTGGTCTCAAGTCTATTTTTTTTAAAGATTTATTTATTTATTTATTTATTTATTTATTTATTTATTTATTTATTTGAGAGAGAGAGGGAGAGTGTGTAGGTGCGCAAGAGTGGAGGGAGGGGCAGAGGGAGAGAATCTTCAAGCAGACTCACAGATGAGCACGGAGCCCTACAAGGGGCTGGATCCCATGACCCATGAGATCATAACCTGAGCCAAAAACAAGAGTCAAACACTCCACTGACAGAGCCACCCAGGCACCCCAAGTCTCAAGCCTATTTTTAGTGTTTCAATTCTCTTTATTGTGATCCAGCTTATTGGAATAAAGATAGTCTCCAAAGCGTTGACAGAGTGGCAAGATGAGAGCCCATATCTTCTTTCATGTGCTATCACTGAATCTTACTCGGATTAGGGCATCATGGTGTGTGGTGGCATTTGATTGTGTGAATGGACTTCTCATCTTGAGCTAAATGCTAAGAAACATCTTCCCACTGTGGAATTGCTGGTGGGAATGGGAGGGTTTTCATTATCTATTGTGGGTCTGTTCTGGTAAGCTGTCACCTTAAAGCTATAGAAAGCTGCTCCAGAGCTATTTGTAGGGTGAGCTTGGATGCTTTGGCTTTTGTGTTTTGGACTCAAACCTGTGGGTCTCTGGTTTCAAATCTCCGATTTCAAATCCTTGGGTCATTCTTGGATTCCTACCAACCCTTCTCTCTAGTTCTTACTCCTTTCTTTTTCTCTCTTGATGATTCTAGAAGTCTTCTCAGGGTCTGAGTATCCACAGGAGGAGAAGAAGCCACTTCTATTCCAAACCAAGACCAAACCTGTTAGAGTGGTTATTAATGTTAAGTATTGCCAATGTTGCACCATATTTGGCAGCTCAGAGAATGACCTAGAAGCGCATTCTCAGAAATCATTTTTTTAAAAACTGGAGTTAGGAAGCGTCACGTGAAATTTGTTGGAAGCTGGGGCTTGGGACTTGATGAGTATAAATGTCTTTAATCAAATTCTTGGTTTCTTATTCATAATCCTGTGTTGGCACCTAGCCAAGAGATAAGCATCTCATGAAGAACCCAAAAAGCAGGCTGCATATTTATTGTGTAGTTTCTGTTGTTTTTTGGAAACCTTAGGATTTTATGTCATACTCTGTGTCCTACTGAGTCACTGTAGTGTTTTTATTTTCCTAAGAAGCTGAGAGCTCATAATTTATTAACCAAAGAATCACATCCACTTAATTGTTCAACAAATATGTAGGAGTGCCTGCTTTGTGTAAGCCCCTGTGCTAGGCTCTGGAGAGTGGCTTTCTCCTGGACTCTGCTAGCCCTGCAGTAGATCCATGTCACAGGACAGATTACCCTGGAAGCTGGCTCTGAGGTGGATATTACATTGTAAGAAGTGTACTGGAAAGGTGCCTGGGTGGCTCAGTCGGTTAAGAGTCTGCTTACAGCAGATCATGACCTACATGATCCCAGCGTCCTGGGATCAAACCCCACCTTGGGCTCCCTGCTCAGGGGAGAATCTGCTTCTCCTTCTCCCTATGCGCCTCCCCTTGGCTTGTGCGTGCTCATTCTCTCTCTCAAATAAATAAAAATAAAATCTTAAAGTAAAAAAAGTGTACTGGAGAGGGTCCTTGGGGTTGACACTTATGGAAGAAGTGATGGAAACAGAACTGGGCAAGAGAAGAAGCTGAGTCCTGATCAGTCCCATCAAGGGCCTCAACCCACCCTATGGTGGGTCCTGAAGTTGGGGTCACTCTTCAGAGTCATTGAGAAATGAGGCAGTACGACCAGGCCTGGGAAATGGACTACTCCCCTCATGTAAGGTTAGTACTGGATGGGGCATGACCTAGGTCAGGGCGCCTCCATCCAGCAGAAGCAGCACTGCCAGCGGCTCTCCGTTGGGAGGAGATCCTGATGGCACGTGAGTGTCCATACGGTATACTAGAATGCACTCAGCTACTCCACAGAAGGTCCTGATTCAAACGGCTTGTCCCAGAGTAAGACATCAGGAATAACACCACTCTGGGATTTGTTAGTTCAGTAGCTCATTCAAGGACCCTTCCATCTTCCAACTTTTTTGTCATTCCCAACAAGAACTCTATACCCATTAAACAGGAGCTTCCCTTTCCCTTTCCCCTTCTCCCCAGCTCCTAGGAACATATATTCTACTTTCTGTCTTCATGAATTTACCTATTCTAGGTACTTCATACAAATAATATTTGTCCTCTCTGTCTGGTTTATTTCACTAAGCATGTTTCCAGGGTCTATCCATGCATATTATATCATATATAAAAATTTTGTTCCTTTTTATGTTGGAATAATATTCTCATACACACAGAGACACACACACACACAGACACACACACACATCATTTTGCTTATTCCATTCATCTATTAGTGGGGACTTGGGCTGTTTCCACCCTTTGGCTACTGTGGGTAATGCTTCTATGAACATTGGTGTATAAATATATGTTCAAGTCTCTGCTTTCCATTCTTCTGAACATATGCCTAGGGGTTGAATTGCTGGGTCATATGATAATTTGATGTTTAACCTTTTTGAGAAACTGTTTTTGGTAGCAGCTGCACCACTTTACGTTCCCACCAGCAATGTGTGCAGGTTCCTATTTCTCTCCATCTTTACCAACATTTGTTATTTCCATTTTTAAAAATTATACCCATTTCCCCCCATAGCTTATTGACCACTGTTGACCAATTCCTAAATTAATTATTGGGAAAGTGAATAAGATCACCATTGATTGCTTCAAACTAACTAGGACTCACATCCTGGGGAGAGTCCACATTCCCTGAAGGACATGGCTGCAGAGAGAACAGTTGGATATCTGACCAAAATCAGATCTTTCTGGCAAGAAAGAGAGGATGGGGACGAATAATAGGGAGGCTACTGTCAATGTCTGCAATGGAGAGGCTTTAAAAACCTTAACACCCAGAACAGAAATTCTGATTCAGTTGAGCCAGTCTGCAGTGGGTTCCCAACATCAGTCATTTTTATATGTTCACCAGGTTGATTCGAATGCACAGTCAGGGTTGAGACCACTGACCTAGTAGGTGAGGCCACCCACTAAGCCCATAAGTATGAGAGCTGAGAAGTACAATGTGCAATGGGAGCCCTGGACAGAGCCTACTCTGGTGGACCGAGGAAATCCCCTCAGAGGAAGGATATTTAGAAATGTCAGGAAAGCAGGCTGAGAACATAGACACAGGAGACAGAAAAGGTGTTGCCTAAGGAATAGGAAGAAGTTCAGTCCAGCTGGAGTGAGGCATTCTGACCTCAAGGTGACAATATTTTTAATCAGATAATGGCAACTCTTAGAGCAATGGCTAGATCACGCACTTCAGCCTGGTTTACTTTCAGGTATATTTACCTATCCCCTCTGCCCTGCTCTTGGTAAGCCAGGTAAGCAGCAGGTTATAGTCACTGTATTTTAAGCCTACCTGTGCTTTGTACAACCAGTATGGCCTGAGGAAGTTCCATGACCTCGCTAGAGCTCTAGAAAGGTCCTACAAAGTGAGGTTACAGTGAGTCCCTCACAGGGCTCAGATGAGATGAGAAAATGTATGCATGTGAGTGTCCTACATTAATATGCTGATGAATTCCAAATTTCTGTTCCCATCAAACCTCTCTCCAGAGCACCCCTGATCTCCAGACCTGTACATCAAGCTGCCTACTTGACATCACCCCTTGAACGTGTAGTGGGCATTTCCCACCTGACATGGTTAAGATTGAGCTCCTCATGTGCTGCTCAAAACCAGCTTCCCCTCCATGCTTCCCTGTGGCAACTAATGACATCTCCATCCTTAGTGTCACCCTTGCCTCCTTTCTCTCCACAATCTGGTCGGTTAACAAGTCCTGTCACTCTGTTTTCAGAATATATTCAGAATTTGACCACTTCTCACACCCGCCCCCCCCCCCGTCATGATCCAAGTCGATGTTCTCTTGTGCCCAGATTTTGTAGCAGCCTCCTGATTGCTCTCCCTGCTTCTGCCCTTCCCCCCACAGTCCATTCTCAACCCTCCATCCCACTTAGAGTAAAGGTTGAAACCTTCCTGATGACCTGTCAGATCTTCTGTCACAAGGCCCACTATTATTCTCTTATCTCCGGCATTCTCCTCTTTTTTCACCTGCTTCAGCCCCAGCTCTCCTGCTTGTCCCCGAATGTGCCAGGAACACTCCTACTGCAGGGACTTTGTGCTTGTGGTTTTCTTCACTGGAATCTTCTGCCCCATTTAGCCACAGGTGGCTAACTTCTCATTTCTTTCACAGCGTCACTCAAAGCCTATAATGTCACAAAGTCCTTCCCTAGACACCTTGTTTTAAATTTCAGCATTTGCCCTTGACTTCAAATTCTCCTTCTCTGCTTTATTTTTATCTTAGCATTTACCACTAACTTGTTGTATATATTGTTTATTTATATTGTTTTTTAGTTTTCTTCCCTACCAGGATATACATAAATATAAGTTTTTATATAGTACATACATAATATATATATTTATCAAGTGTTCCTACCAGAATACCCCAGCTCCCCAAGGGCAGGGATTTTTGTCTGATTTGTTCACTTTACATCTCCAGTGCCAGGACAGTGGGGACTCCATAAGTCTGTTAATACCACGCTTTACAGAAAAGAAACCTGTAATAACAAACCTCAAAATAACCTCAAAATAACAAAGCTAGGAAGTGGTGGAGTTGGGTAGTTTACTGTTCTATGGTGCTTTACAACATAAAAATCCTCTTTAGCAAAAACACAGAGCAATGTCAGTGGCCCCTCTCCAGTCTCCTTCTGTACCACAGTTGAAGAAAGGAAATCCCTCAGATGAAGAAGGACTAGGAGCTGAAGGCCTCATGGACTAGTTGATGGACCCCTGGCTAGGGTGTTCAGATATGAGTGTCATTAAGCAAGGAAGCCAGGGAACCATTTCCACCCTTGTTCCCAAGCAAGAAAGGAATTAAGCTCCTGGAAGCAAATAGGCACAGGAGGAAGGCTCCTCAGCATCACGGGAAGATATGTCAAGTCCGTTTGAAATGGCTGGGGAGATTTTTTTGACGCAGATATCAGCTTCAAGACGTATGCCACTGGCAGCCCCATCCAGACTCTCTGTGGCCCCTAAAAATTCCTTCCTCTTCCATTCATTCCATTGAACACACAACAAGAAATCCTAGCAGAATACAGGAAGATCAGAGAATAGCCCGCAATTAAATATGCTAAAGCTTTATTGGAATGATTTTTAAAGAGTGCCTTTTTTTTTTTTTTTTTTTTTTTGAAGAGGCAGGTGGCTTCTCTAAGAAGTTCAGAAGGAAGAGGACTGGGCAGGGCGTGAATGGAAGCAGAGTCCTGCTGGCTGTGGATTCTGTAGGGTTGGGGCAAAGCCGAGAGCCAGAGCAAGGGCCTGGCCTCTTCCTGGGGGGAGCTGTCCCAGAAGAGCTGGCTCTTCTCTAAGCCCTGGGGTCCTCACTGTCCATCCCTGTCTGCTGGGAGGAGTAAGTGAGAGAAGAAGGCCTCTGAGATGCTTAGCCCGGTGCCCAGTACAGAGCAAGCCCTCAATGTGTGTATTTTCTTTCTCCTTTTTAGGAGCAAAATAAGGGACCAAGGCAATAGCTCAGATGAGGAATAGAAGAGACTTTCTTTCTTTCTTTCTTTCTTCTTTCTTTCTTTCTTTCGTTCTTTCTTTCTTTCTTTCATTCTTTCTCTTTCTAGATTTTATTTATTTATTTATTTAGAGAGCGAGCGGGGAGGGAGGGGGCAGATTCCCTGCTGAGCAGGGAGCCTGAAATGAGATTTGATCCCACGACACCAAGATCATGACCTGAGCCGAAAGCAGATGCTTAACCGACTGAGCCACCCAGGTGCCCTGGAGAGGCTCTTTTTAAAGGTACTGGTCTGTAACCGAGAGAGTGGAGGAAGGGAAGAAACTTCTTAAGTCACAAAATGCCTTCTGTTGGCAGTGTAAAGCTGCCTCCTTTCCTCCTCAGAGGTGCAAAGGAGGAGCAGCAGCAGACCATGGCTCTGGGCTCCTCTTCTATTTTCCCTTCAGAGCACCCACCGTCTCTGCCCCTTCACACACTCCCTGCCAGTTCCCAGGACAACTTTAAGGGATCATCTAGCCCCAGAAGTCCCCATTAGATCTGCTGGAACTCATGGTAGGTGAGCTTCTGCCTCAGCCCAACCTGCCTTCCTCCCTTCCTTCTAAGTATTCTCAGGAGCACTCTTGCGGCACCTGAGTGGCTCAGTTGGCTAAGCGTCTGCCTTCTGCTCAGGTTATGATCCCAGGGTCCTGGGATCCAGCCCCTCATCGGGCTCCCCGCTCAGCAGGGAGTTTGCCCTTTCTCCCTGCTCATCTTCTCTCTCAAATAATAAATAAAATCTTTTTTTTTTTAAGATTTTATTTATTCATGAGAGACACACAGAGAGCGGCAGAGATACAGGCAGAGGGAGAAGCAGGCTCCATGCAGGGAGCCCAACGTGGGACTGGATCCCGGATCCTGGGATCATGCCCTGGGCTGAAGGCAGGCGTTCAACCGCTGAGCCGCCCAGGTGTCCTTTTTTTAAAGAGCACTCTCCAAAAGCCTTCCACACGTGACTCTAGGGAGTGCAGTGTAAGACCACCAGTCCCTCATTGTCTGTTGCCTTTGCCCCTCTAGCCACAGCCCACTCATCTGACCTCGCAAGCACCATCTTTCCACTTAAATGACTTCATTTGCAAATCATGTATGTAAGTGTGTTTTGCAGATTGATAGCTGCGCATAAGTGTCAGTTTCCATAATTTTTTTTTTAATTGGGCAACAGGTGAACCCATCAACACCCATTTCCAAGTCACTGGGATACAAGATGGCTGCATTTAAATAGATGATAGTCTCTGAAGTGATTCTGCCTGGATCTGAATCGTGGTCCTACTACTTCTTAGTCTTGTGACCTTGGCCCAACTACATAACCTTTCCATTGCTCTGTAAAATGGTGATAATAATGGTCACTTTCTCCTAGACCTTTTATTAGAATAAAATGAGCCGTACATGGAAAGGTCTCAGAATATCCATGATATATAATATGCACATAGTATGCATTATGTATTAGAGCCTCACAAGAACCCCTGGAGGTATTGTAATCACCACCTGTGTTGGACCCCTCTCGTACCCTACCTCCTACTCTCTGCCCTTCTTTTCACTCCAGCTGTTGCTGCAGCCACCTGCTGACTCAGGTATAACCCAACAGCACCGTGCTCCACTGGACTACTTATTTCTTACTTCCTGCCTGGTTTCTTTGCCACCCCTACCTGAGATGCTTCCAGAAATGCTCAGCGAACCTGGCCCAAGCAAACTTGGAAGTGTGAGGAAGCTAATATTCTAAGTGACATTCCTTGACCAGGAGGGAGTTTGAAACAATGAGAAAATAGCCCCTTCTTTCATTCCTTGGGAGAATAAATCTGAGCTGTAATCTGTCCCATCAAGGTCCTAGTTCAGGGGTCCAAAGCATGGGGCACCCGTGGCTTGGCATTCCCTCCTTCCCTGTCTCACTCTTCCCAAAATAGACTACCCACATACACGCCCTTGCCTCATCCTCTGCTCTTTGGAGAACTGGCTAACTGTGCACAAGAGGAGGGTGAAAGAAAGCTAATGGCTAGTTCAACACCCAGAATCAGATCTAGACTCAAGTTCAAGTCTTCTACCTTCTGAATATCATTCCCACACTGTGCCACCTCTCATTTCGTACCTATGCATCTTAACAGAGGCCTTTGGAAAGCTTGATTAGCCAGTGTGAGGCCAGGGAGGAGAGAGCTATGAATCCATAGCACAGCCCCTTTCCTGTCCCTGCATAGGGCTGGTTCCACATGGCCACAGAGTGGGGAACAGTGGTTCCACTTGACTGAAGCCTGGGGTGGGGACCGTGTCAAATTTGTCTTTGTATCACCAGCACTCATGGCCTGGCATACAGTAAGTGCTCGGTAAATATTTGCTGGATACATGGGTCTGGAAATCAAACAACTGCTGATTTCTTCGTAAAGATTACTTTTCATGTGGCCATGCTTGTTCCTAGACTTACTGTCTTACAGTCTGTTCCTAGACTTTGTTTTTTATGCTGGCTTGGGATGTAATCTGCAATGAACAGAGAACTTTTTTGTGAGGGGATTGGATTGTTTACTTTTTTACCAAGCTAAGTTAGTACAGAATCATGTGTCTGGAAATTATTCAAGAAATATATATTTCTTGAAATCATTTGAGAAAAACTGATCATCAAGTTGATTGATAAGTGAAAGAAGTAGCTAGAAGCTGTCAAACCAGTCACCTATAGGAGAAATGTACTCTGAGCTACATAGGTTTCACCAGCACTACTTTGATTGTTTGATATTGAAGTGTCTCTGAAGTGTGCCACAGGCCCTCCCACTTCCCACAGCATTCATTCTACCCAGCCTCACTCAAGTTTGGGTTACCTGTTTAGCCTTGTAGATATATGGGTCTGTGACCCCTGTACAAAGTGACACACAACAGGGTATTCCTTATACAGAAATAGTAGAAGGAGATGACTGGCATAATTCCTGACTTTTCCTGCAGCTTGCTCAGCCTATTCCTGCCACCATCAACAGGTGCCCAATGATAGCATACTATTCTCCCTTCCAGGTACTATAAGATCACCGTGGTGCTCATGTGCTTTGTGATCCCCACGCTGGTGCCCTGGTGCGTCTGGGGAGAGAGTCTGTGGAATTCCTACTTCTTGGCTTCCATTCTCCGCTATACCATCTCACTCAACATCACCTGGCTGGTCAACAGCGCTGCCCACATGTATGGAAACCGGCCCTATGACAAGCACATCAGCCCTCGGCAGAACCCACTTGTCACTCTGGGTGCCATTGGTGAGTAGGGGTGCAAGAGCCAGTGGGAAGTGCAGCAGCTCAGATTTTTCTTGGCTTTCCAGTGGTTTTCTGGAATCTGTAAAGAGATGCAGTGAAAGTCAGGTGGGATAAACTTGGGCTTTGGTATTAGAATCCTGGCTCTGGGACAAGTCACCTAATCTCTCTGATTTAGAGTTTTCTCATCTGTGAAATGGGAATAGTGATGTCTACCTCACAGGGATGTCATGAAGATTAAGGTCCTATATGTAAACCGCTTAGGACAATGTCTGTCATATAGTAGTGATTTATTTTCACTATGGAAATTTTCCTAAAGGAGGAGTAGCAGCAGACTTTTGTTTCAAATTGCCCTGACCCTTCTGGCCTCTGTTGTGCCATTTGACTTCAAACAGAGAGATAGGAAGAAACAAGAGTATGGTATCTCATGGTGCCACAAAATGTTTAAGAGCGAGGCCTCTGGATTCTGATAACTTTGAGTCTTTGTTCCTCTACTTACTGTCTGGGCAAGTTATCTGGCTCCTTCATACCTTGTGTCTTCATCTGTAAACTGAAGATAATAGTAGCATTTACCTGCTCTTGGGGTCATTGGAGGGTTAGGTGAGTTCATACATAGTCTTTGCAGCAGTGCTTAGTATGAAATAAGCCTCAGTAATGTCATTTTTATTACTAGCTTTATGGTCTTAAACAAGCTACTTGTCCCTTCTGTACATTTACATCCTCGTTTTTAAAACAGGGATAATCATAGCAGCTAGCTCAAAGATGTGAAGATTATAGGTGCTAATACCCATTAAAGCCCTCACCACTGTGGCTGGCACACAGTAAGTAATAAATAATCATTAGCTGTATCTTTCTGAAAGTAACTCAGGCTTCTTGGCAAGCTGAGCCTTGAGCATAGAGATCAAACCAGGAAGGGAAGATCCTACTGTTAAATAGCAACGGTATCTGCGTCACCTAGCAATGAATTTCTACCACTGCATTGCTAGGGTCATGCCCTTATTAAGACCCCAGGGATCTTGTGTTGACTAGAGCAATCTGAGGTGGAATAAACACCAAATTTAGCTCTGGGAACAGTGGCTAACCAGAGAGAAAAATGTCTTGGAAAGAGTATGATACCTCTACCGCTTCCTCCCCTCTTCTTCCTCACCCTTCATCTTCTTCTTTCTTTCCCTATTTATTTGGAGAGAGATGTGGGGTGGGGGGAAGAGTGGGGTGGAAGCAGAGGAAGAGGGAGAGAGAGAGAGAACCTCCAGCAGACTCCCAGCTAAGCACAGAGCCTGACGCAAGGCTTGATCCCATGACCCCAAGATCATGACCTGAGCCAAAATCAAGAGTTGAACATTTAACCAACTGAACCACCCAGGTGCCCACCTTTCATCTTCTGAAAAGACTGCAGTGGGGAGCCACATCCAGTATTTACTCAGAGCAGACAGAAGAGAGGACAAGATGGACTTACCTCTTCTGTAGGGACAGTGGGCAAGAAAATGCAAATAATATGGCCACAGCCCAGGCCCTGAAGAGCTGGGTATCAGTTTTAAATCCACCCAGATTAACAATGGGCTTCTAGTCAGTTTTCTTCATTAAGATCCTGGGAAGGCTTCTGTTACATCTGACTGTGCTGTAGATGGGGAGTACATCCAGGGTTCTCAGAACAGTGTCTGCTTCTGAAAATACTGGGGGGAACTTCTCTATATATACTCCAGGGCAGGAAAAACACTAAAATTGATGACGGTGGAAGGGGCAGGGTAAAGAAGATCTAAATTAAAAAGAAAACGGTAAACCACAGATCCATCCATCTGATGTACTCACTGAAGAGCAGAATCCTTTAATTGTGGTCAACAGAAGAACTATGTGATGACCAGTACCCACTTAAGAAGTAAAGAAGGAGGTGCCCGAGTGGCACAATTGGTTAGGTGCCCAACTCTTGGTTTCAGCTCAGGTCATGATCTCAGGGTTGTGAGATCCAGCCCAGTGTCCTGCTCTGAGCTCAGCAGGGAGTCTGCATAAGACTCTCTTTTCCCTTTCCCCATCCCCACCTAAGCCTCTCTCTCTCTCAAATAAATAAATAAATAAATATTAAAAAAAAAAAAGTAAAGGAAGAATCTGGCAATCTCTCAAAAGGTTAAAAATAGTTACCATATGATCCAGAAATACAAATGGTACATCTATACAGTGGAAGACTATTTGGCAATAAAAAGAAATGAAGAGGGATCCCTGGGTGGCGCAGCGGTTTGGCGCCTGCCTTTGGCCCAGGGCGCGATCCTGGAGACCCGGGATGGAATCCCATGTCGGGCTCCCGGTGCATGGAGCCTGCTTCTCCCTTCTGCCTATGTCTCTGCCTCTCTCTCTCTCATTGTGTGCCTATCATAAATAAATAAAATTTAAAAAAAATTAAAAAAAAATAATGCTAAAAAAAAAAAGAAATGAAGATACCTGCTACAACCTTGAAAACGTTATGCTAAGTGAAAGAAACCAGTCACAAAAAGCTACATATTGTATGATTTCCTTTAAACAAAATGTTTAAAATGGACAAGTCTATAGAGATTGTATTAGAGTTATCTAGAGAAACAGAATCAGTATATATATATATATATACACACACGTTAGTACATATATATGTATACACATATACGCTACATATACTAATATATATACCTATCTATATATGTAATACTATTATATGCATATATTATACAGTTTTTGTATATACTGTAATATATGTATATTCTTCATATATATATTTATTAATCCCCATATATATACAGAAACAGTAGGATACCTATATAAATATAAATAGATATATATTTATAGGATATACATATGCTACTGTTTCTATGTGTGTATATATGCATATGTATAGAGAGGAAGGATCAGAGAAGGGGAGAGAGAGAGATTTCTTGTAAGGCATTGGCTCGCATGATTATGGGAGCTGAGAAATCCCACGATCTGCTATGCGCAAGCTGGAGACCCAGGAAAGACAGTGGTATAATTAAATCTGAGTCCGAAGGCCTGAGAACCGGGGTTGCAGTTGATGAAATTCCAGTCTGAGGGCAGGAGAAAATGAGATGGATGTTCCAGTTCAGTCAGTGAGTCAGAAAAAAAGGGACAAATTCTCTTCCTCCACCATTTGTTCTGTTCAGTCTCTTAACGGATTGAGTGATGGCCACCCCACTGGCGAGGGTAATCTGCTCTACTGAGTCCACTGATTCAAATGATCATCTCGTCCAGAGACGCCCCCCCAGGCATGCTTCATGGAAATTTTTAACCTGGGCAAGCCTTGGCCATTCAGGCTGTGTAAAATTAACCATGACAGAGAAAGAAAGTAGGGCTGGAGGCATGGAGGGATGGTTGGGAGATGACAGCTCAGCAATGTGGAGCCTCCTTTTAGGTAATGAAAATGTTATAAAATTCATCGTGGTGATGGATGCACAACTCTGTGAAAATGCTTAAAAGCCATTAAATTGTACTTCAAATGGATGAATTATATAGTGAATTATATCTCAATAAAGCTGTTTTAAAAAGTCAAATGAAAAAAAAAAAGTCAAATGAAAGAAGCCCTGAGATCCCTCCTGAAAACACTTTAATTAAAAAAAAAAGTGGGAACCCTGGGTGGCGCAGCGGTTTAGCGCCTGCCTTCAGCCCAGGGCGCGATCCTGGAGACCCGGGATGGAATCCCACGTCGGGCTCCCGGTGCATGGAGCCTGCTTCTCCCTCTGCCTGTGTCTCTGCCTCTCTCTCTCTCTCTGTGTGACTATCATAAATAAATAAAAATTTAAAAAAAAAATTTTAAAAAATTAAAAAATTTAAAAAAAAAAAAAGTAAGAGAGGAAACGCTATTCACCAGGAGGGATGGAATAATACATAGGCAGATTCGGAACATGTAAAGGTCCACTTCCTCGATTCACTATCTGAACGATGTTCGTCTGGGTCTTCCAGGCTCTCTCACGAGCCTTCCTTTAATCCCTCCAGCCCCCAGAAGCTATTTTCCTTTCATGAACACACATCTAAATGAGGATCTGTTATCAACCATTTAGCATTTAGTTTACAAAGCACAGCTCTGAAATCATGGTAGCATATCTACAGTTCATGTGGGGAAATTAATCCGTGACTCTATGCTGATTAAATTCAGTGTTATTTTTCTGTTCATATTTCATCTAGCCAGCTAAGTAAATGCTTCCTAGGGGCAGACACCAAGTCTCCTGGTCCCCATAGAGCCTGACATAGTGCCTTGCACCTGGCACACCCTCAATAAGTGTGGGGGGTGGGGAGGAAAAAAAATCTTTGCAAAGAAGTGGAGATGGGTTATTTCAATGCCCGCTTTGTCTTCTAGGTGAAGGCTTCCACAATTACCACCACACCTTCCCTTTTGACTACTCTGCGAGTGAATTTGGCTTAAATTTCAACCCAACCACTTGGTTCATTGACCTCATGTGCTGGCTGGGGCTAGCCACCGACCGCAAACGGGCAACCAAGCCAATGATCGAGGCCCGGAAAGCCAGGACTGGAGATGGCAGCACTTGAACCTGGAACCACCATCCTACATGTCTACCATCGACATCTCGGTTCATGGCTTTGGTTACTATCGTTCTCTTGTTCATTGGATGTGGGAGGGGGTAGAGAGTAGAGAGGGAACAGAATCTATGTGCTTTGGGAACTTTTTGTTTGTCTCAAAATAATTGTCAACTATCAATGAAAAAAAAATTTTCATGTCAGTGTAACTATGATTTAACATTAGAGTGTGAACACACAATTTAGTCGCCGTAGTTCTAGTATGTCAAACACACATGGTCATGTGCTTGTACATGATGTTGACCCTGACAGGATGAAGGAGCTTAATATTCTCTCGGTGTCATTCAGGAGAGCATTTGTTTTCTTTTCTACCAGTTAACCCAGTGCTGTTTTTCAACCCATTATCTGAAGGAGCTGAGAGACAGGGCGGAAGACAAAAGAGAGGGTCAGAGTAACTAAAGAATGTTTCTGTTTTGTAATTACTATGTGTGTGTTTGCTTTTGTTTTCTTAAATAAGAGAATTCATCATTTAAAAAAATGACAGTACAGGAAATGAGTCTCTCATTCTTTTTGCCCTGTTTACAGCTTTTTAATGCTCCACTGTCTTTGCTTCAGAAGAGATCTGTCCACTGCCCAGCTTGTTCTGTGTCCCGATTATGCCAGCCAACCCTATAAATCAGTGCTTATATAGGTGTTTGATTTTATTCTCTTTGCTGTTGTCATTTTAAAGGTGTATAACTTAGATGTGCCAGACATAAAATTAAGCTCAAATTAAGCTCTCATTTAAATGTTTAGACACCTAATTTATATTCTAATTGATCCCAGCCACTGATGCATGTACTTTAGCTACTCCTACTAAATAAGCATATTAATTTTCCACACCAGGCCATCAGATCTTAATAACCGACAGTTATCTAGAACTCAGTGTCTCCTAATATTTTCCCTGCATGCAGCCTTCATTGATTTTGCAGCAAAATATACAGTAATCATTATGTCGCTTCTGGATTAAAAATTTTTCGTGTGTTAAGTTGCCTTGTAAAGAGCATGTTGAGTAAATGGGGCAGCGTGGCCTTTGTGGTAGTTGTTAAAGCAAAAGAAAGATGTTGGAGCACTTTGAAGATAGATCTTTTCAGGAAAACTGTAGTAATTTAAGTTTTTTGAGAAAGAAGTGATACCAATAGGAAATTGTCATAATGAAGTTCTTCATCCAGCAGGTGTTTAACAGTGTTATTTTGCCATTTTGCCATTAATAATGTATAACCATCTATGAGTGATTTACAATAAATGATTATGAATTTGTTGGTGTTCTTGACTAGCTACTTAAATGTTCAGAAGATGTTCTCCCAAGGGTACCTGATGCCCCATGATGACCGTGTGATTCCCATTTGATTTGAGCTCTGGACTAACAGGGCCCCTAAGAGCAGGCCTCCTGTATCCCATCTGCCTTAGGCCACAAGGAAAAGTTTTATTTGGAATGCAGCACCCCTAGTAGTGTCATTCCCCCACTTCTCATTCACCAGCACTGTCACTTGTACTGCTTCCAGCTGACAAATGGGTACCACTACTCCTACCTGTCACCCAAAAGAGTGTGAAGGACATCTTCCTCCCTCAAGTCCCACCAGGCCCCACTAGGAGTGACCAAAGATGTGGGAGACAAGCTCAGCTCTCCCTCTAGTCCTGCCTCCCAAATTTTCCCATAAGCTGCCTCACTTTCTGCTCTTAACTTTTGCCCCAAAGCACCTGTTTGTTCCCCTGCCATCAGATACAGACTTCTTAGCCTGCCTGCAGTTGAGTGGGATTCCAGCCAATGGACCCTTTGGGTATGACTGTAGCTATCACCAGCTGCTTCATACTGCAGCCGCACATTGCTGAGACCTTGTATGGAGGATTAGTAGTACAATTGTATTCTAAGTTGGCTTTGTATCAACACGACCTAAAATGATTGGGAATATTTCTAACTGAGAATATTTCTGTGATTCTTTGACCCTTAATTATACTAATCTTATTGCTTATCAATTAATAGAAAAGGCTACATTTGGAGAAAACTATTTTAAATCTTCTCACGAAAGGAGGATAGTCCCCCATCTAGTCCAGATAAATCCAGAACCTCACTCCTCTGAACCTGAGTGCCACATATTTATCTGCAGCAGTGCCCATGAATGAGAATTGGGATGATTTTGTTGAAGGAGTAGATGAAGGTTAGATCTCTCTAGAGTCTTCCATATTAGCACCCCCTGCAGGTCTCAGCAGCATCCAAGGGAAGAAAGTAACCCAAGACTATCCAAGGTGGCCCTGGAGAAGTTGGTACTTTTTTTTTTTTTTTTGAGAGGATCAGGTTTAGAATGAGAGAATGCCCTGTCCTTAATCCCCAGGGCCCTATGAGGTTTATTTCAGAAACATCCACCTATGTGTCTAGGTGAGGGGAGTCAAGGGGAAGCAATTTCAACAGTGCTTCTCCCATGTGTGTCATGGCAGTTACATGGAGCTGGTCGGATATGACAGAGCCTGCTCAAGCGCACTACCAGCCAACTGTGTGGCCTTGAGAAAACTAGTCTTTCTGGATCCAGTTTTCTCATCTACAAAGACAGATGAAACTAGACTCTGGCTAAGGTCCCACCAAACCGTGATGGTCACCGACAGCAACAGAGCTAGGGACATGCCTGACTTCAGATTCAAAACACCTCTCAAGTTTGTGCCCATTCTTTCTGGGACCGGGCAAGTCAATATTGAGGGGAAATAATTGAGTCTGAGTGGGAGAACACATAAAGAACATACATCTGTTTCATTCATTCCCCAAATATAATGAAACAAGAAAAATAAACATAATACATGGAAAACAATTTAATCAAAGAAAGTATTACAAAAAGCTCTGGCTTAGTGGAGTAGTAGAAATCGTACTGGACTCGAGTTCAAGACCTGAGTTTGAATTCTTCCTTTTTTAAGTTGAGGTATAATTGACATACATTATATTAGTTTCAGGTGTACAACATAATGATTTGATATTTGCATATATTGCAAAAAAGGCGCCAGCTGGCTCAGTCTGTATATATTGCAAAATGATCACTACCATAAGTCTTGTTAACATCTGTCACCACATGCAGTTAGAAAACTCTTTTTCTTAGGATGGGAACTTTTAAGATCTACTCTCTTAGCTACTGTCAAAGATGACATACTGTATTATTAACTATAGTCACCATGCTGCACATGACATCCCTATGACATTTATTTTATAACTGGACGTCTGTATCTTTTGACCAACTTCACCATATTGTCCACCCCTACACCCCACCAATCTGTTCTTTGTATCTATGAGTTCATTGTGGGTTTTTTTTTAAGATTGTACATATAAGAAAGATCATATGTTATTTGTCTTTCTCTGTCTGACTTATTTCATTTAGCATAATACCCTCTATGTCCATCCATGTCATCAAAAATGGCAAGATTTCAAAGTCTAACTCATGATCTAAAGTACTGTGATACCTAGCACATATTTTTAGACTGAACCACGTGAAAGTGCCATTTATTAACCTACTGATCCTCTCTGCACTTCCACAAAGTAAGAACAGTAACACTTAAGTGCTCAGATAAATCTAGAGGCCTCAAAAAGAGGCCTGGCGCATTGTAGATCCCCAAGAGACATCAGCTGAGGGTGAGTAGCATGTCCCAGACACAAGACAGTAACTGAGCTGTAGTCAAATAACCACAGACTGCAAGTGAAGAGGACCAGCTTCTAGTTCTGGTTCTGCTAGTAACTAGCTGGATGGTGGGTAGCAGAACAGGCCCCAAAACATGCCAATTTGACATAAAATTATTTCCAGTTAGAAGCACTTGAGGGTCACCTGGCTGGCTCAGTCGCTAAAGCACGTGACTCTTGATCTTAGGGTTGTGAGTTCGAGCCCCATGTTGGGTGTAGAGGATACTGGAAGAAGAAAAAGAAAGAAAGAAAAAAAAGAAAGAAGAAGAAAGAAGAAAGAAAAGAAAGAAAAGAAAGAAGAAAGAAAGAAAGAAAAAAAAGAAAGAAAAAGAAAAAGAAAGAAAGAAAGAAAGAAAGAAAGAAAGAAAAAGAAAGAAAGAAAAGAAGAAAGGAAAGAAAAGCACTTAGAAACAGCAGATGCAAGAGGGACCCTCTTGACTCCGTTTTTCTCCCTAAAAGCAGGAAATGAAACTCTGCCCCCCCCTCCCCATATGAGAGCTGCCCTCTCTGTACCAAAGGGAAAGAAACATTCTTACCAGAGACAGAGAGGAGGCACCCAGAGAATCAATGCAAACAAGGGTTTGCAAGTAACCTTATCTCCCTTTAGCTCCCCCATATATTCTGGGGACTTTTTCACCAGTAGTACTCTTTGTCCAATCTGGTATATAAGCATTTGGGCTCCACCACGTTTTGGGGCTTCGCTTTCCCATGAGGGCTCCTATGAGCATATAACCATAAAATCTGTATGTTTCTCTCTTAATCTGTCTCTGTCAACTTAATTCTCAGGCCCAGCCTCACCCTTGGAGGCTGGAAGGCAGGTTCCACCTCCCCTCCGTGGCTGTATCTCCTAGAGCCTCAGGGAGCCCTTCTGTAGAGGAGCCCGACTGGAAGGCATCGTCCTGCCCAGCTGTCCAGCTAGCAGTGACTCTGTGTGAAGCCAGAGCCCTGAGGGTCGTTCTGAGCCTCGGCCTCCTTCCTGCGCCTTCAGGCCTCCGTCAGAGGACAAGCCCCACCAGTGGTGTCACCCGAGCTTCCTGCAGCTCATTTTTCTCCTCATCGGGAGCTGGGATTGAAGACTGGTAGAAGGAAGAGGCCGAAGCTAATGGATAAAAATGAGCTTCGGGGATTATCTGTGACGTTCATTTATCCATTTCACTCCTCTGCTCCATTACAGAAGACACTGGAAGCAGCTGGGTTCTCAGCGGCAGCTCATGTGAAGAACACAGAAGGAAAGAAGTATCCTAACCTTTATAATGCTTTTTGTTTTTAATTTCCCCACTTTTAGTTCAGGGTATTCATCAAAATCCTTTCCTCGACGTCAAGGAAATGCTCTCAATGACCTGGAAACTCCTCTCCTGTTCTCCCCACAGGCTGTAGAATTCATTACCACCCCCCCCCCCCAATGTTCCTGATTTCTAAATTTGCAAGTCAGAAGCAAGAGGAAGGAAAGCTCCGGCCTCCGGCCTCCGTTCTGCTGGCGCCAGCAAGGCAGCAAGCCCGTGTTCCAGCGGCCACTGTGGCCGGTGACAGCCTCCTCGCTTGCCTGTCCTCCCATGACGCCTCTGCCCGGGCACCGCAGGCTGCCTCCACTTCCACAGATTCAAGAAGAGACCAGCAGACAGCAGCCCCAGGTAGCAATGGCGGGGAAGACTTTCCCTGAGAAAGTGCCCTCCCTTACAGCTCCTAAACCTACAGTTACTGTGCAGGAAAGAGGACTTGGCCTTCGACCCCCGCTTCAAATCCCTGCAACTCAGGATTCACTAAATTGATGTCCCAGTCCTTCCCTTTTTTGATCCTCTGCAAGGCTACCTTTCATGTCATGGAGAGAAATCTCCAAAGTTACTTTTCTTTTTTAAGATTTTATTTTTTTATTCGACACAGAGAGAGAGTACAAGCAGGGGGAGCAGTAGAGGGAGAGGGAATAATAGGCTCCCACCTAAGCAGGGAGCCCCACTTGGGGCTCGATCCCAGAACCCTGGGATCATGACCTGAGTGAAGGCAGAGGCTTGACCACCTGAGCCACTCAGATGCCCCAAAGTTACTTTTCTGACAGAAGCACCAACCACTGGGCAGAGCTGCCAAACTCTGTGTTGTGGGTGGACAAAGTCACTGGGTCCTGCTGGAGCAGGACATGGTCGTATTTTTATCATCAGATTTCCTAAAAGCCGGTGCTCACAGTGTATGGATCATAAAACTGCCAATTGTGGAGGGTGCTCCTTTTCCCAGGCAGTAGGACGTCATGTGTGAGGATGGTGGCGAGAGGAGGGGGCGCCCCTGTCGGGGACATGGTGTGACCTCTGTGACCCCTGAGTGAGGATGAACTGGCTAGCCAGTGTCTTGAAGGAAGAGTGAATCATCAGCGCAGGTGAGGACTTTCCAGTGCCCGCAAACAGGCTCCTCGCGCGCGGTGGAGGGATCTGGAAGGGCCACTTCACTTCTCTCCTGGTCCCTTGGTTGCTGACCGTGAATGCAACAACTCTGCTGTCTGAATTTACAAGGCACTTCGCAGCATCATAAAGTGCTCGGTCCAGACGTGACAGCCAATGAGCACCTATATTGTTCTCTACAGGTCCTGCTGGACTGAACTATTTGTAACACAGGCAAATCAGCTCGTTAGGAAGAGTGTATATAGGGGATCCCTGAGTGGCTCAGCGGTTTAGCACCTGCCTTTGGCCCAGAGTGTGATCCTGGAATCCTGGGATCGAGTCCCACATCAGGCTCCCCGCATGGGACCTGCTTCTCCCTCTGCCTGTGTCTCTGCCTCTCTCTCTCTCTCTCTCTCTCTCTCTGTCTCTCTTGAATAAACAAATAAAATCTTTTTTTTTTAAAAAGGAAGAATATATACACAGTTACACTACAGCCAACCAAAATGAAAAATGCTCTCAAAGTGCATCTGTTGCCCTTAATGGTTTCAGATCACTCTTTTAAAAGTGAAGACCTACGTGGGAAATTTTTAGGCAATGGTATATTGGATTCTTTCCAACCACCTTTTTAGTCTATTTGAAGCTAGGGTCCTGGATCAGTTTCAAGATACTGAAATGGACAGGCTATTTTTTTTTTAATTAGAAAAAGCGTTTATTTCTGCTCCTTTCATACGTCTTATTGGGCAGGAGACAGTCTTATATATCTGTCTGAGATAACGTACTGTCACACATTCTGTTTAAAGGCAAAGCACTATAAGTAAAAGCTGATCATGTGTCCAGAGTTCTCAGCTTATGGGATCTTGCTTCCTGATTTTACATTCATTTTGGAAAGTCAGAAATGTCATCTCCAAAAAATGTTAAGGGAGCTGTAAAAAATAATCACTTTTTTCAATATTATAGTTGTAGAGATGGAGTATGTATTCTCTAAGACATTAAAAACTCAGAAGAAAATGCCACTTAACATCGTTGGTACATCAGCACAGGCCAGCAGGAAAGATACTGTAATAAGCTTGTCTCTTTGATACCAAGAAGACATTCTAGTTCAAGCGTCAATATGCTCCTAGGTTTTCACTAGATGCCCCTTTTTTGTTGCTTTTTGTTCTTTTCCATATTTCATATCATAGGATTGATACAGCCTTTAAAATTTTATTAACAGGAGCAAACCCAATATCCACTGATTTCTTCTGAAAAGGCATTTGAACCCATCAGACAGTCCCGCAGTTCCATTTTCATGAATACTCTAGCTATGAAAAAACTCAATAGGACACAGACAAATCTAATGAATAGAAGAGGAAATCTATTGAGTTTTGGAATGTTTGGCACATCTGATTAGTCCAGGATTAAGAAACCTAAACCTCCCATTATAAATAGGGAGCTGGATGTGAATCCTTTCATAGTATATCATCCATTTACTCTGTGGGCCAAGAGAGCTACTACTGGTCTCTGATGTCCATGTCCATCAGTCATAGAGCCAACATTCAGAGGTTCAACAATAACATCATAAGTTATTCCTCCTGTGATGAGGAGGATGTAATACCACCACTACGAGAGCATACACCATCATGTTGACAGCATATTCCCCAGAGTGGCTTCTTCAGCATCAGGTTGGAGCATTTCAAACACTAAGACCAGGACCTGGCACAATGTCGGCATCTTGGTCGTAGCAGGAGCAGCTCTCTGGACAAGCCATTTTGAGGTGGTTTTGTTTACATTATGAGGCTCCTTGGTCTATATTTACACAAGCCAGGGATGGTTAGATTGTTACTTGTTTCTTCATCTCTAATATGTCAGATCTCTAACAAATGATTGCTTAGGTCCCTTCTTTGATCAAAGACTACAGGAATCAATAGCAAGCAAGCTTGGAAAATGCTAGATTCTGCCCCACCCGAGCAAAACATGTGGCTGGAAGCCATCCCAACGTTGTATCCCTATAAAAGAAAAAAAAAAAAAAGGAAGAGACTGCAGGCCACAGCCTTACTTAGAAAACTGCCTCTGTCGAAGCAAAGTAAACATTTGTAAGTGGAAAAGCAGAATCCTGTTAGGGTGGCCAATGACACGGCTGGCAATTCACTGAGGCTGACTGATATTCCTGGAATGTCATTGCAAAGGCTAAATGTTTCTCAACAATCGCAGGGGGTTTTTGTTTTTGTTTCACTTTGCATTATTTTGTTTTTAAGTTTCCATTTGAGAGATGTCCCTAAATCTAAAGCTCAGACACATTGCTGTGTCCAGGAAATTCCAGCATTATAAACCTTGGAAACAATAATGTGCTTTAAAATAAGGTCACTAACCATCACATGCCATAATGATTTGGCTGCCAAAGTTCTACACTCTGTTAGAAGTAGGCTGAGTGTGCACAGAGAGATAAATTAAAACTTTCCAACAAGCTTGTCTGTTCATCTGATTGATATAATATATTTTATTGTAATATTATCTGTTGTTTTTCCATTTGCTTTAAATTCTGCACTGCCACAGAAGAGAAAAAGAGAAAATAGGACAGCTTGAGGTATAAAAATATAATTACTGTTTTGAAAGTATGCATATTTATCTATGTTTTTTTGCTACCCCCATTTTACTTGGCTTTCCAACTCCAAATAGATGAATGCTCCTGGCTTATGTATATATATATAGCATTTTAGGGTTATTTTCATTGAGTAGAACATCCTTTATCACAATTTCTAGGCCACCGATTGTGGTGCATCTTAATAGTTTTTCTTGAATCAAAAAAGAAATCAAGTGAAAGCACATCAGACTTGATAGACCACTGTCAGTATCATAGAATCTCAGCAAACTGGCCTGCAAACAACACCTCAAGTCACTGAAATTTAACTTACTAAAAAAGTAATGACCAAAAAACAAAAAAGAAAAGAGTCTTCATCAGAAAAGTATTTTCCCAAACTACCTAGTTTGGGCAATAGTTGGCCCAATTTTATAAATCTATTACAACTGTCTCTAAAAACAGTGTACAAAACATTCACAATTCACATTTAAGAGTCGTGCAAACTGTGCTGATCTTAATCACCAAGTGTTTTTCCAATCTACAGGGCCTGAGAGATGAGAGGTGCTCCATAAGTGCGAATGAATGAATGAATGAAAGGATAGATGGATTGATGGATAGATAGGAGGCATGGGTGCAGGGACATGGATGCATGGGGATGGATGGATGGAAGGATGGTGGATGGATGGATTGGTGGATGGGTGGGTGGATGGCAATGTATTGCAATGCAGAAAGAAACTCTATTTAGCTTTGCTGTGTCTCATCTTTGTAACTCATTCATTTGTTTGCCCTGTGAAGTGTGACACCCCAGGCAGGCAAGCCCATGCCTATCTTAGGCACAGTTGTACTGTGAGCTCCCAGCAGAGAGCTTACCTTGTAAGCAGGATCTCAAAATTTTTTGTTGAGCTGTCATTGTTTAGGAATACATGGAAGCCCGGGATCCCTGGGTGGCGCAGCGGTTTGGCGCCTGTCTTTGGCCCAGGGCGTGATCCTGGAGGCCCGGGATTGAGTCCCACATCAGGCTCCCGGTGCATGGAGCCTGCTTCTCCCTCTGCCTGTGTCTCTGCCTCTCTCTCTCTCTCTCTCTGTGACTATCATTAAAAAAAAAAAAAAAAAAAAAAGAAGAAGCCACAAGCATTTAAAAAAAAAAAAAAAAAAGGAATACATGGAAGCCCTACTTTCATCAACAGTTGACCCAGAAATCCAAACTTACAAAAGTAAGAAAAAATTAGAAGACAATTCTTAATTTTACAAATGTATATGGCACAGGTTTCCTTCCATAAACAGGCTTTAAAAATAAGTCTTAACTTTTAGGGGCACCTGGGCAGCTCAGTTGGTTGTGTCCGACTCTTTATTTCAGCTCAAGTCATGATCTCTGGGTCATGGGATCAAGCTCTTTGCTCAATGGGGAGTCTGCTTAAGATTCTCTCCCTCTTCCTCCCCCTCATCCCCTTCCTGCTCATGCTCTCTCTCTAAAATAAATAAATAAATAAATAAATAAATAAATAAATAAATATCCTTTTAAAAGAAAATAAAACATGTTTCAACTTTTAAAAGTCTTCCTCAACTTTTCGGTGCCTGGGTGGCTCAATCAGTTAAGTGTCTGACTCTTGATTTTGGCTTAAGTCTGATCTCAGAGTCATAGGATCAAAGCCTCTTGTTGGGCTCCACACTCAATGGGGAGTCTGCTTGGGATTCTCTCCCTCTGCCCCTCCCCTCTGTACTCACTTGTGCAAGTGCATTCTCTCTCTCTCTCTTAAATAAATAAATAAATAAATAAATAAATAAATAAATATTTTTTTAAGTCTTTCCCAGCTTTTAAGAAGCATATATGGTGAGGGGCATGAGGTACACTTAAATTTGTGAGGACTGTCCAATCTCAGAGCTACTGTGAGAAGCTCAGAGTTAAAAAGCTGCACATCCCTTCTGAGGGGTCACCCACTGAGCCACAAGAATAAGATGATGCTAAGAAGTGAAACAAGCAAAGATGATGTGAGGGGTTGATTGTATCCCCTCAAGTCCATATGTTGAAGTCCCAACCCCCACACCTCAGAATCTGACTGTGTATAGAGAGAGAATCTTCAAAGAGATGATTGAGGTAAGCCTCTTCCCAACAGGGTCTTTCTCTTCATTTCGTGCTATAAGTGATTCCATGGAGAGGGCTTCCTTCAAACCAGCATCACCTCACTTTCCCAAGAGAAAGCAGCACTAAAGACTATTTTGCCTTTATTCTTGACAATCAACAGGAATCTACTTAGCTCCCACTATGGAAAGGCATAAGATGGAGTATTGTGAGGAGATAAATGGATATTGCCTCTGACTCTTGAGGAGACAAATTCACCTGGAAGGAAAGGAGTCAAACCTTCCCCATCTTCTATCCCATTGTCCAAGGACAATCACATCATTTGGACATTTTTTCCCCCACAATAACTTATCTAAATGTTGTAGACAAATATGTTAAGCCTGAACTTCAGAATTTGGACATATTACATGAGGCGTGGGAAAGGGAGGTGGTCAGTGTTATAGACAAAAGGAGCTACATTCTTTTCCTGAAAATAGGCCAAGTATCATCAAACAATTAAATACATTATTTCCCTTTAATGGAAGCTCAAATCAAATGTCTCACTCAGTCAAACTAAGTTAAGAGAGAAACCATCTGTCAGCTCTGGGTTCAGCTCCAGCAGGCCTGTTTTGAACACCATTGGCTGAGGCCTCGTATCATTAAAAAATTATCTTAACTGCTTGCTGCCAAAAGTAATTTGCTCAGCCTTGTCCACCTCCTGGAAGCAGAAAGAATGTTTCCTGTGGCCATGAAGTTCTCTGAAATAACATCACAAGATAAATGCCTGCAGGCAGCTGGGGAAAGTGAGCTGGTGACAGAGGAGCCCTCATAGGAAGTGATAAGAAAGACCTAAGCGGAGGCACCTGGTGGCTCAGTGGTTGAACGTCTGCCTTTGGCTCAAGTCCTGAATTGGGCTCCTCATGGGGAGCCTGCTTCTCTCTCTGCCTATGTCTCTGCCTCTTTCTCTCTGTGTGTGTCTCTCATGAACAAAGAAATAAAATCTTAAAAAAAAAAAAAAAAAACCAAGGGGTCAAGTGCACAGATGGCTGCAGGCCACTCTGCAAAGCCCCAAGACCTCCGAAAGATGGGCAGAACTGGGGAATCTGGACAGCGTAGATGGGTTTATAAGTAGTTCAGAGGTGTCACTGGTTTCAGGCTCTGGTCCCTTCATCAGCTCTGATGTGAGAGTGCAAAAAGTGGAACAGGATGTGTGTGCATGTGTGTGGCATGTGTGAGGGAGTACAATCTCTCTCCTCTCTTCCCTTTTTCTCCCCCCTCCCCTCTTCTCTCTCAATCTGCTTCTCTCCCTCCTCCTCCTCCTTTTTCCTCCTATTTCTCCCTCCTCTTCCCCTTCCTTCCCCCTCCCCCCGCTTTGCTTTCTCCCTCTTGTTCTTCTTTCTCTTTCTCTTTCTCTCCCCTCCTCTCCTGCCCTCCCTTCATCCACCTCCAATAAATCACTCTATATCACTTGTTCCTAAGGTCCTTGCTTTGCACGGGAGCTGCTGCCAGGGTGGGGAGAGATCATGTAGAAGCTTCAGTGACTCCAGGAGCAGACAGCTGGGAGCAGTGCAGCAAGGCAGCAACCTCTTCCCCTGACTCATGCCTTCTCCAAGGCTCCATTCCCTCTCCCTGAAGGACTGTTTCTCCTCTGTGGCTGTCCTCGGATGCTCAGGGCATTTTGGTTGCCCCTCCACCCTGCTCTCTGCCCAGAGAGGCTGCCAGGCCTGCGATGTCATATCAGCGAGCTGGGGAGCACCGGCAGCACAGAGGGAGGAGGGGGAGGTCCAGGTGTTTATTTCCAGATTCCCTCCCTGCAGGGCGGATACACACTGGCTGCTCCCTCGGCTGACAATCAGCATCCTGTCTCTGTCCTTAGAGCTAAGAGGGGTAGTGGTGCCTCTTTCTTTTTATTTTTTATTTTATTTTAAAAAAATTTTTTAGCAGTGCCCCTCTCTGACCAACTGCATTGCTTGTGATTGCTCGACACCCAGCCTGGGCTTTTGTGCATGGCCCATAAGATAGTCATGGAGATGCACCTGTCAGATCTTCTCTCTCTTCTTCTTTTTTTTTTTTTTAAGATTTATTTATTTACTTATGATAGAGAGGCAGAGACACAGGCAGAGGGAGAAGCAGGCTCCATGCTGGGAGGCCGACGCAGGATTCAATCCCGGGACTTCAGGATCACGCCCTGGGCTGAAGGTGGCACCAAACCGCTGAGCCACCCAGGGATCCCCTAGATCTTCTCTTAAGAAAGAACTCACTGCTCCCAAACAAAGTTATGGTTAACTGACTGCCTTCACGCTTCAAAACATGTGGTTGGTTGGTTGTTTGGTTGGTTGGTATTTTGCCACAGTCTTCCTGAGCAGCCCTAGCCCATGACCGAATGTGGTGGGCACCAGCACCTGGCCACTTGCACCCAGTAAAAGACACCCCACTGACTGGCAGCCATGGCTCCCAGCCCCCGTTGGGCTGGCTACAACTGTCAGATCTGAATCATGCGTTGAGGCTCCCCTGCCCGATTGTGCTTCTTTCTCTTCCTTTCCTCTGCATCAGAGTAAAGGCTCTCCCTGTTCATCCCTGCTTCCCCACTACTATCTTCCACGAGCATAACGCCCCAAAAATCAGCTACACCACTCACTTCAGCATCTGCTTCCTGGGCAATCCAACTAACACATGCCTTTTTAAAACTCTCTTCAAATGCTCCTATTTGGCCCCAGCACATCTTCCCTACCAGGCCCCTCACTGAGACATCTTGATGTCCATTGAATGGATTTTCACATGGGTTCACATACTGACTTGGGGAGGAGAAGCCTCAGAGCCCCTCCAGGGCTACCCTGCCCATGTAGACAAAGAGACCCTAGTCCCTGTCCCTCCCAGCTTCCCCACCAGCAGTTCCTCACCATCTACGTCCATGCTACTACTGCCTTGGCTCAGCCAGGCCTGTGCATGGGATCCTCAGATAACAGGGAAAGCTGAAGAAATGGGGAGAACCTGTCAGCCTGTGGGGAATAAGCAGTGATGGCAGTAAGAAGTATAGGTCCCTGGCTTTTCTCAGCAGAACCTTAGAAAAGTGCATTTAATCCTAATCCTTTGCAGGAAAATGTCCAAAGTCACTGAAGCAGTGAGGCAAGAATGGCATCAGAAAGGCCCTAAGTCAGGGCACCTGGGTGGCTCGGTCAGTTAAGCATCTGACTTTGGTTCAGGTCATGATCCCGGGTTCAGGTAGAGCCCTACATTGGGCTCCCTGCTCTGCGGGGAGCCTGTTTCTCCCTCTCCCACTCCCCCTGCTTGTGCTCTCTCTTTCTCTCTCTCTATCAAATAAACAGATAAAATTAAGAAAGAAAAGAAAGAAAGAGGAAGGAAGGAAGGAAGGAAGGAAGGAAGGAAGGAAGGAAGGAAGGAAGAAGCCCTAAGTCTATTCATAAACCTTGGAACTTAAACTTGTTACTAACTGGGAACTTGTTACTAACTGGGATACTTGGCCTGTCCAAGCCAGTCTGTGCTCTAAAGAAGAGAAGACTAAGAAGTGAGGAGTTCTCTGCAGGCGGGTGACTCTGAATTGCTTAGGTTGGGACGTGGGATGTCTAATACACTTTTGGGAGATGACTTGGTGAGTAGCTTCTATACTTGCAACACTCTACACATTTTCTAATTCTCTTCAGGCAGGATGAGCACCACAAAATCCTAAAAATAAAATTTACTTCGTTATAAAAAGCACATGTCCTAGAGAACCTGAACATCAAGCCTACATTTTCTAGATCTGTTCTAATTGCAGGAATTTTGGCCTCTTGTCAAAAAGGAAAAAAAAAAAACACGCTTATGATCAGACTGTATCTTTCCTTTGGGATTCAGAAAATTTGGTTGTGTTGTTCATGCATTTTTAGGAGAGGGAAAGAAATGGTGGAAGGGGAAGTATGACTAGAATAGCCTTCAAAAGATTCTTTGAGAAACTTCCAAAATGCTAAGATTCATTTCTATCCTATCACTTATTGGATCTTTTTATGTAACAACTGAAGTTCAATGGTTCTCTACCAGTGTCTCTCACCTCCAAGTCCTCAGACATGTGGTTATTTCTTGATTTTCTTTTGGGTCCTCAAAGAGCCAAACACCACGACGGAATCAGGCAGATGAGAAGTTTACTGGGAGAAATGCCCGTGAACATAAAGGGGGAGGGAGCAGGAGTCATCTAAGAGAAGCTTCAAACCAGGACACAGGTCTGACATCTGCAAAAAAGAGAGCAGGAAGGATGGAGAAGGAAGAGCCTCGGACTGCAACATCGTTCTGATGAAATGTGGGTCAGGTCATGAGAAAGTCCCTGAGCTAAAATTGCCCATCAGAGGGATCTCGCTCGTGTCTGGCAGAAATGGCCCAAAGCCAGCATTTCCTCTGCATTCAACTTCCTGCCCTTTCAACCATCCACACATTCATCCTTGTGCCCTACAATCTGTAGGCCTCTCCTAAAATGCCAGCAGAGGCTCTCTCGAGGCCTTTCTTCCTGGATCCCTGACTGCTTGCTTTCTCTTTCCTCTGAGTCCTGGACACACGAATTAGCCCATTTGTTCCTACTTCTCCAACCCTGCACACACGAATTAGCCCATTTGTTCCTACTTCTCCAACCCTGCAAGTAAGAAGTAACAGCAGGAGCAGAAAAGAGCACCATGGGGTCATGGAGCTGCAAGGGGTTTGGTGTGGCTGGCATGTGAGCAAAATGTGTGAGCTGGAGATTTTTTGTGGCATAGGCAGGGCCACTTACAGAGGCCCCATGGGCTATGCTGATAGCTTGACCTTTATCCCACAGCAGCGAGGTGGGGGCCACCGAAAGGAAGGAATCAAGAAACAACATCAACTGTAGTGTAAGGAATTCATCAGGGCCTGACAGGTTCCCACCTCAGGGGTATCGTGTGGGGGCAGCACGAAGAGAGACTTTCGTGGAGGAGAGACCGGAGCTGAGACCTGGACAAGACCTACTTGCAGATCACGGCAGTGGGCCTGGGAAAGTGAGGATGAGGCCTGTGAAGCCAAGGACCAGGACAGAGACTTCAGGGTGAAGATGGCAGTGGGATGGGAGTGTCCCAGAGCCCTGCGCTCCCGGCTCAGCTGGTGGCCAGCGGGCAGTTCTCCCCGACCCGGCCCCAGGCGGCTCGTGCCCCACATCTCCCTATCTCCTAAATCTGTTCTCCTCTCCTGCTTGGGACCCGAAGTCCACGCCACCTCTCCTTGCGCCTGCAGGCAATTGGTCAGATCACCACAGTTCCACCTGATAAACATCTCGGCAGTGTCCTGAGTGTCCTGTCCTTGGGTCAGGCTTGCCTGGACCACGCACACACTCATCGGTCTGCCCTCCTCCACGCCTGCATCTCCGATTCATCCTTCATGCTGCTGTCAGTGACTTAGGGTGCTCCTCTAATCAAAATCTCTCAGGGGCTTTCATGGGCTGCAAGAACACAAGCCCTTGATTATTGCATATACGACCTCCCACCCTCTGGCTGCAGTAACAGCTCTATGATTACTCTCCCACTCGCCTTTGCCCACAGTGCTAGGATCTAACAATACGAACATGCAGTTCCCCAAACACACCCTGCCATTTCGTGTCTCCACTCGTCTCATACACTAGACTCTGGTCTACAGCACACTTACCTTCCTTGCAAATCCAGCACATTCCTATTTATACCTTAAAGCCTGCCACATCAGATTCCCTCTGAAGTCTTCCTTGTACTTCCGCTTATTTTAATTTGTACTATAATTACTTCTTCCCGAGTAGCGTGTAAATGTCATGAGAGCAGGGATCATGAGTGTCTTGTTTTTTTTTTTCTTAACATTCTAAGATTTAACATAATTCCGGTACATAATAAATACTCAATAATTATTGAATGAATAAATACAGACTTTGTCTCCTCCAGTAGACCATAAGCTTTTTCTTTCTTTCTTTTTTTTAAGTAAACTCTATATCCAACATGGGGGCTGAACTCACAATCCTAAGGTCAAGAGTCTCCAACTCTTGCTCTACTGACTGAGCTAGCCAGGTGTCCCATAGACTACAAGCCTTTTGAGGGCAGGGACTGAATCATATTCATCTCTGTATGTTCCCTAATCGTTTTGTTAGTACAAGTGTTAGTACAAAGTCATTGAGCTAAGAAAGTTCTACTAATTTCTTATTGTATTGGAAACAAAATTATTTTTCCAAGTTCTCCGTTTCATTTAAAAGATGACTTTAGGGGGATCCCTGGGTGGTTTAGAGCCTGCCTTTGGCCCAGGGCGCAATCCTGGAGTTCTGGATCGAGTCCCACGTCGGGCTCCCGTCATGGAGCCTGTTTCTCCCTCCTCCTGTGTCTCTGCCTCTCTCTCTCTCTCTATGTCTACCATAAATAAATAAATAAGTAAAATCTTAAAAAAAAATAAAATAAAATAAAATAAATAAAAGATGACTTTAGGGAATAGCTAAGTTCAGAATAGAGCCAATAATAGAGTATCATGGATTTTCCCTAAATAAAATAAACGGAAAAGTATGTTTTAAAACTCTTACATTAGAAGACAATGGCTTAAGAAAAAATAAAATCTAAAAGTTGTGCTGAAAGAAACATTTAAAAATTTATACTGAGAGGTTGAGTGAGGATCCTCTTATTCTTTGGGTCTTACATTAATATCGTTAGAGAAATGGAGACTGTGAATGATATTTAGACCACGATTTTCATCTTTGCAGAGTTGAAAATCTGGGGGGTTATTCCTGACTCAGACTTTTATTAGGACATCATTTTAAATTCACATATAAAAGTCTTTGGGGGTGACAAATTGTACACAATATCAGTGAACTGTGAGGGAGGGGCACGTCAATTAAAACCTAGCTGGTGAACAAAATGATAATATCATTTGTTTCAATGCCTCATCACAAGATGTAAAAAATTTCCCCAAATTACCAAACGATTCTTTATTTTAATCAAGGTAAAACTATAATAAGCTGCAGAACAAAGCCCTCACTCAGCACACAACCGTGCTCCCAGAGTTAGAGCCTGGCAGGATGAACTCAGGAGACCAGTCTGGTGGTCCAGGTTGCCTTGACAACCGCTCCCGTAGAACCAGACTTCAAAGATAGGCTCAGGCATCAATTAATTGATGATCAGCCTCTAATACTGAAGACGGAAGAGTGATTGGATGATATTGTGTGAATAGTTCTAAATTTAAATGAATGTTTGGGTAGGTGGATGTTTTAAACCTCACTGTTTTTTCATGGGATTCTCTCTTCTTTCTCAGTTCCAAAATAAGAAACCCCTTTTAAAAAGGATAGCAAGCACAGCTGAATGGCTATCTTGGAAAATCTAACCTGGAAAATAATTATCTCTCATCTAAACCCAAAATTCCCCTCCCCAAAGAGGCAGCAGGGAGCCAGGCAAAGATGAGAGGCAGATGGGAGGTAGCCGTGAGAGATTTAATCACAACTCTTTTCAAAAAACCTCCTTGCGCGTGGGGGGTGCCAGGTGCCTCAACAATCCTGGTGTGCTGCCAAACACCAGGAAATTAGTTCATAGCCCAAACTGTCACAAAAATGCAAGCACACTGGGAGAGAGAGAGAAGGTGACAGTTTCCCGTGTCAGCTTCTTTCCCATTTGCCTGCAGAACCCACATGTCCCAGCCAGCAATTCCAGGGGCAGAAAGAGACCTGTGTACAGACGGTGGACAGCGTGAGAAGGGCCAGGGCCAGGGAAGCAACAAACGACAGCAGGATAAACACGGAGAAACCCAACGTGTGGGAATAAAAGAAACCTTTGAGGTGTTATAATAGAATAACTAAGCCAGCTGCGGTCACCCAAATAAGAGAGACCAGAAACGCAATTACTCCAACCCTGAGGAATAAATACATAAAACAAGAAGCCAGAGAGAAAGCAAAGCAAAATAAAGACTTAAATTAACAAAAGTACTGTAAGGAGTCACCTCTCTCTCATCTTGTTTTCTCGGCGGTACTTTAGAGGCCATGCCCCCAGTGGGCAGTTATCTCAGCAGAATGAAGTAAGATATGAAACTGCCCTGCACACTCACTGCCGTGGGTGGGGGGCAGACACTCAGATGGGGGCCCAAGGGCGGTTGCCAGGCACGAGCTGGAGAGTCTCCTGTGTGACCAGGAAATTCAACAAGTCCTCGAAACACTGAACCTAAGAAAAGTACTTTGAATGATTTCATCTTTTTTTTTTAATATTTATTTATTTATTTATTCATGATAGACAGAGAGAGAGAGAGAGAGAGAGAGGCAGGCTCCATGCCGGGAGCCGGACATGGGACTCGATCCCAGAACTCCAGGATCGTGCCCTGGGCCAAAGGCAGGCGCCAAACCGCTGAGCCACCCAGGATCCCCTGAATGATTGCATCTTAAGGAAAGCAAACAGGGGTGTGCGGCTGGCTTGGTCAGTAGAGCATGCCACTTGATCTCAGGGTTGTGAGTTTGAGCCCCAGGCTGGGTATGGAACCTACTTTAAATTAAAAAAAAAAAAAAAATGTGTACGAAGTAAAACAAACAACTGTTCTTCAAGTTCAACACCACCAGAACAATAGCAAATCCACGAAAAGTAACACTGCTTCACTGTGGGAAGGGAGGATGGAGCGTCCCCAGCGGTAAAGCACTTCAGCTGTGCGACTGGACCTGGCCCCTTACCCAGGGTGGCCGGGCGCGGCAGCGTGTGTTGCCATCTCGGGCAGGGCAGGGCAGCGCGCCTTGTCGTCCTGCAGGCCTGGGGCCAAGGCCAGAAGCGCCTCCCCTCCCGCTGAGAACCAGGATGCGGTGACAGGTTGCAGCCCACAACCCTGGAGGCATTTCCGTCAGTTCAGGGAACAATGGATTCAAGGCAGAGAGGAATAATTTGAGTTATCTTTGGTTTTTTAAAATTTTAAGCAGTACGTTAATTCATTGTTGGTCAAGGTATGGAGAAATGACTGCTGCCTAAATTGGTGGTGAGAGGTATTCATGGTTATAATCATTCTGGAAGAAAATAAAGTTATGGGTATCAGCATATAAAAGGAAGTACCGTTGACCCATGAACAACGTGGGGGTAAGGGGTGCTGACCCCCTGCACAGTTGAAAATTGGAGTAGAGCTTTTGACTCCCCAAAATCTTTTTTAAAAGATTTTATTTATTTATTTATTTATTTATTTATTTATTTGAGAGAGAGAGCGCGAGAGAGAGCACGAGCGGGGATGGGGGAGAGGGAGAAGCAGGCCCCCCTAAGAAGGGAGCCAGTATGGGGCTCAATCCCAGGACCCTGGGATTATGACCTGAGCCGAAGGCAGACGCTTACCCAACTGAGCCACCCAGGCACCTCAACTCCCCAAAATTTTAAATACTATTGACTTGAAGCCTTTCTGATAACATAAATAGTCCATTAACACATATTTTGTATGTTCCAATAAAGTAAGCTAGAGAAAAGAACGTATTATTAAGAAGTCATAAGGAAGAGAGGCACCTGGGTGGTGCAGTTGGTTTCCGCTCAGGTCATGATCTCAGGGTCATGGGATCAAGCCCCGTGTCGGGCTCCACACACTGTAGAGTCTCCTTGAGATTCTCTCCCTCAGCACCTGCCCCTGCTCGCTCACTCCCTCAAATAAATAAATACAACCTTTAAAAAAAAAAGAAAAGAAAACCATAAGGAAGAGAAACTACATTGTCAGCACTATGCTGTATCAAAAACACTGCATATAAGTGGATCTGTGTAGTTCAAACCCATGTTGTTCAGGAGTTAGCTGTAATCAGAGAAGCAGCTCTATCTCCAAAATAGATCTATAATCTGTCCATTTCTCATCAGCCACTGTCACCTCTTTGCTCCAGGCCACCATCACCTCTTGCCTGCTTTTCCGAAATAGAATCCAGGTTGATCACCCTTGACCCTTCGGTCTACGCTCAACAAGCAATCAGATGATATCACACCTCTTGTCACACCTTCTGATGACTTTCCATCTCACTTGAATAAAAGCCAAGACCTTACCACAGTCTTACAAAGTCCCCTCCTCCCTTTTCCTACCCCCAAATCTCCTAGAGTCATCTTTTGCTTCTCTCCTCTTTGCTGGGTCTACTTCAGCCAAACCAGCCCCCATGGGGTTCCTGAACTCACCAGGCATGCTTCTGCCCCAGGGCCTTCGTACTTGCTGTTCCTGTATCCTGGAAAGCTCATTCTGTTCTACCTTCACCCTTGATTTCATTCACTTCAAATGTTTTCTCAAAAGCCATCTTCTCAGCGAGGTGAGGCTTTTTTTGCCCACTCTAACATTGCAATGTTCCCTCACTTACTATTCCTCTTTCCTGTTTACCTTTCCTCCCCAACATTTATCAACCTATCATCCTCTGACATCCCTGTATTGTTGACAACTTTTATTTAAATATCATATAAAAGAGTGAGCCCCATAACTCTGGAACACCTAGGGAGTAATCAGGCAGCTGATCCCTGAGTTATAGAAACTAATAAAAGAATTCACAAATGTCATTACAAAAATAATTTGCTTGCTTTTTATTTACCTCTCCATGTAGAGATAGCTATAACTGATATTTATATATGTCATGACTAATCTCTCCAGAAGGGAAAAACAATTAGCCACTATGAAAGGTAATCATTCATTAGTTCGAAGTCTTAATGTCTTACTGATGGGGGCTCTGGATCCTTCTGCACAATGCGAGATGTAAGAAATGCAAATTCTGGGCACCTGAGTGGCTCAGTGGTTGAGCCTTTGGCTCAGGGTGTCATCCCGGGGTCCTGGGATCGAGTCCCACATCGGGCTCCCCGCAGGAAAACTGCTTCTCCCTCTGCTTGTGTCTCTGCTTCTCTCTGTGTCTCTCATGAATAAATAAATAAAATCTTAAAAAAAAACAAATATAAATTCTTACATGCAAATTAAAATATGCTATGATTAATACAGATAAGTCATCTTCTTGAAATCCTATTTAATGAATTTAACCATTTTCTTTTCTGGATAAATAAATTGCACAGCTGGAGCCACAGCAATACCCTCCCCTTAATTCTGCAGTATGATGACTGATGCTTTCTTGTTTATGGCTTTCATTAACTGTAAACTTTTCAAGCCCAAAGCATATGTGTGTGTGGAGGAGAATGAACCTTGTATTTCCCTTAGTCTGTCTGGCAGTCAGGAATTCAGTCCACAAATATTTCCAGATGACTCCCTGTGTGCTGCTGCTGGGGACACAGCACTGGACAAGCTGCATCAGGACGCCTCTGGCGTCAAAAGGCAGAGGCTGGCATAGAGCTGTGAGTGTGATGAAAGTGAGCAGAATGAGGCCTTGACACGTGTGCCAGAGAGGGTCCCTCGGGCAGGGACGAGGGTCAGGAAACACCTCTCTGAGAAGTGAGGTTTAACTCTTGAATTTTCCTGGCAAATTCAATGGAGAAGGAAGGACATTTCAGGCAGAGGGAACAGTATGTTCAGAGAAAGACCCTAGAGTGGCAAAAGGATGAAATGTTCCAGAAACAGAAAGAAAAACTGTAAGACTGGAAAGGTGGACACGGTTGGAGCCTGAGTGAGGACTATTAGACTTGATCCTAAGGGCAAAGGAAGGCAAGCAGAGGGTTTTAAGTCAGGGATCGGTTTGATCTGTGCCCTGTGGTCAGTTGGTCTCCGCAGGCTTTTGATTTTCTGACCATGTCCTTGCCTAATTGCTGTGCTGTTATGTAAGAACAATTCCAGACTCATTTTCCAGGACTTTAGGGGAACGCATTACATCCATTTTACCCTCTATAATGTTTATTTGCAGGATGTAAAATACATTTTCAATAACACCTAAAGAATCTAATTGGTAATACTTAGGGAAAAAAGTGAAATTTAAGGTACTTTAAGAGTACCTATACTCTTCCATATTCTCCTACCAGACACAATGCAAGGCAGTATGGCATAGCACTTAGAAAAGCATGGATTCTGGAGCTGGGGTTCAAATCCCAGCTCTGTCACTCACCTCTTTGTGTGAATTTGAGCAGGTCACTTAATTTCTCTGTGTCTTGGTTTCCTCATTTGTGAAATGGTAGATAATAATAGGACCTCAGAGGCACGGTGACCACATCATCAATCATTCAAACTGGACATTTGGGAGAAGGGGGTACAGGCATAGACCAGTGTGCATAGAACACCTAGAATGGCATCCGACACATAGTAGGGCTGGCTATTGTCATTACTGAGATACTTTCATTTATACCTGAGAAGACTAGAATCACCAACTGATTTTAAACATCAACATGATTGAAAGAGAGAATTGAGAAATATTTAAAACTCTATGAAACTGTCAGACTCAAAAGTACTCTAACTTGGAGAGGATTTTTTTTTTTTTTACAGAAAACTAAGCAAAGGGGGCACCTGGGTGGCTCAGTGGTTGTGCATCTGCCTTCAGCCCAGGGCATGATCCCAGGATCCTGGGATCGAGTCCCTCATTGGGCTCCCTGCAGGGAGCCTACTTCTCCCTCTGCTTCCCTCTCTGTCTCTCACAAATAAATAAATAAAATCTTAAAAAGAAAGAAAGAAAGAAAGAAATCTAAGCAAAGAAATTTTTAAAAAATCTAAACAAAAGCAAACTATAGCTGTGCTTAGAAAGACAAATACTTTTGGTGGGCAATATTGGTTAAATGCTAATATAAGTACTTTTTTAAATGGGATTTAAAACAATCTGACTTACAGATTTGGGTGTTAGTCTGTAAAAAGCACCAATTAGGTGAGCACTTCATTTAGTTCTAATTATTAAAGTAATAATTGTAAGTTATAGAAAAATTGAAAATGAGAAAAGAAGGAAATGAAAGTCATTCATTCTCCTACCACTAAAAATAAACACCAGTAACATTTTGCTACATGCTCTTGTGTGCAATATGCCACTTTTCTACATGCTTTCTCTTATACGTACACGTACACATGGATGTGGATAGCGCTACCTATCTATCATCTATCTTTCAAAAGTAAGATTATTCTATAAATATATGTGTATTAGTTTCCCAGGGCTGCCATAACAAAGTACTACAAACTGGGTATCTTTAACAAATAGGAATTTATCTTTCAGTTCTGGAGGCTAGAAGCCTGAAATAAAAATTTTGGCAGGGCCATGCTACCTTTGAAGACTCTGGGAAAGGATCTTTTCTTGCCTCTTCTAGCCTCTGGGGGTTGCCAGAAATCCTTGGCATTCCTTAGCTTGCGGCAGCATCACTCTGATCTCTGCCTCTGTCTTCATGTGGCCTTTCCCCCTGTGTGTCTGTGCCTCTGTGTGCCCACATGGCGTCTGTGAAAGGGTACCATGCACTGGATTTAGAGTTCAGCTTAGTCGAGTATGACCTTATCTTCACTAATTACATCTGCAAATACTCTATTTGCAAACAAAATTATATTCTGAGGTTTCAGATGGACTCAACTACTTGGGGGGACACCATTCAACCCAGTACAGCATCTGATGAAGATATTTGGCTGTTCCATGTAAGATGTGGTAGGATTCCTCATCCTGCGGTATCCCAAATGAAACACTTGAATCTCTTCCTACCAAGTCCATTGGAGCTTCCTTCTATACTTCCCACCCAGGAATGTCTGCTACTTACACTCTGGGGGCAGGGTGGGGTGTTTCTGACATCATCCAGGACCTAGGGAGAATAATCCAATCTCAGAGTCCTAGAATCCAATCTCAGAATAATCCTAGAATCACAGAGACCATGGCGTGGATTTAGCCCTGTCACAGTGTGAAGTTTGACCTAAGAGTTGGCCATCCAATGGACCATTTAATCAGATCAGCATTTACCCACTACTGCCTCAACATATGTCTGCCTCCTAAGCACCGCCCTAGCATAGATTCATGTCTTCATGCTCGTGGACCTAGAATGATCACTGGCACTTGTTGGCTCAGGATACAACAAATGACCAGTCCTATCTCTTTCCATCCTTAAGGTAATTTTATTTATTTATTTTTTAAATATTTCACCCATTTATTCATGAGATACATAGAGAGAGGGAGAGAGAGGCAGAGACACAGGCAGAGGGAGAAGCAGGCTCCATGCAGGGAGCCTGATGCGGGACTCGATCCCGGGACTCCAGGATCACTCCTTGGGCCGAAGGCAGGTGCTAAACCACTGAGCCACCCGGGGATCCCCAAGGTAATCTTATTTTAAAAGACCTTTGCCTTAACCTGACCATAAGCCTTAATTAGGCCCCTCGCAATCTGCCCCAAAAGATATGTCTAAGGTTGAGTTTCAGGTAGAAGCTGTTGGAGTCTTGTCACTTTCCCTTCAGAAGGCCCCTGGGCTCCATATGCAAATGAGAGTATCTCCTTCCTGGAATGATTTGCACTAAGAGGCACTGGGAGAGATATCTGGGCTCAGTCAGAGAAAACATACTGTCCTTCCCTCAGGCAACAGGTGCCTGACTGCCTTTTTACATTTCAGAACAAGTTAATGACTATTAAATAATTCTTCCCATAAAAAGAAAAGTGCGTGTCAAGTGGCTGGTGGTCTCCTCTAGACCTAGAGGTACCTGACATCACTTTTTAAAAAATATTTTATTTATTTATTTGAGAGAAAGAGGAAGAAGCAGAGGGAGTGGGAGAAGCAGACTCCCCACCAAGCAGGGAGCCCCACGTGGGGCTCTATCTCAGGACCCTGGGATCATAACCTGAGCCTAAAGCAGATGCTTAATCAGCTGAGCTACCCAGGCACCCCCTAGGATCACGTTAAAGTGCCTTCCAACATCACAACCATGTGCTGCTTTGGAAACTTAGCATCACATCATAATTTGCACACTATTTGATCCTATGGATATACTATAACTTACATAACTTTTCCCATATATTGATACATTTAAGGTGATTTCCAATCATTGACTAACTGGGATAAAAATCCTCATTCACTTAATGAATATCTGTTATGTATTTACTAGGTCCCAGTCAATGTTTCAGGCCCAAAGAGTCTAAAGTTCTTGTCTCTGAGGAGCTTACATTTTTGTGACAGAGAAGACAGCAAACAAGTAAATGTGAAAGGTATGCCTTTGTAATTACAGTGAAGAAAAGTAAGGCGGAGCAAGGTGATAGAGTACCGAGGGTTGCTGTTCCAGATGGGAGCCGGGGAGAGGCCTTATTGAAAAGCTGGTGTTTGATTCTCCTGCCCGATCTGGTGAACTGTACAGGTTCTTTAGCACAGCAACACTCACGTGAAGTTCTGTCTTTTTTGTTTTGTTGTTTGCCGGTTTGTTTGTTTGCTAACTACATCACATACGAATATAAATAAAATGGACATCTCTCCACTAAGTGAAATCACCACCTACATGCAATTTGCACCAGCATATAATGACTAAACTGGGTTAAGAGGCAAAGGCTGCTCATAAAACTACAATTAACACTATGTCTCCTCCATGAACTGCGGTGAGTCACCAAATGAAAGGATGACATGGAAAACTGTGAAAAATGGCCACCAATCCACATTCAGTTTTGATGTGACTGGATCTATTTCTAACATTCTTGTTTCTGAAAAGATTTGACAGTCTCGTGTCCTTCAATAGTTTTGTCAACAAAACTGGTACCAAATGAAGACTAGTAGAACAAATGAGACTCTAAACGTGATTCTTTCACAACTTATCATTACAATTTACTTACTAAAAAGACCCAGTCTGCCTTTAAAATGCTGTCTTCCATGAACAGACATTTCTCCAAAGAAGACATACACGTGGCCAACAAGCACATGAAAAAATGCTCCGCGTCACTGGCCATCAGGGAAACACAAATCAAAACCACAATGAAATACCACCTCACACCAGTGAGAATGGGGAAAATTAACAAGACAGGAAACAACAAATGTTGGAGAGGATGTGGAGAAAGGGGAAACTCTTGCACTGTTGGTGGGAATGCAAAATGGTACAGCCACTTTAGAAAACAGTGTAGAGGTTCCTCAAGAAATTAAAAATAGAGCTCCCCTACGACCCAGCAATTGCACTACTGGGTATTTACCCCAAAGATACAGATGCAGGACACCTGCACCCCGATGTTTCTAGCAGCAATGTCCACAACAGCCAAACTGTGGAAGGAGCCTCGGTGTCCATCGAAAGATGAATGGATAAAGAAGATGTGGTTCATGTATACAATGGAATATTCCTCAGCCATTAGAAACGACAAATACCCACCATTTGCTTCGACGTGGATGGACCTGGAAAGTATTATGCTGAGTGAAGTAAGTCCATCAGAGAAGGACAATCATCATATGGTTTCACTCATATGGGGAATATAAGAAATAGTGAAATGGATTATAAGGGAAAGGAGGGGAACTGAGCGGGGGTGAAAATTAGAGAGGGAGATAAACCACGAGTGACTCCTAACTCTGGGAAACAAAGGGTTGTGTAAGGGGAGGTTGGTGGGGGGATGAGGTGACTGGGTGACAGGCACTGAAGAGGGCACTTGATGGGATGAGCACTGGGTGTTATACTATATGTTGGCAAATTGAATTTAAATTTAACATTTTTTAAAATAAATTTAAAAAATAAAATGCTGTCTTCAATATCAAATACTTAAATATTTTTGTCACACTGAGAACCAAGCTCTTCACAATTTTATATCTTAGTTTTATCATGCTGCAACATTTTACATAACCAGATGTTTAAATGTCCTGCCATTAGTTTTTAAAGTGTGTGTGCACACATGCATGCTCTAGTTATAGTCCAGTGCCATGTAACAAATAACCCCAAAACTTGGTGACTTAAAACAGCAACCAGGGGAGCCCTGGTGGCACAGTGGTTTAGCGCCGCCTGCAGCCCAGGGCGTGACCCTGGAGACCCGGATCGAGTCCCACGTCAGGCTCCCTGCATGGAGCCTGCTTCTCCCTCTGCCTGTGTCTCTGCCTCTCTCTCTCTGTGTCTCTATGAATAAATAAAATAAAAAATCTTAAAAAAAAAAAAAACAGCAACCATTTTACTATGCTCACTCCCTGTGAGATAGGAATTTGGGGAAGGTTTGACTTGACAGTTCTTATGCTGAATGGTGAATGGTACAACAAATAGGTCACTCAGTGATGTGCACTGAAGCTGTCACTGGGTTGGCCTGGCTGGTCTAAGAGAGATTCATTCATTCATGTGCTTGGATCCTTGGTGAGGAAAAGTAGGAAGCTGGGCCCCTTCTTTCTCTATGTAGTCTAAGGGCCCTCATAGTATCTCTAAGGACATTAGATTTGTTTCCTAATTTTTTGCTATTACAGATAATCAAGCCCAGGATTTTATTTTTGTGGAAAAACAAAGATACGGAGTTCCTATGTATGTATATTATGAGAGGAATAGTAAACAGGAGAACCTCTTAGTTCCCTGTTTTGTTCAGTGCTGTCATTCCTTACCCATTTTTGATATTTAATACAAGATAAAGTTTATCAGGCTTAACTTAAGGAACATAGACCTTCTTGGGGCAACTTGGGTGGTTCAGTTGGTTAAGTGTCTGCCTTCAGCTCAGGTCATGATCTCAGGGTCCTCAGATGGAGCCCCACATTGGGCTCCCTGCTCAGTGGGGAGTCTGTATCTGTTTCCCTCTGCCCCTCCCTCCCACTTGCATGCTCTCTCTCTCTTCCAAATAAATAAGTAAAATCTTTAAATAAATAAAGAATAAATATCCTTTCTTATGGAGTCTTCTCAGGAATCCCCGAGGGACCAGGGAATTATAGCCCCATGGATGTATCATTATTATAGTCATTTTTTTACTAATCTTGTCTTCAGTTTGCTTATTTTAAAACTCTACCTATCCAATTAGATCCTGGTGGACATACTGCCCAAAGTCTGATATATTAAAAGAACTGCTTCTCGAAAAATATATCCTGGGATATGGGTTTCCTTTATCACAGTCTATGCAATTATAAACCTATGCTGGATTGGCTAAGGACATAGTCCAAAGACATCCATGATCACTGACACCAAAATGAGGGAGGTAGGAGGCAAAATCCGAGACAGAAGGGCAGGTATCTTAAATTTTAGAGGAACAGCTTCTCCCTACCTTCTTCTCTACTGTGTCCCAGATGAGGAGATTCTAGAACTGACTCTAAGTAGGTTGACTTTGTTGTGGCCTAAGTGGGTGATATCAAAGACATCCCCAGATTTCCTTCACCTCTCTTCTCTTTGTCACTGTGTGAAAGTCTTCACTTTTACTTCTCTTCGTTACTGCCTAAAATTCCACCAATTACAGATTCATTTGGGTTAAAAGCATCTCATTTAAAAGGTAAATATCTTCAGTCATCCATGCCTTAAAGTAAATAGATTTACTCAGTGATCCTGTCCTAACATCCAGTGTGTTTCAGCCATGTACTGAGGGCTCGTGTGCTGGGGTGGGGGTAAGGTGGGATGTTCAGGGTAATTTTGAAATGGGGTTGGGGGAGACAAGTGAGAAGGTTGCAACAGATGGAAAGACTCTGGAATGCCAGAGGTGGAGAATTCTTCTGATCTCACCACTTGGAGAGAAAGAAGCGGGGGATAGAGACATGGAGAAGAGAAGTCTGCTAGGTCCCAAAAGGGACATTGTCCTCTCTAATTTTACCCAAGACTAGCCCTGCTTATTTGGACATGTTTACCAAGAATGCATCATTTGCTTCACTCTGGATCTTCCCTCTGTATTGTTTGTTTCTGTTTACTATTCCAACTGTAAACTGGAATCTAGAAATGGCCGAATAAGGTACAAACTGAAAGTAACTACTGGTCTATGTGGCTGTTTGCTGGTGGTACCCTCAATGACACTCTCCCATTGGCACTGTGGTTTAACCACAGAATAGTTTGTTTCATAGTCTGGATTTCAAAATTTTCAAACATGTCATTACGCCCACACCAAGAACATGAAGAAACAACTTAGATTGGAACAAAGATTTTTTTTTTAAGGGATGGTGTGAGGGGAAGAAAAGCAACACACACATTTGCAAAGACCTAAGTTAATAATTTCCAACATGATTCCACAGAACAGAATCTCAGCTTCAAGTGCACCTTGGTTCCCCATCCTCTCCTCTTCAAAGACTCCCCAAGTAGCTCCAGTCTTTAAGAGAAGGTGCCAGGCTGTCCTCTAAATGGCAAAGCAGCCTAATACAACATCTGTGTTCTGACAGATCAACTTCTAGGAATCAGGGGGAGAAAACATCATGTAACACCATGTGCAATGAACCGTTTGTCAGCCTGACAGATATTAAGCAATAGCGTGTCCTGCTTCTGAAACTTCTGTCAGAGTTTTTGTTTTTTAATTTTGCTTTGTTTTTTCTTGACATCTGCATGTAGTCTCTGGGTCTCCTTTTGGTTTTTACTTCACCCTCAATTTAAATGTTTCTTCCTGGGGCTCCTGGGTGAATCAATGGGTTGAGCAGCTGGCTCCTGATGTCAGCTCGGGTCATGATCTCAGGCTCGTGGGATCAAGCCCCCTGTCAGGCTCTGTGCTAAGCATGGAGTCTGCTTGTCCCTCTTCCATGCTCCTCCACCAACTCTCTCTCTCTCTCAAATAAATAAACAAATAAAATCTTTAACTGTTTCTTCTTCTCCTAGCCATAGCAAATACTGTACATGATCCCATTCTCTGTTCTCTGCTCATATACCATAAATAGTATTTCTCCAACAACATCGACTCAACTTCTATTTTATATTTACAGTGTACCTCATTTTATGTACCTTCTGGAAGACCCCATGGCTGAGCTGCAGGAAGCCAGATGGTGGGAAGTGCTTTAGGCATATTTTAAGTAGCATTGGTCATCTGTGGAGAACACAGGCCAACACTTCCGATGGCTTCTAACCAGGACTGTTTGGGTAAACTTGTTAATGGCATTTCATTTTCCTGTGCCTTGGCTTTTTTCTTCTGTAAAATGAAATTCTAAGAAGTATGTCAGTTAAAAATGGTACTTAACATAGAGCACTTATGCATGCACTATCTCATTTGATCCTAAAACAACCCCATTAGGGTAGGTATTTCTGTCCACAAACCAATTTGGCCAGGTTTGCTATAAACATTCCTGATTTAGGGCACTGTTAGGTGCTACAGACACTATTGGTTCCTGTACACTTGTTCTTCCTTGTCAATTCTGATTTTCCAGGTGTCCTTCCCTCGGGGATGAAGACCCTCACCCAGCTCAGTTATAAGCCCTGAACAGCCCAAGTCAATTATTACTTTATTCTCTTTGCCAACAATTGATCTCGAGGTGACAAATGACCCAGTTCTAGCTAATGAAACAGGAGACAAAGTCCTCTGGGAGGCTTCTGGAAAAGTCTTCTAGATCGGGAAAGACATAGGGACTCCTCCTCTGGAAGGACAGTCCTTCCAGACCTCAAGCCTAAGGTTGAGGCTTAGAACTGTGGAAGCCATCTTGTGATTATGTAGGGAACTAGCCCAGAAGAAAGCCAAAAAGTTAGGATAATAGAGGGAAAAGACAGAAGAACATAAGACTTTTTTGATAGAGCCACTGTATTAAGCAAGCCTAGATCAACCCTATCTTAGGCTTTCATGTTATATATGGTATCTTTGAGTATTTGGGCTCCAAGGGCACCACTCAGCCTGCACCCATATGGATTAGGTACTCACCTAAGATCTCAAGAAACCTTGCCTGTGCATTAAAGTCGCCTGGGGAGATTCAAGACATGCTCATGCCTGGCTTTCACCTGCACAATTCTGACACAATTGGTCTAGGCCAGGCTCTGCAATTTGATATTTTTAAAGTTTGCAAACAATTTTGATGTAAGCATCATTGGCCTAAAAGCTCCAAGCATCCATTCCAAAGGATGCAGAAGATATAGTTTAGGACATTTTTTCCTTCTTACCACAGTCCTTTCTTACCCCCACCTCCCTCACCATCATGTTCTGAGCATCTCCCAAATATAGGGTAACTATGCATCCTAGTTTGCCTGGGACAATCCTAGTTTATAACTGTTGCCATGACATAATTCTCAACTGCAAGCCTCCTTACCCTAAAAAAATGTCCCAATTTGGATGATTGGTCACCTTACCTAAAAGGACTGTTAGTGGAGCTAGTTTAATCGAAGCTCTGAACACTGTCTCACCCTTATTTGGGATAAGTGCATGCCTATCCCAATGTTGATAGAAGGCCCAGGTTTGCAGAGGACTCAATTGGCTTGCTGGAGTTTTTAATAAGTGCTCAATCCGAATCCTGGAGGCCTTCAATTTCAGATGGAAGATTGGGGGTTACAAGAGAATCTCAGATGTCTTATAGAAAGTTAAGTATTTCCTGAGTTATTTTTATGTGCTAAATTATTTCTTACCACACTGATGTGCATGTAGTCCCATCTGAAGACAGGAGAATGATCTAAATTGTTTCCCCCAGCTTCCCTTTAACCCCAGGATGCTCTGATAATGCACATCCTGCTGCAGCCCTTCAGAATTGGATGAGGAAATTATACTGTGGAAGCTGCTGAAGCAGAAGAGATCTCTTGATTTAAAATGCTGGAGTGATATTCAACGCAGAAAGCTGAAGCATGGAGCAAAGGAAATTGAGAGGTAGAGAAAGCAAAATCAAGGAAAAGATAACTGAGTTGCTTTACTACGACCTAATGAAGGTGTCAAATCTTGCCCGGGATTGACAAGGCACTTTGGAAATTGTACAAATAGCTTAGATGTGGGCATCAGAGGGGACTGGCCCTGTCTATCAGGGCAGCCAAATAGACTCCTAATTTCACAGATATCTGTCAAATCTTTGGGGAGGGGAGAGCAAAGAGGATTTGGAGGATTGCTAGGTGGGCCCCAAGAAGTTATAATGAAGACTTGTATCAGGAAGGGGCCATCAAGGCTATCTTCATTCTCTCTGGCAATGCTTTGGATGTTTTGAGAGATTTAGATTACTCTGTGGAAGGGCAAAGCTGTAGGGCCTGAGGACTCTCTAGAAACACTGGTCAGTTGCTAAAGAAAGGAAATTCTTTAGAATAAGATAATTAAAGGTGCCACTTAAACTCCTGGGTCCTTTGAAGGAGAACCAAGAAGGAATTAGAAACTGGAAGAGCAATTTTCTTGCTGTTGTCCCAGAGGCAAGAGGTCTCGTGTCTACCTCTAGGAGGGAAGCAGGAACAACCTAAGGGATTGTTTCAGCTATACATTGCTGGGTAACATACTATCTCAAAACATAGGGGCTTGAAACAAGAACCATTTATTTGCTCACAATTTTGATATTAAGTCAAGATTAGTCTGGGACACTTTACCTTTGTTCCATGTAGCATCTGCTGGGACAGCTTGACCAACGGAGAATCTACTTTCAAGTTGGCCCATTTCCAGGTTGGGGCTGGCTGTCAGCTGAGAACTCAGCTGGGCCTGGAAGTCAGGGGCTCTGATTCTCTTCCACATGAACCTTTATGGCTCCAAGTGGCTGCCAAGGCGCCCTCACTGTGTGGAAGCTAGGTTCCAAGAAAGACAAAAGAAGCTGACAGTCTTATTAAAGACAAGTCTCAAGACTGGGACAGCATCACTTTCTCTGTATTCTGTTGATCACAGCAGTCACAGGCCCAGCTCATATGAAGTGGAGTGAGGAAACAGATCCCACTTCTCAGTGACATACGTGAAAAAGGCTTGTCACCATCTTTAATATAATACACTACATGAGCCACAAGAAGGGTCAGCCATAATATGTCAGAACAAATGGCTATTGGAGTAGAACTTGAAGGTTTTCAATGAGAAAGTGTCTGGAGGAAGAAGAAAAAAATTTGGGAAGTTCAATATTCCTGATGATTTGCTGGGGAGGAAGAAGGAACAAAGGCCATTTATATTATCATGGCTACTGTATCCATGCTCCTGATCTTACTCCTAAATTTGTGCAGCCAGAGAAACAAAACATGCATACATATGACTGAAAGCTTCAAAATTTTTTAAAAGATTTAATTATTTATTTGAGAGAGAAAGAGCATGAGCTGGGTGGAGGGGCAGAGGGAGAAGCAGACGCCCCACTGAGCAGGGAGCCCAACTTGGGGCTCAACCCCAGGACCCTGAGATCATGACTTGAGCCAAAGGTAGACAGTTAACCAACTGAGCCACCCAGGTGCCCCAGAAAACTTCAAAATTTAAGATTGACATATGACTTAAATTATTTAATTCAAAAATCTTAAGTTAAAATATTTACTATATGCAAGACAGTATGGTACGTCTTATATTAATTATAAAGTTTTACAAAACATGGTTTCTGTCCTCAAGGAGCTTTCTGTTGATTTGGCAAGCTTTGGTCAAGCACATACCAAACACTGTGGGAGGAGCTACCAGCTAGTAGATATGTAACTAGAAGATACCACTGCCTCTGCCTTACAGAGTTTAGAGTATAGTAGGGGAAAGAGATATGAACATAATATTATAATGCCATGTTAAAAAGTCTGGCCCAAGCTCTGTAAAGGATAAATAATGTATGTGTATAATAGAATAAAAAATGAAAACACACAATCTAAAATGTTAATTATGGGATTATAGATGGACTTTTGTTCTCTTCTTAATACTCTGTTTAAAAAATTTACAATACTTTTGGAACTCCTTGGTGGCTCAGCAGTTGAATGTCTGCCTTTGGCTCAGGGCGTGATCCCGGAGTCCTGGGATTGAGTCCCACATTGGGCTTCTTGCATGGAGCTTGCTTCTCCCTCTGCCTATGTCTCTGCCTCTCTCTCTCTGTCTCTCATGAATAAATAAATAAAACCTTTAAAAAAGAAACAATACTTGTAAGATAGAAAAATGAAACCTATTATTTTTAAGTCCATTATAGTGTTTTTATAGACTGTCCAAATAAAAAATGTCCAAATAAAACAATTAATTAAAAAAAGAGAAATGTTCAGCATGTTCTGGGAACCGAGATGGAGTCCCTAGTTCCCCCTGAAAAGAGAAGAACCTCATATCAATCTCTTAGAGATTAAAGTCATGTTAGAAGGGTAAATAGAAGTTGTGGCTATTATTTTATTTGCCTTTTGTAGAGTGTGAGCTTGCCTAACCTTCTGTTCTGGGGGAAGTTCTTTATTGTGTGTGGTCCTGTTGGGTCCATAGAGCTTTGTCCCCAGAAGGGAAGTCAGAGAGGTAAGAGGCTCTGTTTATACTTCTTTCCTTTTCCAGGGGCATGAGTGCACAACCTGGGTTTCACCTGTCAGACTCCTTGCCCAGGATATTGAACCTGGTACTAGAGGATCGAAGACAGGATGGGCAGATCTCATCCATGGCAGATGTGAGAAGGTGCAGTGGTGAGGACCATTGTGGCCAATGGCAGGAGTGGTGTCAGGTCTCTTGCTCTTGGTCTCTTGAGTCCCTTGTTCCTATCTGTATTCCAATCTTGGTTCCCTAGCCTCCTATTATTCTGTGCGTTCCCCCAAAGCCATTCCAATAAATTCCTTAAAAAGAACCAAGTTTGGGTTGTGTTGTTTGAAGCGACTGAATGACACAAGAGTTAGCTTGTGTTAGTTAGGCAGGGGAGGAGGGTTGGTGAGAGAATCATAGTATATGCAAAGACAGAGAAGCCTGAAAGAGTGCATGCAATGCCATCTAGAAGAAGCGACCACATGTACTGAAATATACATATATGATGGGGGGAAAGTACATGCTATATATTCTGGGGGTGCAGAGGAATCACTTCCTTCTGAATTTATTAGCAAAGATGCAGTAGAAGACATGGAATTAGCTTGTTCATGAGAGAAGAGGAAAGCAAAAAGTAGTTATTCCAGGCAAAAGGAAAAGTATATACTTATTGAAAATATCCATGTGCATTTAGGAATCTAGTATTCAAGCAGTTGAATTTCGCTGCAGCATGGAGGAGAAACAAAGCAGCCTGTAAGGTTGGTAGATACTAATTCTACTGACGTTTCATGCTAGGACATAGACTTTGGACTTTATTTGGTAGGTAATAGGGAAACATGGAAGGTTTGTGAACAGGGAGTAGTGTCATCGTGCACGTGACACTAAAGATGCTAAATCTGGTTGTCGTGGATGGAATAGACAGTTAGGAAGCTGCCAGAAAAACTCAAGATGAGTTGCTAATGTCCTGAATTAGGCAGATGGCAGAGGGAATGGAAAGGACAATGTGCAAAACATAAATAAGGATTTGTAAGCTGACAGATCCTCTGTTTAAGAAAATTTAAAAAGCTAGCTTTAAACACGCATATGCATACAATCACCATATTTATAAATGGGCTATATTTACATATATACAGAGTATAACACACCACATATGCTGGCTATAATTCTCTCCAACTAATAGAGCAGTGAATTTATTTCATACATTATGCAAAACAAATAAAAGAAGCATAACCAGGCAGAAATGCTCTGTAATGCCCTGTATCATTCCGTAGAAGTTCTTGGGCTGCATTCATGCATCAGTGTGTGTGTGTGTGTGTGTGTGTGTGTGTGCACGCACGCGTGCGTGAGGACTTGGAATACGTTATGTGGCAAAAAGCTTAGACTACACACGGAATTCTCAAATTCCTCTGAGGAATCACACTCTTTTCCATAACTGCTCTTAGTGCAGTCGGGGTTAGTGATGAACACAAGGGATGGTTGCTGAAGTAGGTGAGACTTCCCTGGGTTTGTATGTAGAAAAAACCTTGATCTTTCCAAGGACAGTGAAGTTTGAAAGGTTTATTTTTTTTAAGATTTTATTTATTTATTTTAGAGAGAGAGAGAGCATGTGAGTGGGGAAAAGGCCAGAAAGGGAGAAGGAGAGAATCTCAAGCAGACTCCACACTGAGCCCGGAGCCTGACACCTGGCTCTATCCCAGGACCCTGAGATCACGACCTGAGCAGAAATCAAGAGTCAGACCCTTAACCATCCACCCAAGCACCCTAAAAGGTTTCTTAACAAATATGATGAGCTAAGGCAATTGTGTGTTAGACTGAGATTCAATTTACAACCTCCTTCTATTATCCAATCAAGTTTATCGGCTCTACCTCCTAATTATATTTGAAATCCACATCTTATTCTAGTCTAACCTTCACTGTTACCCCCAAACTCAACTCACAACCTCCTTCCTGATCACAGTGTCCTAGTCCCACCAAGGTGAAATGTCAGCGAACCTGCCTGCTTTCATAATGCCCCCTTGCCAGCAAGTCTGTCCCCAAGGCCCTTTCCGAGTAAACGGACAATGGACTTCATGACTCTGCTCCCAACGACATATATGGAACTGACTCAAGACTCACCTAACATACTCGCTTTCTCAGAAATTTGGAATTAGAACCCAGTGACTCTTATTAACTGCTAAGTATTGGATCTGAATGTCATATAGAGTCTGGAGCTTGCTACCATCCTAGGGAAGCCATGGTGAACCATGTGAAAACAGAGCAATGGGATTAGTAATCTATTGCAAGAGAGAATACAAGTGTCAAAGAAGTGGAGATGAGAGAGAGAGATGGGGAAACTATTAGCTACTCTAGTAGCTAATAATTAAAGATTTTATTTATTCATTTGAGAGAGAGAGAAAGAGAGAGAGACCATGAGTGGGGGAGAGGGAAGAGGCAGAGGGAAGAGGAAAAGCAGGCTCCCTGCTGAGCAGGGAGCCCCATGCAGAGCTTGAGCCCAGGACCCCAGGATCATGACCTGACCCAAAGGCAGATGCTTAACTGACTGAGCCACCCAGGGGCCCCCGTTAGTTAGTTAGTTTGTTTTATTTTTTTTTAAGATTTATTTATTTATTTATTATTTATTTATTTATTTATTTATTTATTCAGAGAGAGCGAAAGAGAGGCAGAGACACAGGCAGAGAGAGAAGCAGGCTCCATGCAGGGAGCCCGACGTGGGACTCAATCCCGGGTCTCCAGGATCACACCCCAGGCTGCAGGCAGCACTAAACCGCTGCGCCACTGGGGCTGCCCAGTTAGTTTGTTTTAATTTTAATTTTATGCAATTTCTATACCCAACATGGGCCTAGAACTCACAACCCTGAGATCAAGAGTCACACCCTCCATGGACTGAGCCAGCCAGGCACCTTACTTCCTAAGGTATTTGATATCTAGGAATTGTGATTCCTGCATCTTGAGGGGCCAGGATACACTTCCTCTTGGTTCAATGATATTTCTTCACGCCCTTATAATGAGCTCTTCTTGACCTCAGCCACTTTAAAAGTCATTCCTAATCTTTGTCCCAACACGCCCTAATTAACCATCCCATAGCACCTATTTCATGCAGCACTATCTTGGCATTTACCATATTATAGTATAGTTGTTTTCTTGCTGTTTCCCCTCCCTGGGTCAGGCTTTGAACTCCCTTGAGGGCAAGAATATTGTCCTGTTCATCTTCTGCATCCCCAGCACTTAGGAGAGTCACTGGCACATAGCAGATATTCCATAAATGTTTAAATAGTACTTTTAGAATTAGGGGTCAATGCTTTCACAAGGCTTCCCTAGGATGGTACCAAGCTCCAGACTCTACCTTATTGTAACCACTTTTCGACTGGATTTTGACAGCATAGATGTTACACATAAGCAATTGCTACTGAGCTGTCCCAGGAGTCTCAGAGTGTGGTCCTAGGAGCTGGAAAATACCAAACTCTTGGCCATAGTGGACCTTGAGAGCCATTGTTTTGTGAAAACCTGAGATAGTTACACAGTGGAAGGTCCCCTACTTTTTTTAGTTTAAAAATATTGTTTAACTTCACATGTACACACAGTATTATAGCAATACTAATGGAAAGCTATTTTTTTTTAATTGGGGGGCGTGACTGGCTCAGTCAGGTTAGAGTCTGTCTTCAGCTCAGGTCCTGATCCCAAGGTCCTGATTGAGCCTCACGATGGGCTCCTTGCTCAGCGGGGAGTCAGCTTCTCCTTCTTCCCTCCCTTGGCCCTTCCCCCGTCCTATGCTATCTCTCTCTCTCTCTCTCTCTCTCAAATAAATAAAATCTTTTTTAAAATATCCATAGGTTCATCACTGCAATAAAATAACCTGTTTTCAAATGTCCGCATCCCCTTCTAGTGCTTATTTGTATGCATCCATATAATTTTTACAGGGTTATAATGATCATTTAGATAATTTTTTTCTTTTTCACATAACAATTCATCATAACTATTTTCCAGGGCACTCAAAGAGTTCTCTTTATGGTGATGGGGCGAGACATGTTAGCAGAAAAATCAGAATATCCCATGGTAAAGCAATATATCATAGAGGACAAATTGCTGTGGAAGCTCTGACTTTGTCTAGGGGTATTTGATTTGCTAGATTTCTTTATTTAAAATATTTTATTTATTTATTTGAGAGAGAGAGAGAGAAGATGAGTAGGCTGGAGGGGCAGAGGGAGATGGGAATCAGATTTCTCACTGAGCAGGGAGCCTGACTCAGGGCTTGATCCCAGGACCCTGAGCTGAAGGCAGACGCTTCACTAACTGAACCGCCCAGGTGCCCTTTGACATATTTCTCTCTAAAGAAGGTGCCCCTAGCAGTGAACAAACATGCCTTGCAAACTCTCCAGCCCCATGTCATTACTAAAGACATTCCAAGAAGAATATTTACAGCTCCCCTAATAGTAATAATGATCATTCATTGAATTCATATCATGTATACAACTCTCAAGACAACAATATGGGCTGGTTGTTATTGCTGTCCCATTTTACAGGATAGGAAATAGAAGATCCAAGACGTGAAGTAACTTGCAGCCTCACAGAACTGCAAAGTCATGAAGCTGAACTACTAATCCCCCAGTTTAGATATGGAACCACATTTCCTGTGGATAACACAACATGATGGCTAGAAGAATCCTTTCCAAACTGAAATCCTTTTCTCAGTGGGGATGCAACACATTGGGCTCTGTTCTGTATAAATGCAATATCTGTTTTCCAGCAAGGGGCTCACAGGAAAGTCTTGTGTTGTTTTTAAAGCATTTACAACCTGATTTTAAGTCTTTTCAAAGCATCCTCTCTTTCCTCTTCAACCCATACTATCGGACTCTCTTCCCAACACTTATTCCCACCTTTCTGGGATAAAGCAGTATTGGTTCATCAAATGGTATGGATCACAATTTGGAAGCGCATTCTAATATAACTCTGTTACAAGTGGCAGAGGAGAGCACATTCCTTAGCTTTTTATTACAGGCCACTGTGATCTTTATAGAAGTAATACCTGTCCCTGCTTCTTTGACCTATTTCCAGTTACTGCAGTGATTGCATAAATAAATATTTAAGTATCTATGACTTTACCTATGTGCAAACACATAACCATTCTCATAAATGTTTCCTAGGTAAGGAATTATTAGCAATGAAACTGCATCAAAATAGGAAAAAGCAGTTGTCTTTGGTTGGCCTCCCAAGAAGTTGCCCCTGACATGAGGGGAACATGAGCAAGTGACTTATTAAACAAACATTCCCAGGGAAAGCCAGTGAGGGATGGGGGGAAGCAAGGCAGGGAAGTGGGAGACACTGAGCAAGTGTGCGATTTCAGGTGCCTGTTCTGCTTCTCAGAGTTTATCTCCATCAGAGCAAGAGACTTTGGTACCCTGAGCAGTGAACCACTAACTTTGCACCACTTTAAGGGGATATAAGCTCTGTGCACTTTTGGCTCTCTGGGCTGGGGTAAAGCTGACCCAGTAGCTCTCAGGAGTCCTCTGAAGAAGGTTATAGGCGCCAGATGCTAGAAGAGAAACAGGTGGAAGTGGCACAGAACTTGAAAAAGCTATCCCACTCAGAAGAGTATCGGCTCCAGAAGTCCTACTGTCCATTGGATATGAGGCAGTCTCTGGAATTAGGTCAGAATTTGCATTCCAATTGTACTATGCTAGATATGTAGTCTGTCCTCCCTAAACCTTGGTTTTCTCTTTTGTAAAATGGGAATAACATCTTCTGGGGGAGGTGTAAAGATTTAAGATAATTTATTCGAAGGATTGTTTTGCTGACTATCATAAGCAGGTGCTCAATAGATGGTAGCTATTAGTTTCCCATTTGATATAAAGATAACTTTTAAAATGTAATTAGCTCAGCTGGATTATATACATAAAAATAATTTATCGTATCATGAAATGTGCATAAATTATATAGAAAGATGATGTATTTTCCCTGTCATTTCATCTGTGTAGACAACTCCTTCCCTTTGGGAGAGCCACCAGTCTGGAAATCAGAAATAAGCTTCTGTTAAGCATGTAATGAAAGCAGGAAGAAACCTTATTGTTGCCCACCAATGCTTTTTATTTTTCATTTTTTATGATGAAAATCTTTGAACATAAACAGAAAGAGAGAAGAGAGCATAATGAATCCTGCAGAGTATAATGAACCCAGTTTCAACAATTATCAACTCATGGGGTGCCAATCTTGTTTCATCGACACCCCACCATTTCCCTCCCTCCCATATTTGAAGCAAATACTAGATTTTGTATCATTTCACCCATGAATGTTTCAACATGTGTCTCTAAAAGGTAAGGACTCTTTTTAAAATTTTAATCTTTGAATTTACATACAGTAAAACTTCCCTTTTGCTGTGTGTTTAGTTTCATAAGTTTTAACATATGGATAGATTCATGTAATCATCATTACATTCAGGATACAGAATAGTCCCATCACCCCTAGAGGACTCTTGTTTTTTTAAAAAAAAAAAAATCTGTAACCATAATAACATTATTGCACCTTTTAAAAATTGACAATAGGAAAAAAAAATTGACAATAGGGATCCCTGGGTGGCGCAGCGGTTTGGTGCCTGCCTTTGGCCCAGGGCGCGATCCTGGAGACCTGGGATCGAATCCCACTTTGGGCTCCCGGTGCATGGAGCCTGCTTCTCCCTCTGCCTGTGTCTCTGCCTCTCTCTCTCTCTCTCTGTGTGACTATCATAAAAAAAAATTTTGACAATAACAGGGGCACCTGGCTGGCCCAGTCAGTAGAGCATGTGACTCTTGATCTTGAAAAAGACTCATACTTGCTTGGACCTCTTGTCAGTTCAAGCTCCACATTGGGTGTAGAGCTTCTTTAAAAAATGGAAAATAACATATACACTTTTAAGGGTAAATATGATCCTATTTCTCTATAATCATGAGATAACACTCTCCAACTCATAGCATCCCTTTTGCAAAAGAAATATTCATGGGTAGGCATTCATATGTACCATACATAGAACATGTTCTAGGCATCCTTCACCTTTATTTCTGACAAGAGGTCCAAACAAACATGACCTTTTGTAACAACTCATTCATTTTCTTTTCCATACAACCTTCCTGCCCAATATTGATCCCTTTCTTTGACAGATATTTCATAACATTCCTCAGTTCTCCCATTTAGTACAGTTATCTACCTTAACATGCCTGTTTAGATGAATAAAGAATGGAATTGTCTTAATCAGTTTTTGTTGAATGAAACAGATTTTTTTTTCTGAAATAACTCAAATACTGCCTTTATTTCTTAAGAAAAACGTTTAGAACCTGAGATCTAGAAGGGAATTTAAAAGCCATTCACTGGGATTTTCCCATTTCATGATTGAGAAAAATCAGCTCAGAGAAGTTTAAAAACTTACTGAAGGTACACAGCTGGTTAGGAAAAGAGCTGGCACCAAAATGTGATCTCCTGGTCGAGGGCTTTTTCTCTTACTCTACATTTTGGCCATCCTGTTTCTTTCATTTTGCTGTCACCTGAGTGTGGGTTCCATTACCAGTTGCATAGTCATATGCTATGAATAGCAATTAGGAATAATTTCAGCTAAAAAAAAAAGGTGTTTATGAAATGTCCAGAAAAGGCAAATCTATGGAGACAGAAAGCAAATTAGTACTTACCTAGAGATGTACGAATGGGGATTGGCTGCAAACAGGCACAAAGAATCTTTATGGGGTGATGGAAATGTTCTAAAACTGGATGGTAGTGGTGACTGCACAACTCTGTAAATTTACTAAAAGTGTATGTTTAACATGGGTGCATTTAATGGCGCCTAAATTAAATTGTACCTCAATAAAGCTTTTTTTTTAAAAAAACAGTTACATACAGATATTTAATTAACCTTTATATTAAGAAGTTGAAATAAGTGATTCCCAGACTCAACAGCTCCACGATGTCATCAGACCCGTGATTTTTCTTTAAGCTTTTTTTTTTTTTTTTTAATTCATGAGAGACACAGAGAGAGGCAGAGGATGAAGAAGGCTTCTGGTGGGGGGCCTGATGCGGGACTCCATCCCAGAACCTCGGGATCACAACCTGAGTCAAAGGCAGATGCTCAACAGCTGAGCCACTCAGGTGCCCCCAGACTTGTGTTTTTACTCTGTTTTTAGTTTACCATCCTGAGCAGGTCTGCATTTTGTTCTCATATCCATCCTTTCATGATCCTAAGACAGCCTTTACAACTCCACATACAGAGCAAGAAGAAAAATGGCATCAGTGAGCTCTTAGCCCCTGCTGGGCTCTTTTTAAGAGAAAAATCCCTCAATTGATTTCTGGTTTCTCATTGGCCAGAATGGGGCACATGCCTACTATATGCAAAAGAGGCTGAGGATGTGAGCAAATAGGAAATGGACATGGAGTTATCAAGATTGGCTCAGTGCTGAGATTGGCCACATTGACTTTCTGAACCAAAGAGAGGTTCTGTTAGCAAGAAAAAGGTGCAGAAGGCTGAGATAGATTATCAGGTGAGCAGCCAAGAGTGAAGACTCAAAATGTGCTAAATATTTTATTATTTGTTCAGGGTTTTGACAGCATAATGGTTAAGAACACAGACTCTGGAGAGAGATTGCTGGGATTCAGTTCCAGCCCAACTCAGCTCACTGTGTGACCTTAGGTGAGTTAATTATCCACTTTGTGCCTCTGTTTACTTCACTGTTAACTGGGGATAATGATGACACCTACTTCATACAGTTATGTGAGAACTAAATGTGTTAACCCATGTAAAGTGCCTAGAACAAAGCCTGGCACATAATACGCACTAATGAATGATTTTCTTATGTATGTGTGTGGTTACATGAAAATATGTTATCTTGGCATGTCTCTTATTCCACAAATACTTATTGAATAATTAATATGTGCCAAGCAGTGAGCTAGACACTTGGATAAAACCATGAACAAGATAGACTGCATCGTGATCTTGCTGAGCTTAGATTCTGAAAGGAGAAACCAACAATTTATAAGTTAATAAATAAATAAACAAGATCATTACAGATTGTAATAAGTGTTGCAAAGGAAAGAAACAGGTGCTGAGATAGAGCACACCCCAACTGTCTTAGATGGAGTTAGATGGAGTAAGTGAGGAAGAATTCCATAAGATAAGGGGGAGATTGCATTAATTAATATTGTCTTTCAAGTATTAAGGAGACACATGCATATATATATACAACAGAAAGAAAGGTAGAGCTGCCCTTATAGAATAGAAATTGATTCCATTGCTATACTCTGCAAGCTAGTCTCCCTGAACTCCCTCACGTGAGGCCATAGGATGGCAATGGTTGGGAAGAAGGCCGGAGCAGCCCAACCATTTGCAGCTAAACCAAAGCCCAAGCCTGACCCACCCTTCTGCCGACAAGGACCGTTGACAGTCTTTTGTTTGGCAACCAGTGATGCTCCCTCCCCTTTTAGTGTTAGAATTTTTAATTAATTACCTAAGACTGCTCTTGGTGTGATTTTTAATCAGGTTTCGTCTGTGCAAATCTATTAATGGGGAAGGACAGGGTATCCCACAGTGACTGGCCTCAGCTCCATGCTGCATGTATGACCCTATGTCTGAAATCATAGTCTGTGAGAGCTAGATCATTTAAGGTCCAAGACTTTAATTTGCAGGTAAGACCCAGAGAATTTGGCTAGCCCAAGGTGACACAACCAGCTTGATGGCTTAAGAACCAACTTGTACTGTTGCTTGATTTGTATGTTCCCTGACAGGAGGTTGCTGGGTAGAGTTTAATTGAATTGACTTGATTTGCCTCCTGCAGGGGCCTCCTTCTCACCCAGCACTTGGGAGCCTGTCATGCCTATTTGTAATGCAAGATGGCCTCTCAGAAAGTCGTGCTTGTGAATCCCGAACTTTAACTCACTAACAACTCACAGTCAGGGGGAGAGCAGACTAAGCCAGTGCAACATTGAAGACGCTTTAAAACGAGGAGAGTCCTGTTATTTTCACATACTGTATCTAGAGTAATGGAAGCTGTTAACAAAGGGCAGCCAAGGGGAGGTTCAGCCAGCACCCTACCCCCAAACCCCCGTGGGGAAGGATCTGGCCAGCCTGCCTTTTGGAGGCTCAGAGCTCTGCAGGCTTGAAGGCACAGCCTGAGGGGAGACGGGGAATCTGCGGAGGCCAGGGGCTGAGATGGCCAGGTGGTAGTGTTGGATGCCTAGCTTTCAATTAGTGGATTTGAAGGAGCAAAAAGGTGAGGAAGATAATTAACTGTGTATGTGCAGTGCCGAGCTGCATATAAAGATTGGACAGACTCACGCAGCGGGGGCTGTGGTCTGATACTGCAGGCCCTGGTTCTCAGGGACCAGTTCAGAAATACACAGTCCAGAGATTTGTTATTCACTTTGTCCTAGGAGACAGGCCCCAGGAGAGTTTGGAATTCCTGGGTGGATCAGCTTCTTGCTAACAGGCCCAGCCCACCTTCTCTCACAGGTTGCTGTAGTTCCATTGAAGGTAGATGCAGCCTTGAAGGAGAAACGGCCAGGAAGAGATGGGGAAGAAGGTAACAAATAGCTTGGAGATAAGATAGGGCTTTTTAAGAGGGGAAAATGGGAGTGTTTACAACTCAGTGAGCAATAATTGAGTGCCTACAGTATGTATGTGTCAGGAACTGTGTGAAGATGCTGGGGTATCTAAGGTGACTGAGGTGCTAAAGATGAACCAAGCTGAAGCCATCTTTTCACTGGCCCAGGCTCTATCCTGAGTGCATGTGTCCATAGCTCACTTCTTTCTTGATCCATTGGTTCCACTCATCTCACTTCATCTTCAGCAGCCTGGGGCCTGCCCCAGTTCCACAGTGTGTGTGGAGCAGGGGAGCTAGTACTGGAAAATCATGGAATATCATAAAGTTGTTAAAAAATAACTTAGCTCATGAGTGGCTCAGTTGGTTGAGCATCTGCCTTCGGCTCAGGTCATGATCCCAGGGTCCTGGGATTGAGTCCTGTGTCGGGCTCCCTGTGGCCTGCTTCTCCCTCTCCCTCTGCCTCTCTTTCTCTATCTGTCTCTCATGAATAAATAAATCAAATCTTTTAAAAAATAACAGCTCAACTCGCCTTTTTTGAGGCCAGTATTACCTTGATACCAAAACCTCACAAAGACATCACAAGGAAAGAGTTGTAAATGACTATACTTTGTTAAAATTTTGTACTCATTTAGTATGTTTATTTTTCTGCACAGTTTTGTTCCTTCAAATGCACTAATTTTTCTTTGGGTATATGCAACTATAAGGATCTAGAATACATGTCTGCGTTAAGGTGGCCTTAATTCCCATTCTGTTTAACAAATACTGATTCATCATTACCGTATACAAAGCATTGTACTGCTGACTCTGAGAACATTCCTCACACCACGTTGAAGCCCTCTGGTTAATGAGTCTGACTCTCCCATCACACAGTAGGTCCTTTAAAGCAGCATTTGTCTTTCACTCATATTTGTGTCCCCAGTGCTTTGCACAGGCTATTCCCATAGAAGTAGGCATTCAATACGTGTTTGGGGATTGAATGGCAAAATCTGTACACATCTTTAAGATAATGCTGAACATATAAGAATGCCAGTAGAGGCATGGGGATGGGGATATGCATTGGAGGTGGACTTAATGTGATGCGCTGGCGGGGAAGGACAATGTAATGGGAAACAAGGCTGGGGAGTGGGATAGAATCAGACTGTAGCAAGTCCCAAAGGTCATGTTAAATGGTTGTAACCTAGTTTTGTATCCAGTGGAGAAATGGAAGGGTTTGGGGTTAATGAAAGATCATTTTCATATTAGTTTTTAGAAGAAAAAATTTTGAAAACCCCACATGTATATCAGTTAGAGGGCTTTCCATTGCAGTAACAGAAAACCTGACTCCAATGAGCTTAGAAAAGGGAATTTAGTGGGTGTGTTGGCATCATCCTCAGACTGGCTTCTCTCCAGGTTGCAAGATTGCTGCCACCAGGGCTATTTGCTATTTCTCTCAACCTTTAATGAAAAATCCTAAGTTCCATTCTAATTAAACCAATTTAGGTCTCACTCCCCCAAGAACAAATTCTTGAGCCAGAGCCAGAGAAATAGGATTAAACCGATTGGCTTAGGCCAATTGAGGCCAACCCCATGGCCAAGAGTGGATCAGTCTATCCAAACTGCATAGCTGCTGCCCAGTAGGAAAAGGGTGTTTGGAAAGCTGAGAAGTCAGCTAATAACATTCACTGGAATATAACAAAATAACTGTCTAAGGATAGGGAAGAAATTTGTGAAAAAGAACGGCAAGGAACAGTTTGTCTTACTTTATTAAAATTATCAAAAAGGAATGGTATTGGCACAAAGAACCCAGAAATAAATCCAGGTTGGCATTAAAATTAGTCCATGATAAATGTAATGATGGTTTATTTAATTAAAAGTACTGTCATAATTGGGGAACCCTGGGTGGCTCGGCAGTTTAGCGCCTGCCTTTGGCCCAGGGCGCGATCCTGAAGTCCCGGGATCGAGTCCCACGTCCGGCTCCCGGCATGGAGCCTGCTTTTCCCTCCTCCTGTGTCTCTGCCTCTCTCTCTCTCTCTCTCTCTCTCTCTCTGTCTATCATAAATAAATAAATCTTTAAAAAAAAGTACTGTCATAATTATCAATTAAACTGGATGGAGACCAAGTTTGACCCTACCTTGCAACATAAATAAAAAACTTCAAATGTATCAGAAAATTAAAAGTAAAAAACCAAAAAAAATAATAGAAATGTTCAGAGAAGACTGGGAAAATGTCTGTATAAACTGGACTGGAAAAGACCTTCCCCAGTAAGACTGGAAACCTGTAAACTATAAGAAGCAATAAGGAAAAGAAAGAAGGAAGGAAGGGAGGAAGGGAAGGGAATTTTTCTTTAGGGTTGAATATTTCTCTTTGGTCTTAGGAAGGAAAGAAGAGAAATATTTGACTTTTAAAAAATTATAAATATTTTTATGTCAAAAATAAATTTTAAAAATTTTAAATTATTTAACAGAAAAATACATACTGAGCCTGGGTGTCTTAGTTGGTTAAGCATCTGCCTTCGGCTCAGGTCATGATCCCAAGGTCCTAGGATTGAGTCCCCCACTGGGCTCCCTGCTCAGCAGGGAGTCTGCTTCTCCCTCTGCCCCTTCTCCTTGCTCTCTTTCTTTCATGCTCTCTCTCTCTCAAATAAAATAAAATAAAATCTTTAAAAAAAAAGAAAAATAGAAGTGAGGAAAATGGAAAAGTATCAAATTGGTAATTTGAAAACATTTAAAACCAAGGGTCCCTGGATAGAGTAATCAATTGAGCATCCAACTCTTGGTTCCTGCTCAGGTCGTGATCTCTGAGTTGCGGGATCAAGCCTTGCATCAGGCTTCATACTCAGCATGGAGTTTGCTTGGGATCATCTCTCCCTCTGCCTCTGCCCCTCCCTCTCTCTTTCTAAAATGAATAGACAAATCTTTAAAAAATATTTAAAAACAAGGGCACCTGGGTGGCTCAGTGATTGAGCATCTGCCTTTGGCTCAGGTCATGATCCTGGGGTTCTGGGATCGAGTCCCTCATTGGACTCCCCACGGGGAGCCCGCTTCTCCCTCTGCCTATGTCTCTGCCTCTCTCTCTGTGTCTCTCATGAATAAATAAATAAAATCTTTTTAAAATATATTTTAAAACAATGATAACATTTAGTATTGGTGGAGTGTAGAAAAGCTGATATTCTCATACATAGATGGCACTGGTCCAAATTGTTTCAATCTTTTTGGAAAGATATCTGGAAATATCTATAAAAAACTAAAATATATACACATTTTGAATCAGAAATCTCACATATAGGATTTTCTTTCAGAAATATAAGCATAAGTACATAAGCATATATATCCAACACATTATTCGGGGGTTTTAAAAAGTTCATTTATTTAAGTAACCTCTATATCCAATGTGGAGCTCAAACTCATGACCCTTAGATCAAGAGTAACGTACATGCTCTTTGGACTGAGCCAGCCAGGTACCCCAACACATTGTAATAGTGGCAAAAAATGGAAACAAACTAAGCATATATAAATAGGCCTTTGGTTAAATAAATTATGATACATCCAAATTAAGAAATCCTTACCAATATTTCATAAACTGTTAAAAAATAACTCAGTTGTTGAGGCCAATATTACCTTGATACCAAAACCAGACAAAGACATCACAAGCAAAGATAACTACAGACCAATCAATATCTCTTATGAATAATATATACCAAAATCTTTAATAACATTCTAGCAAACTGAATCCAGAAATATATTCAAAGGATTATACACCATGACCAAGTGGGTGTATTGTCATTCCAACAATGCAAGGTTTAACACCCAAAAACTCAATTTATATAATACATCATATTAATAGAACAAAGGACAAAAATTATTATTATCTCAATAGAGAAGAAAGATTGAACAAAATCCAACACCCCTTCATGACAAAGCACTCAACAAACTAGGAATTGAAGGCAACATTCTCAACTTGATAGTAATCATTTACAAAACCCATAGCCAACATCATGTTCAATGGTAAAAAATTGAATGCTTTCCCCCTACAATTGGAGCAAGATTGAGCAAATCTGCTCTTGCCATTTCTATTCAGTTTCCATTGGAGGTCCAATCAGGGCAACTAGATGTTAGGATGGCTATAATTTTAAAACCAATTTTTAAAATAAACACAGTAACAATCATTGGGGGAGATGTGAAGAAGTGGGGACCCTCATACACCACTGGTAGTAATGTAAAATGGTATAGTCACTTTGTAAAACAGTGTGGCAGTTCCTCAAAAGGTTAAATATAGTTACCCTGACACAAAATTTCACTCCTAGGTGTATCCTCAGAGAAACTTATAAATATATCTACATTTAAAAAACTTATACACAGAGCAGCCTGGGTGGCTCAGCGGTTTGGCGCCTGCCTTCAGTCCAGGGCCTGATCCTGGGGTCCTGGGATCAAGTCCCACAACAGGCTCCCTGAATGGAGCCTGCTTCTCCCTCTGCCTGTGTCTCTGCCTCTCTCTCTCTCTCTCTCTCTCTCTCCCTCTCTGTGTGTCTCATGAATAAATAAATAAAATCTTTAAAAAGAAACTTATACACAAGTGTTCATTTCAACATTATTCATAATAGTTAAAGGTAGAAACAATCCAAATATCTATCAACAGATGAATGGATAAATAAAATATGGCATATCCATCCAGTGGAATATTAATTAGCTAAAAAAGAGTAAGTACTGATAAATGCTACATGGATGAATCTTGAAAACATGGTAAGTGAAAGAATTCAGACACCAATAACCATATTTATATGATTATTTATTTGAAATATCCAGAATGAAAAAAAAAAGAAATATCCAGAATGGACAAATCCATGGAAACAGGAAGTAGATTAGTAGTGGCAAGGGGCTGAGAGAGGTGCTGGAGGAAAGTAGGGAATGACAGATAATGGATATGAGGGTTCTTTTTGAAGTGGTGAAACATTCTACAATTGATCATAGTAATGGTTGCACAACTCTGTGAATACACTAAAAATCATTGAATTGTTCGCTTTAAATGGAAAATTATGTGATGTGTGAATGACATCTCAATAAAGCTATGATTCTTTTTTCTTTAAAATGAATTAGCTTTATATCTATTGACTTAGAGAGATGACCATGATACACTTTGAAGTGAGAAGAGAGTTCTAAGGTACTATGACTCCATTTTTATGTTAAAAATGTGAATAGATGTTTGTATGAGCATGAAAAAGTTTCCAAAGGATTTATACTGGGCTGTTAATATTGAGAGATAGGAAGGAAAAAGGTAGAGACAGTGGAAGACTATTAATTTTTCTTTATACAAAAGTGGATTTTTTTCACTTTTTAATTGGGCCATGTATAGGGCCGTGTATCCCCCTGAAAAGGTGAAATAAAGAAAGAAACTAAAATGGTTTTAAAAGATCTGGGGGGCAGCCCCAGTTGGCTCAGCGGTTTAGCTCTGCTTTCAGCCCAGGGCCTGATCCTGGACACCCAGGATCGAGTCCCATGTCAGGCTCCTTGCATGGAGCCTGCTTCTCTCTCTGCCTGTGTCTCTGCCTCTCTCTCTCTCTCTCTCTCTCTCAGTCTCTCTCTCTCTCTCTCTCTCTGTCTCTCACGAATAAATAAATAAAATCTTAAAAAAAAAAAAGATCTGGGGAATAGCATGAAAGGGAATTGGAGTAGGGGAGATTAGAGGCAGGAAGAGGAAATAAGGCAATCAGGCTTGCTGGGGGTGATGAAGCCTTGCCCCAAAGCAACAGATTCCTAAGACTTTGTATAAGTAGAGCAAGAAATAGGACTTAGTTACCAGGTAAAGATGAGATCACTCAAAGAGAAAAGGAGTTGTTGCTAATTCAAGATTCCAGGCTGGTCTACAAATAGGAGGTGTTCCTAGAATTTGGCTTTGAGTTGGAGGTATTGGCTGGCTGGCTCATCAGATAAAGACTCATGACAGATGAATGTTTTGGGGAGTCATATGGAAAGCAATAACATTATACAGAGGGGGAGATCACAGTGTTAGAAGAGAGAAGATCAAGTGCAGAATATTGAAGACCACATTCCCGTACTTGCATTCCTGTGAAGGAATATGTGAGGAAATAGTCAGAGAGGAAGAAGGAAATCCAGGGGATTGCAATTATATGCCAGGATGGGAAGGACCAGTCAATTTCAGAGGACAGGGAGGTGAAGCAGAAGTCCATTAGCCGGCAGTGGAACTTGGTACCCGAAAGGTCATTCCTCATGCATCTACAAGGGAACATTTTCGACATAATGGGTGTGGAATTCAGATTTTTGGGGGCTGAGAGTTCATCAAGGACCAGACTAAAGAGGAGGTAGCAGGAGACTATGCTTTTGAGAAATTTCTCATCAAGGGGAAGGGAAATAATGAAATAGGAATTAGACTGTGAAAGTATGGAAGGTGTTTTTAGGATGGAGGAAATATGCCCATGTTTATAGGCACTTGAGAAGGAAAGATTAGACAACACCCTTAAGAGACAGTCTTGGGAGAGGACAGAAATAAGAATAACAACTGGTAGAATTAAACTTGGAAGCAGAATGAGGACTTTTGTATTCTAAGAGGGAAGAGAGCAAGAGGGAATTATAGGAGATAAAAAGTTTTTTTGTGAGATTTTGTGTGTGTGTCTGTGTGTGTGTGTCTGTGAAAAGAAATTAAGCCCCCATCCAGGGGTGATAATTAAAATAGTTAACAGTCAGGCGCCTGGGTGGCTCAGTTGGTTAAGCATCTGCCTTCGGCTCAAGTCATGATCCCAGGGTCCTGGAATCGAGTACTGGAGTCAGGCTCCCTGCTCAGTGGGGAATCTGCTTCTCCCTCTGCCCTTCCCCCCTGCTCGTGATCTCTCTCTCTCTCTCTAATAAGTAAATAGAATCTTTAAAAATAAATAGATAAAAGAGTTAACAACAAGTGCAGAGTGTACACTGAAGCAGGAGCCAGGAGGCCCTCGACTCTGTTCCATGTTAACTCTAGCTGCTGGTCATAGTGTGGTCTAGGGGTAGAGGCTAGGGCAGCCCAGGTCAGGCAGCAGAGTGGAGCAACAAAACCCTAGGGCTTGAAGCAACATCTCTTGGCTAGAACTTTAGAAGACTAAATGAGAATGATCTAAATTCTGGGGTGCCTGAGTTGCTCAGTTGGCTTGTCATCAGACTTTTGATTTGGCCTCAGGTCATTATCTCAGAGTGGTGGGATTGAGCCCGCAAGTCGGGCTCTGTGCTCAGTGGTGAGTCTGCTTGAGAGTCTCTTCCTCTCCCCTGACCCCGCCCCCTGCTTGCACTGGCTCACTTGCTATCTCTAAAATAAATAAATAAATCTTTTTTAAAAAGAATGATCTAAATTCCTCAAAAACAGTTTTTTGTAACAAAAGACTAGCATGCTATAAAACGATTAATCTTTAGCGTTCTGATTTAGTAAGTATTTTTTATCAGATAAATAATGGATGGCTCCCATAAACTTAATGCATGTTGGCAAAAGGTCTAAAAGAGAAGGGATTGATTGAAATAAAAACTGGTCACACTTCCTGGCTTATTCTCTTGCAGCAAACAACAGTCTCTTAGTTCAAATAGGGAAAATGGGGTCACAGTGAATTTCAAAATATGGAATCTGTTGTTTATTCAAGGTTTTCCCTCTGAATACCAGACACAGACGTCTTTGCAACTCTGTTCTCCCACTGGAGGAAGGGAATGGGATAATGATACCTAGCACTCAAGAGGATACAGAGAAGTACTTGGGGATTCCCAGATCTCAGTTGCCAAGTACATAATACGGAAACTGTCACCAAGGTGATCATATCAACCTCCGCCACATGTCAGCCTCCACAGGAAGGCACCCCTGTAGATATTAGTTTACATGCTGGAAATCTTTCCCTTTTACCACTCCAGAGCACTGCAGAGATGCTGATTTGAGGGCTGCTGGCCTGGTGGAGCAGATTCTGAAAAATTAATATGTCCTTGAGCTAGGACATGCTGGATGTGGCTGTAGCCTTTCAAAACAGAATTTTCTGAGTGGGAGGTACTTTTTATCTAATCCTAGCCACTTAGAGATGAGGAAAATGTGGCAGCCCACTATTTAATAGAAGGTTAAACCAACATTGAGATCCATTTGGATTTTTTTTTTAATTTTTATTTATTTATGATAGGCACACAGTGAGAGAGAGAGAGGCAGAGACACAGGCAGAGGGAGAAGCAGGCTCCATGCACCGGGAGCCCGACGTGGGACTCGATCCCGGATCTCCAGGATCGCGCCCTGGGCCAAAGGCAGGCGCCAAACCGCTGCGCCACCCAGGGATCCCTCCATTTGGATGTTTTAATCCAGTATTTCCACTTCTAACTTTCTTGTTGGTAAACTTAAGTCATAATTTACATACACGTGAAGGGATTTCTTGACACATATCACATATTTGTAATTCAAGTAAGACGCCAAAATGAGACATCCTCAGAAGTTTTGAGGTATAAGGCATAAGGTGGGATGCATAAATGCATTAAATCTGAATGTATTGCTGACCCAGCAGGACTCATGGTATAATCAGAAAACAGCCTTATTCTCCTCCTTCATGCCTATTTGACTCTGCTGTATGGGGCTACTTCTTTTCCTGCTCCTTAGATGAATTAAAGTGTGGGCCTTATGACTTTTGAGGTCACTCTCAAATAACAAAAAGGGCCTCTGGTTGCTTTTAATCAAAAATACAGTCCTACATCAGTAATGAGTGGGTCATAATAAAGAAAAAAACTCCATACTTTAGTGGCAAAGGGGAGTAATAGTAGACCTCTTCTGTGTTTCTCCAGGCCTGGGGCTTCTTCCCTCCTTCTCACTCATGAGGCTGCTCAGTTTTCTAGCGTTGAAGTGGGAAAGGGAGAGAGCGAAGGAGGCCCAAGGAGAGAGAAAGAAAGGCCTTGGGACTCTAGCTGGCATAGCTTCTCTGGCCATGGCAGATGTTTCCAAGTGACACTTTCTCTCATGGGCAGTTTTATAGGTTTGCCAAAACCACTCTCACCACTACCATCCTGTTGAGGAATCTCTCACCACCCATTTCCTTGGCATGGGCAAGTTCATTTTGCCTCTGACTGGTTGCCTCAGATTCTTCTTCTGGGCCCCGGTCATCTGGAGGCAAACCTCCGGCTTCTTTCTGCCGAGGTCTCTGCCTTTCCAGACAAGCCTCCTGGGTAGGATCAAAGTCAAGCCCACACTGTCTGTCTCACTCTCTTTAGACTTTTCTTCTGTGGGAGTAAATGACTTCCCCTATCGTGGTCTCTATCCCATGTTCAGGCCACTTTTGCCAACTCTGGCCCTTTAGATTTCTCATGCATGAGGCAGACACCAGCCCATGGCGTTCCCCAAACTGCAGAGGCCGCATCCCAAGCTCTCCGAGAGCTCTGCCTGAAGGACCTCTCACCAGACTTAAGGTGGGGAAAACAAAAACAAAAACAAAAACAAAAAAACCCTCCAGCCTTCCCCTGGCAGGTGCATGGGAGGAACCTCTTAGAACACCTTCATTTCAGTTCCTCTACAGAAACCCTTCTGGGATCCAAGAAGCCTCACCAGCCTCCACCTCAAGCTTTTCACATCTTCCTGGTAAGTGAGACGTTAAGGGAACACCCATTTGCAAGTCCCGCATCAAGGTCCTGCGCCTTGCTTGGAATGTGAGAGGGGCTCACAACTAGTTTCTGGGTCCTCCGTCAAAATGGAAATAAAATAATAGCTCCCATCTGAACAACCTGTTACCAAATATGTTCTCTTTCTCTTTCCCATCACCCTTATAAAGTTTCTTTAATGGGTAGATGTTGGAAAAGATCAAATGCCACTTCAACAAACTTTGCAGAGTTTTGTTGTCTGTCAGAGGTTACTTGAATTATGGGTGGTTGGAGAAGGGTTGGCCATAACTTTGTTCTACAGAGATTTTTATTACAACAAGATATATCGCGATTCAACCAGCAGCAAGGATCCCAGAATCCTGGGAGTGTTATTTATAAGTCACGCTTCCCGTCTGTTTTATCCAACTGAACGAGGGAAGTGATTTGAATCAGAAACCACAAATTGGCTGCCTAAAAGAAAGGAAATGAGCAAAATATAGAATTTCTTTCTAATTCTAAATGTTTTGTTGTGGTTTCAGTTAGATAACAAGATCTCTTGTATCAGAAAAACCATCACCCCTACCCGGATAGATGGGCACTTGTTCACTGGAGGTTAGTCCCCAGGTCTGGTGGAGCGGCGCGGTGTCAGAATCAGGGTCCCTCATCGTGGTCCTGGGGAGTGATTATGTCTCTATGCACTGATCTCCATCCTGTCCCACGATGTCTGTGGTTGGCATCGATGGCCAGGCCTCAAACCCTGTTTGTTCTGTACTTAGCCCTTTCCTCAAAGCCTGAAGCGTTTTGGAACATTGCCAACAAATCATTTAAGAATTCAGGATGAATCTTTATGTACCTTTTTCAAGAAGACAACCAGTTCTAGGAAAGCAGTTTGATCTTACACCCATACATGATTTAAAATGTGGAAGGTCATATTGGGGACATGGTGAGCACATTTTCATGGGTGGGATTCCAAGAGCAGTAAAAGAAAGATAAAAGCATAGATAAACTTATGTTTTGTTTGTCATCAGTTCTCTAGAAGTCCCATGACATGAACAGATCTGCTTACAGCAACCAGCTCTCCTTCACCGCCAATACTTTAACATGATATTTTAGCCGTCAATATCACTGTCAGGAATAACAATTTATTTCACACTTTGGGTTTATCTGGATGGACATTTTTGGAGATGAAGGTGGCAGTGATTTAGCGCTGCTGACAAATGGCACTGAGCCTGCTATCCTCACAAATTCAAGTTGGTTTCTCAGGCAGAGGTAGGCCTGGCTCTAAGTGAACATGAAAATGTTCAGATAAATGAAACAGAGTTGCAGGGATTCAAAATCTTTCCATGGAGGGATCCCTGGGTGGCGCAGCGGTTTGGCGCCTGCCTTTGGCCCAGGGCATGATCCTGGAGATCCGGGATCGAATCCCACGTCAGGCTCCCGGTGCATGGAGCCTGCTTCTCCCTCTGCCTGTGTCTCTGCCTCTCTCTCTCTCACTGTGTGCCTATCATGAATAAAAAAAATAAATAAATAAAAATCTTTCCATGGAGAAATGGAAAGGTAAGGACATTCTATAAATTGGGGATCCTTTTTCCAAGAAAGGCAGTGACTTAGTCATGGGCAGGTCGGAATCGCCTGTGGCTAAAATAAAGTAAAAATACCCATGTCCAGATGCCACCCCTCTGTCTCCACCCCTCCTCCCCCAGCATCTGACTTGGGGGCCTGAGGTGGAACAAGGCATTTGCCTTTTTTTAAAGCCTTCACTGGTGATTCTGGTGAGCAGACAGTGTCCAGAGGGATCACGGATTGTTTGGCTGGGTCCAGAGGTTTTAAGAGAATGGACTGGAAGAAGGCCTAGCTAGAGGGTTCCTTCGGGTATTGCAGACGGAAATGTGTGGCACAGAGGGGATGGAGTGGGGAGGTCCTCGCATCAGAGCTGGGGTTCATTCATGGATGAGACTCAAGCAGTTCTTAACTTTGAGGGATTCACAGATCACCTTGAGAGTGGGACGGAAAAGTCACTCTCCTCAGAAAAATACACATAGGCTAACCCCAGGGCGTTTAGTACATACTTGCAAGAGATTCTAGATTAGAATCAAGTTTTCGTTGTTTTAACCGGATAGTGAAGGTGAGGTCCCAGTCTAGTGGCTAAGAGAAGACAGTAAATCAACATAGGCCAACGCAAGCGGTGACCGCAGGAGTCGTGGGGGAAGGGAGATTTCTGGAACCGTGGGGTGGGAGAATTTGAACCCTGTGCTTCGAGAGGCAACCGGTGAAACGAGGCCCTTCCCACCCCCCGGATGAAAGAATGGCAGTTGTCCTGACTGAGGCGGGTCGACCCGACCCAGCAGGTCCTACGGAGGGAGCCGCGCAAGCCTGCGTTCGGCGTGGACGTCACCGGGGAGCGCGCGGTATAGACGGCAGCGTCCCGGCTGCTGGAGGCCACGGACGCGGGCCCCGGCAGGCTGGGGGGGGGGGGGACACCGGTGGGCGCGGGCTCGTGGCCGACTTAGTCGCGGCGCGGGAAGGAGGGGAAGCGGCGCCGGGGGCACGGCCTGGGGCGGCTGCTCCGTGCGGGGCCGGAGGTGGGCGCGTCGGCGCCCGCCGGAGACGGGGAACCGCGGGGAGCGCGCGGCGCGGGCAGGGCCCAGGCCGGGGCAGGGACGTGGGTTCTGGCTGCTCGGGGCCGAAGCCCTGGGCGCGGGGCGGGCGCGGGGCGGGCAGGTGGGCAGGTGGGCAGGTGGGCAGGTGGGCGCCAGGCGGAGGAGCCAGGTTCCGCCGTGGCTTCTGCGGCGCGAGCGGGGAGGAGCGCGGAGCGCGCGGGTCCCCGGGCCCTGCGGGGGAGCCCGCCGAGGTCCACGCGCCGCCGCAGCCCCGGCACCGGCCGCGGCCCCGAGGGGCTGGGCCTCGCGGCGGGGACCCCAGAATAAGTCGGGGGCGGGCCGCGGCGGGCGGGCGGAGGGGCGGGCGGGCGAGCGGGTCCCACCCCTTCCTGAAGGAAGCGCCCTCCTCGCCGCCGCCGCCGCCGCCGCCGCCGCCGGTCCCGGCCCCGCGAGGCGACCGCGGCCCCCGCCGCACCGGAGCAGGTAGGCGCGGCGCCCCCTCCTCCACCGGGGCCGCGGGGCAGCGGGGGCGGCGGGCCGGGCTCCGCGCCCAGCCCCGAGGCGGAGGGAGGCGGCGGGAGGCGGCGGGAGGCGGGGGCGGAGGCCGGGGCGGCGGGCGCTGCAGCGGGGCTCGCGCGGCGGGTGCGGGTCCTCCGGGCCGCGGGGGCGCTGCCCCGCTCTGCGCTGCGCCGGCCCTCGGAGCGCCCCGGGCGCGGGCCCACCTCCCCCCCCCCCGGCCCCCGGACGGCAGCGCGCGGGTGGGTCCCCGCCGCCGCCGTAGTGCTGCCCGCCGAGCCCCTGCGCCGCCCGCCGGCTGCGGCTGCGGCTGCGGCTCCGGCTCCTGCGGCCGCGTCCCGTCCCGTCCCTGACAGGTGTCCCGCCCGCGGCCCCATCCGGATACGCAGGCCTTTTGCGCTCGGGCGGACCGCGGTCGGAAGCGACCCCAAGCCCGGCCCGGGTCGCCCCGCCACTCGCTGCTCGCTTGACCGCGAGCCCGGGCAGGCGGGCTCGGAACCGGGAGCCGCACCGCCCTCCGCTCGGAACCCCCCTCCCCCTCCCCTCCCCTCCCCTCCCCCCCTCCCCCTCCCCCTCCCCTCCCCCCCCCCCTCCCGGGCGCACACCTGGAAAGATGCGGGGCTTCGGGTCTCTGCGCGCAGGCAGCGGGGTGGGGCGGGGGTATCGAGGCTGCTCCGTCACCCTCGCAGTAAGGAAGCGGTTAGCCCCGGGTTATGGAGAAAGACCTTGTTTAGTGCTTTTCTCCTCCTTAAATGAATCGAGTCGAGAATGAGTGTTTTTCCCATTTTAAAATCATATTTCCTTTCTGTCTACTCGCCCCATTCTCCGCCCACCCCTACCTCCAGAGCGCTTTCTTATAATATCCCAAACACTTCGCTGGTTTTTTTTGTCAGGTTTATTCCGGCCAGATCGTCTTTATCACGGGTGAGCCAGGATTTTGACTGCAAATGTGAGAACGTAGCCGGTTGGGGTGGAAGCCTTTCCTTGAGTGAACCTATTCCGACTTGCAAGGTCTTGTTTGGGAACCAAATATACTAATGACACTTTTTTTTTTTTTTAAGTATTGGACCCATTACAATAACAAAGCTAAATGGTAATAGTAGGTTCTGTTTCTTCATTTATAATAGTAGTTTCTGTCTCTTCGTTTAATCTGCTTTAATCAAAGGCCAAGTTTTTGATAATGCAAGACATTATAACACAGTTCATCAAAAAGATAGGCAAATGTGAATATATAAATTCCTGGTAGCAGTTAATAAGTTGACCTACTTAAAGTTTTCAAGAAAAAAATTGGTAGGCTCATCTGTGTGATATTTGCAGATCAAAGAATTTTAGGCTCAGCTCTCATGCATTAAATCCCAAACTTTTTTTCCATGTGTTCTAGAGACACCATGTTTCTAAGATTAGCTGTAGCTGTCATCTCTTAACTAGAAATGTGAGTTTAATCTTCAAGACATACATAGCATAGGAATTTTAATGGTGTTCTTTTATTTATACATTATTTAGTAAATGTTTTGCAAGCTCCCCAAGATGGATGCTCAAAAAACTGGACATTGTAAATAAAAGAATAAGGAAATTCTGCAAACAACAATAACTACGTCGTAGATGTTATGACATTGAACAAACATATTAAAGGATTTGGAAAGTGCATGTTTATTAAATCTGCCATGAGCAGAAGGCAGTCTGTTTAGATTATTGAAATTAAAGTGTCTTTACAGCAATTGCTTAATTCACGTATTTCTCATCAAAATGCCTTTCACAGATTGCTTTGTGGAGGAGATAGTTTGCTCTGTGGAATAATTTTTTTTGTATGAGCATAATAATGCCTCGTGTTTGGCTTTGTTATAGAACTACCACAATCAAGTTTACAATGACCTTGCAGGGGGGGTTTATGCATACTTTACCTGCTTTGTCTTCATCAACAGCGACAGCACTTTGCTTTACACTCTTGTCTATACCCCTGCTTTGTTTCCCCTGTGACCTAAGCACACCTCTGCAGTACAATGACCAGATTAGCAGGGCAGCCTGCAGTCATGAAAGAGGAAAAGCTAGCTGGCCCCTGCAATTTTAGCCATTTGCTTTCAGTATAATCTGGCCACTAGGGATCATTTCAGTAACCAATTAAGCAAGACAGACACTGACAAGATAATGTATTACCTCTCAGTCTTCCCCTTCCCCAGAAGAATCTATAGCACTCAGAATCCATACTACAGTGGTAATTGAGGTCTGAGGGGCTCAAAGAAGGTATGTGTGCTAAAGTTCTCGAAATGTGGTACAAAGACCAAGTGTTACTGAATCTGGGTCTAAATTTATGAAAAGGCTAGGAACACACTCCGGTGTTTAATAAATATTGTCCTTTTCCAGAGGGTGACAACAGAGGGGCGTCCCTACTTACTTTAACTGCAGACTTTTCTTCCTGGATCTGATGGTGCCATGTGTCTTTATGGTTTTTCATAAATTGCTCTAAGCACCTTCAAACTAGCGCATAAGTTAGTAGAATTTTAAACATTGTTATTATCTCCGAGTATCATTTCCCGGCATGTTTGGATTTTGAAAGATAACTTGTGGTATGGAAAGTCCTAATGCAAGGAGATTTTAGGCCAGTGGAATGATATTCTGAGATAATAATGGAATCTTTAGGGCTGCCTAGGTGGTTCAGTCAGTTAAGTGGCTGCCTTCAGCTCAGATCATGATCCCAGGGTCCTGGGATGGAGCCCAACGTTTTGGGCTCCCTGCTCCTCCAGGAGCCCTCTTCTCTCTCTCCCTCTGCTGCTCCCCCTGCTTGTGCTCTCTTGCTCACTGTCAAATAAATAAATAAAATCTTTAAAGAAAATAGAATCTTTGGGCACTAGCCTTAAAATATCAATCTCACAGTAGTCAAGTCAAATCAGCTCTGCTGAGTTGGTTTGGAACTCTTTTACCAAGTAAGAAATTAACAGTTTTCTTTTAGCATCTGTAAATGGTCTTTTTCTAACATAGAAAAAGCACTAGCGTAATGCTGTCCAATAAAACTTTCTGTAGTTCCATAATTTGTTCAAGGTGCTAGCCACAGGCCATTGAGCACTTGAAATATGTCTAGTACAACTGAGGAACTCAACTTTAATTCTTATTTTTTTAAAATTTTATTTATTCATTTATTTATTTAGAGAGCATGAGTGGGGGCGTGGGGGCAGAGGGAGACAGAGAGAGAATCCCAAGCAGATTCCAAGCTAAGTGAGGAGCCCGACTCAGGGCTCAATCTCACAGTCCTGAGATCATGTGCCTACATCAAGAGTTGGACACTTAAGCGGCTGAGCCACCCAGGTGCCCCTGATGGCAATTATTCTTTAGAAGAGAGTGGAAATAGGCATGATAGAACCAGGAATTAAGATTTCACTCTGTCATCCTATTGTTACAAAAACAACACTAGCATTTACTCTAAAGAAGGTGTGTGTGTGTGTTTTTTAAAGATTTTATTTATTTATAGAGACAGGGAGAGAGAGAGAGAGAGGGAGAGAGACGGGCAGAGGGAGAAGCAGGCTCCATGCAGAGAGCCTGATGTGGGATTTGATCCAGGGTCTCCAGGATCATGCCCTGGGCTGCAGGCGGTGCTGAACCGCTGCGCCACCGGGGCTGCCCTAAAGAAGGTGTTTTATGCTGATGTTCTATTCCATTCTAAAAATAAAGTTTCCCTTTTTAATTTATATGTATTTGCTAGCCACAAAAATAAACATCACCCAGAGTTATTCAGATGCTTGACCACATGTGTCTGTGCTTTTGAACTTCCTTGAATTTGCTCTCTTGCACATTATAGAACCATTTGTTCTTTTTTTTTTTTTTTTTTAAGATTTTGTTTATTTATTCATGAGAGACAGCCAGAGAGAGAGAGAGAGAGGCAGAGACACAGGCAGAGGGAGAAGCAGGCTCCATGCAGGGAGCCCGACATGGAACTTGATCCCCCGTCTCCAGGATCAGGCCCTGGGGTGAAGGCAACACTAAACCGCTGAGCCACGTGGGCTGCCCTCATTTATTCTTTTTATTAAAAAAACATTGTATTTATTTATTTGAGAGAGAGAGAGAGAGAGAACACAAGTGAGAAGGAGGGACAGAGGGAGAAGCAGACTCCCTGATGAGCAGGGAGCCTGCCACAGGACTCAACCCCAGCACCCTGAAATCATGACCTGGGCCCAAGGCAGAAGCTTAACTGATTGAGCCACTGAGGCACCCCTAGAATCATTTATTCTTAAAGTCAGTTTCTGTACTTTTAAATTTATCAGGGGAGGGGATATTTGGAGAAAGGTAGGAGGTAGAGGGAGGGTGATGTACAACCATTTCCCCTTAAAATCTCCATTCCTCTCTAACAGTCACAGAAACCCTGTGAAAAATCCAACAAGTGAGTATCCCTGCCTCAAGGAGTGGCTGAAGCCACTTGGGGATCCTTGCATAAATTTAGGAAATGTTGCATATAATTTTTTTTGAGATTTACAATGCACAAGTACATGATAAAGCCTCTAAGATGAGATACATTTAATTGTTAAACTTTTTTATTAGGTTTCCAAAAAATTTTCATACAACCCTTACAGTATTTTTCAAACCATACATCGTGAGTCATGAAATTGATATAAAAGGTTAGAGTCAGTGTTTTTTGTTTTGTTTTTTTAATGAAATAGAATATACAGCAGAATAGGAATTATCACTATGGATCCCTCTTAGTGGGGCCTGTGAGTGATTGATGAAATTTTTTGTTCTCTCATGTATGGCAAATCCAAGGCCACAGGGAGGGTGGTGATTAAAAGCACTACATTAACAGGACCCTTGGGTTCAAATCCTGACTCTGCACTGGGCCGAGTGCTTATACAGTAAGGACTGTATAAGCTGGGTCATTATTTATAGTATTATTATGTGTATATCTTAGATCATGATATAAAATACTGCCTTTGAAACTAGGCTTGGGCCCACTTTGGGGAAACACTGATCTAAGACACATGTAATCACTAACAATAACCAGCAAATCATTGAGTACTTCCCAAGGGCTCCATGCTGAATGCTTTACATGTGTTATTTTGATTCTCACAACAGCCCTGTAAGTACTGCCACATTCCCACAGGACCTCCATCCTGGGAAGTCACAGAGGCAGGATCTGAGCCCCAGGTAGTCTGGTGACAGCACCCGTGAGTTCAACCACTTCACCTTCCGTTATATTGCAGTGTAACAGTGATACACAGAAGGACGTCAGAGACCTTGAGGTTCAAACATTGTCTCACATTGCACAAGTACAGAAATGAGCAGACCACAGCTGTTTTCTCTGTAAGATGAGTTCTGGTGGGTGAGAGAGGAGTCATTGCATTATATTAAGGCCAGGAGAGACCTCACTGCTGCCAGCCTGTGGCCTTGGTCAGGAAGCCTGGTGACCAAAGAAACCCAATGACCCTGAGAATGACTACAAATTATGCAGACTTCTTTCTCTCCTAACTAACCACTTACTTCCGCATACTGCTTTGTAGCAAATTGTCACAAATAGCCTAAATAGATAATGTCTGTCCCATAAGTCTCCCACTTTTTACTACATTCTAAATTGTTTTTCAGAAACTTCTTGCCTGTAAGTGCTTCATGGTATATATATATTTTTATATATAATTGACATATTAGTTTCAGATGTTCAACATCATGATTAGGTATTTATATTTATTGCAAGATGACTAAGTCTAGTTAACATCCCTCACCACATATAGTTACAAATTTTTTTCTTGTGATGAGAACTTTTGATATCTACTCTCTTAGCAACCTTCAAATATACAATCAATGCTATTAACTATAGTCACCATGCTATCCATTATATCCCCAAGATTTACTTATTTTATAACTGGAAGTTTGTACCTCTTGATTTGATTTTTAATACAATAAATGGAAAACAATATTGTTTTAAGAATTTTATGTACAAGGAGAGGTCTTAAAATGAGGCTGGAAATCTTTTTCTTTTCCTCCCCTAGTGCAATCGAGAAAGTTAAATTAAATTCATTTTGGAGGTAGATTTCAGTTTTCCCTAAAGGTTAAACTAAATATAAGTGATCATAGGGACGCCTGGCTGGCTCAGCAGTTGAGCATCTGTCTTTGGCTCAGGGTATGATCCTGGGGTTCCAGAATCGAATCCCACATCGGGATCCCTGTGAGGAGCCTGCTTCTCCCTCTGCCTATGTCTCTGCCTCTCTCTGTGTCTCTCATGAATAAATAAATAAAATCTTTAAAAAAAATATAAGTGATCGCATGTCCATAAGACTTCCTCAGGTAGAATAGAAGAGGCAACAGCTTTGTTGTCATGATTACTTTTCTTTTTCTTCTTTAAAAACTACAGAATGTCTGGGGATCCCTGGATGGCTCAGCAGTTTAGCGCCTGCCTTCAGCCCAAGGCGTGATCCTGGAGACCCAGGATTGAGTCCCTCATTGGGCTCCCTGCATGGAGCCTGCTTCTCACTGTGCCTGTGTCTCTACCTCTCTCTCTGTGTGTCTCTCATGAATAAATAAATAATATCTTTTAAAAAAAAAAAACCAAAAAACTACAGAATGTCCTTGAGACATTCAGATTTTCTTCAAGGCTGCAGAGTCATCCACTCTGAAGACAGTGATACAAACTCTACCTGTGGAATACAAAGGAGTACAGTGAAGTGTCTTTGAAAAAGCATTGAAAGTCATGTAATACTTTTAGGCAAGTGTAGACAAAGCTTAAGAAGTAATTGTGATTAACTATGGCAGTAGAGGAAATTAGCCTGTAGTTTAAATGGTGTTATTTAACTGCAGTAATTATAATGAATTATAATGGTTTTCAACTAAATGTAAACATAAATGTCTCCGAAAATAGCATAAGCTTACTGTTCATCAAACATATCATTTATTAACAAAGCAGACTACTTCCTGGTTTTCTTTTGACACTTATAATGACTTAGCTTCCAAAGAAATATTTTAAGTAGTAATAATTGGAAGTTTTAAAGCATAAATTAAAACTGTACATAGCCAAGGGGCACATGGCTGGCTCAGTTAGTAGAGCATGCAACGCTTCATCTGGGGGGGTATAAGTTCAAGCCCCATGTTAGGGCAAGAGATTATTTTTATTTTTATTTATTTATTTATTTATTTATTTATTTATTTATTTATTTATTTATTTATTTTTAAGAGATTATTTTTAAAAAAACAAAAATAAGCACTTGGGTGTCTCGGTTGGTTAAGCATCCAGCTCTTGGTGTCAGCTCAGGTCTTGATCTCAGGATTATGAGTCCAAGCCCTGTGTTGGGCTCTAAACTGGGACTATAGCCTACAGAAAAAGTAAAAAACAAAGAAAAAAACCAAGGAAAAAAAACTGTACATTGCCAAAATGGGCATAATATTATTTAAATGGGGCTTGTTACTAAGACAGTCTTTCAAATTTTTCATTCTGTGATTCATGAGTGAAAGGTGTTAAGAAATATTGATACCATTGTAAAGCATTTTATTTTATTTTTTTAAAAGATTTTATTTATTTATTCATGAGAGACACACAGAGAGAGAGAGGCAGAGACATAGGCAGAGAGAGAAGCAAGCTCCATGCAGGGATCCTGATGTGGGACTCGCATGAATAAATAAATAAAATCTTAAAAAAAAAACTTAAATTAGATTTACATAGAAACACTGGTAACTAAAATATACCTACATGCAGTGGCAGGAATATTAACTTATGGGTGACGATTTTTCTTTCTTGTGGCATTATGTTCCCTCATGCCCTAGACTTATGTCATTTTGAAAAATTTTCCAGTCTTGTCAGTGACAGCACAGCGTTCACAAGAACAATATATATCGCCCTGTAATATTAGTAGCTAATAGAATTGTTCCTGAATAAGCTGATTATTTTTTCTATGACATTTTGATTGGTGTTTTTCCATTTTAATTTGAGCTTATATGTGGCATAAAAATCAATTTATATGTAGAGGAATGGGTTGCCATTTGTATACCAAAATTTGTATTTCCTATGTATGCATGTAAAAACAATGACAAATTTTTTCCATTAACTGATTTGGGGAAAGGATACCACTGTGATCAAACAGTGGCACACAGTGATCAATGGCCATTGAACCAGTGAGTGTTCACTTATAGGGCCATAAATTTGGCAGTTCCGAAATGGTGTTCTTTATTAGCTATTGGACAATATTTGTGAAATTCCTAGCATGGTCCCTCGCCCAGAGTATCTTTTTTTCTTCACTGTTACTTCCTCTTTATTCATAACATAGGTTTTAACTCATTTCATCACATGAGAAATTAAAGAGGATTGTTTTCAATGATAACGGCTCCCCTACTGAGCATTTCTAAGAGATAGAAAAAGCCTTAGGAAGTCAGATAATTTATTTCTTAGACTCTTGGCATGACCACAGTCATCACAGAAAGATGATGTGTAGACCCCATTCTTTTAGCCTATGAATATTTTACACTTGTTCTTGACATATTTTCTATTGAGGCTGACTTAACAGGACTCTGATGTTGAACCTATGCTCACTTCAGTTTCAAGAATCTCCTGCTTTTCTTGCTTGTGGCATGTTTACTTTGTCTTTCCAATTCAACCATTGTTTCTTCGCATATAGAAATTATATAATTTTTTTGTACCCCACTGAGTTGTCTCAGGAGGGAGGTTGGCAAACTATTTTGTAAATAAAGTTTTATTGGAATACAGCCATGCCCATTGGTTGCATATTACCTGTGACTGCTTCTGTGCTACCACCATAGAGTCAAAAATTTGAAACAGCTCATCTGGTGTATAAAGCTGGAAATCTCTACTATCTGGTTCTATATAGGAAAAGTTTATCAATCCCTGTTCCTATGATACTCTTCTTATGGGATCCTTGAAGAAACTGTGAAAAAAAAAAAGGCCTATTATAAATTGTGTATAGTTAATTGCTTCATCTAGGAGCAGATTTCACATCTGAATGACTAAGTAAGTGACTAAAATCTTCTCTCTTCCTATTGTACTATCCATTGGCTATGAAAGAAGGTGTCATCAGCACAGGCTTGGGTATTATTCAGACCTGGATCACTAGTTGTGTAACCTTGAATAAGTTACTTAATCCTGTTTAAACTATTATAGATACTGTGGTACCTACTGTTGGTAGACAGTTCTTTGTGCATCCCATGACAGGTCTTTACAAAGAGAGGTACTGACTGCACTTTTGTCCTAAGGATGTTTGTGTAGTGAACAGTCTTGGATGAGAGAGGTAGTGTTGCCCTCTGAAGCAAAAGGCGGGCATGCTTACATCTATTATGAGTTTCCCCAGGTCAGGGTTCCTCTCCAGGAATGCTGTTCACTATGTTTGCAGGTGTCACATGGCCCTCTTTTTGACACTCAGCAGGAATTAGAGCTGGAAAACTGTTACAAGAAAATGCAGATACTCCAGCTACTGCTATTGCTGAGAGTAATAAAGTCTTTTGTCCCTGACCCAGGAGTCCTGAGTCTTCTCCCAGCATCCATGAAACTGTGGCAGGATTACTCGTGCAAATAGCATAAAATCCCAGACCTCTCCACTTCTTAGGTAACCTATTCTGTGGGGTTATTATGAGACTTGAGAAAGATAATGAATATAAGACATTTAACACAGTGCCTGGCAGATAGTAAGTGCCCAATACATGTTAGCCATGAATTATTATCTAGCTGGTTATTAACTCTGAGGTGTGAGGTTGATCCCCAGGTTTGCGTGTCCAACTTATATCTTGAGATACTAGTTTTTCAAATTGCTAGTCACCAAGGCTGTGAAAACGTGAAGTAGATTGATTTTTATAATGAAACAGAAAATACAATATAATAGAATAATAAAGAAAATATCCAAGTGCCAAATTTGTAGTAAGGCTAAATATTGACTTGTAAAACATTAAGTTTCAATTATATTCATATATATCTGTATATTGGGTTGTAATGTAAAATATTTTTGTTTGCTGTCAGTCACTATCAAAAAAGTTGGAAAGCCACTGCTGCCCTAATACATATCTGGGGCTGTTCGGAAGAACTTTTGCTCATTCCTGTTGTAGTTCTCATTCTAGAAAAGGGGTATAAAGGGCCACACTCAGTCATCTAGGTGTGGCAGCTGAGAAGGAATGAGCAGAAGTACAGTTTGTTTACCCTCTGCAAACGATTTTGCCCATGGTTAGCAGAAAATGAATATAGCCACAAGTTATTTTCAGAAAAAAGGGATTTGTTATTGTTAGCATTAGCCAATAGAACTTTCTATGGTAATGGAAATGTTCTGTTTCCACACTATGCAATTCATCAGCCACTCTCTATTGAGCACTTGAGTGTGCAACTGAGGAATTGAACTTTTAGTTAAAATTTTTAAAAATTTGGATTAATTTAAATAGCCATGCGGGGCTCTTGGACAATGCAGTTTTATTTAGATTGAACACAAAGCTGTGGTTTCCTCCAGTACAATTAACTGTGTGATTTGGCTTCTGTTATCCTCCCAAAGTGTGGTGCCCTTCCACTGGGTTGTTCAAACAACCAGTGACCCTTGGCCATGGCTTGCCTGGGCAGACTTTGGGGTGAAGACATGCCTGAAGTGTGGCTACCTTGGACAGCGCCATGTGCCAGGAGAAAATGTCAAGTTGCTGGGGGTAGAGATTCTCAACCCTGGCAAGTAAACAATAGGATCATCCAAAGAGCTGTAAAAATCCAGGCTGCACTTTAGACCAAATCAGACATTTTTAAAAAGTTCCCTGGGTGCTCTTTCATGTTCTCATCTGGGCAGCATGACAGGTTGTCAGGGTAGCCTGTGCACTTCAGTGCTCCATCATAGTATCACAAGCTTGCCTGTGGTCAGACGGGCAGGGGAATGGACACACAGCAGACAGTGGATCCCTCTTATCTTAAACATAAAGACTCCAACTTATCTTTGGTGCTGGGAACTGAGCTGTTTCCCACCTGATTGCCCTCACAACAGAAGTCCCATTGCTCAGTGGACCAAAGTATGAATTTGGGTATGACAAAATTGAGCTTCAAGGAAGAAAAATAGGCTCTTATTGATCTGATTCACCTGTGCAGTGATTTCCATTTATATATCCAGCAAACATTTATAGACACTCTCCTGCGTGTTTGATAAGCTGTGCTTGCTCAGTCTAGTCGGGGAGACCGACATGTAAATAGTTATCATACAGTTGGGTAAGTGTAATATGGAGAGAAGAATCACTGGGTGCCGTGAGAGCACCCGCAAGGGGGTAGCTTTCCTGGATAGAAAGAGAGAGACATCAGGGGGCTTCTAAGAGATAGTGACAAGCAAGCCAAGTCTCCTAGGATCAGAAGTGGTCACATGAAAAAGGAGTAAATAAACAAATGAACAGATACAGCCAGGGAGGAGGCCCTGGCCTACATTTTCTGTCCCACTAAGACTGAACCCTGTAAGATAGCTCCCTTCTGAGGAAGACCCTCCTTGCAGTTTTAGCAAACTTCATGGGATATCCTTATCCTAACTGGGCTTTATCATTTATTCATTCACTCATTCATTTATTCCTTCATTCAACAAGTGTGACTTCTTGAAGTGTTATTATATGCAGACATCATCTAGGTGCTGGTGTTAGAGCAGTGAACAAAACAGACAGCGTTCCTGCCCTTGGGGAGCTTTACATTCTATTGGAGAAGACCAGCCAGAAGTAGACAGTAAGGAATAGTATAGTGTGGGATCAATGTGTTAAGGAGAAAAAGAAATCATGGTAAAGAATTTGGAAATACCTGAGAATTAGAAGTGTCATAGCATGCTATCTCTCTGCAAACTTAATAGCATTTCTTACCACTTTTCTGAAACTAGACCTGAGCCCTTCAGTCATTCTCTTTCCTTTGTTCAAGTCTGGACAACCACCTGTGTCCATAACCCTATGACCTCCTACCTCTTGCACAATCTAACTGTGTTATTAAGACTCCTCATACCCACCTCCCTTACCCCCATATGTCACATCTTGTGTTTTCACTCCTTAACACTTTCACTTCTGGTCCTCTGTTGATTCTCCCCCATTCTTGTCCTCTGCACCCCAGGGATTCCATGGTTAATAAAGCCCTTGGCCTTTTGGCTGACTGCTCTCTCGCTCTTCTATATTGGTCACTACATATAAAGGCATGTCATCACCATCTTAAGGCCAAACAGGGTAAACCACCTTCCACAGTTTCTCAGCACTGCTCTCTGTCCAGCTCCCAGTCACTTCATTTCCTGAGTAACTGAGGACCTGGCCCCGCATCTTCCCTGCCTCCCTTCCTCCCTGAGTCTTGTCATAACCTTTGGCGATGGCACCATCCTGGATCATCTGACCATAAATCGGTTCTCCAAACCCACTGGACCTTTTTAGTATTCCAACTAAATCCATAGCTGTTTTCTCCCAACATTCCACCCAAATTCTTATCCAGTTGGTACATTTTCACCTCAGAAATCTTAACCTCAGTGTCCCGTTCTCTGAGCGTCACTATGTATCCGTCCAGCTGTACCATACCCTACTCCCTCCACGTCTTTAATTTCATTGAGGTGTCTAGTCTCTTGACTTCCTTCAACTGCCCCAACTCTTCCTTATAAATGCAAATATAGTCATGTCCACCTTCACATCCTTTCCTCAGAGGATGTGGTATCCATTTTTCTGAATACTTTTCATCTTTTTTCTGATCTGTACCTTCTAAAGTGTTTACAGTGAGCACACCTCCCAGTTGTAAAAACCAAAGGAGAGAGGCCTCCAGTGGCTCTTCATCAACTACAGAGGAGTCATTCTCATGATTGGCACCTGCTCCCCCCAACCCAGCTCATCTTCCACCACTCTCTGCTCTGAGCACCACAAACCTCTGCTTCCTGCATACACTAGTTGGATGCCTTGGAACCCCTATGCATGCTATAGACTGCAGCGGCAAGGGAGGCTTCCACATCCCCAAACACTCAGCCCAGGGTCATTTCCTCTCCCCCCCCGCCGCCCCCCCACCTCCCAGTGCCAAGTCAGTTGTTCCCTCTGGAGCTCCCTCATTCCCCATACAAGTCTCTGGTGCTGCACTTCTTTCCAGATTCACTATGAGCTGCTTGGGGGCAGGGACTCTATTTATCTGTGTATTCTCAGCAGTTAGCTCAGAGCCTGGCAAACACCCTTAGCAGCTTGGCGAGCCTCTGGTCATTTGGAGGGGCTGGATCACAGGATGCTCAGAAATGAGGTTGCGAAAGTAGATGGAAGACTTGCCCCCAGGCCCTTCTTCCACTACTTGCTGCTACCCCTTGCATGAACAAGGTCTTTACCTTGTATTCAAAAATACTTTACATTTTACTAAAAATAAATTTGATTTTAAAATCATTGAAAGATACGACATTTTTATCTTAATAATTCTGGTGAACTCTGGCCCATATCGTTGGTCACATGGACCATGCCCGGTCTCCTGTTGTGTTGGGCTCATAATGCATGTTCGGCAAATCCCTGTTAATCTTCTTGATAAACCTACTAGCTCCCTATGATCAAACCTCTCTTCCTTAAATTCAGCTACTTTGGCAGCAGGCTGGAACAGGAGTTATTTAAGGCATGGGAGGCCTTTATTATTACCCCCCCCCATGTCACTGGATAGTGACTAGCAGCCTATATTACATGTATGATTGGTCCTGATCAACATCCTTTGGAGAAATAAAGGACTAACAAGATGTACTACTGGCATGGCTTTGAGCACCCTGGTAGGGTAAAGACAGCTAATGAATGCTTGCTGCCCTTCATCTTGCCACTACACTGGACTGGCAGCTAACATCATATTGTGAGTAATAGTTGTTCACACTGAGGAACCGTAATGGGCCACAAAAACTTGGTAAAACACATTTCACAGGCTAGTACAGTTAAGTAGTTTTGGATAGTTCCCTCCCATATAAATGGAGGATTCTAGGCCTTCCATAGGGGGCATGAAAGGGGCAGAAGGGAAAATAAGAAATAGTTGGGGAACTTAATTGGTTGGGGCCATCTTGAGCTTCTCAACCCACAAGGATTTATACTGGTTTTTCTTAAGGAAAGTGGCCTGATGTGAGTGATTCACCCAACGCACCTGAAATAATTTAGCAAAAATTATTAATGATAGGAAACTTAGTATCTGAAAGGATACATTTTTCAACAGTTGAACCAACGTGTGGTTCATTGGCCTATTACATAGGAATCACAATGGCTTTCTTTAACGTTTCCTTCTTTTTTTTTTTAATTTTTATTTATTTATGATAGTCACAGAGAGAGAGAGAGAGAGAGAGAGGCAGAGACACAGGCAGAGGGAGAAGCAGGCTCCATGCAGGGAGCCTGATGTGGGACTCGATCCCAGGTCTCCAGGATCGCGCCCTGGGCCAAAGGCAGGCGCCAAACCGCTGCGCCACCCAGGGATCCTTTAATGTTTCCTTCTTACCTAGACCAGGCTCTGTTGAAGCTTGGCCAGACTAGATAGCCCTGGTTATACTATTGTCTGATTTTCTTTTATTTTTGCCCAGTAGGCCACAAAAAGGAAATTACAACATTACTCAGAATAAACAGACTTGGAGATGTTAATAGCAGCCTTTAAGTCCGGGCCTACCCACCCTCTATACTGGCTATGTGCTTTGATATGTTACTTAACTTATGGAAGCTGAGAGTTGCTGTTGTTCATCAATACAATGTGGACTTATTTGTCTGGCTCACTGACTAGCCTGTAAGCCTCATCCATCCTTAGAAACTCAGTACTTGGGGGACAAGGCCTAGCAGGTAAGAGTTCTACGAATATTTGTCAAGCAAATCAGATTCATCTTACTTACTTATCATTGGTTGTTTTGAAGAGCAGGTGGGATGTGCAGCAGTAGAGTGTAGTATTGGGAGCAAAGGCTCTGGAGTTGGCCCCCTGGGTCCCAGTCCTGGCTCCAGCATTCCCAGCAATGTGACATTGGGCAGGTTACTATCCTGTGTGCATCTGTGAAAGCAGGTGATGGTACCTACCTGAGTATTAGCTGTGCCTGGCACTCAAACTCTATACATACCAGCTCTTGGTATGACATGTGAAGAACTTTTCAAATAGCTGCTCAGGTAAAGGTGATATCTATTCAATGAGGTCTTGCCAAGTTTGGGCGCTCTGAAATGTGTCTTTCCCTTTCTTATCTAGTGGTAATTCCATTCTGTTTCACATTTTCTTTTTCTTTTTTTTTTTTTAAGACTTTATTTATTATTTGACAGAGAGGGAGAGAGCACACAAACAGGAGGAGGGGCAGACAGCAGGAGAGGGAGAAGCAGACTCCCTGACGAGCAGGGAGCCTGATGTGGGGCTCTATCCCAGGACCCTGGGATCGGGACCTGAGCCAAAGGCAGATGCCTAACTGACCGAGCCACCCAGGCGCCCCTGTTTCACATTCTCTAAAGCCGGGTAGGATGTCTTTCATGCGGGCCCTTTAATGACACTTATGATCACCTTGGTAGAAAATATTAGGTTCAAAGAAGGCCTAACCTTGGGCTGCTCTGGCCTAGAACTGCTTCCTGCTCTTTTTCCACTGTTTGCTCTACAGAAATAACTCTAGTCAATTCCTAGGCATTACAGATTTTTAAGATCATGTTAAATAATAATGATTTCATATGTGAAAACACTGCAGTGGTTCCCACACTGATTTCCCTGCTTCCTGCCTCTTGACCACTTAAGTCTTGTGCGCAGTGCTATCTGCTCATCTTCCCAGGATTTTGCTTTCATAAAGTCTCTCCCACCCAGGACCCTCCTGAGAAAGTATTTTATTTTTAGGACCAAACCCAAGTACTAGTGTTGACATTCAAGGCCATATATAATCTGAGCCCATTCTATCTATTGTTTTATCTATTCGTTTTATCTATTCTTTTTCTTCCAATTCCTCTCTACTGTAGACTTTTTCTGCCCACTCACCTGAATACAATCGTGGCTTCTTTTTTTAAAAAAAAAGATTTTATTTATTTATTCAGAGAGAGAGGCAGAGACATAGACAGAGGGAGAAGCAGGCTCCATGCAGGGAGCCCGATGTGGGACTCGATCCTGGGTCTCCAGGATCAGGCCTTGGGCTGAAGGCAGTACTAAACCACTGAGCCACCAGGCTGCCCTCAATCATGGCTCCTTACTCTCATTTTCTTGGTTCTCACACCAAAATGCCCTGCTAGGCATGTTCTATGCATTCACATTTGCCCACTGCTTTAAAGCCCACCTGCTTTGTAAATCCTACCTCTTGCTGAACATTGGTCACCGTCTCCCTATGTGTTTGCATTTCCTTATATTTAATTCAGAGCTTTGTTAGGTGCTATTTAAAAATTCTCATTGAAAAAAAATTCTCATTGAAGATTCAGATTGTTAACTTGATGACATATAAGCGTACTAGTTACACATTGAGGAAATTGTACTCGTTTTATATGTCTAAGTAAAAAAGAAAAAAAAATTAACATTGTCCTCTTGGCAGCTGTAATTCCACCCCACTGCCCATAAATAAAGCCCTGGAGCCTAGACCATATGTGGTAAAACAAAAATAATATTGTAGAGCAAGCAGGGCTACTATTGCTGTTATGGGACTCATAAGTCACTACTTGACTTTTATAATACGTGAGACTATGGCTGCCTTAGTATATCAACATTTCTTCACTGTTAAGCTATGGATACAGTATAGAATTAAGAGCCAGAACCCTGAAATCTTTTAAGTACATAGTGGGAATTCAATAAATGTTGTGAACGTATTAGTCTGTGGTTTATTTTTGGCTCCTCACTGATGGAGTCTGATTTATACATATCAATTCACTTCTCTGTTCTAATTTAGTACATCTTCTACAATACCAAGATTTTATTAAACTTAAGATATAATGAAATTGTATTGTGGGACGCCTGGGTGGCTCAGCATTTGAGCGTCTGCCTTTGGCCCAGGGCATGATCCTAGAGTCCTGGGATCGAGTCCCATGTCGGGTTCCCTGCATGGAGCCTGCTTCTCCCTCTGCCTGTGTCTCTGCCTCTCTCTCTCTCTCTCTCTCTGTGTGTGTTTCTCATGAATAAATAAATAAAATCTTTAAAAAAAATAAAAGTGTATTGCTAGGGTACAAACATATTACATGTATCATGAGAATCAACATCTTCTTTTCCTTTCTCCCTCCCTCTTCTTTTTCTTCTCTTTCTTGTGGATGGCATCTGAAATGCAGAGAGCTTTGGGCTAGGAGCTGTGTGGATGTGTGGAGGAGTAGAACAGTGCCTTCTCTCTCTAAGAAATCACAGCCTAGCATGGGAGACACATGTATGAACAACTGTGTTCTAACCGGAATGTGAGATTGAATTAAATAAAAGAAGTTGGCTATGGGGTACCTGGATGGCTGTCGGTCAAACGTCCCGACTCTTGATTTCAGCTCAGGTTATGATCTCAGGGTCATGGGATAGGGCCCTGCCTAGGCTCTGAGCTCAGTGGGGAGTCGGCTTGAGGATTCTCCCCAGTCCTCTGCCCTCCCCTCACCAAAATAAATAAATAAACCTTAAAAAAAAAAAAGCAAATGATTACATAAGCAAACCAGGGAAAATAAAGAGAAAGGGAAGCTTGAAAAGTATATAATTTACAATTAATTGTACTAAGTTTCTACTATGTGCCAAGCTCTGTGCTAGGTAATAATTATGTGACTAGGGCAGCCCTGGTAGCCCAGCGGTTTAGCGCCGCCTTCAGCCCAGGGCCTGATCCTGGAGACCTGGGATCGAGTCCCACATTGGGCTCCCTGCATAGAGCCTGCTTCTCCCTCTGCCTGTGTCTCTGCCTCTCTCTCTCTCTCTCTCTCTCTCTCCCCCCCCTTTCTGTGTGCCTCTCATGAATAAATAAAACCTTTAAAAATAATAATAAATAAATAAATATTTGACTATATCCTCACAGCAAATATTGGAGGTTGATATATTAGTCAACTTTTCAAAAATAAACTGGAACACACTGCAAAAGAGACAGAGCTGGGATTGATTCTAGATCACTCTTTTATTATACCAACCTGTTTTTATGCCAGTATAAAAATAAAGTCTAATCAGTAAATTAAATGGTTTCAAGGGGTACTTTTAAATAGCCACAAAACTTTGCAAAGGCTCACATTCCCCTAGGGGAAATTAGCCAGGTAAAGGAATAAAATGCAAAGAAATAACAGGCAGGAAAAAATCCCCACAACTTTATAAAGAAAATATCCTTCAGTTTTGAAGCCTCTGAAGTAATGGATGCTGATCTCTTCTTTATTAATTTAACAGCTGAAAGAACAGGCAGAGACATTGAATGACTTATTTTGTGAATCTCCAAACAAAACTAACTTCCTTCTGGATTATTAAGTGGATTTTTTAAAAAGGGACTTAAACACAAATTCTTATACGTAGTTGTGTTTCAACTACAATGTGTTTCATTCCAGGCGAACTTCAGAAACACTGTCAAATTCCAAACTAATCCTCTTGAGTTTTTTTTAATTGAATTCTGGATATCTCTAAATTAATGTGGCAAGAGTGGCTTTCTTCACTGTACTCTAATTAACCCTCCAGGAACATTTATTTAAGTTTTTTGTGTGTCTCTGAGTTTTGTGGGGTTTTTTTCATGTATATCTCTTATTATAGTCTTAGATATCTTATGGCTTTTTAATGCTATTATAAATCTATTATTTCTATTTTTTCTGTATAATTAAAAGTTCTGTTTGACTTTTCGTCTTTTATCCAACCCTTTATATGAACACTCATTAATTCTAATAATATTTTAATTAATTCTCTGGTCCTAGTATTGCAGAAAATAATTCTATTTCCATATTTCTTGTAACTAGACCTCTTATTTCTCTTTCCTGTCTTACTGAATTGGTAAAACTGTCAAAACAGTGTTAATAATCATTGTAAGATTATTCATTCATGCTAGTTTTGCTTAATAGGAATGCTTTCTTTTCACACCAGAGAAAGATATTGGCTGATGGTTTGTGAGAGATACTCACTGTATTCCTCATTTTCCTAGATATTTTGTAAGGGATGAGCACTGAATCTTATCAGATGTCTTTCCAGTATCTTCCTAGGGTTTTTCTTATTTGATTTATTAATATATTGCATTATATCAATAATAATAATTATATATCTCCTGGGATAAACTCTCCTAGGTCATGGTTTATTTTCTTTTAGTATACTGTTGACTTTATGTGATATTTTCCACTTGGGACTTTTTACTCTTGTTATCCATACCAATTTTTCATACACATAAGTATGCATATTAAATACATATGCATTTGGGGGTCACATTGTACATACACTTTTTGTATTCTGAATTTTCTATTTCTGTACTATATTTCCTAGGACATTAGAAATTCTTCAAAAATATTTTTAATGGGCAGCCCTGGTGGCGCAGCGGTTTAGCGCCGCCTGCAGCCTGGGGTGTGATCCTGGAGGCTCAGGATCAAGTCCCACATCGGGCTTCCTGCATGGAGCCTGCTTCTCCCTCCACCTGTGTCTCTGCTTCTCTCTTCGCTCTCTCTGAATGAATAAATAAATCTTTAAAAAAATATTTTTAATGGCTTACAATATATTATAGATATATTTATTATAGCTTATTTAACCCTTCATTTAGTTTTCATTTTTTATTTTATTTTTATTTTATTTATTTATGATAGTCACAGTGAGAGAGAGAGAGAGGCAGAGACACAGGCAGAGGGAGAAGCAGGCTCCATGCACCGGGAGCCCGACGTGGGATTCGATCCCGGGTCTCCAGGATCGCGCCCTGGGCCAAAGGCCGGCGCCAAACCACTGCGCCACCCAGGGATCCCCTTCATTTAGTTTTCATTGCTTTAAGTTTTTCCTAATTTTTGCTGTAACAAATAATGCAGAGATGAACATCTCTACATATAAACTTTCATTCATATCAACGATTGTTTCCATAGCTATTAGTCTCCAAGCACCACCACAATTGTAGCGGCTTAAAAACAGCAGAAATTTATTCTCTCACTGTTCCAGAGGCCAAGAACCCAAAACCAAGGTGTCAGCCAGGCCATGCTCCCTTTGAAGGCTCTAGGGAGAGAACCTTTCCTTGCCTCTTCTGACTTCTGGTGGCTCCTGGAGCTCCTTGGACTGTGGCAACATCACTCCAGAGTCTGCCTCTGTCTTCACATGGGCTTCTTTCCTGTGTGTGTCTGTGTCCTCTCCTTATGTAAGGACACCAGTCATTGGATTTAGTGCCCACCCTAAATCCATGATGATTTCTTCTCACGGTACTTCATTATATCTACAAAGGTCCTATTTCCAGATAAGGTCAGGGGTTAGGACTTGGACATGTCTTTTTTGAGGGGGACACAGTTCAACTCAGTATACTTTCTGTGAGTAGAAATACAAAGGATAGGAGCCTTCTTAAGTCTCTTAATACTTAAGACCATATTGTTTTCCAAAATGTGTAAGAGGGCCTGGCTCATTTATCAACAGTGGTATAGAGAGTACCCATTTATCTACACCTTCACCTGTATTAAGTATTACCATTTATATATATATATATACACACACACACACATACGTACATATATTTGCCTCTTGGATAGGGTAAAAATGGAAATTCATTATTTCTAAATTTCATTCCATTAATTGTTGGGGAAGTTGACAACATTTTTATGTATTTAATATGGACATTTGTAATTCTTCTATAAAATCTTTGTTCAAGCCTTTTGCCCATTTTCCTTTTGACACATTAGTTGTTTTCTTATTGATACTGACATTACATACAAAGAATATTAGCCCTTTGTCATATTACATGTAAATATTTTCCCAGTTTGTCATTTACCTTTTAATTTTCCAAAAGTTTAGCCTTATGTGGTCAAGGATATCAATATTTCTCTTGTGATTTCTTAATTGTTTCTAAACTTCAGAAAATGGGGACGCCTGGGTGGCTCAGCAGTTGAGCATCTGCCTTCGGCTCAGGGCGTGATCCCAGAGTCCTGGAATCGAGTCCCACATCGGGCTCCCTGCATGGAGTCTGCTTCTCCCTCTGCCTGTGTCTCTGCCTCTCTCTGTGTGTCTCTCATGAATAAATAAATAAAATCTTTAAATAAATAAATAAATAAATAAAAACTTCAGAAAATGCTTCTGTATCCAGACATTACCTAAATATTCACCTCAGTTTCTCAGTCATGTTATAGCTTCAAGTTTTATATTTTACTCTTTATTTCACCTGGAATGTATCTATGAAGTTTTCACCTATTTTACTTTTTAAGATTTTATATTTTCATGAGAATACACAGAGAGGAGATGGAGAGAGAGAGGCAGAGGCACAGGCGGAGGGAGAAGCAGGCTCCATGCAGGGAGCCTGACGTGGGACTCGATCCGGGGTCTCCAGGGTCACGCCCTGGGATGAAGGCAGGTGCCAAACCGCTGAGCCAACCGGGCTGCCCTATTTTACTTCTTTTTAAAAAAGACTTTATTTATTTATTCATGAGACACAGAAAGAGAGGCAGAGACATAGGCAGAGAGAGAAGCAGACTCCCTAGAGGGAGCCCAATGTGGGACTCCATCCCAGAACCCTGGGATCATGATTCTAAGCCAAAGGCAGATGCTTAATCATTGAGCCACCAAGGTGCCCTCTCCCATTTTAAAATGGATTTTTCCCAGCACATTTATTCATAATTTCCTTATTCCTCATTACTTTCTTTATTTTTTTTATTTTTTTTTTATTTTTACTCAGTTAAATTCAACTGAGCCAGGGCAATGTTGTCTAGGATGGGGGATTGGGTATATCCTGGGGAGTGCCTTGGCTGGCTCAGTTAGAAGAGCATGTGACTCTTGATCTAGGCATCATGAGTTCGAGTCCCACCTTGGTGTAGAGATTACTTAAATAAACAAACAAACTGGAAAAACATTAAAAAGAATCAACAGGCACCCCTGTTAGTGCCTTCAAAAATTCCTTCACCATAGAGGTGTTGGCAACCTCTTTTCATACTTCCTGGAATCTGTGGACCATTTATGGTGGCCCTGGTTGCCCCAGGGCTTCTGATGAAAGAAACTGCCCTTCTCCATCTCATGTAATACTCCATCGAAACAACCAGTGACTGGCCACCTATGGGGCTCTCCTGGAAATAGAGACTCTCACAGATCCTGAGCCTACGACCCTCCCTAGCCAACTGCATCTTATGCTTTGGATCAGAACACAAGCTTGTGATGTCTCCTGGGGCTTCCTTAAGACAAGATGGAGCCAAGCTTGGACCCCCTGGCATATTCTATCTGCTTCTCCTGTCCTTGGTTTCTTGCCAGATGCCAGGATGCTAGAGGAGGTTACCGCTCTCCCAGTCCCTGTGACTACCTGGAGACCCTCTTGGGATTGACTGGGTGAATAGCAGTGGAGGTCCATGTCCTATGTACTACTGGCCATCACTTGAGGCCCGTAGAATGTTGCTTTCTATCCCTTCGCAAGAACGTCCCTGATAAAGAATGGAACCAGAGAAACAACATTCTTGGCCAGACTTCAGACAGTCTCTTAACGCCGGATGCCCTGGCCACTTATGGCAACATCCTCACATTTATTATGAACTTGGGCCACTGTCTAAAAATTATCTCCTTCAAGGAAAATATTTTAGAAATCTCTCGTCTCACAGATAGCCAAAATATAAATCTAAATCACACATGCTTCTGCATGTATTAAGGCCACAGTACATGGATCTCCCAAAACACTCCTTGTTCCCTTCAGATTTGCAAACATTACTGGTAGTAACTAAGACACACATTTGCACATTTCAAAATACATAATGCTGGACTCTTGAAAGGGGGTAGTTGATAGAACTTTCATGATAGGTCTCAGTTGGTTTAATTGAGAGACATATGTTCTCCTTTTCATATACTAATACAACAAGTAATACAACAAGTAAACTCTAAAGTTCTCTATCTTGTCCCAGGCCTTAATTTATTTTTTATAAAGATCTTATTTATCCATTTGAGATAGAGAGCTCGAGCCACGGGGAGGGGCAGAAGGAGAGGAAGAAGTAGGCTCCCCACCAAGCAGGGAGCCCAACACAGGGCTTGATCCTGGGACCCTGAGATCATGGTCTGAACCAAAGGCAGACACAACCAACTGAGCCACCCAGGTACCCCCCCCTTAACTTTTTTTTTTAAGATTTTATTTATTTATTCATGAGAGACAGAGAGAGAGAGAGAGGCACAGGCAGAGGGAGAAGCAGGCTCCATGCAGGGAGCCTGACGTGGGACTGGATCCCAGGTCTCCAGGATCACGCCCTGGGCTGAAGGCGGCGCTAAACCACTGAGCCACCCAGGCTGCCCTCTTAACTTATTTTTATAAATGTTCAGTCTTATCCCCATCTCATAGGGCTGGAGGCCAGATCAAGGGCACATACTCTTCTGGGACTCATTAACCATAGATACTGGCCAGAAAGCTTGCTTTTCTTGCTTCTCTGATAAGAGAACCATTTGAACCTAAACTTCCACCAAAAACTAAAACAAAAACCCTGTCAAGTGCAGCTGTACCCCATTTTGTTGACTATTGGTCTGGTTACTGCTGATCTGGGTGCTTTCACTGGTTTATAGTCTGAAGACCCACTCAAGTGGACATACTCAATCCCACATCATAGACAACATTGCCCCAGCCCAGAAGCTCACAGCTGGAGATGATATGGCCCCAAGTGATGTTGCTCCAATCCAAGACATCACCATTGGAGGGTGACTTTACTTCTTACACTAAAATCTCCACCTCAGGGAACCCCGTGGCCAACCTCTCCTATGGCATTAAGAAGACACAGGATATATTTTACTTTTCTGCCTGAGTTTGCTGTCTGCTTTAGCCCATGGTTCTAGTACACTCCTTGCTCTCTGCTAAAACGTACACCCTACACTTCCATGCCTAAAGGGAAATTTGGTATAGGTTACTAAAATTGATGGAGATTATTGCTTTCCTCTGGAGGCACCTGCCAGATATCTGTCATCCCCTTTACTTCTGAGGAGACAATCACCCATTCCCTGGTGTCTTTTCCTTTTCCTTTTCCTACCCACCCTCCCCCATATTTTCACCACAATTTCTTGCCTTGTGTCTCCAACCATGACCACCACAATCACTCTTTTCCCTTGGTTAAGCACAACACCTCTTTCTCACAGGTACTGCATTCTCTGAATGACACCTTCCAATACTATTGTGGCCCAAACTCAGACACAGCACTTTATTTATGTATTTTACTATGTTGACTCCCCTGCATGTTTTCCCTAATTAAACCATACCCTAGGGTGCAGTGGTTACATTGGGGATTCCCATAGTTCTTTATTCACTAGGTACTTCCCCATTTCCATCAACCCAAGAAGGCCAGGCAAACAGACAGTATTTATTCCCATCGTAATAGGACTTGCCATAACCACAGGAGCAGCCAGCAATGGCACCAGCATAGCAGCCTTTCGTAAACAAAATCAAATCATAACTGCCAACCAGCACCTTTCAGCAGCCCTTTCTAATCCTTCAAAGACTGCACAAAACATTGTTCCCCTATGCAACAAATCCATGAGTCCCTAACCCAAATGGTAACAGACTGGCCCTTGACTGTTTACTAGCCAGGGAAGGAGGAGTTTGTCCATTCAGGGTACCTCTTACTATATGACATTATTAACTGGATAGGTACAGGCCAAACTATGAGGAATGGGCTAAGAGGTAAAGATCTTTCATAATGTAACCAATCTAATGTATAGATTCTTCTAAAATCAGTGATACCTGGTCTGTGCTCTTGGTTATTGCCCATAGAGTAGGGTGCCTGGTTGCATATTTTCTCATCAAATGCCCAATAGCACTTTTCCTAGCTGTCACCTTTATCAGTTTGCCTTCCAGTGGCTAAATCAGACTGTCCTGTTCACCCTTTTTTAAAAAAATATTTTATTTATTTATTCTATTCATGAGAGACATACACACACACAGAGAGAGAGAGAGAGGCAAAGACACAGGCAGAGGGAGAAGCAGGCTCCATGCAGGGAGCCCGATATGGGACTCGATCCCGGGTCTCCAGGATCACGCCCTGTGCTGAAGGCAGGTGCTAAACTGCTGAGCCACCCAGAGACTCCCTGTCCTGTTCACCCTTAACATCTCCACAACCCAGATGCAAGTGTTATCCATCCCAGTTGGTATTGTTAATGATGTTAAAGCATCATAGGATCAATTGCCTTATAACTTTTAAAAACTTCATATTTTCCTGATGCTTCAATATCCCTACTAATGGGCTATAAGCACCATTATAGGCAGCCAGGTGCACCAGTGTGATAAAGCTGGTCCCTGCCATGAGTATCCCTTCTTACCCTCCCCTGTCTGTGACCTAGTGACATTCAAATGCACTGGTGAAACGCCTCCACTTCTTTTATTTATGCCCTCTCCTGTGATCCCCAGTTAAGGCACTTGCACATGGGTTCTCCCTCTCTCGTTTCTTCTCCTGTCCCCTCTCTGCTTCCCACCTGCTTGGTTGAGCCCACTCCTTGGGCATCCTCCCATGTAGTCTCCGAGTGGAATGCCATACCTCCCTCTTGTAGGACCTGTGAGTATAATCAATTTCTTTCACCTCCATACTTCTCTCCATGGTATTTTTCTAGGTCTGTACTTGACTGATCAAAAAGTAAAAAAAAAAAAAAAAAACATTTTGGGGCACCTGGGTGGCTCATTTAGTTGAGCATCCAACTCTTGATTTCAGCTCAGGTCATGATCTCAGGGTTGTGAGATTCAGCCCTGTGTCAGCTCTGAGCTGGACATGGAGCCTGCTTGAGATTCTCTCCCCCTCTACTTCATCCCGCCCAATAAAAATAGACAGATAATTTTTAAATTTTAAGTAATATAATTATTCCTTACACACATGTACCTGTGGCCTTCCCAGTCAAGTTGCTTTTCTTGCATGTAGCATCAAATCATTCCAAACATAGCCTCCATATTGGGTTTTAAAACATGCAGCCGTTTTCTTGTGATGCAATAATTAACACATGGAAACAATTTTACTTAATGCAAGAATCTGTCTTGGGATTCTTCTGTGAAGTTGATTTGTTTGTTGTTTTTTGCAATAAAAAACCACATTATTTTTATTGCTGAAGCTTATGATGTACCGTACTTATATACTTTAAGTTTATGATCTACTTTGACAAATGTTAGGGCAGCCCCCGTACTGGCTCTCATTCATTCTAGATGAGGTTGGAATCTTATTGAAATTTTATGAACCTACAAAGCTGTGGTTGCTAAACTTTAATGTGTATTGGGATCATTCAGGGAGCTTGGTAAGAAGACAGCTTTCTTGAAAACTTCCCCTTCCCCCTCTTGTGATTCTGCTAAGTCTGGGTCCAGCCCAAGAATCTGCATTTTAACAAGCATCAAGGGATTTTAAGGCAGTCATCCGTAGACCCCATTTAGAGACACACTGCTGTGAGTAATATGCACAGAATTGACAACTTTTTACTGTCTCTTTATTTGGATCTTCTTTTTACCTTTTAGCAAAGTTCTTCAGATTTTACATCTTGCACACTGTCAATGTGCACTTTTTTCTATTATATCTTGTACTTGTTATTGCTAGTACACAGAAAGGCTTTTGATTTTTAGATGTTTGTGTTTTATCCAGCCACTTTGCTCACTTCTCTTGTTAAATCTAATAGTTTTTCAGTTAAACCTTTTGCATGGGTGAGTTTTAGTGAGATTGGTAAACCAGTTCAGCGGAAGTGAACATTTGATTTTGCCTCCTCCTTCATAATATTATACTTATTATATCTAGTTTATAAGTGTCACTGCATTGTCCAGACCATCCAGAACTTTGGTAAATACTCAGAGAGTCCACCATTAATTTTTTTTTTTTATTTTAAGGGAATGCTTTCTTATGATTTCATAGTTAAGAATGATTCCGGTGGGTTACCTAGGTGGCTCAGTGGTTGAGCATCTGCCTTTGGTTCAGGTCATGATCCTGAAGTCCTAGGATTGAGTCCTGCATCAGGCTCCCTGTAGGGGGCCTGCTTCTCCCTCTGTCTAAGTCTCTGCCTCTCTCTCTGTGTCTCTCATGAAGAAATAAATAAAATCTTAAAAAAAAAAAAAAAAAAGAATGGTTCTGGCTATTGGTTTTGTTGTGTTTTTTTTTTTAACTTTATTTATTTTAGAGAAAGAGAGTCATGAGGTCAGAGAGGGGCAGAGGGAGATAAGCAGACTACCTGCAGAGTGGGAGCCTGACACGGGGCTTGATCCCAGGACCCTGAAATCATGACCAGAGCCGAAACCAAGAATCACAAGCCCAACTGACTGAGCCACCCAGGCATCCTGGTTCTGACTATTGATTTTAGAAAGATCTTTTTAAATTTATATTAAAGAAATAGCTTACAAAAAAAAAGTAAATAGCTTACTATTCCTGGTTTTCTTAATGCTGCTGCTGCTACTTTTTAAAATAAGGAATGGGTGTAGAAACTATAGGGAGAAAAAGTTCTTTGTCCTTATACCTTTTTTTAGATTCTTTACCTGGGGTCCTATAAATTGGGATGACAAAAGGCAGATGAATAAAAGAAAACAAAGAAGTTTATTAGCATGTGAATTCCCACTCACACAGGGAAGTGCCCAGAGATGAGTAACTCAAAAGGGTGGGGAGAACTTGTGGTCTAACATAAAGTTGTATGTCATTTATACACTAGGGGTGCATATATCTAACTTCCTAGGAGAAGGGAAAAGGAGGCACTTCTGGAAAAGCAGACAACTTTGGGAAGACATATGGGCCTTCAGGAAAATAGGAGACATGCTAGTGTGTGACAGTATCTGGGTACAGAGTCACTTCCGGTGGGGGATTTATGACAATTGATTTCTTTGGGGAGGTTCTTCTTGTAGATAGATAACGGATTTCAGGAACTCTAATGCCTTCACCTCAAAACAATTCTTATGTCAAAGAGGCATGTTTTGGGGTGGCATATCAAATTCCCTTCAAATCTTAGTGCCCTTTTAGTATCTATTTAAAGAATAAGATTGTTTTTCCTTTTTTAAAAAAAGAATGGATATTAATAAAATTTCTAACCCAGCAGAGCATCTGGATGGCTCAGTTGGTTCCAAGTGTCTGATTCTTTTTTTTTTTTTAATGACTTTATTTATTCATTTGAGAGAGAGTGAATGTGCACAAATGGAGGGGAAAGGCAGAGGGAGTAGGAGAAGCAGGCTCTCTGCTGAGCAGGGAGCCCAATGTAGGGCCGGATCCTGAGACCCTGAGCCAAAGGCAGACACCTAACCATCTGAGCCACCCAGGCAACCCAGGTGTCTGACTCTTGATTTGGGTTCAGGTCATGATCTGAGGGTCCTGGGATCAAGCCCTGTATTGGGTTACATACTCAGTGGGGAGTCTGCTTGAGATTATCTCCATCACCTTCTCCCTCTACTCCCCACTCTCTAAAAATAAATAAATCTTTTTTAAAAAGTTCTAACCCATTTTCACCCTTCTGAAATAACTCATACTTAGTTGTGGCTTATTCTTTTCATTTATTCTGAATTTTATTCCCTAAAGTTGCAGTCTTTAACTGTGAGATACTTTGTTCTAAAAAGTAGCTTGCCTGCCAAACTACAGTTGTCAAAACCAAGGTTTAAAGATTAGGGTAAGGCATTGACTTCAGTTTTGAATATGAACTAAATTCAGTAAAAGGAAAGTTCTAAGTGGCAACCTCTTCCAAAACAAACCAAATTTGTTGATACTAAAATCCATGCTGGGTGGCTCAGTCAGTTAAGCATCCAACTTGACTTCAGCTCAGAGCATGATCTTATGAGTTGTGGGATCCAGCCCTGGTTGGGCTCTATGCTCAGCTTGGGGAGTCTGCTTGAGGATTCTCTCTCTTTCTGCCCCTCCCCCTGCCCGGCATGCTTGCTCTCTCTCCCTCTCTCTAAAATAAATACATCTTTAAACAAAAACCAAAACCCATGGATAGATTACTCTTTTCCTGATTCACATTCTCTAATTGATCAGAAAATATTTTTGTGGTTTCATAATTCACTAAGAGACTGAATGTGCTTTGAAATCTCCCTTATTTGTTTTTAAAGATTTGGCCAAATATTTCTTAAACTATGGTAATTTAAGACAATTATTGAAGTACTTATTGGCATGTTTTGGAGAGGCCCCCTGATGATTGATCCATGTATGGAGAAGACAGAGCCAGGATATCTTTCTGATCCACTCAATAGAAGTACCTGTAACATCTTAAGACAGGAATAGGGCAGCCAGGGCAGCCTAGCGGTTTAGCACCACCTTCAGCCCGGGGTGTGATTCTGCAGACCCAGGATCAAGTCCCACATGGGGCTCCCTGCATGGAGCCTGCTTCTCCTTCTCCCTGTGTCTCTGCCTCTCTCTCTCTCTCTGTCTCTCATGAATAAATAAATAAAATCTTAAAAAATAAATAAAGACAGTAATAATTGTTATCTTGGTTTTTTTGTTTAAGGGCATAAGCTGTGGGTATTTATTTTTTTTAAAGGTTTTTTTTTTTTTTTAATTTATTTATGATAGTCACACAGAGAGAGAGAGAGGCAGAGACACAGGCAGAGGGAGAAGCAGGCTCCATGCACCGGGAGCCCGACGTGGGATTCGATCCTGGGTCTCCAGGATCGCGCCCTGGGCCAAAGGCAGGCACTAAACCGCTGTGCCACCCAGGGATCCTAAGCTGTGGGTATTTAAATAAAGAGTGAAGAATTTTTAATTTTTGGTAAAGAACTATAAAACTTGAAGTTTTATGTCAAAAATATTTATTCTGGGGTGTCTGAGTGGCTCAATCAGTCAAGCATCCAGCTCTTGGTTTTGGCTCAGGTCATGATCTCAGAAATCTGTGGAATCAAGACCCCCATGGCAGGCTCCTCACTCAGCAGGGAGTCTGCTTGTCTCCTTTTCTTCCCCTCCCCTTGCTCACATACATCCCTCCCAAAATAAAAAAAGTGTTTAAGTGTGGGGATCCCTGGGTGGCTCAGTGGTTTAGTGCCTGCCTTTGGCCCACAGCGTGATCCTGGAGTCCTGGGATCGAGTCCCACATTGGGCTCCCTGCATGAAGCCTGCTTCTCCCTCTGCCTGTGTCTCTGCCTTTCTCTCTGTATCTCTCATGAATAAATAAATAAAATCTTTTTTAAAAAAGTGTTTAAGGGTGTCAGGGTGGCTCAGTCAGTTAAGTGTCTGCCTTTGGCTCAGATCATGATCCTGGGGTCCTGGGATCAAGCCCAGCATTGGGCTCCCTGCTCAGTGGGGAGTCTGCTTCTCCCTCTCCCTCTGTCTGCCACTCCCCTAGCTTGTGTTTGCTCTCTCTCTGTGATAAATCAATCAATCAATCAATCAATCAATAATAAAACATTTCTTAAAAATAAATCTTTAAAAAATATTCAAATCCATATTCAAAAATATGAGAGATGATATCTTTTTATTCAGAAATAAAATTAGTCTATATCTTTTGGAGATATATTCATCAGTCTTTGATACCAGAAATACTCTATTTTCTTTTTTTTTTTTTTAAGGTTTTATTTATTTATTCATGAGAGACACAGAGAGAGGCAGAGACACAGGAAGAGGGAGGAGAAGCAGGCTCCATACAGGAGCCCAATGCAGGACTCGATCCCGGAACTCAGGGTTCACATCCTGAGCCAAAGGCAGCCGCTCAACTGCTGAGCCACCCAGGCGTCCCAGAAATACTCTATTTTCAAAAGAATTTGGGTAGCTTCCCATATTTTTACATGTTCTAGTATAATATATTTAGCTTTAAAATTGGCTTTTCCTTAAAAGTTTGAAACTGTGAAAGAATAATATTTAGAATTTGGTAAATTCGTGACTCTCATACAGATATAAAAATGAACAGTGTTATAAACTTTATTGTAGTCATTAATCAATGAGGGAACCAGGCAGATGTTATAACCAGTTCAAAGAGAATTTTTAAAAAATTTATAGATCAACAATGTTAAATTATAGATAAACAATATGGAATGAATGAATAAATGTGCAAATGGAAGCAGAAGTGGTTTTTTCACAGAAGTGGTTTTTTCACAAGGGAATCGGTTGAAACTTCCACTAGACAGAACAGAATCTGCATGTCTATAGATAAAGAATGATTTTGTCTTGCTCTCAGTTACTTAGAATTTACAGTTGTAAAATGGCTCCTATAGAATCAGATAACCTGGAGGGCTGTCCTCTAGATAATGCATAGTTTTCCACTGAACACAACATTTTTGTCCTACAAAAATAACACATTAGCGAAGCTAAAGAAATCACTCATTCAACAAAAGCTTGAAGGTGCATCTAGTGCCCTGTAACTTTCCATTTCTTCCTGTACTTGACCCAGTTGGTTCTGGTGCCTGCAAAAGTTTGAGAATCCATGAACTAGCGAACTTCTTAATCATTCTTCATGGCCCAGTGTCAATGTTACCTCTCGAGCAGAACTTTCCCCAACCCTCTAAAACACACTTAATGACTTCCTCCTCTGTTTGCCCATAGCAGCACTTTATTCATGCCAATTATATAGCACTTATTGGATTATAGTTAGCTAAGAGTCTTTCCTCCTCCATAGATTATAAGGTCTAGGGTTTCTGTTGCTCTTTATTATTTTCTAGCACCAACCACAGTGTTGGGCATGAAGTAGACCTGTGTTATAGTATCACGAATTACTTTCATTTCTTCTGCATCCATGACCCCTTTTTACTCTCTCTTACCCCTTCTTTCTCTTTCTTGATCTTGGCTTCTGGGTATGAATAAGTCATCGGCATGAGATCTTACCATCCAAAAGCAATGTTTTCATTGGATTCAAGGTTTCAACCTCTATCTATCTATCTATCTATCTATCTATCTATCTATCTATCTATTTCCAGTTCAAACTCATTTCCCTTTTATCAAAGTCTAAGTTACCATTACATGGTTTGGTCCCAATAAAGGAAAACTTGTTCAAATTAGGTAATATGTTATCAGTATTTCCAGATCATTGTTTACAATCAAGTTGCATTATGAATAAATCATTGAGAAGCCCGTCCTTGGGGTTTATACTTTGTCAAGGCTCAGTTCCTCTGGAGTGGAGATTCCCAGTTCATTTAAAGTTGGTCTAAGTTCCTGGATGACATAGGGGTAGATTTCCTTATGATGTCCTGCTTTGTCCTTAACAACCTCTAGGATGCGAACTGTACTAGCAAAATCATTTAACCGTCTGCATGCTGATAAAGCAGCATCAAAGAGAGAAGGGCTCAAAAAAAAAAAAAAAGATAGAAGGGCTCAAAGAGAGAAGCAAAACCACAAATGGAGATGTGTAGGTACACACACACACACATTTATGAATGATTGATTACAGAGATTTGAACATAACACAACTGTAAAACCAGTTAAACTGTGCAAGGCTATTGCCTTCACTTCTGTGCTGGAGATTGAAGTCCACTGTATAGACACTGGGAAGGAAAAGATGCTGAGAATGGGGCAAAGGAAAACTGAATCCCACAAGCACACAGTGGAACTCATGAACGTGAACTAGAACCCCTGAGGACAGACTGGGACTGAGTCAGTTCTCCTGACTGCAACCTTGATGAAGTGGATGTCCCACCAGAGAAGCTGGTGCCTCCATCATGGAACTAACACGCTCCTGACCTAGCGGTTGGCGAAGTTGAATGGGATTCTGGACGAAGGGAAGTGGCTGCAGCAAGAAGGAAGCCAGCAGATGAACAACCATGTGTGATGTGGGAGCTACCAAAGCACCTGCCCTAACCTTCCGACATAAAAGCAGAAATGCTCCCTACACCTAAAATTATTCCAAAATAATTTTTTTAATGGCTACTACTTCACATTTACCTCCAAATCTCATGTCAAAATATCTCTTGTGGCCCACTCTTAACCAGAAACCTGTAGGGAAGGAAACTCTGGAAACCTTAACAAAGGCAGCACAATATCCATGTATCCGATTTTGAAATACCTGAGATTTACTCTCTGTAAATCTGAAGATTCAGATTTACTGAAAAATCTGAAGTGTGGGCAATGTTTTGCCCAAAAAACCCACCGTGGGTTGGTGTTGAGGGAAAAATCCTTCATAGATTGGCTGGCAATGGAATTGGTTCCAGAAAGATGGGTTAAGAATTACATGGGGGGAGGGGCGCCTGGGTGGCTCAGTCAGTTGATCATCCGCCTTTAGGCTCAGGTCATGATCCCAGGGTCCTGGGATCAAACCCTGAGTCCAGCCCTAAGCCTTGAGTTGGGCTCTCTGTTCAGCGGGGAGTCTGCTTCTTCCTCTGCCCCTACCCCGCTCATTCTCTTTCTCTCTCAAATAAATAAATACAATTTAAAAAAAAAGAATTATATGGGGAAAGGCTAAGACATACCATGGGAGACAAATCATGATTCTCAGCAGAAGACCCTCAGTCACCAGTAAAAGACATAGTTATGCTGAGTATATTGTCTTTCCTGAGGTAAGATAGATTTTAGAAAGATGGTCAGTAAGATTTCAAAGCAAAACCATCTAAATTGGGGCAGCCCAGGTGGCTCAGCGGTTTAGCGCCTGCCTTCGGCCCAGGGCATGATCCTGGAGTCCCGGGATCGAGTCCCACATCGGGCTCCCTGCATGGAGCCTGCTTCTCCCTCTGCCTGTGTCTCTGCCTCTCTCTCCCTGTCTCTCTGTCTCTCATGAATAAATAAATAAAATCTTTTAAAAAATCTAAATTTAATTAATTAGAACATCATCCATGCTTTGTAGTTCATTGAGTTTTTTCAGTAAGTGGTGAGTATAATAAAGGATAATAGACTTTAGTAGAACGTAGTGGGCAAGAGCTGGGACTTAACCACTTACTGGCTGTGTGACCCTGAGCAAGACGTTAAACCCTTGTAAGCCTTTGTATTCTTATTTGTAAATTGACAATAGTAATGGTCTGTACCTCACAGAGTTCTCAGAGAACTTGAGAATTCATACAAAGGGCTTAGCAGAATATCAGGTGCATAGTGTATTAACTGCTGCCCATATCTTATCATCATAATGTGGTCGCTATGATTTTATTATTTACCTAGGAAGTACTTTCCAGGCAGGCTGATTCCAGAGTCTCAAAGTGGCAGGCCAGTTTAGCAGATGGGGCCAGCATTGGCTGTCAGAAGAAGTTTGCTCTAGTTATTTTTAATGCCTCCTGTAGTCGCTCTTGTCTTCTCAGCTCCAACCCCAAAATGCATACTTCCCCTTTCCTGTTTACAATCTCTTTCCTTGGGCCAAGAAGTGGGCTTTGCACCACCTGCCCTACCAGACCTTGGGCAAAGAGGGTTTTAGAACCCAAGGTGCAGTGGCTAGAGGTGCGGCCACCCTGCCTGTTGGTAATGTGGGCAGCTACAGTCCTCCAGGGAAGGAGTGAGAGGAGGTGAAAGTGATCGGAGGCCCCCCTGCAGCAGAGTTTAGGGATTTGTTGTGTGAGGCCACAGAAAAACAGACGGACATCCACCGGCAGCCAGGGGTGTCACTTTGTAACTACAAACAGAAGCTGTTAAGCATTTTTTCTGCCTGAGAGAGAGAACTGGGTATCTCTCTTTGTTGAACAATTAAAAACAAAGAATGGAATGTTATCCTTTAATTAACGAGCTGTTCTAACCTCTTTATCCTGATTATCATTGAGTTTCCATAAATCTTTATCTCCTGTAAATCTGCAGTCTCATTTTCTCTCCCTGCATCTTAATTAGGTTTTCTGGTTTGTGGCCATTTCAAATGGAGAAAAATCACTGAAGTATAATTTGGAAGCGATAGTCCCTTCTGGTTTTATTACTCAATTTCAGTATTGATTGGATCCCCAGGATGTACTTCCATTGACATACCTCTCTTCGAGAACAAAATCTATGGATCCTATCGATGCGATAACTTTTTCTCCTTTACCGAGCCCAAACTGACTTTACCCCAAATACAAAAATTCCCTCAGTGGAAGCAAATTAAAGGGTTTCTATTTATTGAAAGATGTGTACTGCAGGTCCTACCTTGGTTACCTCGCCAGCAATGAAATGCATCAAGCATTCTTTCTGCTTTTGCCCCCAGGCCCCCAAAGTATTTCTTTTTTTTTTTTTTTTCCCCAAAGTATTTCTTGAGTTTGTCTGTTTCATGATAGTCCCAGCAGCTCCTGCTTTGGTTCAAGATGCTGGTGCCTCTCTCTCCAGGAACCTTGCAGTCGCTCCCACTGCCCCCCCCCCCCCCCCCCCCCCGCCATAGTTCAATACTGCAACCGCAACTGTTCTGGAATCCTCCTCACTGATAAAATAGGTTCAAAACTGAATCGTGTTTCTGCGGCTTTGTTCAGGCTCTCCCTCTGCCCAGAATGCCCTTTGAAGCTTGTTTGCTTGGCGAATTCCTTCAAGAGCATTGTAAATGTCACCTCCTCCTTTAATCTCTTCCCAGCTCTCTCATTTGGGATTACACACGCTTTATTTTGGGCTGGGTAGAGCTTGCTGGTATGACAAAAATTGTTACATTTGCATTTGTAATCATTTCATGTGTCTGTCTTCTCTAGATGCCTTGGGGGGCAGAACCCTTGCCCCTTCATAATTGCTGTCTTCTCCTCTCACTACCCAGAGCAGTATCTGGGGAAGGGAGGCACTCAGTAAAGACTTGTTGAATGAATGTAAATACAATCTTGTTTTTTTAGGTGGGTATATAAATAAGAAGGAAAGATATAATAGAGAAGACAATCACTTGGATATTTTTCTGAAGATACTAGAGAAAGCTGCAAGTAACTTGTTTGCAATTTAAAAGAAATGAACTGGGGATCCCTGGGTGGCTCAGCGGTTTGGCGCCTGCCTTCAGTCCAGGGCCTGATCCTGGGGTCCTGGGATCGAGTCCCACATCAGGCTCCCTGAATGGAGCCTGCTTCTCCCTCTGCCTGTGACTCTTCCTGTCTCTCTCTCCCTGTGTCTCTCATGAATAAATAAAATCTTTAATTAAAAAAATAAATAAATAAAATAAATAAAAATAAAAATAATAAAAATAAAAGAAATGAACTATTCATTCACAGCTAGAAAATGAAATTCAAGGCTCCCAAGACATACTTTTCTCTCTTTCAAAATGTATAGTGCCTACCTAAATGTACAGTGAATGTCTTGAAGAAAGAAAAAACACTTTTTTTTTCTGTCCTTAAAAAAGAAAAATCAAAGAATAAAATGGCACTTCTGAGAAAATCTTAGCTTCAACCTAATTTTGTTTTTTTAAAAGCTTTTATTTATTCATGAGCGACACAGAGAGAGAGAGAGAGAGAGAGAGAGAGAGAGAGAGGCAGAGACACAGGCAGAGGGAGAAGCAGGCCCCATGCAGGGAGCCCGATGTGGGACTCGATCCCGAGTCTCCAGGATCAGGCCCTGGGCCAAAGGCAGCGCTAAACCGCTGAGCCACCCAGGGATCCCCCTGAAACCTAATTTTGAATTATAGTCATGGTTTAGCTATTGTGTTTTAATAAAAGCAGGTCATTTCGACCCAACACACTCTTTCGTCTCATTCTTTAACATCATAGAGAATGCTTCAGGACCATGCAGTTGGCTCTCCGATGGCCTGTCAAGACAGTACACATTTTTATTCTATGCATTAAGATGCCAGAATTTCTTTGTACCCTAAACCAATGGAAAGCATCTCTTTACCTTTGTAAATCTATCATTTAATACTCCTCAGGAGGGACACCTGGGTAGCTCAGTGGTTGAGTATCTGCCTTTGGCTCAGGGTGTGATCCTGGGGTCCTGGGATCGAGTTCCGTATAGGGCTCCTCTCAGGGAGCCTGCCTCTCCCTCTGCCTGTGTCTCTGCCTCTCCCTTTGTGTTTCTCATGAATAAATAAATAAATAATCTTTTAAAAAATAATAATAATAATACTCATCAGGAAATACAATTCTGAGTGCTTGTGACCTCTGATTGTCAGAATGTATTCTGTGTTGTTTTATTGGAGCTTACTCCCATTATGTCAGTCCTTTCAAGAATATTCAATGCTGTGGTCTCTCCACATTGTCTTACCTTGGTCAGTTGTGGATTTTGGTGAGGTAACAAGGACAGGGCACATCCTGGCAAGCTCGCCATTCCCAACCAGAGAACCCCCAAGTGTAACTAGAACATGGGCATGACAGCCCTTCCCGTGGCCTCTTTGCCTCTTTCTCTATCTCCCATGTCTTTATGTTTCCTGACAATACTGTAAACAGTATTAGTGAATTTAATCCTCCCAAAGCACTGTCTTCACTGTATTACTCAATAAAGTGATACCCATCCTCCCCCCTTACCCAGGAATGTATTCCCTTCAACCCCCTTCCCAAGTGAGGCTATCAGGCTCCATACAGCTTGGCTGCAGATGCCTCCCCAGCCTTGCCTCCCACGTCACATCTCCTTAACCAATGCCCCTCACGTCAGCCCCGCAGCCCCACAAACTTTTCTCCACAAATATTTTCTACTCCCTTTTCAGGCAGTTTCTCTGCTGATAGCCTTCTAGTCCCTCTCAGTATGTTGCAATTCTATTCATCATCCAAGGCCCAGCTCAAATGTCACCTGTCCTAATCCCTATAGTCAGAATGAATCACTCTTACTGTAGTGTAGACATAGATCTTTGTTTTCAATGTATGCATAGCAATAATCAGGTTACTCCTTACACCGTAGTTATTTGTGTCCACATTTATGTTCCCTGGAGCCAACGTTCCTGCTTTTGTTTTACTCTTTTAATTCTTATATTTCCCATCTCTAAGCATAGCGCCTTTCATTCATTCTTCACCAGATATTCATTGAGCACCCTACAATGGGCCAGGCCTTGTTCTAGACACTGGGGATAAAACAGGAACCAGAAGATAAAATTTCTTCCCTCATAGATCTTACATTTAGTGAAAAAAGAAGGTTTGATAATAAAATAAATTGATAAAATACAGTACCAGGTGCCATAGAGAAGAAACCAGACTTGTGCAGGGAGTTCAGGATGATTTAAAGTCAGTTTGGGGGGAAGCCCTCTCCAAGAAGGTACCATCTTGATGAAGATTCGTGGAGGAATGGTCATGTACATTTGTGGGGGGGCAGTGCAGGGAGGTGCAAAGTCCATAAGGAGGCCAGAGTGGCTGGAGCCAGAGGGAACATAGTGGATGAAGTCAGGGGAGCACCCTCTGAGGTGAGTGCCTGTGTGTTTACCCTTAGCGGAGTGTTGAGCCAAGGAATACCATGATCTGATCTGTGTTTTAAAAGGCTCTCCCTAGGGACGTCTGGATGGCTCAGCAGTTGAGCGTCTGCCTTCAGCCCAGGTGTGATCCTGGAGTCCCAGGATCAAGTCCCACATCAGGCTCCCTGCAGGGAGCCTGCTTCTCCCTCTGCCTGTGTCTCTGCCTCTCTCTGTCTCTCATGAATAAATAAATAAAATCTTAAAAAAAAAAAAAAAAGGCTCTCCCTAGCCGCTGTGGTGAGAAGTAGCCAAGTTTGGGATCGTTTTTATTCTTTTTTTTTTTTTAAGATTTTATTTATTTGGTAGAGAGAGCACAAGCAGAGGAAGAGGCAGACAGAGGGAGAGAGAGAACCAGGCTCCCTACTGAGGAGAGGGCCCAACACGGGCCTCGATCCCAGGACCCTGGAACCACGACCTAAGCCTAAGGCAACTGAGCCACCCAGGAACCTCTCAGAATCATTTTTAGATCAGGATTTCCTGGCACATTGAATGTGAGTGATTAAGAAATTGACGTGTCCAAGGTGACCCTGAGGCTTTAAATAGGAGGGATGGAGCCCCCGTTAATGGAGAGGTAGAGACTATAGTCTCAGGGGAACAAGGTCAAAAGGACCTCTTTTTCTTTTGACTTTTAAAAGTGCCCACAGCTCATTTAGTACAAGATCTCACATGTGCACGTATGGGGGAACGTGCTGTTAGCTGTTTCAGGTATGGCATTGCTGGGGGCTTTCACTTCCCATTTTCTATTCTTAATTCCAAGTGCATGCAATTCCCAAGTCCAGGTGATTTGAGGGCACCAAGATGGATAAGACATGGCCCTGGCTTCAGTGTGTAGGAAGAGGGCAGAGAGCAGAGCAGGTGAGGTTGGGGTGCTCATCCCCCATGAGGTCTGCCCGTGGCCCCGGCCTCAGCTCTCAGCTTTGCACGTATTTTCCTTCGTTCACCAGAAAGCTCAAACCTTGGAGGCCAACTCACAATAGCAATCAGAATAGAAATGTATTCACGATGGGGTTAAAGTAACATTAGTTAGTTGCTTAGGAAAATCCTTTCTTGTTAGTAACCCCATTCAAAAAACCATATTATAAGCCTCTAGATGACTTGGTGAATGGGCTTTGTGAGAGAGGATATTTCTATCAAGCAAAAGACTAGTTTGGCAAATGGCCGTTCTTTACTGTCAGGTTGTTCAGCATTCTCAGAATCAAAGCCACTTCTCCCCTGTCCAGCACTATTTAGACACACTCAGAATTCTAATGGTTCTGATGGTTCTAATGGTTTTCCCAGTCCATCCTTGGCCAGGGGACCAAGGACTACAGAGCTAGTAGAGGTGAATTACAGGTAGCAGAGCTGGGAGGGAGAAGTAGCAGAGGCAAGGGGCAGGTCCTGCAAGATGGAACAATATTCGATGTTCGCTGTCCCGCAGCCAGGCAGCCAGGCCACAGCGGGGGAGAGACTGTCAGCTCAGGGCTCCCCCCCGTTGGCTGAACGGACAGAGGGAGGAACTAGGGAGAGACTGTGATTGTGTTAAAGGGGTGATTCCCCATCCCCACCCTTTCTCTCCCTTCCTGCTTTCCTGGGAGAGGAGGAGGGCTTCGGTCTTCACAGGGAGGTAGGGATGGGCCATAGAACGGAGATGGCATTTGAGCAGTGAAAGGGACAGTGGGAGAGCACTGTCCTGATCCAGTAACTCAAGATCAAAGCCATGGTATTGTTGGTCATTGGTCCGCTGATGGGACACTAGAGAGCCACCACAGGGCACGCCAGCCACTGCTTTGGAGAGTTGCAAAAATGCCAGTCCTCTTAGTGGCACACTTGCAAGTCCTTGTTGGGTCGTGCTACAGCTCCACATGCTTCATTTCATTGGTTAACTGTGAGGCACCTTGATTGGTGATTTTCCTAATTTCGCCCCTAATCCTGAAACACACACTTGTTTATGCCCTGGAGCCTTGTTATGCTTACGATGAACATGAAGTGCCCTCATCTCTGGGTATAAGGGGTTGAGGAAGACCAAGAAGGTTGATAATTTATGAGGTCCAGGTGGAGTTTTTTGGACAGGGAACTGTACAAAAGGAGAAACTGTAGTAGGTCACCTTGCATAAGGTGCGTGGAGAGCAGATCGGCTGTGGAAGAACAGGCATCAGGCAGTTAACTATGTTTTTACAAGTCCTTGGTTTCTATGGTTTTCCTTCTGGTGATGTAGTCGTTCTGAGTGTTTGGGGGAGTTTGGGTTCTGAGTAACAACTCAGATTCATTCTTCTGGCATGGGAAGGATGCAAGATGATGTATGACCTTCTTGGCCCCAGTCTTTTTTTTTTTTTTTAAGATTTTATTTATTTATTCATGAGAGACACAGAGAGAGAGAAGCAGTCTCCATGGAGGGAGCCCAATACAGAACTCGATCCCGGGACTCCAGGATCGCACCTGAAGGCAGGCGCTAAACCGCTGAGCCACCCAGGCATCTCCTGGCACCAGTCTGAACCCTGCAAAGCAACCTCTGGTCCCATATCTTTCACGTGCTTTTTGCCTTTCCAAAGCAGTCATCAGTATAATTTCTAAGAGAGTGTTTGGAGGATTTTTGTACAAGGTCATACTCTGCTTCACCAACAGAATGTTAAAAGCCTGTCCTACGTTCTCTTTGGAGTTCCTCATGGAATTCCTAAGTAATCCCCATTAAGGTGGAACAAACCTGTAATTCTACTTGTTCCTCTTGGATCACAAATGAGTAGGCCATCAGTGAGATTAAGACAGCTACTTATAGGGGCGCCTGGGGGGCTTAGTCAGTTGAGTCTTTGGCTTGAGTTATGATCCTGGGGTCCTGGGATCAAGCCCCACATGAGGCTCCCTACTCATCGGGGAGCCTGCTTCTCCCTCTCCCTCTGCCTCTTCCCCATCTTTGTGCTCACTCTTGCTCTCTCTCTCCCTCTTGCTCACTCTTTCAAATAAATATAGAATCTGAAAAAAAAAAAAAGACAGCCGCTTATAATAATAGACTTCTAATTATTGAGTGCTTGCCATATGCTTATCAAAGAGCCTTGTATGTATCAGCTCCCTTAATCCTTGTGGCAGCCCTAGGAAATAGGTACTATTATGATCCCATTCTATAGATGAGAAAATTGAGGTTTAGGGAGATTAAGCAATTTGTACATCACCCCGAAACTAAGTGGCAGAGCCTGAACTTGAAACTCGAGACTCTGGATCCAGGCTGTGTTCACGGTTTGGCTACGGTCTGCATTCCCACTCGAACGGAGAGAGGACCATCGCCTTCAGTATAGGGCATCCACCCAGCAGCTGCCAGTCGGCTGGACCATGACCTCCAAATTCAGGGCTTGGGGTTTGATGGTCATGTGCGGTAGCCTCGCATTTCTTAGCTTGGCGTTCTACTACTAAGCCGTATAAGATCCTGCCTGAGTTTCCTTCCCAGGGTCCCCAACTCTTGAACTTAGTGGACGGCTGTATCTGTCCCCTGGGGATTTCTTGTTTGCTCTGTTTTGTTTTCATGTTTAGTTGTTCCTCTTCCTTAAACCACTTGCTGGTGTCAGAGTGTAGGAAGGGAGAGTCAGCGTCGTGAGGAGTCATAGTTTGTTTTGGCACTTGGAGCTGGGACTGTGGGTCAGAAAAGGTTGCCGTGATATCCTTTTAAAGCTGTAGGCTACGGACTTTTAGGCACGAGGACTTCACTTTCAATTAGCTGTGGTCACACTGCTATAGAGAGTTGTTGTTGTGTGGTTTTTGCCTTAGGGATAGGAAGGCACATGAGGTAATTGCATATGGTGGAAGATCTAGAAAAGATTCTTTAGAGCTGCTGAATCAGGCATGTCGAGAGTAAACGCTTCATTGTCATCTATAAAATAAAATTAGTAATGTTACCTAGCCTTTTTTATGCCTCCCAGGATACCGAGAGTATTCATTTGATTCCAGATTTATAAAATGCAGCTAGCTCCTTAGGGGGGGAAGGTATGCGTGTGCATTTACAAAACCTTTGTAAAAACTATAGATGAAAGATTAGTCGCTGCTAAGTAAGGAAGCCATTCCCCAGCCTTAATGCTTCCACATACTTTGAGAAACCACCTATTTGCTTGAACATCTGATTCACCAGGGTAGAATTCTGTTAAATTATTCTTGCCTAAGAATCCATGTACCTTCCAAGTAGCTCGTGGACAGAGTGACTTGTCGTTTTTATGTGGAATAATGTGAGGTATTGGAGAAGATATTTGGCCTATCAATGGAGTATGTGAATATACTTGGAGTATCTGAATGTCAGCTAGAATAAAAGATCCCGTTGTTGTAACAAGAAACCCAGCAGTATTATGGCTTAAAAATGAAGTTTATCTTTTTTCTCATGTAACAGTCCAGGGTGATGGCCCCATATCACTGGAGGAGGAGAGGTTCCTGACAACCAGGCCATGCTTAGCCAGGCCACACCTTCTTGCTTCCTCTCATCACCATCTCAGCCCATAGGAAATGAGTGTTTGAGAGGTGTGTATGGTGGGCCGGGAAGATCCCATTGGCAGGAATTTAGTCACGTGGTGACTTCATAGCGCACAAGGGTTTGGGCGGTCTAAGGTCTAGCTATTCTTTGAACATAGAAGAAGGGGAGAATGGATCTTCATAGACAGCTAATAGTCTGGTCACAGTCGGTCCCTCTGGCTACCAAATATCATTGAGCACCCTATTTCCAACATGTAGAACACTCTGTCTCCATCCCAAGGGAGACAAACAGAACCCACCCATTAGTGCACCACCTGAAAGTCTACGGTCTCTGGGTAACGCACAGTCCTTTCCATCAGGTTTGGGTGTGGCTCTGAATGGTCTGGCAACCTGGGAACTGAAAGGCCAGTGATCTCCCCTCTACACTTATACTCACATTCAACGTACAATGGTAGGGCAGGGGGTGGAAAACCACAATTAAAATTGACATTCAGGGGATCCCTGGGTGGCTCAGTGGTTTAGCGCCTGCCTTTGGCCCGGGGTGTGGTCCTGGAGTCCCGGGATCAAGTCCCACATCGGGCTCCCTGCATGGAGCCTGCTTCTCTCTCTGCCTGTGCCTCTGCCTCTCTCTCTCTCTCTCTCTCTCGGTGTCTCTCATGAATAAATAAATAAAATCTTTAGAAAGAAATTGACATTCATAAAAAGAGGAGAAGGAAATGCATACAGCAGCCCCTGGCCCATAGCCATGCTAGAATCCTGGAGGAGGCCATGGGAAGGCTCCCTGCCCTGGCAGAGGAGGAGGTTCCCAGATGTAACTCTGATTCTGCTCTTCAGGAGGACCTTGGGGGGCATCTTCCTATCGTCTTTAGCCAAACTGAAGTGGGTGTTGTGATATGCCCTCCTTGGTGGCTGTACAGCTTTTGCAGTGCATTGCCTGCTGGTGCAGATTTGGAAGTCTGAGAGTACAGCGGTCACAAGGTTCCACTGGCTTGGCTGCAGTACCTTCACAGAAACCACAATTCCCTCAGAAACTCCACTGGCTTCTGATCTGTGAATTTCCAGGCAGTTCACATACCAGCAGTCTCTCCCAAAGTTCTTTCCAAGTCGTGGCTCTTAAGCCTGCTTTATTCCTTTGCTCCCATGCTTTCCTCTCTCAACTTAATGGCAGCTGTACTGGGGCCCCTGAAACAAAAAACTTTGGAAGGAGGGCAACATGCTTTTTTTCTCATCCCCTTCCTCATGCAATTTGAGGTATGGAAGCCACTGGCTTTGCCAACCCTTCCAGGTCCCAAATTTCTAAACTCTTCGCTTTCTTTTGCATCTGTCTCTTTGCAAACAGTCCGTTCTGCCTGAGGCTAGTCTCTTTCTTACAATTCATACTAAGAACAAGAAAAGCTAATTCATATTAATATGCAGGCACTTTTCCATCATTTCTTGTAAAGTTATAAGCACAATCGGAATGTGATCTGCTTTCCAAGGCAGACATATCAGGTGCAGTTTTGTTTTCTTTCTTTCTTTTTAAAGAATCAAGGAACTTGGTTGACACGGACCAGATTTTTGCAAGACATTTTCCCTACATTTATTTTTTTTTTTAATTTTGGTAAAACATCCTAACGTAAAATTTACCATTCTAACCAATTGTAGGGTGTAATTCGGGGGCATTAAGTACATTCACACTGTTGTGCAACCTTCACCACCACCCATCTCCAGAACTCTTCTGTCTTGCAAAACTGAAACTCTGTCCCCATTAAACATGAACTCCCCATTCCCTCTTGCTCCCCAGACCCTGGCAACCTATCCTACTTTCTGTCTCTGTGATTTTGGCTACCAATTACCCCAAAACTGCAGTCATACACTCTTTGTCCTTCTGTCACGGGCTTATTTTATTTAATGTGGTGTCCTCGCGGGTCAACCATGTTGTAGCGTTGGTCAAAACTTCCTTTCTCTTTAAGGCTGAGTAATATTCTATTGTACGTATGTATGTGCCACATTTTGTTTATCCATTTCCCCACTGATGGGCATTTAGGTTTCTTCCACCCTTTGGCTATTGTGAAAAATGCTGCTGTGAACATGGATGTGCAAGTATTTCATCAAGTCTCTGCCTTCAATCCTTATGGCCTTATAACCAGAAATGGAATTACCAGATCATATGTTAATATCTGGTTTAATGTTTTCAGAACCCTCCACACTGTTTTCCACAGCAGCTGCTCTGTTTTCTATTCCCAGTAACTGCATACACAGGTTCCGATTTCTCTACCTTTTTGCCAACACTTGTTATTTTCTGGGATTTTTGTGGGATTTTTTGATAATAGATATCCTAATGGGTTTGTTTCATTTTTATGATGTGCTATTTTTTTACTATGGTGAAATATATATAACATAAATTTTGCCATTTTAACCATTTTTAAGTATACAATTCAGTGGCATTAACTACATTCACAAAGTTGTACAATCATTATCACTCTATTTCCAAAACTTTTTCTTTTCATTTTTTTAAGATTTTATTTTAAGCAATCTTTCCACCCAGTGTGGGGCTCAAACCCACAACCCTGTGATCAAGAGTCGCATGCTCCACCAACTGAGCGAACCAGGTGCTCCCTCCAAAACCTTTTCATCACCTCAATGATGAAGTGTTTAAAAGTAAATTGTATATGATAGTTAATCCCTAAATGCTTCAGTATGTGTCTCTAGAAGATAGAGACCTTTTCCTATATAATACAATGCTATTATCATATGATACTATACTATTATCATAGGAACACTCTTCACTCACATTCCACTGGAAAGACCTATAAGGCCATACTTACTTGAAAGGGAGGCTGCTAATTATGGTGTAGTTGAGCAGCCATTTGCTCAGTTATAAGGGAAGAAAGGAGAATGGATTCTAGTGCTTTACCAAACTACAGTAATAATGCAAAAAAGGCTAAACTGATTCACAGTACAGGAATTTTGATGGCTGGTGACACTGGAAATTTGGTGCAGGGTCTCAATGATGCTATCAAGGACTCAGTTCTTTCCATCTTCTACTCTACCATCCTCAGTATGTTGTCTTTGGATCCTCGTGTTTGTTGTCTCATGGTTATATTATAACTAACATGGCACTAGGTTTCATATTTTCAAAATAGCATCCCAAGTGGGAAAGGAGAAGAGTGGAGGAAAAGATGCTTTCCATGATCAAGGATGCAAACCCTTCTCATTTGCTATTCAGCAAGTAGACTTCCCCTTGACTCTCACTGGCCAGATTCAAGGGGTCTGGAAAGATACTCATCACAGAAACCAGATAACTATGATTGGCTTAGACCAGTAGGGACTTACACCAGTCAGGACTGAACGCATTACAGTCCTGAATAAAACTAGACATTGTTGGCTAAGAAAAAGAGGAGAAATGACTAGTGGGTTGGCAATAAATCTGCCACATGGGCAACATTTTAAAATATTGTTAAAGATATAAATGGACTCTGGGGAGGATTTTGGCTTAGAAATTCTAAGAAGATATCAAATTGAAATACTGCTAGAAGGGACTTCTTTCTGGGATTATTCCATAAATGGTGTGGGGACAGTGTCTATCATCCGTTTTTGAGAGAAAGAGTTCTTTGAGCCACTAGCATGAGAAGATCCCTATAGTGATCTGTCAATCGAATGATGGTAACTGCTTTTAGAAATCAAGAGAGCACTGGGGAAAAAACCAGTCACCATGATTTCTAGTTAGAAATCATCATGTTCTTTTGGAGATGGTAATATTTTACAGAAATCTTTTACTAATTAATATATTATCTCTTGCCAGTGCTCATGAAAATTATTCTGGGGCAAAATCGACCTCATTGATTGAACGATGTTGTTTTCATCCAATTAAAGAAAGTCATATATTTTAGGGTGACACCAGGTCACTCAAATTATGTTTTCCCAAACTTAGGATTCAGTGAAAGCAAAATTTTTACCGTCAGCGTAATGAGCTGGTTGTATTGCAGATTTATATCTGAGAGCCTGTAAACATTTAACAAAACAAAGCAAGTAGTCCTTGTTATTACCCCCTTATAATTGTAAATGAATTACAAAATAACACAAGCCTTTCACATTTACCCATGACACGACTGACTGGAAAATAACTTAAGATTCCCAGAAGGTTAAAAAAAAAAAAAAATCAAAGATGCTCTTGGTTCATAGACATTGTGACAATCCCAGTTCTTAGTGGGTGACTCGTTAATCTTTCCTGTTCCATTCCAGCTGGCCCTGAGAGCAGAAAGAAAAATTGCTTTGGCAGGGAGCTCATTTCCTGATAAATTACAAAAAAAAAAAAAAAATAGCTGAAGATCCCGAACATCACTTGCAGTGGAATATAGTTAACATTTTATTAAAAAGCCATCAGGGATCCCTGGGTGGCGCAGCGGTTTGGCGCCTGCCTTTGGCCCAGGGCGCGATCCTGGAGACCTGGGATCAAATCCCACATTGGGCTCCCGGTGCATGGAGCCTGCTTCTCCCTCTGCCTGTGTCTCTGCCTCTCTCTCTCTCTCTGTGTGACTATCATAAATAAATAAAAAAAAAATTTAAAAAAAAAGCCATCAAATGCTAGGCAGTTATCGGTTCTTTCAATGTATTTCCAACTGTCATAAAAACCCTCTGAATAAGTACCATTATTATTCCCATTTGACTAATGAAGAAACTGAGGCAGAGAGACAGAGCTTAACAACCAAGCTCACACAACTGGTAGGTGGCAGAGCCAGGATTCAAGGGCATGGTCATTTGGCTCCAGAGTCTTTGAGCTACAGCTGCCTCCTATTACCGTAGGTTGTGCAAAATCCTTCTAATTCATAACAGGCAAGTCCTTTCCAGCCCCAGAAAATATTATCTTAACTTTGGAGATATTTTACTATAAGTGGTTTCTCACTAATAACATTGTAAAATCTGTAAATGAAGATGATCCAGTGGGCTTTACTTTTCCATTTGTAGATTGGAGGAGTTTTACCATCACCTGATAGAGTAGGAGGTTTGTCATCAAAGGTTATCATTGGTAAGAGTATGCTGTATTCTTTGACTTCAGTAGCTTCATGAAGTTATACTGTAAGAACCATCTGTTTGGAATTTGATGATAAAAGAATAATTATATGACCTCAACTTTATCACAACCCCTCTTCTGAGTCAGTTGGACTCTCAGGTGCTGAGATAGTTGGACTCAGGTGCTGAGGTAAAGTGTGATTAAATTAACAGTGCATTTGCTTCCATGAGATTGTAGATTTTCCAATGGCCATGTATTCTCTTGAGGATTTACAGCCAGAAGACTTACAGAAGAACAAAAGCGTCACCAGCAGGAGCCACCACGCATGTTTGATACGGTTCAGGTTCTCTCTGAGGAAGAACTGAAGCTTCAGGGAAGCAAGGGGCAGATCAGGATTTTTAGCTTCTGACTCTGTACTGAAGAGTCTCCACTAGGCACCTGCTACAGATGGGGTGAAGGAGAGTGAAGATCACTCAAGCTTTGGGAATATTTATTGCAAGAAAAGAACACACAATTAAAATGTACAGAGAATACACAGAGCTGGTATTGGCTCTCTAGAAGGATTTGACCATCTGGATAACAGCTTTGCAAATCATTTGGATAAATGATACCATTTGGAGGAGAGCCTTCCAAACCAAATCTAAATGCCAGACTCCTTTCGAGAAGGTTTGTGCAATTTTGGCTCTTCTCCTTTCATCAGAAATTCATTAGGTGCTATTGTTCTAGATATAGTTTAGCATTTGAGACACGGGGACCATCCTAAGTTTCTTTACTATGCAGTATTATTGGAAGGCTAATATCAATGGAGTAAATATTACACGGAATAAAAAGAAGAAGTATAATTCAGAATGGAAAGATACAAGTGTCTTAGGTGTATGGAGTGTTCTTTCCCCATTCCCCCTATTTCCTCAAAAGACAAGGGGAAATGTACTCTCTTAGCCTGTAGGCACTGTGTTGCTATAGCTCCAAGGAAAGACTAGACTGTGTCCTTGCTAGAAAATGTAAGTAAAGTTTGAGTGACACTTTCTAATGTGACTGGAAACAATGGACCAATTTATTTTGATGGGGTCTGGAAGGATAGAAGAAAGTGAACCATCTCAGTTTCAACTTTTAATTCTCAGATAACAATGAAGCAGTGAAGAGAGTTAATTTAATAGATCTATTCATTTATTCTTTGCAGAGGTACTTCCAATCAAATATCTAAACTTACCAAGCCAGAACAGCTCAGAGAATATCATGAAACGTAACCAAATCAAATGTTATTTGCTGCCACCTTCCAAATCCTCCTCCAGCACAGGGAGTAGAGAATGCATCAGTGTTGTTTCTCTACTGCAGGGTCTTTGGTCACATTATATGCTACACATGGGGGGCATCTGGGTGGCTCAGTAGTTGAGTGTCTGCCTTTGACTCAGGTTGTGATCCCGGGGTCCTGGGATCGAGTCCCACATCAGGCTCCCTGCAAGGAGCCTGCTTCTCCCTCTGCCTGCATCTCTGCCTCTCTCTCTCTCTCTGTCTCTCATAAATAAATAAATAAATAAAATCCAAAAAAATAATAATTTATAAGCTACATATGGGCTAAAGAAGGACAAATAGTTGATTTTGGACAGAAAAGTATATGTAACAGTGACCTCTACTGCAGTTAGTACAGTCCCACCAGGGAGGGAGAAAGAAGTAACAGGACCAAGATATGTCAGATGGGGCATTGATAGGTTAGCAATGTAACAATACCAAGTAACTCAAAGATGGATAAGGAGGCAATGTAGGGAAGGGAGCCTTCCACATTCACACACACATTCACACACACATACACACACACACACACACACACACACACCCTTCATCGTTCTGTTCTTAAGTTCCTATTTGTCAGTTGCCCAAAGAACCTGGTATGGTAGGGTGTATTATGACTAAAGAATGTGTTCATTACAAGACTCTTCCTTTATTATTTCAAAAAACTGACTTAGATCATCACGTATTTCCTGATCCTTGTCAAAGTGATTTATAAACTGTCTAGGATCTAACCCACTTCAATAAGACAATAGAAATCTATAGTTTAAAAAGACATAACCATGGGGCGCCTGGGTGGCTCAATTGGTTAAGTGTTGGATTCTTGATTTCAGCTCAGGTCAAAACCTCAGGGTTGTGAAATGGAGCCTCACATCTGGCTCTGTGCTCAGTGTTACCTGCTTAAGATTCTTACTTTCCCTCTCCTTCTGCCCCTCCCCCCTTCCTTGGCTTGCAATCCCAGATAGATGATAGATAGAAGATAGATGATGATGATAGATAGATAGATAGATAGATAGATAGATAGAAAGAAAGAAAGAAAGAAAGAAAGAAAGAAAGAAAGAAAGGAGGGAAATAAACAGACATAACCAGGGGTGCCTGTCTGGCTCAGTCAGTAGAGTATGTGACTGTTGATCTTGGGATCATGAGTTCAAGCCCCACATTGGGTGTAGAGCTTACTTAAAAAAAAAACAAACAAAAAACAAAAGACATAACTAGATCACAGATTTAAATGTGAAGTTATAAATCTTTTAGAAAAAAATAGAAAATCTTTGAGATCAAGGAGTAGGCAAAGAATTCTTTGATTCGACATCAAAAACACAATCCATTAAGAGAAAATCTTGGTAAGTTGGATCTTAATCAAAATTAAACTTTTGGGCATGGCACCTGCCTGGTATAGTTAGTAGAGCACGAGACTCTTGGTCTTCTGGTTGTGAGTTCAAGTCCCACCTTGAGCATAGAGCTTACTTCAAAAAAAAAAATTAAACTTTTGCTCTGCAAAAGACCCTGTTAAGTGCCGAGACCATTCAATGGGGGAAAAGACAATCTTTTAAACAAATGGTTCTGGATATGCAAGTGAAAGATTATTTTTTAAAAAATATTTTATTTATTCATGAGAGACACAGAGAGAAAGAAGCAGAGACAGAGGCAGAGGGAGAAGCAGGGCAGGCTCCCTGCAGGGAGCCCAATGTGGGACTGGATTCCCAGACTGGGACAGGCCCTGAGCCAAAGGCAGATGCCCAACTGCTGAGCCACCCAGGCGTCCCGGTAAATAAAATCATTAAAAAACAAAACAAGACAAAACAAAAACTGGTGAAATCTGGATGAGGTCAGTGATTATATCAATGTTAGTATCTTGATTGTTGATATTGTACAATGGTTGTAGGGGATGTTACCATTGGGGAGATTGAAGGATACACAGGATCTCTGTGTATTATTTCTTACAACAGCATGTGAATTTGCCACTGTCACTGATGCCTGCCCCCCCCCCCCCGCAGAAATGGCGTACCCAATAGGTAAAATTCTGAAGAAGCTCCAAAGGAGTTCCATTGGAAGCTAATAACACAACTATCCAGACTTACTCTTTTCACCTCCCAAGGCATCCATTTAAATTAAGAGAGGGCAATTTCATCTATCATTAGGCAATCAATACAGTATAGTTTTCCCAGAATTTGAATATTAGTTTGCCCTATGAGAATTAAACCAGCAAAAATAAAATAATTTAGGAGAGTAGCCATTAGCTATCTTAGATGCTTTGACAATAAATTTAGAAGAGCAGTGCATACTGAAAGATAACAAACGATAGCAGGAAGGATGTCTGCATTCTTCTAGAAAAGCAGGAGCCTGGGGATCCCTGGGTGGCGCAGTGGTTTGGCGCCTGCCTTTGGCCCAGGGCGCGATCCTGGAGACCCGGGATCGAATCCCACATCGGGCTCCCGGTGCATGGAGCCTGCTTCTCCCTCTGCCTGTGTCTCTGCCTCTCTCTCTCTCTCTCTCTCTGTGACTATCATAAATAAATTAAAAAAAAAAAGAAAAGAAAAGAAAAGAAAAGAAAAGCAGGAGCCCAGAGAGGAAGACAGTGTTAAGCTGTCCTGAGCCCTGCCTTGGAGGGAAAGTACCTTGTCCTAACACAGGCACTGATCTGCTTGGCAGTTAGAGTTGGCATGGCTGCCACTTACAGAGCATGTATTATGTGTGAGGTGCTTCACCTACATTGTCATTAATCCTCAGCACAATCCTACCAAGTATTATCATCATAATTACTAAGACTTAAGAGATGAAATCACTTGCTAAAGATCATACAGATAGTGACAGAGGTGGATTTCAATCCTGGGCACCACCAGACCATTTCCATTCCACGATTCTGCTTCTCTTTAAAGGAAGCATGTAAAACTATTGTTACATGGTCTTAGAATTATCTTCTCTACTTTCCTGCTTCCAGATTTTGGTTGCCCAGATAGAGGTTCCTATAAGGGGTACCAGTGTGAGTATCTGCCCATTTGACAATTGTACTTTCCACTGTATCTGAACACATTGGCATTGATTTATTCACCAGTCTATTGTGTTGTTGTTTTTTTTTTTAAGATTTTATTCATGAGAGGCAGAGAGAGAGAGGCAGACACAGGCAGAGGGAGAAGCAGGCTCCATGCAGGTAGCCCGACGTGGGACTTGAACCCCGGGTCTCCAGGACCACGCCCTGGGCTGAAGGCAGGCACTGAACCACCGAGCCACCCAGCATCCCTTCAGCAGTCTATTGTAAAAATGGTTAAGAGGCAGGAGTTCCCTGCGGGCTGATTGTGGGTACACTGGAGCATTCGGTTACTGCAGACATATAAGATACTGTGCATAGGTTAACCTCCAAGGGTACTACCACTCTTGTGAGACCATAGTCTTTGGTGTCCTCCCTCTTTTAAAATTCAGTCTTCATGCAGCAGGATGGGGAAATGGCATTACAGATTTAAGTAAGTGGCTCAGACCCGTGGAATCAATTATTGGCAACATTAAGTTTAAGAACTAGTAGGTCTCTGAACTCTTATTCCAGTGTAACCATTTCATCTGTGCTCATCCTGTCAGAGCATCCGACTTCAGGAGCAGATCTAGAATAATTGGTTTACATGCTCAATCAACATTCCCATTTTCTGTATTCACTCTACATCTTGGCCTGGCCAATGATGAAATGATTTTTGTCAGCAAAATGATTGCTTTATTAAAAGCCCACAATTTTCTGGATATAAATAAATGAATAGACACTGACTAGCCATAGTAGATGTACTTAAAGTGTTCATCATCCTTCCACATTACATAAACTGGGTAGCCAGGCACCACTGGTTCCTAGAACAGCTTTTATGTATTGTATAGATTGTTACACATAAATAGTTGTATTCATGAGACTTCATCTCAATTATTTCCACTACTCGGTATGGTACCTGACCTAAGCAGGATGTCAGTACTTGTGAATTGGATTGGATTGGATTAGACTGGATTAAATTGATTGAAAGTAGCTCTAATGTCCCTCAACTCCTTGATTGTGTCATTTATTTAACATCCCTACCCAGACAGCTGTTTAGACTACACCATGACTGTCATGACTGTCACAGACACATTATTAAGTTTAGGTGTCGCCCCTCACCTGAAAGATCTACTTTATCAGGTAGGTCACTTCTGGTAACCAAGACCTTCCTTATCGGTCACCAACCTCAAGGGAGGGTCATGTTATTTCTCTGATCCCAGTACTTGGAAGGTCCATGGAGTGAGTGTCAGCGTGCAAAAGCAGGTATCATGGAGGTGCTCAGATACGGGCAGTGCTGGTTCAAACTCGTAAGCAACTTGTGATTCACTATAAAACTCAAAATAATGAGCAATTATATCTCCGTAAAGATACCTATTAATTGCATTATTCTTCTGTCAGTTCACCTGTGGAGGTCAATTTTTGATACACACTCCTGCAGCTTCTCATTTTCACTTCATTTTTGTGGGGAATTTCTTTTATTCATTTATTTTTGCTTTCATATATAACATCCAAAATGCCTGACATCTGTTCTTTTCTCCCATTGTGTTTATTGGAGTTAATTTAGAATTATACACAATGCATTGTTTTCCAAAACAGTCATCTTTAGAGTCTTTGGAGATAGTTGCTCAATAACATGTCATGAGAAAAGTTCGGATTTGCAAAGCCTGTGTCATTTCCTCCTGCATTGCTAATTTATTTAGTAAGCATTTGTTTCTAGCACTCTTGTCTGCCAAGCTGTAGACATGTGTACATGCCAGATCCATAGAGCCATAAATCCATAAATGTTAATAATAACACTAAAAGTAGGTTGGAGGGATCCCTGGGTGGCACAGAGGTTTAGCGCCTGCCTTTGGCCCAGGGCGCGATCCTGGAGACCCGGGATCGAATCCCACGTCGGGCTCCTGGTGCATGGAGCCAGCTTCTCCCTCTGCCTATGTCTCTGCCTCTCTCTCTCTCTCTCTCTCTCTCTGTGTGACTATCATAAATAAATAAAAATTTTAAAAAAAAGTAGGTTGGAATAAGCCTTTGGTACCTAGTCTTTCTGAAAGTCTTAACCCAAACCCTTTCATCCTTTCTTAAAAATATCGATGCTTATATAAGGTAAGTGTGTTTATAAGAAGTTTCTCATTTAGTTCTCAACTAAGGCTCTGGAATATTTAAGCTAATGCTAGATAGCAGTCATACTTGTTAACTGCGTAAGGGATCTCCACAAGTGTGAGTGGCAGTAATAGATTGATTTGGATCATGGTTTCATAAAATACAATTTTTTTTCAGTGAGTGTAAACTTTCTTTCCTCCCTGAAAGATTAAGGTAAATTTTTGCCTTAGTTATTAATGCCTATTGATTTTATTTCAGTGGTACAGGCATGGATGGGAAGAAATGCAGCGTATGGATGTTTTTACCTCTTGTATTTACTTTGTTTACTTCAGCTGGATTATGGATAGTGTGAGTATTCTCTTTTTTAATTATTTAAGGACTTGGGTGTGATACATATCAAAATGTAGTTTTGATAGTATATGGCATACCTATATAAGCGTATTTATAAATACTTTAACATAAGGTTTACTGATTCAACCTTGCTAAAGTCCCCATTTTGTCTTCCCTTCTATTATCCAAAGTAAATAGCAAGAGTAATACATTATGCAAAGCAAGTAGTGAAGGATACTGGTTTTATTTTGTGCTCCTGTGTTCTTTCAGTAATGAACATTCCATAAACTGGTGATGGGGATTCATTATTTGCAAAATTTGCTCATTACATGAACATGCTAAAGATTCCATTCATGGTCTGGTGCATAGTCCAGTTTTGATGTGTGACGGGTTTGATATGTTTATAATTTGAATATTGTTGCATTGGAAGTCTTAGCTTATCACAAAATGCTCCCACACTTGATTATTTCAAGTACTATTTCCCTTCCAGCAAATTATTTCAGTTCCTTGCAGTTCACTGAGAGAAATTAGAAAATCTGAATTCTAATTTTAGTGTATAACCAAAGTTATAAGGTCTTATTTCTTTGTTTTCCAGTTTCCAAATTCTAATGATTACCATTCACTTGAGGGGTGTTTTGAAAATTAAAGAAATAGTATTAATAATCACATTTGAACTTCAAAGGGCTAAGTGAGCTATAGGTAAACATTATGGTAAGAGAGATTTTTCCAGTTGGGAAGAACAGTAAATATGATTGAATGTGGCTAGTCTAGTAAAAATGGGAAATGAATCTTTTTTTTTAATTTTCTTTGTTTTGTAAACTTTAATTGTTCTTTCTTTATAGATACTTTATAGCTGTGGAAGATGACAAGATTTTCCCATTAAACTCAGCTGAAAGGTAAAGCTGATCTCTGGATAATTCATTGTTTATCAATAGACTTAACAAAAATTTTCCCACTGGTGAAGCTAATCTGTGCACAAATGACTGTACTTTAACCTAGGTTTTTTGTTTTCCAGAAAACCTGGTGTGAAGCATGCACCATATATAAGGTAACTTGATAATCTCTTCTGATCTGTTGGATCCTAGGAGAAGTTGGGAGAGTGACTTAGTTTGGGCTACTCTAACAAAGTAGCATAGACTGGGTGGCTTATAAACAACCAAAATGTATTTCTCACAGCTCTGGAGCTGAAGGTCCAAGATCAGGGTGCCAGCAGTCTGGTTTCGATGAGGGCCCTCTTCTAGGTTGTGTCCTCACACGACAGAAACGGGGTGAGACAGTTCTCTGGGATCTCTTTTATAAGGGCACTAATCCCATTCAGGAGGGCTCAACTCTTGACTCTCGTGACTTAAATATCTCCCAAAGTCCCCACTTCCTAATAGCATCACATTGGGGGTTAGGATTTCAACATACAGATTTTGAAGGAACACAGACATTCAGTCCATTGTAAGTGACAGATTTTAATAGAATAATAATAAACCGTGTCATAATTTTCAAGTATTGCAGGTGACGAACCTCCTGCCAGCTGTGTGTTTAGTCAAGTTATGAACATGGCAGCATTCCTAGGTAAGAAGAGTGGAAAGAATACTTTATGGGCTTCGGTACATTTCTTTTTTATTTTAAATACTCCCAAACCCACATCGAAAGCACGGTGGGGGAAAAAAAAAAAAAAAGAAAGCATGATGGACTTAGCTGATAATTTGGTATCATATCAAGTCAATATGCTGAAGCTGGCTTTTCATTTTGAGGGTCTTTTTTCTCGTAGTTTTATGTTCACGCTGATTACCTCACCTTTTCTCTTTCCTTTGTCACCTTTATCATTTCAGTGTATTCTTGATTTTATTTCTTTTGCCACAGGAAATAATATATTTCACGTGCCATAAAATCCTACATGAGAATGCAATACTGTAAAATACATTTGTGTTAAAAATAATGCCTTATTTATATCTTCACTGGCAAGGATGACAAATGCCTAGGCTTTGTGATAAACATTGATGTGTGTACACACTGCCTTTAAATCTCAAGGTCAGCATCAACATGGGTGACACCGTCTCCTATACATATATATGCATACCAAGATGGCAGATGGAGATATAGGTTAAAAAAAAAAAAAAAGGAAGAGACCTTTGGTACTCAGGTCTAGTCTCCATTCCGTACTTTTCTTTTAGTGTCCCAAGACCATGGTTTGTTCTGTGAGTGCTTCCCTCTGAGGATCGAGGGAACCAGCCAAGCTCTCTATCCTTTTCCACATCGCCTTTGCATACCTAATCTTCCCAAGGCCAGTCTCCTCAGTGTCTTTCAAAGGGTCAGCTAAGATCATCGTTGGCATGCTGTGGAGGATGGGCCAGTGACAGCTAAATTTTTCAACAATGTTTTCCTGGAAATGGGTGGTGAGAATTTCAGCCTTTGTGGCACCTGTTCCCCAGAGAGGTGACCTGTTAGTTCATCTATGTAGAACCTCACCCGAAAAAGTTGTACTCATTCTTTTTTTTTTTTAAAGATTTTATTTATTTATTCATGATAGACACAGAGAGAGAGAGAGAGAGAGAGAGACAGAGACACAGGCAGAGGGAGAAGCAGGCATCATACAAAGAGCCTGATGTGGGACTCGATCCCGGGTCTCCAGGATCACGCCCTGGGCTGCAGGCGGCGCTAAACCGCTGCGCCACCGGGGCTGCCCAGTTGTACTCATTCTTAAGGGTTTTTTGTTTTGTTTTGTTTTGTTTTGTTTTGTTTTGTTTTGTTTTGTTTTGTTTTTTGTTTTTTAATGCTTGCTGCAGGAAAAGAAAAGACCTATAGAACTCACTGGAAAACCAAGGGAGATGGTTGGTCCAACTTGCAACACAGGCACAATCTTAGTTTTAGAAGGCTCACAAGATGAGAAACATGGAGAATGTTCCCAGGGAGGCCCAAGAGGCCCCCCCTTGAATTTGTGAGGTCAACAAGAAGCACACTGAGGGGGCCTGTCTGCAGTTAATAAGGTCCTTTCCTGGAACTAACTCTCTGGGTCAAAAGCCTGAGTCACCACCCAGGCTTCCCCAACATTAGCCCATTTGCCTAGGCAGGAAGCATCTGGAAGGCATGGACTGCTGCGCCACTGCCAAGGAGTATGTCAGGTACAACCCTAATGCTGAAGTTGCTGGATCTTTGAAGAAGCTCTTCTCATCATGCCCTTGGTAGGCAGGATTTTCATACCCCAGCTAGACCCCAGTTCTGCGAAAGGCAGTCCTTACTGCAGCTGGTGCCCATGTGGGCAGCACTGCCAGTCCTGGCTGGTCAAGTTTTGTCTTCACCGCCCTCAGCCTCAGCCACCACCAGCTTTAATTCTCACTTTTTTCTCCTACTTTTGACACCAAGGCATAAATGACTGCTAACAAGCTATTTGCGTTTAACAGAACCCAAAGCCCCAAGGGAGAATCTCGAATTGCAGGGTCAGGGACCTTTCCCAGTCTGCCTGCAGGCACAACACACAGGCCTGCAGGTTGGTACCTACTCATATGATCATCCCCCACAGGGTGCAATAATAACAATAATTAATAGCAGTCATTTATATTCCACGCACAATGCTAAGTGCTTTGCAAATACCACCTCATCTAATCACGACACACAGGAGACTGCCCTTATTAAAAAGCTGTCACAAGCTGTTTGTCCTCCATTTGGGCTTTAAAGAAACCAGTGAACATGTTGGAAGCCACATACTACTTCCTTCATATTCTTGAGATGAATTGATATTTCCCAATCGTCTTTAGCCTGTAATCTTAAAAATCCCAATTTGCACAGCTTACAGAGTTATCCAGTTATAAAGCTTATGATTAACTAATTACAAAAGCATTTCCAAAAACAAAGTTACGAAAACAAGCTCCCCTCCTCCAGATGACTCTTGTCATCATCTTATTCTCTGGTCCTCCCCCTGTTCCAGCAAGAAGCACTTAAAGCCTTTACTAGCTCCCCCTCTGAGGTATCACAGTATATCCAGTGTTTATTCTTTATTATCTTCCATCCTTTTTAATACCATCTGGTAGACACAAAACTGATGAAGATGAGTGTTCAGGGGGAGGAAGCCCACAATTATTTATTTATCAACTCTGGGAGTGAAAAAGAATCCATTTACTAATGATTCTTACTCAAAAAGGAGAAGGCTTTCATCTCCCCAGGCCAGTCCCTGTTAGGTCTCAGCCCATTACTTTAGACGGCATAACCGACTTTAAGAAACAACCTCGACTGCCTATAAATCACTGCTTATAATCTGCCGTCTAGATTATAATTTACAATCTACAAATGAGTCCGTGTAGCATTTATTAAAATCAGTCCGTGTAGCATTTATTAAAATCAGTTCGCGGGATCCCTGGGTGGCGCAGCGGTTTGGCGCCTGCCTTTGGCCCAGGGCGCGATCCTGGAGACCCGGGATCGAATCCCACATCGGGCTCCCGGTGCATGGAGCCTGCTTCTCCCTCTGCCTGTGTCTCTGCCTCTCTCTCTCTCACTGTGTGCCTATCATAAATAAATAAATTAATTAAAAAAAATCAGTTCGCTAAGATCTTCTGTCTTGTTGATAGAATCAAAGATCCACTCAATTATTTTCTTTACACAATTAGTTATGCGCTTTGTCTGAATCCACATTTTTATTTCCCCCAAGGGGGTTAAAAGAGAACCAAGACATATTTCTTGAAAGGAATATTCTTTTCTGCTCTGGACAGGTTGTGAGGATAAAGCTGATAGCTGAATGATTTCTGTCACCTAATAGCAGCTACTCCCCCTCCTTCAGCCAAAACACATTGATTGCCGTGTTCTACTGCAGTCATAAATAGGAATTATTGATGCATAAACAATAAAACTAAACAAATAAGGAAAGAATTTGGCCAGGCACCAGTTTAGAACTACAATGAAGAGCTGCTATTTTGAGTTTGAACTTTAAAAGCCCAACTGGGGGCACCTGGCTGGCTCAGTCCTAGAGTATGTGACTCTTGATCTCAGGGTTGTGAGTTCAAGCCCCACATGGGATGTAGAGCTCACTCTTAAGATGGATGATAGATAGATAATAGATAGATAGATAGATAGATAGATAGATAGATAGATAGATAGATGATAGACGGACCTGGGTGGCCCAGTATGTGCCTTCTGCTAGGGTCATGGTTGCAGGGTCCTAGGATCTAACCCTGAATCTGGCTCCCTGCTCAGCGGGAAGTCTATTTCTCCCTCTGCCCCTGCCCCTTCCGCCACTCATGCACGTGCAGTGTCTCTGCGGGCTGCTCTCTCTCAAATAAAATAATAAAATCTGGGACACCTGGGTGGCCCAGCGGTTGAGCACCTGCCTTTGGCCCAGGGCATGATCCTGGAGACCCCAGATCGAGTCCCATGTTGGGCTCCTGGCATGGAGCCTGCTTCTCCCTCTGCCTGTGTCTCTGCCTCTCTCCCTCTCTCTGTGTCTCTGTTTAATTAATAAAATCTTAAAAAAAAAGAAAATAGGCAATTATTCTACTCTCTGTGTTATTTTACAATAAATAAAAGATGGGATCCCTGGGTGGCACAGCGGTTTAGCGCCCCTGCCTTTGGCCCAGGGCGCGATCCTGGAGACCCGGGATCGAATCCCACGTCGGGCTCCCGGTGCATGGAGCCTGCTTCTCACTCTGCCTATGTCTCTGCCTCTCTCTCTCTCTCTCTCTCTCTCTGTGACTATCATAAAATAAAAAATAAAATAAAATAATAAATAAATAAATAAATAAATAAATAAATAAATAAAAGATACTTGTATGGCAAAGGACTATTCCAAATACCATAAACAATGGAAGGATGGGTTTTATTTTTTATTTTTTTAAGGATGGGTTTTAAAATCTTTTCTAAAACTGTTGATAAAATTTTTAGTGAAACTAAAATTTTTTTTAAAGATTTTATTTATTTATTCATGACAGAGAGAGAGAGAGAGAGAGAAAGGCAGAGGGAGAAGCAGGCTCCATGCAGGGAGCCTGACTTGGGACTCCATCCCAGGTCTCCAGGATCACGCCCCCGGCTGAAGGTGGCGCTAAACTGCTGAGCCACCAGGGCTGCCCGAAACTAAAATTTTTAATGAAACCAAGAAACCAATCAGAACATCAATGTGGTAAAAATTGGTCAGCATATATAAGGCAGCTTTGAAATCGCCCCACTGCTCAGAAGTCATTTTCAAGCATGTATAATTAAATCACTACTTGGTTGAAAAGAACTTTATAATTGATAATTTGAATCTGCCTCCATTAAACCTGTTAATAAAACTGTTAAAAGACTAGAAGCTTATAATTTCCACCACCTTAAAAGTTCAACTAGAACCTTTTTTTTAAGTGTAACCTCTATGCCCAGGGTGGGACTTGAACTCACAACCGGGCATTCCACGCTCTACTGACTGAGACAGCCAGGTGCCCATCTAATCTTTTTTTTTTTTTTAAGATTTTATGTATTTATTCATGAGAGACACAGAGAGAGAGGCAGAGACACAGGCAGAGGGAGAAGCAGGCTCCATGCAGGGAGCCGAATGTGGGACTTGATCCCAGGACCCCAGAATCAAGATGTGAGCCAAAGGCAGATGCTCAACCGCTAAGCCACCCAGGTGCCCCCCAATGAATCGAATCTATTTTTTTTTTAAGATTTATTTATTCATTCAGAGAGAGCGAGGAGAGAGGCAGAGACACAGGTGGAGGGAGAAGCAGGCTCCAGGGAGGAAGCCCGATGTGGGACTCGATCCCGGGTCTCCAGGATCACACCCCAGGCTGCAGGTGGCGCTAAACCGCTGCACCACCGGGGCTGCCCGAATCAAATCTATTTTTAAAGGAAATTTTGCTTAGTCTGAGCTGATCAATAATGGTGTTAATAGGCAAAGAGGGCAGAGTGTGGTGTTTGGACTGCCATTCTGGAAGTTGGGAGTGTTGGGTTGGATTCATGTCTCCAAGTGGGTATTCTGTTTCCTGCTTAATTTCATCATCTGTTCATGATAAAATGATTTATCATCATATTACAAGTAGGAGGGCTGGCAGTGCTGGGACCAGAAGATGATACATGTCCTATGTTTACTGGAGAGAAGTGAGTAACCCAGAAAATGGCCATTGAGCCTCTTCCTCTCCACACAAATGGACCGAAGAGGTCAACATGAAGAGCCATCTGTGTCTTCCTCAGCAATGGTTTTAGGGCTTCAGCCAAAGTTCTAGAACTATCCCTCCAAACTAAATGACATCCAGAGAGCTGCTAGAGTAATACTTTTCACTAGTCATTTTTAAAAGAAATGAAATGTGCTGTCTTGGTATTTTGTCATTATGTTCTAATATCCATATACAGTTAATAGCAAGTGTCTCCCATGGTGCCTTGTGTTGAAGCTTCGGGTCTTAATTTAGTGAACTCTTCATCTGATTATCTCTTTGTGTTAGAGGGCTTATCTGGGATCTTTCCTCTCCACTTCCTCCCCCTATTCCCATCCAGAAAGTAGTAAGAAGTTGTGCTGATTATTTTCATCCTCTGGAATACTTGTTGTTATTATTAGTAGACATCAGATATATTATAAGTTCTAACTAGATCCCTCAAACCATGAGATTTGGAACTCTTTCAAATCAAGTATCATTTATAAATTCTATGACTGCTAGTGGGAATTAGATGAAACATAAATATACTAAAAGCTAAATCAGAGTTGAACAATTTGAGATTTTATAAATTATGGTTTACTATTTTGTTTCTAAAATCCAAATATCAACCAAGTTGTTTACCAATCTTTGATCAGAGGTACTTGGAACTGAAAATCAACTTGCTGAGCTTCACTTTGTAGCTTGAAACTATGAAATTCAGCAAATGTAGGAAATTTAAATTTATGGATGGATTTCCTTTATTAATGACTACTAATAAGGGCCTATAATGAAGATAAAAACCTTTAGCAGATAATTACCTACTTAATTGCTGTATAAATAGGTAATTCTTGAATTTCTAATTGTCCTCCCTGTTAATCCTCAATGTCAAAATAAATCGTCTTAGGAAGTAGTAAGTGCATTTCCTTATATGTATATAATTTATATTAACTGCAAACACTTTATTTCTCTTACTTGTAGACTAACCTCTCCCAACTTTTTGTATAAACATGAAAATACCCCTGCACTAAGCAACTAATAAAAGGGCATTCTTATATTCATGGCTTGAGTATGGACCATCCTCAAGGTCACTCTTAGAAGTCAGGTTTGAAGTGTGCCTGGCTGGCTCAGTTGGAAGAATATGTGATTCTTGATCTCAGGGTTGTGAGTTTGAGCCCCACATGGGGTATAGAGATTACTTAAATAAATAAAACTTAGGGATCCCTGGATGGCGCAGCGGTTTAGCGCCTGCCTTCAGCCCAGGGCGCGATCCTGGAGACCCGGGATCGAATCCCACATCGGGCTCCCGGTGCATGGAGCCTGCTTCTCCCTCTGCCTATGTCTCTGCCTCTCTCTCTCTCTCTCTCTGTGTGACTATCATAAATAAATAAAAATTTAAAAAAATAAAAATAAAAAATAAAAGAGAAAGGTCAGGTTTAAATCTAGGTAAATTCCTTTATTCTCTGACTCTCCCATAAAAATTTGCTTCAAAAGATGGTCTTTTAAAGTCAGTAACATCATAGAAGAATTGAGCTTTCTTAATATAATCAGCATGGTTTTTAGTACATACAAAACCCCCGCATCTGCTATGTTAAAATTCATATTTCACAATTTAATTACTATAACTGCTCTAATTTAGATCAACGATCCTCGTCCTTTGACAATGGTCACTTCCAGATAGAATTAGAGGGAAGAGAGAATAAACCAGTAATCAAGGGATTTGTACACTTGCCTCGTCTTTTTCCTTCCTATCCCCAGGGATGATTTCTGGCACAGGGACCAGCAAGTTTGTCTAGATGTGGAACCCTGTCTTCGTCCCCATGTTTTCCTGCTGTGTCTGTTCTAACACTGTTATACTAGAAGGTGGTTGAATTAGTGAGTTCTCATGCCATGAATTGTCACATCCCTGTCTTAATTGTCGTGTCAGGCCTCTGTGATATTCTTCTAAGCCAATGTGTCCTTTGCTGACCTTGCTTTTGAAAACTCTGAGAACAACACAAGTGGCAGCTCTGTCATCCTTGCATCACTTGAATAACATACAGCGCTGCTGCTTCAACTCCTCTCTGCTTCCCCCAGGTTAGGCATAATAAAACGTCCAAATAATTGTAAGCATTGCATGAAAAATTTCTTTTAAAAATAATCTGCCCCTTCAGAGACTTAAAAAAGTACCGTGGCGAAAAGTTTAATATTGCACACGGGCTTTAGAACACTGCCTGTCTAGCTGTATGATTTAGATTTTTGCATTTTAACATTTCATTTTATCCCCAGCTCTTGTGGTAGCTGTTCTACGCTTCATACAACTGAAGCCCAAGGTCTTAAATCCGTGGTTGAATATTAGTGGATTGGTGGCGCTGTGTCTGGCTTCCTTTGGGATGACCTTACTTGGTAATTTTCAGGTACTTTATTTGGCCTTTTTTTTTTTACCTCCTTCTCACCCTTTGCCTATATGATTGTCATGGCCACTGCTTCTGCACAAATCTTTTAAATAATGCTAATAGTGGTTCCTAATGAGCATGGGTTCTCCAGCAGCCAGTCCTTCTAGTCTTCAGCCCAGGCTACGTATGTTCATGTTGAAGTGAAGGTGCTCACTATGCTTTGAAAGTACAGCACAGCCATGGGGAGAGGTAGCTACTACTATAGCCATGTATCTTCTGCAAAGGATTTTAAAGTGCTTTATACTTTTTCTCATGACAAATTGTCTCCTAATGTACCGTTCTGGAAAAATAAGAGGATCATTGCCTTTCTAAAACTAAACACTGAACATTCTTTTTGGATAAAAGCTTGTACTTCATATTAGCAAGCTCACATGGGAATCAAGTTTGAAAACCTAGAATTTCTCTAGAACACCTATGACCTGTATAAAGATACATTAACACTAACTCTTCTTCGCAGAAATGTAGAAGCCCAGGGTCACAATATTTAAGAATAATTTCCGCAGGGATGCCTGAGTGGCTCAGTTGGTTGAGCATCTGGCTGTTGATCTCGGCTCAGGTCTTGATCTCTGGGTCATGAGTTCAAGCTCCATATCCAGCATGGTGCCTACTTTAAAAAAAAAAAAAAATTCCCTTGCCAATACCATCATCCAACTCTTGACTCAAATGACTCCGTTTGTAAGATAGACAAGGAGACCCCCGCACTGGAACAGTAGTTGTCTGATTGCCATGCCTCCAATACCTTCCCAGTGTCCTCCAACCTGTGCTTTATACCGTGGTGAGAAACTTCCTCCCTGCAGTCATATACCAATCCTGACACTTCCTTCCCTTTCGATGGAGTGAAATCCAAATAGCATAAGCATTCAAAAAAATATGGTATTGGATTTTCTAAGACTGTGTCTCGTTCCAACCCTTAGTCCTGATAATTCATTAAACCAGGAACTCTTTCCCCAGCACTTCACCTGGCACAGAATAGCAACTGAATAATTATTTTCAAATTGATGGGTCATTTGACAGATAGGTCATCCCAATAAGTCAAGCCAGATTTATTGAATTGCTACTGCCTATCTGTACTGCAGATGCTGGCATGTTGTAAAGTGCTCACTATCAATTCTCTCAACAAGGGCTTGGATGAAAGTTACTGAGTACCTCTTGTTCTTTCCTAAAGTCCAGAGATTTTGGTGAACCACAAATATTCAAAACCATGAACGATGACACTACATATGATGAACACTTTCTGGAATATCTACAGAGAATACACAGGAAACAACAAATTAGTTGCCTGTGAAGAAACCAAGTGGCTAGTGTGTGGGGGCGGGAGACAGAATCTTCCATCAGTACAAATTTTGTAAAGTTTGAACCATGTAATTATATAATCTATTTTTAAAATTAAGTTTAAAATAATAAATGAATAGACTATGTAGAGCATGGAAAACCAATTTCCTAGAAATAAAATTTAATTTGAGGAATTGTTGTTTAAAGTAAGATTTGAAAAGATGTCTTTTTAGCTAAGAGAGAAAATGTGTTTTCCAAAGAAGAGGAAAAAATACTACAGCCAAAAACAATAGAAAACATTGTGAAAGGAAAGCAATATTGATGTGATGCAACCATTCTCACAGCAATGTCAAACAATAAAACATCTGAAGACAATGGCAATTCAAAAAAATATTTTACCATTTTGTAAGAGCCATCTCTTCAACTATAGATTTTATTTTCTTATATGTGTAATTAAAAAATATGTAATTGCTAAAGATGTTTTAAGTGACCAGTATTTTCTTAAAGTGACCAGTGTATTTTTTACATCAGTAGGTAATGATTTGGAGAGTTTATGTCTTTAACCCTCAAATGAAATAACCCAAATGGGTCTCCTTTAACCTCTTACCTCTATAAAAGCCTTAACCAGAAATCTTCAAACACTAATGTCCTTTAATGGGTCTATAAATATGGAAAAAGCTATTAGGTGGCAATTTTCTTACTATAAAAAGAAAATAAAACAAAATCCCAGTAACATTGAATTGGTCACATTATACAGGCCAGTCTTGCAGGAGTAAGTGTTGTTAGCTGTCTATGTCAGTAAAATCTTGACCCATTTTGAATTGGTCCTCTCCCATCAGTAAATACACAGCCAGATCCCAGGTCTCATTTCTTAGTCTGGAAAACAAAGTTTGGGGTGCATGTTTGTAGAAACTGACATTTCTCTTTTCCATGTAACTGACCTGCTTTTTTCTTTTACTTTTCCACACTTTTCTGGAAGATAAACCCAAGGAATAGATTGCCACTGCCTGAGTGGTTATTCTAGACAAATATTTTGAGGTTTGGAGGTACCAAAACCTTTCTCCCCTCAGAGTTCAGACCATTTGAGAACAGATACAAAGAGCCAGTGGAGATGAAGGACTCTGCTTTTTCCAAAACCTATCATCCCATTATTGAGACATCACTTTACTTATTTTTTCTCCCTCAGGTGTTCCAATGGCCATCGTGTCTTTTCTAAATGGGCCTCCTTGTCATTATCTGTTCACCCCTTAGCTCACAAATGATGAAGAAATCCATAATGTCGGAACTTCTTTGACCTTTGGGTTCGGCACGTTGACCTGCTGGATCCAGGCTGCGTTGACACTCAAAGTCAACATCAAGAACGAAGGACGGAAAGTTGGAATTCCACGAGTTATTCTGTCAGCATCTATCACTCTCTGTGTGGTCCTCTGTATCCTTTGAATGTGAAAAGGTTCTTTGGCAGTGGGATTAAAACACAGATACGTAGATGAGAAAATTACCTTTCCGATAGATTAGGCTGTACTGTCAGATTATCTCAGGATCTTAGACAAAAGAGAAGAGACCTGTTTTTTATGCCAAAGAGGAGATGGAAAACTAAAAATAAAGCAAGCCATGCCTTCTCAAAATTGTTTTTATCTGTAGGAATGGTGTCATGCATTCTCTTTATCATTAATGATGTAAAAGCTTCCCTTGATGAAAAACCCAGAATGCATAATGAAAATTGTGATTTTTTTCCCCTTCCATCTTAAAAAAAAGTTAATTTATGATTGTATTAATGGCCTTATTATTTCGTGTAATTTAATTTGCAGAGGAGAATGTGCCAAGCCTCCTCCTTCACACCCTGGAATTCGATTTATCGTTCAGTAACAGGCGGACAAACCAGGAAAAGCTTAACCCCAACCACCGCGGGGACTAGTCCGGCAGGGAGGCAGGGAGCACGGTGGCCCAATAGAACCCAATAGAAGCCGGTCAGTTCCAGTGCAGCCAATCAGATCAGCCACTCATCAGGTGGGGCAGAGATCTTGTGAGCTCAGGGCAACCAAGAGAGGAAGGGAATGAGGCTCCTGGCGGCTGCAATGTACAGCTAACCCAAACCCGCAGGTTCTGCAGGTACTGCCAAGTTACTGGGCGCTTACCAGGTGCTAGGCGTTATGCTAAACACTTTAAATGTATCAACTCCTTTAATCCTCATTTAACAAGTAAGAATTTAACAAGGACGGGGGTGCCTGGGGTGCCTGTGTGGCTCAGTCAGTTAAGCGTCTGCCTTGGGCTCAGGTCGTGATATCGGGGTCCTGAGCTCAGCCCTTCCTCAGGCTCCCTGCTCGGCGAGGAGTCTGCTTCTCCCTCTGCCTGTGCTGCTCCCTCTGCTCCTGCCTGCTAGCTCTCTTCCAATAAATAAATAAATAAATAAGCAAATAAATAAATAAATAAATAAAATCTTAAAAAAAAAAAAGTAAGAATAGTAAGGACAGATTAATTTGCCCAAGGTCATATGCCATGTGGTGATCTCGATTTACGCTCAGGCGCAGTGTGAACTCTTAACCACCACACCCTCTCGCCTACATTTATGGTTGACAGATGTCCTGTAGTTACTGGAGTATTTGGGGTCTTTATTTCTTCTTTCCTCACTTTTTGAAGTTTTGCACACATTAGAGAACATTTAAGGACTGGAAAATCAAGCCAATAATCATGCTGATTGCTAGCCACGTGACAAAATATTTTATGAGTAAAAAGGTCCGAATTCTGCCAGTTACTTGAAGATTTAGCCCTTCCCCATTAGCGTAAGCCCTAATAATGCTTTGCCAGTATTGTGAGTCATCAATCAGAAGAGTGTGTACAGACTTTATTTTGCATTTTCAGCTTATATCAAATAATTCTGATCCGTGTTGATTCTGAACATTTGGTTCCCAGGTGAATGGATCCAGGCCTTCTCTGGAGAGCGAAGTTTGGCTGAAGTAGTGTCTCCGTATTCTTTTACTCTCTGAAAACTTCCCAAGATTTTAAGTCTAAGTTCTGAAGATAGAACTAATTCCAAAGGAGCATTTCTGGGCTTTCTTAAAAAATGTATTTAGTCCTTGGCCTCTTGGCTTTTTACTGAAGCATGCTTTGAAACGTTCTCCTCCCAGCTCCTGCCTCATGTATACTGGTGTGTGTGCACGTGTACACTCCATATATATTCAGGCATAGGAGTCTCATTTGTTTATTGTTTTTTTAAAGATTTTATTTATTTATTCATGAGAGAGAGAGAGAGAGAGAGGCAGAGACACAGGCAGAGGGAGAAGCAGGCTCCATGCAGGGAGCCCGACGTGGGACTCGATCCCAGGTCTCCAGGATCATAACCCGGGCTGAAGGCAGTGCTAAACCGCTGAGCCACCCAGGCTGCCCTGTTTATTGTTTTAATAGTGAAAACTAGACAGACGAGGAAGAGGGGCCACTAATACTAATCACTAATAGCACTACAGAGACAATGCTTAGGTCATTTGATATGTGAGTCATTTGATATGTTCAGGATTGTTTCTACAGATAGAATCAGGATTATGAATCCACAGTCACTTGCAGTGATTTTTTAAAAGATAAATTAATTTTTCTGCTCAACTAATTTTTTGGAATTTTAATCCTCTTACTGATCTCACAGTTTATTAGGTGGTGGTAGGTGGAGTTGCATGCCTGGCCTGGGAGTCAGAGTCCTTGTATTTGAATTCCAGCTCTACCAGTTAACAGTGATGAGACCTCAGGCAAGTTACTTAACCATTTGGCCTCAGTTTCCCTATTTTTAAATGAACTGATGGATAATAGGGTGGTTGTGAGGATTAAGTTAGATTTTCCATGAAAGCGCCTAGAAGCATGTCTGGCACAAAGGAAGAGCTCAGTCCTGTTGTTTCGTATTATTCATGCAAGTGGTGTGTTCAGCAAGCTGTCAAACTAAGTTTTGATAATGAAGGAGGAGAGTGAGACTTTTCTTGTAACCTGTCTGTCCAGAAAAGAGCGTGGTTTTAACGTGGCTGATGGGAGTACTTTCCTTGACTGCTCCTCCCCAGATTTCATCCTCATGGCCCAGGGCATCCACATGTATGCAGCCAGGGTCCAGTGGGGTCTGGTCATGTGCTTCCTGTCTTATTTTGGCACCTTTGCTGTGGAGTTCCGGCATTACCGTTACGAGATTGTTTGCTCCGAGTACCAGGAGAATTTCCTAAGCTTCTCAGAAAGCCTGTCTGAAGCTTCTGAATATCAAACCGACCAGGTGTAACCGACCCATTTTTCCTTGCTGAGGAGGTGGGTGTGATGGGGGGGAAGAGCCAGGAGGACACACCCACAGGACTTGGTACACAACCTAACACATTTTACACACATGTTCATGGCCACATTTGCCAAATGAGCTTTTCAGGGCAAGTTCTTTCTTTAACTAAAAAGCACAAGCCCTTATGTGTCGAAATACACACTGTTACACTGAAAATATATGCACGATGGAGCAAGAAGCTTGTGCATGATCACTTTTCTTTTCCCTCTCTCTCCTGAGACTCCCTACTCTTCTCATTCTCTTCACATATTTCAGACATCGTGATCACCCTACCAAGAGTAGGGCGGGCCAAATGAAACATGGGAATAATGCCAACTCCCAAAGTTGCCTTCAGATCCAAAGGGCTTAGAACCAGCTCATGAGGAAGTTCTGAATCTGGCACTTATACTCTTGAGTGGATTGAGCATCATTTAATTGGATGGAGACTGTATAGAGATGTGACCCTGTGTAATCTATGGAAAGGCATGGGGTTAAGAACTTGCCCATCAAAACTCCCTTCATCATTGTTCGGTGGTCGGCTATGTGGAGTCAATGAAAGGAATGTGCTACAAACCCACCACCATGATTTGGACTTTACTGTGACTGAGAAATATTTCCAAATGTGAATATTTGTAGGGATGTGGTCTGCCAGGGCATGGAACAAGATGGGGGCAGAGAGGGCATGGTTTCATTTTTGCTTCCATAGTATGCTATGTACGGCTTTTGTTTTATATTTCATGGTTTGCCTTCTTTTTTTTCTTTAAGTAATAATCACCATAGGTCTCTCAAGGCCTCGTGGACAAAGAAGATGTAAGCCAAATGCAAGAGCTGAGCTTGTTTTGGGTTCAACCATGATAAAAGAAAAAGGGAAAAAAAAAAAGGTGACCCACAGGCTTAATTTGCTGCTTTTATGTTCAAAGCTAAGAAAATGTTCACAGGAAAGCACAAAGAAGTATTTGTGGAGGTAATAAAAAGAGCCTCTGCTGGACATTTATAAAAGGAGTCTTAGAGCATCTTGTTGCAAGTCCAGATCAAAGGAGACCTTCCTTATATGTATCTATAGCTCAAATTTAGTGGGGGGCGGGGGGTTAAGGTCTTTTTCATACTTGGAATTTGTAGAAACCAATTAAAAGACTACCCTTCACCCCAAAACAAACTGGCATGGCTGATCCCCTACTGTCCAACATACGCTTTCCAGCCTCGAAGTTTAGAATGCAAGCTCTAGTCCAGGCTTTGAGACTGTACTTTATAAAGGGCAAAATTCTAAGTTCAAAATGCCCTGGAGTGGGCCATGTTGACAGACCCTCCATGAATGCACTTTGCTTCAAGAAGTCACCAGATACACTTCACAGGAGCCTGGGATCTCGTGGAATATAATGTGAAAAACATTGTTTTTTAATTCAATCCAAACTCAGATTCTTGAGGAAGCAGTCTATGACTTTTCATCTCTGTATTTTTCTCTGCCTCCCAGCACAGTGCCTGGCACATGTAGGTGCTCAACAAATGTCTGTTAAATGGATTTACTGGGAATTTAAGCATAGGAAATAGGAGTATCGGAGAAAGACTCAAAGATGAGAGAGCAGATGACTGTTTCAAGCAAGGCAGGAATGGAAGAAATCCTAGAGAAGGATCAGATACCTATGAGTGATAGGTGAAATGTGAGAGAAAAAAATCAAGCAGAGAGCATTCTCCTAGGAAAAAGGCATTTTACTGTAAATAATCCAAGGTGACATTTATTATTTTTGAATACTGCTTTTGGGTTTGTTTTTTCATTTTTATATTTTAAAAATTTTACCAGAAAACAAAGATTTGTGAGGTTTTATCTTATTCTACACAATCCAAATTAAACAGCTTTTGGTGATGCACTGTACACTTTCTTAAGAGTATATCTAAATAGCACATTTAAACAGAATCAAGCAATGACTGGCATTATTCATTGGGATCTGACCACTAAATAAAATTCTTTTATGCAGACTTATGATTTGTCTCTTACACTAATGTTTCTACTGTAATATTGAAGCATGTGTAAACTCCATTGGACATTCTATTGAAAATATACTTCAGTGGGATGCCTGGGTTGCTCAGTCATTAAGCTTCTGACTCTTGGTTTTGGCTCAAGTCTTGACCTCAGGTTCATAGGATTGAGACCCTAAGACCCTGGCTCTGTGCTCTCCAGGAAGTCTGCTTGGGATTCTCTCTCTCTGCTCCCTTTCCCCACTCACATGCATGCAAAACAAAAACCAAAAAGAACCCAGGGGGCTCCTGGATGTTTCAGTCAGTTCAGGGTCTGCTTTCAGCTCAGGTCATGATCTTAGGGTCCTGGGATGGAGCCCCCCATATCGGGCTCCCTCTCTCTTCTCCCTCTGCCCCTCCCTACCCTCGTACTCTCTCACTCTCCCTCAAATAAATAAATAAAATCTTCCCCTTTCTCTACATCCTCACCACAAGACTCCTAACTCTGGGAAACAACAGCTTGCAGAAGGGGAGGAGGGTGGAGGGATGGGGTGACTGGGTGACAGGCACTAAGGAGGGTACTTCATGGGATGAGCACTGGGTGTTATGTCAGCAAATATTTTTTTAAATTTTTTTTGGCAAATTGAATTTAAAATATTTTTTAAATAAATTATTTAATTAAATATTTAAGAAAAAAACAAAATACACTTCAGTGTTATGTTGGTAGCATATTTCTAGGGTGTTTTCCAACACCAACAGCCAATTCTCTGATTCTCTGGACACCAACTGGATGTCCTTCAATTCAGTTCCATTCTAATACTACCCAGAGTTATTGTCAGTCCCACAGGAGTACCTTCACTCACTTCAGATGCCAGTCCCAGGTTACCCACACTTCTGTACATCCTGACTGTAAAATTGGCAGGGAATTAGAAGGGAACTCGCTTCCCTTTTAGGTTGGATAATTTACTAGAATGGCTCCCAGAACTCCAGAAAATACTACTTCCATTTGCCTGCTTATTATAAAGGATAGAACTCAAAAACAACCAAATGAAAGAGACCTACAGGGCAAGGAAAGGGAGGATGCAGGGGCTTGACACCCTCCCAACATTTCCATGAGTTCGCCAACCTGGAATCTCTCTGAACCTCCCTGTTCGAGAGTCTATATAGAGTTCAACTTCCAGCACCTTCCCCCACATCTGCTTCTAGAGGTTGATCAGGTGGTCTAATTACTTGGTCTTTCTGGTGACCAGCACAGTCCTGAGGGTATCTGGGGGCCCCACCAGATCCTACCTCATTAGCATAAACCTGCACTCATTACAAATAACAAAAATCACTCCTATCAGGAAATTTCAAGAGTTTTAGCAGCTCTGTGGCAGGAACCTAGAGCAAAGCCCAAATATACTTTTGTATTATACCACACATACAAATCAAGATCAAGATTACAGAATTTCCTAGGAGTTAAGAACCATAGGATTCTTCCCAGAGGCCAAGACCAAAAAATCTGCATTTAGAATGAGCATCAGCCCCCCTCCCCATCAGCACCCCTCCACACCCCGGGGATCTAATGCAGATGACCCAAAGAGCAAAGTTTGAAATAAACTAAACTTCCTTTTGGTAGTCCAACTAGGTCTCTTGAAGAAAAGTTCATCCTAGTTAGGGAAGAAATATCTTTTAAATAATGTTAACATTTTAAAGTTTCCATCGTTTTTTATTTAATGGAAAAATGACCATGAGGTGAACTTTTACCAACTGTTTTATTTACTGGGTTTTCTTTGCTCCTGGTGTAGGAAAGTAAAACTTGCATATCCTAGACTTGGTAGTCTGCTGGTTATAACGGAGACTGGAACACCAGAACAGCAGTTCATTTTTGCTTAGGCATTGTGTCAGTCAGGGCAGGATGGGTTTTGCAGTCCCAAAAGAAAATGAATAAAACTAAAGTTCCCTTCTCATACTAGATGTCTATCCAGAGTTGGCAAGGGTAATATGACTTGGACCCTGGCTGATAAAGGCTTTCATCCACACATGCTTCCACCACAAATGGCAACAGCCAAGAACGTGTGGCAGACTGCTAACTGTTCTTAAAGATTCTGCTAGAAGCGACAAACATCCCTTAGCTTACATTTCATTGGTTAGGGCACATTGCACAGTCCTCCGTGAGAGCCGCTCTCCCACCGTGTGCTGAGATGGGAGGAACATTTTTGTGAACAGCCTAGTGACTGCCACAGGGTTCACATTACGTTTTTTAAGACTTCTTTGGTCATTGTCGTTCCTTTGAAGCAAGAGAAAACGAAGAATCAGTGAAGAACCATCATCCTACAGAAATAGGGGAAAGGTGCGATCTATGGAGTTGAGATACAGCACCAAATCACAAGTATGAAGAACCACCCAAATAATAAATGAAAGAAATGCAGTTCTACTGAACATCTGACCACATCTCCGTTGTCTCTCCCAAAGCAATGGGGATCCAGTTTGGGGGAAGAGAAGCAGTCTGCATCTGAAAGAAGTTGGATTTCATTTCACAATCTTCAACTTCGTATCAGTTTAGATACCCTATTATACTCTTCAGAATGAAGGCTCCAACAAACAGCAAATATCTAAATATGAAGTCCAAAAAGGGAGCATTGGTGAGAAGGCTAGGTCCCTCACTGGAAAAGCAAAGATCTTTTCAACTGCAGAAAATATGCTTTTTATTGCTCCTATCTTAAAAAGAAAAGTCCCCAGGAGCCTGGCTGGCTCAGTCGAGCATGCAACTCTTGATCTCAGGGTCATGAGTTCAAGCCCCATGTTGGATGCGGAAATTACTTTAAAAAGATTTTTTTAGAAAGTCCCTACTTGCTGCTGTCTCCGGTCGCTCTTCCAATTCTCTCTTGAACCCAGTCCAATCATTGGAGCTCTTGCTCCTACCACTTCGTGGAACTGCTTTACTCAAGTTCTCCAGAGACCTTGGAATATTACATATGATGGTTAGTTCTTGAATGACCTTATCTAGACCCATAAGCAGTACTTCACAATTTGATCAACCCCGTCCCCGTTCTCTTCTTAAAACTTTTTCTTCACTTTTTCTTTTTCTTCACCAGAAATCATTCCCTCTCGGGACACCTGATGGCTCAGTTGATTAAGCTTCTGACTTCAGCATCCGGCATGATTCCAGTCCTGGCCCTACCTCAGGGAGTCTCCTCCTCCCTCTCCCTCTGCCCCCACCCCCCACCCCCTCTGCTCATGCTCTCTCGGAAGAAAGAAGAGAAGAAAGACGGAAAGAAAGAAAAAAAAGAAAGAAATCATTCCCTCTTGATTTGCCTGTTTCACTGTCCGCACCTCTGCCTCCTTTGCTGGGCCTCCTCCCTGATATCCTCACATTGGAATGTCCCATGCCTTAGTCCTTGGAACTCTTTCCTTCCTATCTATATTCACTCTGCTGGTGACTTCATCCAGTCTTCTTGTTTTAAATACTGCCATATCTGACCTCTCCCAACTTTGCCAGCCCAGACTTCTCTCCTGTATATTCAACTACCTTTGTGACATCTCCGCTTGTCATCTCAAGTTTAGTAAGTCCTAATCTTATTCCTTTAAACTCATTCCTCCCAGAGTCTTCCTATCTACGTTAAGGACAACTTATCTTTCAGTTGCTCAGAGTGAAACTCTAAGTAATCTTAAAGTATCACTCCTTTCTTTCACACCCCACATCTGTCAAGAAATCCAGTCTGCCCTATCTTCAAATTTTTCTGGAATTTTTCATCCACCGCCATCCTCCGGTCCAAGCAACTTCCATCTCTCATGGACTTTTATAATTGCCTACAGAAATTGGTCTCTCTGCTTCCATAATTTGCTTCCTTCATACTGTCAACACAGCAAAATGGTCTTGTTAAAAGCTAAATTAGATCATCACTCCCTTGCTTAAAATCCTCCAGTGGCTTCTCTTGTACTTAGACCAAAAATCCCAATCACTAAAATGGCCTGTGAGGGCCAATAAGACCGTCTCTTCACCTTTCATTCCCTCTGCCTCTTTATGTTCCTTCAACAGCCAGGTGTGCTTTGACCTCAGGACTTTTGCAATTTCTGAAACCTCTGCCCCATACGATCTTCCCCTGGATACTTGTGTCTCACTTTCTTCACCTCCTCCAATGTTATCTTCTCACTGAGGTCTACCTGACTGCTAAAATTCAACTCCCTCAAGCCCAACCCAGCGCTACTGCTCTTTCCAGTTTTATTTTGCTTGATAGCATTTTATATAAACACGGTCCTGTGATTAGTTAAAATTCTGACACGCATAGCACTGTCTTACACATTTTACTTATTTCATTATCTCATTATTTACTTATTACTCTTTCATTATGAGGGCAGGGATTTTTTTCTTTTAGAAGACACAGATTTTTGCCTGCTCTGTACCTGAGGCAGAGAAAGGCCTGGACTCAGATTCCCTCAACCCTAACCACCCAGATCCAATGTTCCCACATAGTTATGCCCTTTGAGTATACATCTTCTAGGACAGCTAAAACTCTATGCCCCTTGAATAGTAGATGTTGCAGGAATGTGAAGGGAGGATGCTCACTGAAAGCAGGGACAAGGAAGACTGGACCAAATCAATCTGTGCCAAGATGGACTTCACTGCAGAACTTTCACGTACTTCCTCCCTCATTATAATACAAACAAACAAAAACAAAAAAACATGCCCAGGGTGGAGACTTTATATGCTAGAGAGCCATGTGATGCACATAGAAGCATGTTCTGTCCACTATGCCTGTCTGCCCAACCTTCCGTATCCCCCGCCCCAACGTGCTTAGACGTTAGTCCTTTCCCACCTCAGCCACTCTGAACACTTTCCCTGGCCTTTGGTCTGAGAGTCAGCCTGCAAGACACTTTCTCCTTATGCTGTCCTCCTTGTGCATAAGTCCCAATAAAAGCCTTGCCGGGAATTCCCTTCTGGCCTCTTGTCAATTTCTGTTGCTTAGAGAGCCCAAGGCCCAAGTCTGTCACATACCTGGCAACTAAAACAGTGCCTGGCACAGAGTTAGGTGCTTCATAAATACTTTAAAGATAAATGAATGGCTGGTTGTGGCCCCCCCCTTTCCTTTCCTCTTTTTTTTTTTGAAGATTTTAAATATGGGCTGCTCAGGGCGCCTGGGTGGCTCAGTTGGTTAAGCATCCAACTCTTGCTTTCAGCTCAGGTCATAATATCAAGGCTGAGATGGAGCCCCACATCAGCTCTGTGCTGGGCATGGATTCTGCTTCAAATCCTCTCCCTCTCCCTCTGCTCCTCCCGCCCTGCTCGCATATCCTCTTTCTCTCTTTCTGTCTCAAAAAAAAAAAAAAAAAAAAAAAGAGCTGCGCAACATTCAAGGCATTTAGGAAACAATGGTAATGTAGTGAGATTTCATAGAATGCAATTGTTCTGCTTCTCACAGCAAATAGCTTTCTGTGTCTGGAAGAAGTTCTAGATTATAAAAAGGGTTATTTCTTATAATGTCCACTGTAATATGTACACATTAAAGACCCACATTCTAAATAGGGCCTGAAAGAATCCTATACAAACTCTGTCAGTACCAGATTTCCTCTTGTGGGGATTCAAAAATAAAATAGTGGGGATAACTGGGTCCTTACTTAATGAAAACTGCATCTATTTCATGTTTTTAAGGTAAGAAGCTCAGGTGACCCTGCAGGTTAAACAGATTTTTAAGGTCATCTAAAAGTCTCCCTACAAATGCTGTTTAGGACAGGACAAAGAAAAAGCTGTATGGGGATCCCTGGGTGGCGCAGCGGTTTAGCGCCGGCCTTTGGCCCAGGGCGCGATCCTGGAAACCCGGGATCGAATCCCACGTCAGGCTCCCGGTGCATGGAGCCTGCTTCTCCCTCTGCCTATGTCTCTGCCTCTCTCTCTCTCTGTGTGTGACTATCATAAATAAATAAAAATTTAAAAAAAATTAAAAAAAAAAAGAAAAAGCTGTATGTTGTTGCGTATTTCCAGAGAAAGCAAAACAAACAGACTTATCTGACAGTCAATATGAGAATAATATCTGATACCACTAGATCTCTGTAAGCCAAATTTAGATTTGTAACCAGGGACAGTTAAGAGGACCTGGAGGAAAGGCCTTGGACCCAACACAGGAACAGAGTCGGTTGAGGTGTACCTGAGACAGACTGGGTGGTTCACCTTTTGCACTGCCCTCGTAGGAGACAGGGGTCTCAAATGACAGAGGAATTCCATATCATATCTGTGATTCCGTTAGGGCTGTGAAGGAAGGAACAAATTTGTGTGGCCCTAGGAGAAAGACAATAGGTATCACTGGTTGCCTGTCAGGAACAGAAAGGGAAAGGAAAAAAATCACACACTCTGCTTACTGCCTGGATGACTGGGAAGATAGGGACACTTGCAAAATCTAGCAGAACAAGAGATGTCACTGCCAGGGGTGGGTGTGAGTAATGAGACAATCACTAACTGCTACTGAAAGGACACAGCCCTTTCACAGCCCAGCTATACTGAAAGGGATGAAAAAGTCTGTCCACAGTGTGGCACCGTTTAATTCACCAGGTGACTGTTCCAGCTGCTGTGACTGCCGAACAAATTACTGGAAAATGCAGCAGCATAAAATAACTATTTACTATGCTTGCAGGTGCTGTGGCATAGTAAGGGCACGGCAGAGACAGCTCACTTCTGCTCCACGAGGTCTGGGTCTCAGCTGGAAGACTTGAGGGCTGGAGGCCTGTTTATTACTATGTCTGAGGACTGAAGCTGGCTGTCACCTTGGGGCCCTCGTTCCTCTCGACCTGGTCTCTCCACGCGAATTTTGGACTCCCCTCGCAGCGTGGAAGCTGGCTTCCCCAGGGCAAGTGTTCCGACCCCAGCTCCTGAAAAAAGGTTATGGAAACTAGCCTTTCTATAACCTAGTCTGAAGAATCAAAGCAACCTCTGTTGTCCTTTGCGTTGGAGCAGTCATAAGCAAACCACCCCCCTACCCCAGCCCGACTCAAGGTGGGAGAACCCAGGCCCCCACCCCTTGGTGGGAGGAGTGTCAAAGTCCCAGTGTGAAAGAGCATATGTGAGGACAGCAATGAAAATGTGGAGGAGTAAGGAACACCAAAGAACTTCCCTCCAAAACACCAACCTATGCCCTGGCAAAAATGGCCAAAATCAACTCTTTCGGAATTCTGGAAACTGAGTAAAAGCTCACAGCAACCAGGGGAATGCTTCATGGAGAAAGGACAGCTGACTCAGTACAAACAGAGAGCTTTGTGGTGTGTTAGCCCTACCCCAGCTCAGTGGTGGCCTTGAAAGTAACAGCCTGTATTTCTGGCATGGGAAAGAGGACCAGAAGAAGAATGAGCCTCATTCACTGGGAATTCTGCTCCTAACTATGTATCAGTCAGCCGGGGCTGCTATAACAGAACACCACGAACAGGGTGTTTTAAACAACGGGAGTTTGCTTTCTAGCCATTCTGGAGGTGGAGAAGTCCGGGATCAAGGTTCTGACTGATTTGTTTTTGGTGAGGGCTCCCTGGGTGTCTCTTCTTCCTCTTATACAGATAATCAAGCTGATCGGATCAGGGCCCCACCCTAATAACTTCATTTAACTTCACCTCCTAAAAGTCCTACCTCCAAATAGTCACAGGGGGGTTAGGGCTTCTCAACACACGAATTTGAGAGAGGTGGAGGTGAGGGGTCTAAGAAACCCAATTCAGGGACGTGTGGGTGGCTCAGTGGTTGAGCATCTGACTTTAGCCCAGGGCGTGATCCCGGGGTCCTGGGATTGAGTCCCACATCAGGCTCCCCACAGAGAGCCTGCTCCTCCCCCTGCCTATGTCTCTGCCTCTCTCTGTGTCTCTTTAAAATCTTTTTTAAAAGGTATAAATGTATTTGTTGTTTGCAACTCTTTTTCCTCCTGATTTAGAAGACACTACATGGGTCCGTAATTATAAATCTAGTGATGGGGACACAAGGTACAAGATGTTCTTTGGACCCTACATAAGCAGGGGAAGAGTAAAGCCAGATGGGAGCAAAGGTGGGTGTGTATCTAATAAGACCAGACAAAATTCAGGGAGAAATAGTTCAACAGTAACAGAGGGAGAACTCCGTATTCCCCACTCAGTGATGGACAAAACAACTAGACACAAGACGAGTCAGGCAACAGAAGGAAGCAACACTCTCAACCAACTAACAAACACCTATATGACTCTGCCTGACAGCAGCAAAATATGCATTCTTCTTCAGTGCACAAAGAACATTCTCCAGTACAGACCACACGCAAACAAAACAAATCCCAACACATTTTAAAAAATCAAAATCATAGGGAGTATGTTCACTAAGCAAATGGCATGAAAGGAGCAATCAGTTAACAGAAGGAAACTTCTGAAACTCACAAACACGAGGAACCTAAACAACACCCTCTTTTCCTCTAAACAACACACTCTTCCACAACCAATGTGGGCCAAAAAAGAAATCACAGCGGAAATTAGAAAATACTTATTGAGACAATGAAAACGAAAACACAACATACCAAACCTACAGGATGCAGGGAAAGCAGTGCTGGGAGGTAGATTTAAAGCGATGGCTACACTGAAAAAGAAGATCTCAAAGCAATAACATAACCTTCCGCCTTTAGGAACGAGACAAGAGCAAACTAAACATAAATAAAACAAGCAGAAGGCAAGACAGAAAAATTAGAGTGGAGATAAATAAAATAGGGAATAAATAAAATGCCAAGTTGGTTCTTTGAAAATAAAATTGTTACAAACAAAATTGATAAACCTTTAGCTTCACATGCCCTCAACTTTTGTTCCCACCACCCGAGACACTGCGCTTGTCTCGTCCAAGGGCCACTGCTATTTGCACCTTGACTTAAATTCTTACCAGCATTTGACACACCTGAGCACCCCCTTCATCACGGGGCTCTCCTGCCACTCTTGGTTTTTGTTCCTCGATGCCCAATCCATTTCCATCTCCTTTGCTGGCTTCTTTCCTTAGCCTGTTCCCTAACATTGGAAACTTAGAGCTCTGTCTAGGCTATCTATCAACAGACGTTTATTATTTGGCCACATCTCCGTGGCTTTGGTGTTATGTTGTTCACCGTTTATTTAGGCTGCCTCCCCCAAGAACATATGTACCTGGAAAGTAGGACTTTGACCCCTTACAGCAAATCCAGGGCACATTATAGATGCCCTTAAATAGAACAAATGTTGGGATGCCTGGGTGGCTCAGCGGTTGAGCATCTGCCTTTGGCTCAGGGCGTGATCCCGGGATCCTGGGATTGGGTTCCACATTGGGCTCCTCCTGTAGGGAGCCTGCTTCTCCCTCTGCCTGTGTCTCTGCCTCTCTGTGTCTCTCATGAATAAATAAATAAAATCTTTAAAAAATAAATAAATAGGGACGTCCGAGTGGCTCAGCAGTTGAGTGTCTGCCTCCAGCTCAGGTGTGATCCTGGAGTGCCAGGATGGAGTCCCGCATCAGGCTCCCTGCAGGGAGCCTGCTTCTCCCTCTGCTTATGTCTCTCTCTCTGTGTCTCATGAAATAAATAAATAATATCTTTAAAAAGAAATTTTTTAAATAAATAAATAAAGCAAATGTTAACAAACAGTTTGTGCATTTTACCCACAGGACACTCTGCCCCACTTCTTTGATGTACATGTACATGTGCATGCACATACAGAAACACACACACACACACACACACGGTTGTTTTTTTTTTAACACATACCTCACCATCAGTATTTGAACGAATAACTTGGGCTAAATCTAAATGACTTGGACAAGGAAGGTGAATTCTCCTGTTGGTTACTCTAATGTGTTAGAAAAACTGAAAATTATTCTTAAATATTAGGTTAAAGATAACATTGTACTATCTGGGGCTCAAGTGGTGGGATAATAAATTGTTTGGGCATGTATTATACTCAATTTTGTATTCCAATGGGAATTTCAAAAGCCTAAAAACAAGTCTTTTTTCACACTGCAGTTGGAAAAGCTGGTTATCCAAAAATGACTGGTTTGGGTTTTTGTTTTCTTATGTGTTTTCTTATGTGTTTTCTTATGTGTTTTCTTAGGGAATAAAGGGAAAGGAATATTAGTGGGTGTCTTTTCTTCAGGATTATTGCCATTTTTGCCTAACTCCTCTGACTCTTGCAACATCACGCTACAGGCTTTTAAGGATAATGAACTATACTCCTTTTTCTCTCCTAAGGTCACCTCTCAGCTCCATCTGCTGAATCTGGTGGCCTCACCCTTGATAGTCTCTGGAGAAACAGCACCATCTGCTGGGCAAAGCTGCTGTGCAAGTTTTGGCAACACGCCAGCGGCGCTCCCATCTTTCCTTGGGCAGCACTAAATTGGACACCAGTTAGGGTTAGCAACTAAGGCTAGTCTTCCAGAAGGCCTAACAGGAAGCCCTGCTACTCCAGAAATGCTGATAAGATTAGAGAAGTCCCTTTGAGGTTTCTAAGAAATCAATTTGGATTTTTGAGACACTTGTTTGGTTCGATCAGTAGCGCTCGCAACTCTTGATCTTGGGGTTGTGAGTTTGAGTCCCACGGCAACTGCAGAAATTACTTAAAAATAAAATCTTTAGGGCACCTGGGTGTCTCAGATTAAGCAGGTAAGTGTCTGCCTTTGGCCCAAGTCAAAATCTTTGAGTCCTGAGTTGGGCTCCCAGCTCAGCGGGGAGTCGTCTTCTCCCTCTCCCTCTGTCCCTCCCCCTCCTCCCTCATGACCAATCTACTTTATACCTCAAGTTCCCCCTAAGATCCTTTTCCATAACATTTGTGAATGAGCTTAGGGTCTAGGAAATATTCCACTCATCTTTTTCCCTTCCTTTCACATCCCACTTTGACAAACTTTTTTTTTTTTTTTTTTTTTAAAGATTTATTCATTCATGAGAGACACAGAGAGAGAGAGGCAGAGACACAGGCAGAGGGAGAAGCAGGCTGCATGCAAGGAGCCTGATATGGGACTCAATCCTGGGACCCCAGGATCATGACCGGAGCCAAAAGCAGACACTCAACCGCTGAGCCACCCAGGAGTCCCTGACAAACTAAATCTGATATTGGAACATCCTCTTTATTCCTGAATCTATTCTCAATTACTTAGTTTTGGGGTGCCTGTGGGTGGCTCAGTTGGTTAGGTGTCTGCCTCTTGATTTTGGCTCAGGTCATGATCTCAGGATTGTGAGATCAAGACCCACACTAGGCTCTACATTCAGGGGGGAGTCTTTGTGAGATTCTCTCTCTCCCTCTGCCCCATCTCCACCTTCCCTCAATAAATAAATAAGTTTTCCTGTTACCCTTTCATTAAGGACAGGAAATGCCTCTTGCTGTAGACTGGAATTTCTGTGTCCCCCTCAAAATCCGTATGCTGAAACCTAACCCCCAAGGTGATGGTATTTGCAGGTGGGGCCTTTGGTGGAGTCCACATGAATGGGATCAGTGCCCTTATATATATATTTTTTTTTCTTTTTTAAGTGATCTCTATGCCCAACATGAAGCTCGAACTCATGACCCCAAGATAAAAAGTCACACGCTCTACCAACTGAGCCAGTCAAGCATCCTGGATTAGTGCCGCCCCCCTTTTCTTAAGATTTTATTTATTTATTCATGAGAGACATAGAGAGAGGGAGGCAGAGACAGGCAGAGGGAGAAGCAGGCTCCATGCAGGGAGCCCAACATGGGACTCGATCCAGGGTCTCCAGGATCGTGCCCCAGGCTAAAGGTGGCACTAAACCGCTGAGCCACCTTAGCCACCAGGGCTGCCCTGGATTAGTGCCCTTATAAAAGTAGCCTAAGAATGCTCCTTCATTCCTTCCACCATGTAAGGTTACAGAAAGCAGACTTTGGTCTGTAAGGAAATGGGCTCTCACCAGACAGTGAATTTGCCAGCACCATGACCTCAGACTTTCCAGCCTCCAGAACTGTAAGACATAAAATTTTGTTGTTTATAAGCCACCCAGGTCTCTGGGATTTAGTCAGAGCAGCCCAAACAGTCTACAGCACTTCCATCTCAATTCTCTATTGGCTACACACTGAATACCCTCCTTTTCCTCTAATTTTTCTTTCTTTTCTTTTTTTTTTCTTTTTTTTTTTTTGTTAAGTAGGCTCCATGCCCAGCACAGAGCCCACCATGAGACTCATAACCTTGAGTGAGATCATGATCTGAGTGGAAATCAAGAGTCGGACACTTAATTGACTGAGCCACCCAGCCACCCCTAATTCCTTTTAATCTAGGCTCTGCTGCATAATTTTCTCTCATTGTTTCCTTATTTTTCCAATTATTCCTTTACTGGCATCAAGAGACACCTCTTCTGGGATGCCTGGGTGGCTCAGTGGTTGGTTGAGCATCTGCCTTAGGCTCAGGGAGTGATCTCGGGGTCCAGGATCAAGTCCTGCATGGGGCTCCCTGTGGGGAACCTGCTTCTCCCTCTGCCTATGTCTTTGCCTCTCTCTCTGTCTCTCATGAATAAATAAATCTTTATTTTTTTTAAGATTTTATTTATTTATTCATGAGAGACACTTTCAGAGAGAAAGTAGAGACACAGACAGAGAGAGAAGCAGGCTCCATGCAGACAGCCCGATATGGAACTTGATCCCGGGACTCCAGGATCACACCCTGGGCCAAAGGCAGGCACTAAACCACTGAGCCACCCAGGGATGCCCCTGAATAATTAAATCTTTTAAAAGAAGAACGACACCTCTTCTATCATCTTCCCATGAGTTTTTTCAAAGAAAACTATAGGAAATTCATTCCTTTATTGCCATTTATAGCTTTATGATTTATAAATTACTACCGTTTCTAAGACTTACTTAACTCATTTCCTTTTTACTATTACTATCCTTCTATATTTTCATAATCCTCAGATTTTTTACTTACTAAAGATAAAAATTATCAACATAAACTCTTCTATATTCTCTGTCCTCTCTAATCTGCAATACTTCTTCATACTCAAAGCATCCCCAAAATTATTCCTTCAAGGTTCATTACAGCTTTTCTTGATTAATTAAGAGAACACTTGCCTCCTTCAAACACTATATATCTCAAATGTAAGATTCTCAAAAATCTAAGAAATCCCACTCATAACATGAATGCTTCCTATCCAAGTGAACTAATAACCACTCTATATGCATATATAGAGAGGTCATATATGCATATATAACTCTATGTCAATGATTTTCTACTGGCATTGTATTAAAACACACACACACTCACACAAGATTAAGGCAAAACTAAAGTTCTTATTTTCTCAATCTCTCTTCAGTTTGTCTTTTGCTAATGACAATAGGTGGTATGGTTCAGGAACCTATGTAAAACTGAGTGAGGAAGAAAAAGTTTTTATTAAGCACAATGTAAAACTGACATAACATTCCATTAGGATTGAACCAGGATAAATAATGCTGTTATAAAATTTACACTCTTTGCATCCATTTCAGAGGAAAATATTACATTATTAGGGCTCTTCTAGAAGGATCTTATGGAAGGATTTCAGTAAATCTTTTGTTTTTCAATAGTAAATAGCAACATATATTCTCAAACTGTGCTAAAAAGTAGTTAGAAAGGCAACTATAAAATCTATAATGGTAACAACTGGCAGGATTAGGACTATTCCATTAAACATTAAGAATCACATTCCTATTTTAGTTGTTATATCAATGCACCATTTTCATTGGTAAGGCAACCACCGCTTGCTAGGGGTGCCATGATGATTATTAGCAAGTTTCTTTAGTAATAGGTACTTGCTTCATCAAGACTCAAATGAATTTCTTTTCCCAATTTTGCTCTCTTTTGGAACAGAAACAAATAGCTTTGTCTATTGTACACCGGGAGGCTAAGATTTTGAAATTCAGCTGTCACAATCTTCTAACTCATAATTTAAAAGGAGAATGAATTATTAGGAATAAGTCTGTGATATACTTCCAGTTTTTAAAATAACAAGGCTTCTGAGTAACTTCTCAAACCTATCTTTCCATTTTGGTACACAACTTGATAAACCTAACACGTGTGACCTGAATTGAAGTAATTCTTCTATCAGCTTTGTTTTGCCCTCAGTAAGGGTTAGAGTCATGGTTTCAATCAATTTCTATGTAGAAAGTATCTTTAAATAAGTTTCCTTTTCACTGAACAGAGATTTTTTTTTTCACTTGTGTGCCTGTGAAAGGCAACTGAAACACACCCATATATACACTTGCATACCTATGTGTGTGTGTATATATATATATATTTTAAAGTAAGTTACTTTCACCATTAGAATAAAACTAGACTATAGAGAGAACTCTGCGAGGATAGGCTGGTCTTCCTTCCAGCGCCTGCTCTAGCTTGAGGAGGGCAGGTACAGCTCGCTGAAGGATGTGATGAGGCTGTAGTAAGTCTTCTCATCATCCGTCAGCCCTGCATTGCCAGGTCTCACCACCACAGCGACATGCACGTCTGCTTCCTCGGCAGCACTGGCCTCTATGAAAATCAAAGTATGTGTCAGATACATCAAAATGTGATGTCTGAGATTTGCTTCAAAGTAATCCGGGGGATGTGGGTAAGTAGAAACCCATTTAGCCCCAACTGGATCATTGCTGAAGCTAGAAGATGGGCACATTGAGGGGAGGGGGGGGGTCTGACCACATTATTCTTAATGGAAGCATAATTCTTCCATTATGAAAAAAATTTTTTAAGATTTTATTTATTTATTCATGAGAGACACAGAGGAGAGAGAGAGAGAGAGAGAGAGAGAGAGAGAGGCAGAACATAGGCAGAGAGAGAAGCAGGCTCCCTGCAGGGAGACTGATGTGGGACTCAATCACAGGATCCCGAGTTCATGACCTGAGCCAAAGGCAGATGCTCAACCACTGAGTCACCCAGGAGCCCCCATAATAAAAAATTTTTTCAAATACATTAACTGTACCTGACAGACCAGAATGGTCTGGACTTCCCTCCTAGTGTAGAGTGTATAGCATATCTAAGACTTCTGAGCATTTATTGAGTACTTATGAATGCAGAAGAGTCAGTTCTGTCCACAACCCTCCTCCATTCTCTCCTATCAATCCCACAGAAAACTGAGTGTTTCCTAAAAAGTCAGGCTGTCAGTAATGATATCAGTTACGGAGAGATGGGACAAATGGAAGCCCATGATCGAACCAGGCCAAAATTCCTGCTGTCACATCAGGAGCCCAAATACGTCATACTCCCCTGGCGAAGAGTGTCCATCTTTTTTGCCTGGCAAATCCCTACTCTTCAAAATTCAGCTCAAATATCTTCCAGAACTACTGCCATGTGTATTACAGCATCCTATGTGCTCCTTTAACACTTTGTATTTAGCTCTGTCACAACTATATGAATTGACACATTATTACCTGTTGTCTCTCTTCTCATTAGACTTTGAGAGCCTTAAGATCAATGACTGCAGGGCAGCCCCAGGGGCACAGCAGTTTAGCACCACCTGCAGCCCAGGGTGTGATCCTGGAGACCCGGATGGAGTCCCACATGAGGCTGCATGGAGCCTGCTTCTCCCTCTGCCTGTGTCTCTCTCTCTCTCTGTGTCTCTGCCTCTCTCTCTCTCTCTCTCCTCTGTGTCGGTCATGAATAAATAAGTAAAATCTTAAAAAAAAAAAAAAAAAAGATCAGTAACTGCATGGTGGGTAAAGGAAAAATAAGACTAGTAAAATTAAACTAGGGAAGCTAGGGATAGCAGGGGTATCTCTAATATGCCTTGGGTTACAGTCTTCTCCCCATTCTGCTTCCATGTGAAAAATAACAGCTAATACCTTATATTACTTTAGCATCTACTATGTGCCAGGTATTACTTATTCTAGGAATAGACATATAAAACCAAAGTTCCTGCCTTCGTGGAGCCTTCATTCTCATTTAGATCTTCACAACAACCTTGAGGTAGTTAGTATTACTATCCCCATTCTATAGAAATGGAAGGTGAGCGAGCTGGTGAGTGGTTGAGCCAAAGTTTTAAAGTGTCAACCTGACTTAATGTCTGTGCTCTAGAATAAGGGTGAGCAAATTATGACCTGCCATGTGCTTTTGTAAATAAAGTTTTATTAGAATACAGCCATGCCCATTCATTTGTATATTGTCTGTGGCTGCTTCTCCACTGCCAGGACAGAGTTAGAGTTGTGACAGAGACTGGAGGGCCTGCAAAGCCTAAAATACACTATCTGGCCCTTTACAGAACAAGCTTGCCAGCTCCTGCTCTAGAACAATACTATTCCAAATACGACCTATGGACCTGTAGCAGGGGAATCACCTACAAGCTTGTCGGAAATGCAGAACCTCTGGGGTACCTGAGTGGTTCAGTAGGTTAAGTATTTGACCCTTGATTTCAGCTCGGGTCACGATCTCAGGGTTGTGGGACTGTACCTCACATCAAATTCTGCACTCGGGAGTCTGCTTGAGATTCTCTCTCTCCCTCCACCACCACCACCCCCGAATAAATAAAATCTTATTTTAAAAAATGCAGAATCTCAACTCTCCAACATGGAACTACTGAATTAGGATCTGCAATTTGACACATGACTTCTCAGCACAGAAGGTAAGTCTTGACTAGAAGTTTCAAGGGGAAAAAAAATGGCAAGAGAGGAGGCATTCTGGGCAGACACAAAATACATGTATAAATATTGGAAGAATGGAGCGAGTGGGAGACAGGACATGGGTCAAGGGGGCATATGTGAACAGAGCAAAACTGCAAAGACTCTGAAACACTTTCTATGGAGTTTAGACTTGGTGTAATAAACCTCCGTGGCTTCCTAACCTTTGGAAAATAGTCACAGCATCCGAATGGGTTAAAGAGCAGCAGTGCTGAGAGAAGTGAGTTCCCAGAGGGAGTTAAAGGGGCAGCAGTCTTTTCCACCACCCAAGTGTGTATGTAGCTTCTGCTCTTCCTGTGAAAGAGCTGTCACCTTCCCAGGCCAAACAATCCCCTGTTCCTGTGGAAACCCCATCCTCCAGGCAAACTCTGCAGGCACCTTCCATTCATCCCTAGCTCCCAGCCTGACTGCCTCAGGCACAGCTTTCCTCCTAACTAGCAACCTTGGATCCCAACCGAGTTGAGCCATCACAATCCACATGGACTGGACACTGCCTAGTGGCTCTGCCACATTCAACCCCAGATAACCAGCAGGCAAGTGTTGCTTCTAAGCATCTATTTGCCCTGTTGGCATAATATTGACTTAAAATCCTGGACCTCCTTCCTTTCCTCCAAGAGCATGAAGTCTTTCAGGTCTCTCTTCATACTTGGATGTTATTTGGGATCTCAACTTAGTCTTCCATTCTGCCTTGGCAAAGCAGTCTGGGCATGTGGTATCAAAAACTCAGGATCAGAAATAATAGGGAAGAACGTAGCACGCAGCCAGCCGCCTGGCCCCAGCCTAGCTACCCATGAGCCCAGTTCTGGCCCTGCCACCTAGATGGGTGTACAGCTGGCAGAAGACGAGGCGCAAGACAAACCTCCATGCAGAGACCTTGGAAAAAGCCAAGTTTGTTTTGAGGCCCATCTGCGGATTATCTCTATTCACAAAAGTTAAGAATAGTTTCTGGGACTAGAGCCCAAGGAAGTGGCTCAAGTGAAAAGAGGAAGACATAAAATTATAGATGTGCTGTGTTACTAGAAAAAGAAAGCGTGGTTAAAGACAACAATATAAAGAACCTGTCGGTGATCTTACTAGAGCAGAGACTGTAATTATTAAAAGTAACCAAAAAGTGAGGAATGGTGCGAAGATCTGGGCATCACAACACATTTGATCCCAGAACACTCGGGACAGGCTAAGTACATGGGGAGCTCCAGCCACAAAACAGTTCTGTGACTCTAAGCCTGCAGAAATTTATCATCCAAAGTGCTAGGAAATCACAGAGAGGGCAAACCACGGATTTGCATCTCCAACAGCCCCTCTCATATGAATTATGACACAAAAGTAATTCACAGATTAAAATTAAAGCAGCTAATCTCAGCAGAGCAAGGTCTATCTCCTTTCCATAAGGAACAAAACTAAGTGAAAGGTCTTCAAATTATCCTTCCTCACAGAAACTTCTGTGGCCTGGCTACCTTGAAGTAGTGTGTCCGTGCAACTGTCTATCTGTTCCTCTCCTTTGGTGCAGTCAGAAAGCAAATGTATCAAGCTTTCTGGAATGTAGAAAACCAAGACCACAGTTTGTAGAAACCCTTGGACTTTGAAGCTGACCCAAGCCAGGACATGTAAGACATGCAATCTGCTGAGTTTTCAAAACTCAAGATAACAAATGGCTGTGATTTGGCACCATCTACCTGGATCAGAAATTTCAGTCTACATTCACCGTGGCCTGAAATTTAACAAAGACGTTAACAATTACTGGATATCTACTGTATGTCAGGTAAGTCTTTCTTTCTCTAGAAAACATTATTATACTTTTTGAAGGCATTATATGATCTGTGCTGGTTAAGATTTTTTTTAAAACAACTTAACAAATCAGTACTTGCTTATATACCTGTAACTCTTGCCTAACATAACAGACCAAGAGCCCAAAGATCAGCAGCAGAGAAAGAATACAATTCATACACATTACTTCTGGTAAGATCTTTGTCAGCAGCTTGGATATGCCTTTGGGCCCTATCTCTGAAAGTCCCAGTGGTTGGGGGTGACTCTAGTTCCCTGAAAAGATAGGAAGGACCAGAGAGAGGGATATGGCCTACAGGCTCCAAGGGGCCCAGGAGTCAGTGGAGCCAACCAGGCAAGAGAACATCCAGCCCTCCGCCTCCTTCCCTAATGCCCTTCCGCAGTCTACCAGCCCAGACATAGTAAGTCAGGGCAGCAGCACAATACACGAAATCCTGCTCTGAGGTATGCAGAAGATGAAGAAGGTGAGCAGAAGAAACAGTAATATAAAGAACTGCCCTCAAATACACATGCAATTATAAACACACCAAAAGCAGGCGCCCCCAGGAGATGCACAAACTCTAAGGACAATGGGCATGCCACCCAAAGCCAGAGCCAGGTAGGTGTGTGGGAAAGCCTTCCCAAGTAGAGGCTGTCAGAGAAAAAACAGAGCCCAACTTTCCGCCAGCGCCAACCACCTCTTCATCTGCTGCTGCTTCTTTCCTCATTCGCGATAGTTTCCTGCTGTCATTCTCTAGAGGGTCAACATTCTTACGTAGGAGCTGGACTGTGAGTTTTACATTTGGTCAAAAGTATTCTTGAAATCACTTAAATTACCAACACAGTACAGTATGTGCTGTTATGTGTGCTCAATCTTTAATAATGCATCTGCTAATGTACCATATGTAATAAAGACAGCCATTCTAGGTAAAAAAAAAAAAAAAAAAGATGTCTGTCTTTAAATAGGTACACCCTGCATGACAAGGCAAGAGGTTCAGAGCATGAGTGGTGCCCAGGGACTGAGATCACCTGAAGGAAGGTGGAGAAGAGGCTCCCACTCACTGTGCAGCAGTGCTCAGAAACTGGAAAAATGAGGCAAAAGTGCTCTGATCATTTAGAGTTCTCCTCCCCTACAGTTTTTTGTTTCTTTTGTGCTTTTTTTGCTCATCTCACTGTTAAATACATACGATTGGTCCACTATAACTTTATGTCCCTAGCCAACCATGCACCTACCCTCCTTTGTTGCCTGCATGCTCCTTCCCACAGTGACACCCCTTAAACTGTCCTTTGTTATTTTATAATTTCATCCGTGTGTGCGTGTATGTGTGTGTACAGAAGGATGGGTAGGGAAGCACAGATAAGAGTTACAGTGAGAAGATCTAGTCTTTCCAGGGCCACTCCCCCACGCACAACCCCCAACGATAGGTAAAAGGAGAGAAACCTGAATCAGCTGACTCATGGCTTCTTTTTATAAACCTGTTTCATTTTTCAAAGGTCCACACAAACTTTCTTTACAGAGGTCATGCGTCTGCAGTCCCAGGAGTATCACCTACCTGCCCTGGAGTATCCAATATAGGAAGTCAAATTACTCACCTAGAGTAACGTCTGTCAGAAACAAGATGTTGTTGGTTGAGCACCCAATGCTGTTTGCAATCTTTCGGTAACTCTCACTCTCCACTTTGTGTCCAATCTTGGTATCAAAGTGACCATCAACAAGCTGCACACAGGGAAAGAAAAGACTGATGTTATAAATACCCTTGCCACCCAACCTCTTTGCCTCTCCTCCATTTGCTCTGAAAATACTTGACAATCATATAGTGATTTCATCCCCTCAATAAATAATCCCTGAAAGTGTACTTAATAGATAACTATGCAAGCTACACAAAATAAAGATTTTATAGAAATAAACATTTGGAAGAAAACTACCAATTCAATGTATATAAAATCATGTTACAGTTTACTTCGTTTTTTGTGATTAGCATTAATTTTATTTGTTTTTATTTTTTTTTAAATTTTTTTTTTAACTTATTTATTTATGATAGTCACACACACACAGAGAGAGAGAGAGAAGCAGAGACATAGGCAGAGGGAGAAGCAGGCTCCATGCACTGGGAGCCCAACGTGGGATTCGATCCTGGGTCTCCAGGATCACGCCCTGGGCCAAAGGCAGGCGCTAAACCGCTGCGCCACCCAGGGATCCCCTAGCATTAATTTTATATTCAAAATCTTTTAGGGCAGCCTGGGTGGCTCAGGGGTTTAGTGCCTGCCTTCAGCCCAGGACGTGATTCTGGAGTCCCAGGATTGAGTCCCACATCGGGCTCCCTGAATGGGGCCTGCTTCTCCCTCTGCCTGTGTCTCTGTCTCTCTCTCTCTCTCTCTGTGGGTCTCTCATGAATAAATAAATTTAAAACTCTATAAAAAGGGCAGCCCCGGTGGCATAGTGGTTTAGCGCCACCTGCAGCCTGGGGTGTGATCCTGAAGACCCAGGATCGAGTCCCACATCGGGGTCCCTGCATGGAGTCTGCTTCTCCCTCCGCCTGGGTCTCTGCCTCTCTCTTCGCTCTCTGAATGAATGAATAAATAAATCTTAAAAAAAAAATCTATAAAAAAACAAAATCTTTTAAAATATACATATCCTGCTTTTTATTCTTAAAACCCTATTTGCATTCAAACTACTTATTGGACTGGGTTTCACTCCTAAAGACAGGTCCTAAACATTGTCCTTTTGATCCCAGAATGAGATTTCTCTAACCTGCCTCATTAATAAGCTGCTTAACTTTCAAGAAACTTTAATTTAATTATTATTATTTTTAAGGGTTTTATTTATTTATTCATGAGAGACACAGGGAGAGAGAGAGAGGCAGACACAGGCAGTGGGAGAAGCAGGCTCCCTGCTAGGAGCCTGATGTGGACTAAATCCTGGATCCTGGGATCATGTCCTGAGCCCAAGGCAGACGCTCAACTGCTGAGCCATCCAGGCGTCCCAAAACTTTTAAATATTTTTTTTTTTATTTATTCATGAGACACACACAGAGAGAGGCAGGGACATAGGCAGAGAGAGAAGCAGGCTCCATGCAGGGAGCCGGGATGTGGGACTCGATCCTGGGTCTCCAGGATCACGGCCTGGGCTAAAGGTGGCGCTAAACCGCTGAGCCACCTGGGCTGCCCCGAAACTTTCATTAAAAAAAAAAAATTTAGGGTCCCTGGGTGGCTCAGCAGTTTAGTGCCTGCCTTCAGCCCCGGGGCATGATCCTGGAGTCCAAGGATCGAGTCCCACATCGGGCTCCCTGCATGGAGCCTGCTTCTCCCACTGCCTGTGTCTCTGCCTCTCTCTCTCTCTGTGTGTCTCTCATGAATAAATAAATAAAATCTTAAAAAAAGAGATGCCGGGTGGCTCAGCAGTTAAGTGCCTGCCTTTGACCCATGGAGTGATCCTGCAGTCCTGGGATCAAGTCCCACATCAGGCTCCCTGCATGGAGCCTGCTTCTCTCTCTGCTTGTGTCTCTGCCTCTCTGTCTGTGTCTATCATGTATAAATAAATAAAATCTTTAAAAATAAAAAAATCTTAAAAAAATAAAAGTATTTTATTTAAATTCAATTAATTAACATATAATATATAATTGGTTTCAGAGGTAGAGGCCAGTGATTCATTAGTCTTACATAATTCCCAGTGCTCATTACATCTAGTGTCCTCCTTAATGTCCACTGCCCAGTTACACTGTTCCCTAACCCCTGAAACTTTCATTTTTTTATTTATTCTTATTTTGTTTTTGTTTTTTGAAACTTTCATTTTTTAATGAAAACATTTTGAAATTCTACTCAAGAGCTAGTATATAACCTTGCTGTTTTAGAAATAACTGGGATCAAATATGTAACTTGCTTATTTACTCAACATTAATTAAAATAAGTCCATTTTTAGAATCAGCTATTACGATGTGATCTTTTGAATATTTTCAGAACTTTCACAAACCAAAAACAAGCCTAAAGATAACTCAAAAACAAATTATGGTAACATTAATATTATAGATTTAACTTTTAAAAAGTTAAGATTGGTTTTATATATTCTTTCTTTCTCAAGTCTGCCTCTCAGTACATTTTTATCATTGAATTCAGTAGTTATTATTGTATAATCTATCACCTTATTGTCTGTTCCATTAGAGAGAACAAAAAAGTGTTTACATCTGTATTCAGAGGAGATACAAATATTTGTACACCAATAGTTAAAGGGTTTTATTCCTGATTTAAAATTTGATTTAAGCTAAGATAAAACACAGGAAAATACTAAAATGAGAATATGACAATCTCCAAAGCCAAAGTGTTCTCTGTACATGGCAGAAGTTCAATAAATATTTATTTAAAAGATAGCTGCCTGAGTGACCTACTGTACATCACTTAGTTGTGCCTGTATTTGGTTGGCATTTCTTCAAGTCCTAAATGCCTTCCCTTTTTGCAGTGCCTGCCCCATCCTCCAAAGGGCGCCACAATGGTGGGACAGAGGAACTAGCAGGAATTTTTTCATCTGTAAGATTAACAGGTGGCCTTAACGTATCACCATTTAATAACCGCCCCCAGTGCTCTTGTAGAAGAGTGAGGTTTCCACTAAAATAAAATTTGTTCTCTCTCCAAAATCTCAGAAACAAATGAATCTACCCTGTACTCAGCTTCATTAAAGAAGTTTATGTGTGCATGTTTGGATGGAGTATGTGCCACTACTGTACTGCTAACCTGCTACTTTAAACAACCAAAAGAAGTGGGCCACTAGTTCATCTGAGTTGACAATTTTCTAATGCTGGCAAGACAGCTGATTTATAAGCCAGTTCATATCTTATTAGCTGTATTACATATATCTATATGTACATATATTACATTTACATAGACACACACATATATATTCCTGACCCTGCCCCTCCTCCTGCCATTCCCAGACCTGCCAATGCAGCTTTGCTAGGAAGCAAGACCCAGGGAGCTATACTTTTAACACACTCCCCAGGTGATCATTATTCACAACGGCTTAAGAACCGCCAATGCCAAAACTAAACATTTTACCCTTCTCCTTCAATGTATTCCCTAGTTTATTTATTTCTCTTTACCACCTCCTTAGCATACATAAATGCAATGATCTGAATGTTGATTTGGCTTATAACTGTAGGATATCCCTTTAAGATTCATTATTTCATGCTTTGATAGCGTCAGAAAAACAAAGTAATCAGGTGACCTACCTCAAGAAGATCTCCTTCCGTAGAATGCCCAAATAATAGCTTCTGGGCCTCTACACTCCCTGAAGAATAGATATACACCTTCATTCCAGCCTCTCTCCATTTCCTGACTGCTGGAACTACATCTTCAAAGAACCTAGAGGAAAGACCACCAAGTTCAAATGCAGGAACACGTTATCTAGCCAGGTGAGAACCAGTCAAAATAGTTCTAACAGGGTTCTTTTATTTGTGCCCAAAGGGTGACCATGGGAAGCACCTCCAAGAGACTGCAAACTGCTGCCTATCTAACAAGCTTATCATCACTGGAGTTCCAGGATCCCCGCAGATTAGAAGCAACAATTTAGGTGGAGGGGAGAACAGTTTTTGACAGGCAGCCACACTCATGACAGTAAAGAGTGGGTCACAAATAAGAGATGAAATAAGTGGTTATTGAAATTCCCACTAGAAAAAAAAAAGTAGCAATTATATAATTTTCCATGTAATTCATGATAAGAGGTTAAATTATGTCTGGTGTGCCTTCAGAAAGCATGGAAATACCTTTAAAAAGATTTCCTCACAGACAATGAAAAGAAAACCATTTGAGGGTTCAAAGCTATTAATGTTTGATTAGCTAGAAAATGGAACTACATTTCTTGAGAACCAAGAAAACCTAAAATTTTACAATACAGAAATAAATGACATAACAAATCTATTAGAACACTATGTCATCTCGCATTAGCTTACCAGCAAACAGGGTCTAGCTTTTCTGACTCCTGACACTAAGGCCTGCTTCCCAGTTCTACAGGGTCTTCCATATTTGGTGGTGAAACTGTCGCAAAACAGGTGAAAAGAGAAGCACAAGGAACTTGGAATGTGGAACCAGTCATCTTTAACAGATGAACTGGAAAATGTCAGCAAAGTCTCCTACTGGCTAAAATAGCTTAATATATTCCACTAATTGAAGGAAAGAAATCAACTAGTTTGAAACCAGCACATACACCTGTGGGTTACTCTGTGCGTTTTCTGCAATCACAGACAGGATTCTTCCACGTTGAACTGTGCAGATTTTTTTGTTCCAATGCAGGGCTTAGAAGTCCCTGGTTTTGTGATTAAGGAAAGTCTGAGAGAAGGAAGGACTGACTAGTCCGAACATCCTCTCTTGCCTCCACTCTTTTGTGTTTTACAAAGTAAACTAGCAGATATTACCAGATGACTGGCCTATCCTGAAATCCTAATGCAGCCTTTAAAAAGTGGAAGCCCCCTAGGGCGTGTGGGTAGCTCAGTAAGTTCAGGTCACCCAGTCCTGGGATGGAGCCCTGCAGAGTCAGGCTCTGTGTTCAGCAGGGTGTCGGCTTATCCCTCTCCCTTTGCCCCTCCCCCTGCTCGTACATGCGCATCCCTCGCAATCTCTCTCTAATAAATAAATAAAATCTTAAAAAATATATATATGTATATATATTAAAAAGGAAGCCCCTTGTAAAGTACATAAAGGAATGGCATCTCATTTGACAGGAAAAGAAATGCAGCAACTAAAAGTAGTCTTGAATCTTAGGGTGTACATCAGGCAATGGCTTAAAATACTTAGTGGCACTGTCTTATTAAGAATTTCTGAGGGATCCCTGTGTGGCGCAGCGGTTTGGCGCCTGCCTTTGGCCCAGGGCGCGATCCTGGAGACCCGGGATCGAATCCCACATCGGGCTCCCGGTGCATGGAGCCTGCTTCTCCCTCTGCCTATGTCTCTACCTCTCTCTCTCTCTGTGACTATCATAAATAAATTAAAAAAAATAAATAAAAAAAAATAAAAAGTTTAAAAAAAAAAAAAAGAATTTCTGGGCAAAAAAAAAAAAAAAAAGAATTTCCGGGCAGCCTAGGTGGCTCAGCGGTTTAGCACCCCCTTCAGCCCAGGGCATGATCCTGGAGACCCGGGATCGAGTCCCACATCAGGCTCCCTGCATGGAGCCTGCTTCTCCCTCTGCCTGTCTCTCTCTCTCTCTCTCTCTCTGTGTGTCTCTCATGAATAAATAAATAAAATCTTTAAAAAAAAAAATTCTTAGCAGGGCACCTGACTGGCTCAGTCAGTAGAGGATACAACTTTTAATCTCAGGGTTGTAAATTTGACCCCCATGTTAGGTGTAGAGACCACTTAAAAATAAAATCTTAACAAAAAAATTCCTTAGCAATACAGGACTCATGAGTTTCCTTCAACAGGAGGGCTCCCAGGAACACCACAACCAAGAGTCAGAGGGTCTGTGGAAGTTGCTGTAACAGCACAGGACAGTGATACCCCTGACATTTTGAGTAACCCTAAAAGGACACGTAAATAATTTCAAAGCATTCTTACTTCTGCAGCAGAGCAGAAAGCAGGTAATCTGACAGTTCTGAGAAACAGCTGAACAGTGCTGTCACTTGGCTATTAAAGATCAAATATGGGCAGCCCCGGTGGCGCAGCGGTTTAGCGCCGCCTGCAGCCCAGGGCGTGATCTGGAGACCCTGGATCGAGTCCCATGTCGGGCTCCCCGCATGGAGCCTGCTTCTCCCTCTGCCTGTGTCTCTGCCTCTCTCTCTCTCTCTCTCTCTCTCTCTGCATCTCTATGAATAAATAAATAAAATCTTAAAAAAAAAAAAAAGATCAAATATGACCAAGCTCAAAGAAGTCGCCATTTTCTAGGTAGCTGTTTTAAACCGGGCTAAAAGTCCTCATCCACCCCACAAAGCCAGGCACGCTGCTCTGGGGAGCTTAGCTGGGTGGAACGCTTTATCCTGGCTTTGAAAAAAAAAAACAAACACCTGCTTGTTAAAATAAAAAGAATGTTGATTTTATCTATTTTACTAATTTACTAATCACACAAACAACATTGGAGAGAGCGAGCCAGTGGAAAAATGTATTTGGTTTCAGGGCTGGTGGAATGTTTTAGAGTTACTTGAGCAGCTACATACTCTGCTTTCATGCGTCCAGCTGCGAATGCTGCCCTCCACATGTGGCCCTGCAGCTGTTTCAGTGCTGTGGTCTTTCGGTCCAAAGACATCTGCCAGCACACATTATCCACCACAGCCTGGATCATCTGCGGCAGGTCATCTGCTCCATTCCCAGATGCGGCAGGGATGGGAACAGCCCCATCCAGGTGGGAATCCTCTTCAGCCTTTAAGTCACAAACAACACGAAATTTGTTTACTTGTTTTTTATAAAGATCACTTAAGATCTGAAAACCCAGCCGATCAACTTTCTCCAACTATCATTAACATCTAGCCCTGTTACTTACATTTTGGGGGGCTGATATGAATGCTTCCTAAAAGAAAGTGACTTATAATTAATAAATTACTTTGCTTTTCCTATATTGTTATAGCTGAAATTTAAATGGAGAGGCAGGGATCCCTGGGTGGCGCAGCGGTTTGGCGCCTGCCTTTGGCCCAGGGCGCAATCCTGGTGACCCGGGATCGAGTCCCCCGTTGGGCTCCCGGTGCATGGAGCCTGCTTCTCCCTCTGCCTGTGTCTCTGTCTCTCTCTCATCTCTCTCTGTGTGACTATCATAAATAAGTTAAAATAAATAAATAGGCATGTTGTACATGAGAAGAGACAGCATACAATGATAAAATGATATAGTAAGACCCAGTGTGTCGATTCACTTACTAGGATCAACAAACCAGGACTTTAATTAAATCTGGTCATTTTCTCTGTCCTATAATGAACTGAGGAATAAACAAAGAAAATGTCAAATCAGTTTATGCCAAAGATGGCAGAGGAGTAGATCTTAGTTTCGTCTGGTCCCAAGAATTCAACTAGATAGCTATTAAATCATTCTGAACACCTGCAAACTCAACCAGAGTTCTAAGGAAAGAATAGCTGCAACTCTACACATAGAAAAGAGACCACTTTCGGCAAGGTAAGAGGTGTGGAGAAGTGAATCCGAGGCGATATATGGGAAGATTAACTGCAGGTGGAAAAGACTCCGGCAGCTGGCACTGAAAAGTGACAGAGCAGTCGGGGTGAGGGATGTCCCTGCCAGAAAGGTGCTCAGGTGCCAAGCGGAGCAAAATCCTAGGTGGGACAGTGTGGCTTCAGGATCCTCGGGATCACAGGGGGGCTGGGAAGGGGGGAGAGGGGGAGGGAGGGCGCCTGAGTGTGGCATCGGAGAGTTCCCAGGCATTGGACCAGGGAAGCCAGCTGCAATCAGCGAGCCCAGGAGTGGGCCCTCAACTCCAGGTCTCCATAAACATCAAACCACAGCAGGGTTGGCGCAACTGCTCCCAGAGCAAGGGCCCAGGCAAGTGGCAGAACCTTAAAACCCTTCCCTTCCTTCTCTGGGAGGAGCAGCACAGCAGCATGCCAGAGTTTGGACACCTGAAAGGGGGTTGCGCATCCCTGAGACAGAAACGCTCAGTCACAGGCGAGGTGAGCAAGGAAGGTGGACGGGGAACACGCAGACAGGGGCAACTGATTCCTTTTCCTAGAGGGTGAATTGAGGGGTGGGGGGTGCGAGCTTTCAGCTCTGGGGCTGGAGAATGGGAGGCCGCCATTTTCACTCACATCCTCTAAAGTGGGGTGGAGAGCCTTCAGGGAACCAAAGGCACTGTAGAGCAATCTGAAGCAGATTACAGAGCCTGGCCCCTGTCAAGCGCAGTTTCACATGGGGCAGACACCTGAGAATCAGTGCAACAGGCCCCTCCCCCAGAAGATCAGTAAGAACGTCTGGCCAAGACCAAGTTTACCAATCACACAGAATTGCAAAACTCCAGCACTAGGGGAAAATAGTATACAGAATTAATGTTTTTTTTCTCCATGATTCTTTAGTTTTTCAGTATTTTTTTTCTTCTTTCTTTTTTCAACCAACTTATTTTTATCAACTTTTTAAAAAAATCTTTTTTAATTTTCATCTTTACAGTTACATTTATCTTTTCACTGTATTTAATTTTATTTTTGTATATACATAAAAGTTTTTCCTTCTTTACAATTTTGGGATGCAGTTTTTTCTAACAGACCAAAATACACCGAGAATCTAGTATATGGCTCTGTTCTCTTCACCTGTCATTTCATATCGACTTTTTTTTTCCCATTTTGTTAGTCTTTTTTAATTTTCATCTTTACAGTTATATTCTAACCCTTCAATGTATTTATTTTTTTCTTCAATGTATTTAATTTATATTCCTTTATTTTTGTCTCTTAATTTTCATTTTTACAGTTTCATTTTATAGTCTATCCATTCATTGTATTTTATTTTTTTGTACATATATGTTTTTCTTTTGTTACAATTTTGGGATCTAGTTTTCTAACAAAAAGACCAAAATACACAGGATACAGTATGTTGCTCTATTCTGTTCAACTGTCTGATTATATTCTCGCTCTCTTTTTTTTATTTTTTGGTTTCAGGTCTCTTCTGATTGGTTTAATGTATATTTCCCTGGAGTCCTTTCCATTTTAGTATTTTGTTCTGTCATTCATCTATTCTTCTCTGGACAGAATGACAAGACAGAAAAACTCATCTCAAAAAAAGAGAAAAGAGGAAGTACTGATTGCCAGAGACCTAGCCAGTATGGACATAAGTAAGATGTTGAAACTAGAATTCAGAATAACTATTATAAAGATACTAGCTGAGCTTGAAAAAAAGTAAAGAAGACACTTGAGAATTCCTTTCTGGAGAAATAAAAGAACTAAAATCCAATCAAGTTGAAATAAAAAAGGCCATTAATAAGATGCAATAAAAAAATGGAGGCTCTAATTGCTAGGATAAATAAGGCAGAAGAGCAAATTAGTGATATAGAAGACAAAATGATAGAGAATAAAGAAGCTGAGTAATAGATAAATAACCACTGAATCACGAGGGGAGAATTCGAGAGAAAATTGATACCATAAAGCAAAACAGTATTAGAATAACTGGGGTCCCAGAGGAAGAGGAAAGAGAGAGAGGAGCAGAAGGTATATTGGAGCAAATTATAGCAGAGAACATTCCTAACCTGTGGAAGGAAAGAGGCATTCAAGTCCAGATAGCACAGAGAACCACCAATAAAACCAATAAAAATAGGTCAATACTCCAACATATAATAGTGCAAATAGTTACAAATCTCAGAAACAAAGAAAATCCCGAAAGTAGCCTGGGAATAAGAGATCTGTAACCTAAAAGGGTAGAAATATTAGACTGGCAGCAGACCTACCCATAGAGACCTCGAAGGCCAGAATGGACTGGCATGATATATTCAGGGTACTAAATGAAAAAAATACACATCCAAGAATACTTTATGCAGCTATGATGTCTTTCAAAACAGGAGAAGAGATAAAAAGCTTCCAGTACAAACAGAAAGAAAAGAATTTATGATCACCAAACAGCCTTACAAGAAATATTAAAAGGGATCCTTCAGGAATCCCTTGGGTGGCTCAGTAGTTTAGCACCTGCCTTCAGCCCAGGGTGTGATCCTGGAGTCCTGGGATCGAGTCCCACATCGGGTTTCCTGCCTGGAGCCTGCTTCTCCCTCTGCTTGTGTCTCTGCCTCTCTTCTGTGTGTCTCTCATGAATAAATAAATAAAATCTTTAAATAATAATAATAATAAAAGGGATCCTTCAAACAAAGAGGGAGCCCAAAAGTTACATACACCAGAAAAGCAGAGATAATATACAGAAACAGTGACTTTAATAAGTAATACAGTGTGGGATCCCTGGGTGGCGCAGCGGTTTGGCGCCTGCCTTTGGCCCAGGGCGCAATCCTGGAGACCCGGGATCGAATCCCATATCAGGCTCCCGGTGCATGGAGCCTGCTTCTCCCTCTGCCTGTGTCTCTGCCTCTCTCTCTCTCTCTCTCTGTGACTATCATAAGTAAATAAAAAAAAAAAAATAAGTAATACAGTGGCACTAAATTTGTTATCTTTCAATAGTTACTCTAAATGTAAATGCACTAAATGCCCCAATCAAAAGACATATGGTATCAGATTGATATGCTGTCTGCAAGAGACTCACATTAGACCCAAAGATGCCTCCAGATTGAAAGTGAGGGGGTAGAGAACCACTTGTCATGCTAATGGACGTCAAAAGAAAGCTGGGGTGGCTTTTAGATTTTAAACAAATTAGATTTTAAACCAAAGACTGGGGATGCCTGGGTGGGTCAGTGGTTAAAGCATCTGCCTTCGGCTCAGGGCGTGATCCTAGAGTCCTGGGATTGAGTCCCATATCGGGCTCCCTGCATGGAGCCTGCTTTTCCCTCTGCCTGTATCTCTGCCTCTCTCTGTCTCTCATGAATAAATAAATAAAATCTCTTAAAAAAAAAATAAATAAATAAACCAAAGACAGTAATAAGAGATGAGGAAGGATACTACACATCATAATTAAACAGTCTATCCAACAAGGAGATCTAACAATTGGGGCAGCCCCAGTGGCCCAGCAGGTTTGGCACTGCCTTTGGCCCGGGGTGTGATCCTGGAGACCCGGGATCGAGTCCCATGTCAGGCTCCCTGCATGGAGCCTGCTTCTCCCTCTGCCTGTGTCTCTAACTCTCTCTCTCTGTGTCCCTCATGAATAAATAAAATCCTAAAAAGAAAGGAAGGAAGGAAGGAAGGAAGGAAGGAAGGAAGGAAGGAAGGAAGGAAGGAAGGAAGGAAGGAAGGAAGGAAGAAAAAAGAGGAGAGAGCACAACCAACATCAAAGAAATACAAACAATTATAAGAACATATTATGAGCAACTATATGACAACAAATTGGGCAATCTGGAAAAAAATGGATACATTCCTAGAGACATATAAACCACCAAAACCGAAACAGGAAGAAACAGAAGATCTGAACAGACCCATAACCAGTCCGAAAATTGAAGCAGTCATCAAAAACCTCCCAACAAACAAGAATCCAGGGTCAGATGGCTTCCCAACAAAATTCTACCATTTATTTTTTTTAAGATTTTATTTATTTATTCATGATAGACATAGAGAGAGACAGAGAGAGAGAGGCAGAGACACAGAAGGAGGGAGAAGCAGGCTCCATGCCGGGAGCCCGACGTGAGACTCGATCCCGGGACTCCAGGATCGTGCCCTGGGCCAAAGGCAGGTGCTAAACGGCTGAGCCACCCAGGGATCCCAACATTTATTTTTTTATTCATGAGAGACACACAGAGAGAGAGGCAGAGACATAGAGGGAGAAGCAGGCTCCTAACAGGGAGCCCAATGCGGGACTTGATCCCCAAACCTGGGATCACACACTGAGCTGAAGGCAGACACTCAACTGCTAAGCTATGCAAGCATCCCTCTACCAAACATTTAAAGAAGAATTAATATCTGAAGTTGTTTCAAAAAACAGAAATGGAAGGAAAACTTCCAAACTCTTTCTATGAAGACAGCATTACTTTGATCCCCAAACCAGACAAAGACCCCCACCAAAAAGGAGAATTACAGACCAATATCCCTGATGAACATGGATGCAAAAATTCTCACTTAAATACCAGCCAACAGGATCCAACAGTACATTAAAAGGATTATTCACCACAACCAAGTGGGTTTATTCCTGGGCTGCAAGGATGGTTCAACATCCACAAATCAGTCAACGTGATATGCTACATTAACAAAACAAGAACTATATAATCCTTTCAATAGAGGCAGAAAAAAGCATTTAACAAAGTACAGCATTCGTTCTTGATTAAAACTCTTCAGTGTAAGGAGAGAGGGAACATACCTCAATATCATGAAAGGCATCTACAAAAAGCCCACAACAAATATCATTCTCAATGGGGAAAAACTGAGGCCTTACCCCTAAGATCAGGAATATGACAGGAATGTCCACTATCATCACTGCTGCTCAACATGGTATTAGAAGTCCTAGCCTCAGCAATCAGACAACAAAAAGAAATAAAAGACATCTGAGTCAGCAAAGAAGTCAAACTCACTTTCTGCAGATGACATGACACTCACTAAAGACTCCACCCCAAAACTGTTAGAACTCATACAGGAATTCAGTAAAGTGGCAGGATATAAAATCAATGCACAGAAATCAGTTGTGTTTCTATATACTAACAATGAGACAGGAGAAAGGGAAATTAAGAAATCAATCCCATTTACAATTGCACCCAAAACCGTAAGATACGTAGGAATAAGCCTAACCAAAGAGGCAAAGGATCTGTACTCAGAAAACTACAAAACCCCTGAAAGAAATTGAGGAAGATACAAAGGAATAGAAAAACGTTCCATGCTCATTGGTTTGGAAGGACAATTATTGTTAAAATGTCTATGCTACCTAGAGCAATCTATACATTCAATGCAATCCTTATCAAAATAGCATACATTTTTCACAGAATTGGAACAAATAATCCTAAAATTTGTATGGAACCAGAGAAGACCACTAAAAGCCAAGATTGTTAAAAAAGAAAACCAAAACTGGTGGCATCACAATTCCGGACTTCAAACTCTATTACAAAGCTGTAATCAAGACATCATGGTACTGGCACAAAAATAGACACATAGATCAATAGAACAGAACAGGGAACCCAGAAATGGACCCCCCGACTCTATGGTCAACTCATCTTTGACAAAGCAGGAAAGAATATCCAATGGAAAAAAGTCTCTCCAACAAATACGGCTGGGAAAACTGGACAGCTACATACAGAAGAATGAAACTGGACCGTTTCCTCACACCATACACAAAAAACAGACTCAAAATGGGAAGAAAGACCTAAACATGAGACAGGAATCCATCAAAATCCTAGAGGAGAACACAGAACGCAACCTCTCTGACCTCGGCTGCATCAACTTCTTGCTAGGTATGTCTCCAAAGGCAACAGAAACAAAGGCAAAAATGAACTATTAGGAACTCATCAAGCTAAAAAGCTCTTTGTACAGAAACAGTCGACAAAACCAAAAAACCAACAGAATGGGAGAAGACATTTGCAAATGACATATCAGATAGAGGGCTAATATCCAAGATCTATAAAGAACTTATCAAATTCAACACCAAAAGAACAAATAATCCAATCAAGAAATGGGCAGAAGACATGAACAGACATTTCTCCAAAAAAGACACAGAAATGGCCAACAGACACATAAAAAAAGTGCTGAATATCACTTAGCATCAGGGAAATACAAATCAAAAGTACAGTGAGTGGGGCACTTGGGTAGCTCAATGGTTGAGCGTCTGCCTTTGGCTCAGGTCATGATCCCTGGGTCCTAGGACCAAGTCCCACATCAAGCTCCCCACAAGGAGCCTGCTTCTCCCTCTGCCTATGTCTCTGCCTCTCTCTCTGTGTCTCTCATGAATAAATAAATAAAATCGTAAAAAAAAAGTACCATGAGATACCACCTCAACCAATCAGAATGGTGAAAATGAAGAAGTCAGGAAACGACAGATGTTGGTGAGGATACAGAGAAAGGGGAACCCTCATTCATGTTGTTGGGATCACAAGCTGGTGTAGTCACTGTGGAAAACAGTATGGAGGTTTCTGAAAAAATTGAAAATGAGCTACCCTACAACTCAGCAATTGCACTACTGGGTATTTACCCCAAAGATACAAATGCAGTGATCTAAAGGGGCACCTGCACCCCAGTGTTTATAGCAGCAATGTGTACAAGAGCCAAATTAAGAGCCCAGATGTCCATCGATAGATTAATGGATAAAAGATGTGGTGTGTACACACATACATACACACACACACACACACACAGAGGAATACTACTCAGCCACCAAAAAACCAAAATCTTGCCATTTGCAACAACATGGATAGAACTAGAGGATATTATGCTAAATGAAATAAGTCAATCAGAGAAAGACAATATGGTATCACTTATATGTGGAATTGAAACAAAACAGAGGCTCATGGGGGCAAAGAGGAAACATAAAACACAACAAAATCAGAGAGGGAGACAAACCATAAAAGACTCTTAATCATAGGAAACAGACTGAGGGTTGCTGGAGGAGAGGGAGGTGAGAGGATGGGGTAACTGGGTGATGGACAATAAGGAGGGCACGTAATGAGCACTAGGTGTTATATAAGACTGATGAATCACCGACCTCTACCTATGAAGCTGATAATACATTATATGTTAATTGAATTTAAACAAAAATTTTATTTTTTTTCAAGTTTTTATTTATTTCTTAAAAAAAAAATTTTATGCGATCAAAATGGCTCCAGGGAGAGGCAACTATAAAGACAGTAAACTGCCATGATCTTGTCGTTTAATGAAGTAGTGTGAATCCCTAAGCAGGTAAGTCGCTACCACTTCCACGTCCTGTAAATCCAGAATGCTTATTTTACAATATGTTTAGAGCACATTCTAAGTCTCTAGGCATCCTCAATTCTCAGACACATGGGAATGTAGAAGCAATGGAAGAGAAATGGCCCAACCTGTTTCCTCAAAAGACTGACATCCTGCTGGCACTCCTCTTCTTCCCAGTGTGTCTGCAGATACTCTTTAACATTTTCTTTGATGTAAGGAAATAAAATGTCCTAGATAAACAAGTTAAAAAACAAAACAAACGATTAGCTTTAGTCATTTAAGTTCAACAATCTCATTTTTGCTAACTGGAGCAAGTAAGCCACTGAAAACTACATTGGGAATATGAAATATCTGCTGTGCATATATGAGTGAAACAGAATCAAAGGGCAATAAACAAATGAACTAGGTCAAGAGTCAGAAAACTATGGCTTGAGGACCAAAATCAATCTACCTCCTGCTTTTGTAAATGAAAGTTGTTTTTTTAATTTTTTTTAAAGTAAGCCCTACACCCAATGTGGTGCTTGAACTCACAACCCTGAGATCAAGAATCACATGCTCTACCGATTGAGTCAGCCAGGCATCCCCTATAAGTGAAGTTTTACTGGAAACAGCCACACTCATGTGGTTACAGCATCAGTGGCTACTTTGGGGCCACAATGGTAGAGTTGAATATTTGTAACCAAGACCACACGGTCCATAAGTCTATTTGTTTAGCCCTTTATAGAAATAATCCAGACTCCTAAACTAGGTTGCTAGACCACAGGTCCTTGAGGGCTGGGATCAAGTACACCTCGCTCATAGCTATATCGTTGATACACACAGTATTTGGCATAAGGACATGACTCAAATATCTGCAAGAGTGGTGTCCATGCACAACAAATGCTTTAAAAAAAATTTAGCACCATAATTCTTTCTTGTTAATCAGACTACCTATAGAACACATGTAAGACAGTGACGGGCAAGACAACTCAAAAATAAATACCCTGTCAGTAATCCATACGTTGGCAAGGTGATTTCTTTTAGGTCAAAATTTTTATTTACTTACAATTGAGCATATGTACCTTTTCAGATCAAATGTGGCACACTCAATAATTATTTCAGTGTCCACTAGAGGGCATGGAAAAGAGAATCAAAAAGAAAAAAATAAATCTGAGTCCCTTTTCTCAATAAGCTTAGGAATCTAGTGGGGGGACAAGAAGATGGCAGGCAAATGAAGACTTGCAATGTGGTGCAATGGGTGAGACAAGCAGAGGAGGAGCAGAATGTTGTACAATCCTAGAGTGTGATGACTGCAACAGTCTTAGCAATAACCCATCTAAAAAAGCAGAAAATGAATACACTAGGAGTGTAGACCCCAAGTATACAACTCAGAGGTCTTATATTTTAAGGAAAACCATATAATCAAGTAGAGCTCAAGGAATCTGTGTATTTAAACTCATTCACTTATTTATTTATTCAAATATTACTGAATGCCCTTTATAACTTCCAGTTACAAAATAAATAATTCACAGGGATATAAAGTACAGCAAAGAGAATATAGTCAATAACACTAATAACTTTGTATGGTTATGGATAATTAAGCTTATTGTGATCATTTCCTAATGTATAATGTATATGTCTCAGGTTCCAATGTCCACCTGAGACTAATATAATAGCGTTTGTCAACTATATATCAACAACAAAAAAAGAAAAATGAATGAATAAATAGTAGGGCTGAAGCATTTACCTCTCTTCATAATACATTATTCAAATTTCACCTGCCCTAGTAAAAATAAAGAAGTCATTCAATTTTGCTGGTTCTCATGCGGCATCCCAGGAAGTAATGGATCATTCCCCATGTTCAATAGTATACAACAAGTAAACTGTTCGGCGTACTTGACAGAAGAGTCTTGTTTAAGCTCAATAAAAACTCATTCCTGATCTCAAAGAAGGAAAATGAAGAGCTGAGACTGACAGCTTGCTTTTTCTCTAAGACATTCCTTTTCCATACTGATATACTTCTGCTTTTCTTTAAATACTTGGTTTTCTCATCCTGCCCTACATCGTGACCCTCCTTATCCTTCCTTTCACCTACTTACTCTGCCCCACTCATGTACTGTGGTAGGACGAAAGCTGCTCCCCCTGCCCCACTCAAGCATGCCCTCTGAGAGGATGGAGAAAAACTGAAGATTTTGTGCACACACAGCCAGTCCTCTCCTCAGCACATACCACAAACTCTAACACATGTGCACAAAAAGGAAAGTAGAAAAATGTTTATTGCAGCACTGGGTGTAACAAAAATCAATGGAAGCAACTTAAATCTTCATCAGCTAGAGAACAGATAAACTCAGCTATATTCATTCATATTCTAAATCAATATATAGCAGTTAAAAATCAATGTACTGAAATTATAATAACAAACATGAATATAAACTCTAATATAAATAAACTAACAAAATGAGAGGTACTCAAGAATCTGCTATATCTAATATTTCATTTCTTTAAGATCTGAAACAAAATAATATAAAATCTAATTAGCTTTGTGGTGGGTTCATGGTCATTACATTAATCCTTTTTCTTCCTTATTTAAAACGTCTCACAATTAAAAAAACAAGCCAATTTTGATCCCTCATCCTCTACCTGCTTCTTTCTCACTTGGTCATCCTCCTCCAATGTCCTATCTCCTTCCCCAACTCTCAACTGGAAACATTCCAGGGAGTGGGGGATGTTGGTTAGACTCAGGGCCTCCCAATAACTGAAAAGTCGAAATACTCAAAAGATATAAAAACACAATGGGGCATCTGGGGTGGCTCAGTGGTTGAGCATCTGCCTTTGGCTCAAGTCGTGATCCCAGGGTCCTGGGATCGAGTTCCACATTGGGCTCCCCACAGGGAGCCTGCTTCTCCCTCTGCCTGTGTCTCTCCCCCCCTCTCTATGTCTCTCATGAAAAAATAAATACAACCTTAAAAAAAATTTTTTTTAAAAGAACCTTAAAAAAAAAATGCATGCAGTGCTACAGACTACCTTGTGCTTCACAAAGCCCAACTTCCCATATCCAGTTTTACTAGTCCCAAAAACAATTTATGAAGAGCCTGTGAATCCTGAGAGCCCAAGTCCTTCACCTCTGGGGGAGAAGAGAAGAGTACAGACTCTAGGCAGTATGCTAGACTGGGTCCTACCTTTTGCCTTTTATTGCTGTGTTCAACTTAACTTCTCCAAGCCTCTGTTTTCACATCTGCTAAATGGGAATGATAGTACCAAGCATGGTCATTGTAGCAATCAGAGATAGAAAGCACCTAGATCTTACCACTTACTATATTCTCCAGCACAAACAAACATTTAAACTGGGCAAGGATCACCTTTGACCCAAATTTAGTAATAAATAATAGCAGAGAAGTTCCCAGAGGATAAATCACAAGGACAATCAATTCATACGTTCAACTTTTACTGAGGACCTACTGAGTGCCAGACACCTCTGATAACTAAGTTATGAACACAGCCTCTCTCCTCAGAGGACTCACAGAAATAAAGGGTGCAAGGTTTTAAATAATTGTAAACTTTTAGGAAAAGCTTTAAAAGTTAGAGATTAAGGCAGCCTGGGTGGCTCAGTGGTTTAGCACCGCCTTCAACCCAGGGCATGATCCTGGAGACCCGGGATTGAGTCCTGTGTCAGGCTTCCTGCATGGAGCCTGCTTCTCCCTCTGCCTGTGTCTCTGCCCCCTCTCTCTGTGTCTCGTGAAGAAATAAATAAAAATAAAAGTTAGAGATTACTTCAGAATTCCTGATCATCCAATTTGCCCCTTTCCCCTAGACCTAAAACTACCATCTGCACTGAGTAAACACACAAGCTTGGCAATGAAGGCAGAACTTAGTATAACCTGTGGAGTATCAAGACTACTTGGGACTGACATGATAGCAGACTTCGACTTTAGTGCAAAAGTGTTATTGCATCATATAAAAGTACATGGCGCAAATAACTAAATCATGAAGATTTTATCCTCTTCTTTCAACATACTTTTTGAGCAACTTTTTTTATAAGATAAATAAAATGCCTTCAAGTTGCTTATTTTTTAAAGAACCAATAATTATATGAATTGTATGTGTTTTGATAATGCATAAGAATGCTCTAATAAAAACAGACTTTGTAAACCTAATGTTTATCACCCAACCCTACCCATTGAACATTTTCAGGCTTTAAAAGTAATTCCAGGGAACCCTGGGTGGTGCAGCGGTTTGGCGCCTGCCTTTGGCCCAGGGCACGATCCTGGAGACCTGGGATCAGGTCCCACGTCGGGCTCCTGGTGCATGGAGCCTGCTTCTCCCTCTGCCTGTGTCTCTGCCTCTCTCTCTCTCTCTCTCTCTGTGTGTGACTATCATGAATAAATAAAAATTTAAAATAAAATAAAATAAAATAAAAGTAATTCCAGAAAAAACTGTGACGACAAATGTTTTAACTTCAGTCATAAGCCATCTATGGGTAATTCCAGAATATTATAGTATTAAAAAATGCTGCAATAAACCCAGGGTTCTATAAATGTGTGAAATACTTTGGTCCACCAAGCACCTAAGGCACTGATATAGTTAAGTAGTACACATAACAAAAGACCATAAAACTAAATAAGAGTATTCATCTTTCAGGAGACTATGGTCAAGGTCCACTAAATGCTGGAGGGGATACTATAGAAACAGGAATTTTATTATTCCACGTAGCTCACTGGTAACTTTCTGAAAGAGCCCCATTAAGGCTCCTGAAGGGCCACAACATTTCTGAACATCTAATTAAAGAAGGCACCTCATTAATGTTTAGAAGTCCAAATATGGATCTGCTCTACGGTCAAGTGATTGTTTCAATAAAAAGGTCATAGAATCAATAAGAATAAAATAGTTGCTGTAATGTTTACCCAAGTCTCCTTTGAGGAAAATGGATAATAAAAAGGCAATGGGTAATACTTAGAGTACTGCTATTTAAAGAAACTATTTTAAAAGCCTTCCACCGAACCACTACAGCATAACAAATGATTTCAAGTATTTGAGAACTTCAAACTTTTTTATCCAGGGGTGCCTGCCTTATTTCAAATAAAAATGAAATAAAATATTTTTAAAAGTAAAAATAAACAAATAAAACTTTTTCAGCCAGAAGATTAAACAACACAAAGGCAGTATTGATGGACTATTTTTCTATTAATCTCAGAAGTAGAAAGCAAAGGAAAATTAAGTGGCTTGATGGGTCTTAGAAACAAATCACATTCTCTAAATAAGAAATAAAACAGGTTACAAATATACTACATAAACCCATCCTAAGGAATATCTAATGCACAGAACAAAATCGAGGGGAACATGGCTATTTACAAAGTTTCTCGCTGGGTCAGGAAATTGCAAGGAAAAAACTTTTTTGCATGACTATTTTCTGCAATGACAGTATATAATCTTTGTAATTGAGGTATAACTGACATATATTAGTTTCAGGTGTACAACATAGTGATTTGTTATATGCATATAATATTGTGAAATGACCATAAGCCTAATTAAACATCCATCACCACAAATTTTTTCTTGTGATGAGAACTTTTAAGATCTACTTTCTAAGCAACCTTCAAATATACAATAACAGTATCATTAACTATAGTCACCATGCTGAACATTACAAGCCAGGGCTTAATTATTTTATAATTGGAAGTTTGTACCCGCTTGGACACTTTCAATGATGGGAATTTGCTACTTCTTGGAGTGGTCCAATGCCATCTGTCAGACACCTTCAGCAGTTGTGGTATTAAAATTGCTCCTTAAATATCCTTCCTGAAGACCATACTAGCAACTACCAGAAGTTTCGTGCTCTCATTGCTATATGGGGCCACAGAGGCTCTATCTTCAATGGGGCAAGTAGGGACGTAACCCTTCCCCTTGGAAAGCAGAAGCTTTTAGGAATGAACATTAGATTTCATCATCTACATTGAAATTGAATTAATAAATGCATTGCTAGATAAGAAAAATTATCTTCTAAATCCTATTAAGGAGATCAATTTAAGAAAGATAAACTATAATTAACTGCAATGAATCACATCACACAAGGAAAGGTTATCATTACAAGGGGCTAGTAGCTGGGATATGGTTTTAAAAAGAGGCACAGGGACACCTGGGTGGCTCAGCAGGTGAGCGTCTGCCTTTGGCTCAGGACGTGATCCCGGAGTTCCGGGATCGAATTCTGCATCGGGCTCCTGCATGGAGCCTGCTTCTCCTCCCTCTGCCTGTGTCTCTGCCTCTCTCTGTGTGTCTCTCATAAATAAATAAATAAAATCTTTAAAAATAACAATTAAATAAATAAATAAATAAATAAATAAATAAATAAATAAAGGGGGGATCCCTGGGTGGCACAGTGGTTTAGCGCCTGCCTTTGGCCCAGGGCGCGATCCTGGAGACCCAGGATCGAATCCCACATCGGGCTCCCGGTGCATGGAGCCTGCTTCTCCCTCTGCCTGTGTCTCTGCCTCTCTCTTTCTCTCTCTCTCTCTCTGTGACTATCATAAATAAATAAAAATTAAAAAAAAATAATAATAATAATAAAAAAGAAACACAGAGACAGATATCAGTATCTCTGGAGTTTCAGAGAAGGTAACCTGATTGCCCTAGAGTTCTAGCCCCTAAGCAGTGGAAGGAAAATGGAAGGAACTGACTTGGTTTTTTTTTTTGTACCCCAGAAAGAGAGCAGGGAGAGAAGCTTAAGCAGGCTCCACGTCCAGCAGAGAGCCCAACGCAGGGCTCAATCTCATAACCCTGAGATCGTGAATCATGACCTGAGCCAAAACCAAGAGTCAGAGGATTAACCATTGAGTCACCCAGGCACCCTAACAATTACCTTTTTGAATCCACCTGCCATCCCTATGAGGTGACCCCTCTGAACACATGAAGAAGCTGAGGTCCAAAAAAGGTTTCACTGCTGGTATAGAAGTAAAGGCAGGATTCAAATCCAGGCTATCAAAACCCATGCCTAAGCCTATCCAACTCTGTGGATGGATGACTTCAGGGAGCACTTCTCACTGGGACCACCCAATTCCCTGGATCTGGTATTCTCTACAGAAATTTCTAATAAACCTTTGGTTTCTCAAATACATTTGTATTAAGAAAATGGGAGATTTGGGTTTACGGGGCAGTTCTGTAACATTTATAATAAATAGTAGCAATAATACAAGCAGTTATAGTAAGAGTGGGAGTAACTGCCAACATTTACTGAGCCTTGTTTTGTTATTCCAGGCACCTCTATCTATAGTCAATCTTTAGTGACTTCATCTAATCTCAAGATTTTAAAAACTATCTATTGCTGATGATCCTCAAATCCATAGCTTTAGCATGGACCTTCTCCCTGAACTACCAAGCACTCTAAATTTATTCAATGAATTAATGAATGGTCTAAAAGATCTCATTTCAAATCTCATAACCCTATGAAACAACTGCTATTATTTCTTCCATTTTTATACACGCATATAAAGGTTAAATACAAACAGACTACAGTAACAATTTATCAATCGGGTCTTTTTTTTCTTTTTTTTTGGTTTGAAGAGCCAGATCCCGGAGTTTCATCCTCCTGGCTACAGGGATCTAATGAGCTTAACTGAACCTACAAGGCCTAGCCCACGGGTTAGCCAGCCTCTTGGAGCATACCAAGTGAACTGCCCAACACTGGCCTGACCATGGCTCCTCTCCAAAGTCCCACCCAGGTCCCACTGCCATGATTACCATTAGTTTCCAAATTATGAATCTTAGTGTCTCTTTACTCAGTGAAGGGTGTCAGTCGCACACTTTTTAGACTTAAAGAACTTGTTAGAAGGTCACATAATCAATTATTGAAAAAAATAATCAAGTTAATGCAGCCCTCATGTACACACCCTGAGGACAAAGAATCCTCCTTTTCTGTATTGAAGACTTCTGTCTTTGAGAAGAAATCCACGCTTCTGAAATGGAGTCCCCTGGGAAGAGGTCCCGGGAGGCCCCAGGAAGGCCTCTGAAGACAGGGCTACTGACTATCCACACATACTTTACAACAGGAGTGATGGAGAACTGGATACAACAGGCTCACAGAAGGCTGGCTTCCTCATCCCTGACTCCCTCCCACCTCCACCAAAGCCAATTTTGAAAATTAAAAATTGAGTTAATAAATATGAAAATCCAAAGTATCACACAGAAATAAGCTTTTACTATAAAAAGAATGTCTTTCTTTCTTTAGTTAAGGGGTAACATGGGGGTAAGCTGTAAGAATGGAAAATTTTAAGAATCATCATACAAGGGAGGACTTCTCAGAGCTAAATACAGGTTGTCCTTAAAAAGTTTATCTGGGGGCAGCCCGGGTGGCTCAGTGGTTTAGCGCCGCCTTCAGCCCAGGACCTGATCCTGGAGACCTGGGATCGAGTCCCACATCGGGCTCCCTGCACGGAGCCTGCTTCTCCTTCTACCTGGGTCTCTGCCTCTCTTTCTCTCTGTCTCTCATAAATAAATAAAATCTTAAAAAAAAAAAAAGCTTATCTGAGCAAGAGAGAGGCCTACCTACATATTTAAAAAGTGTTGTATATTATAATTGGTGCCTGGGGAGTAGATCAGACTACATTTCTTTGAATAATCTCAATTATTGTATGCATTGGAAAAAGTCAGAAGGAACGTTCACCAAATTCTTAATGGTCACTCTAGGTGGCAGGAGCAAAAGAAGACATTCACTCTCTAAGCTATATTCTTCTGTAATGTTTGCAATTTATAATTCCTCTATCCTCACAGTAACAGATATAAGTTTACATAGGTTAATAATTTAGCTTTTCAACTTAATTTTAGTTGTTAATAAAATTTCTATCTGTCAGGGTGCCTGGGTGGCTCAGTGGTTGAGTGTCTGCCTTTGGCTCAAGTTGTGACCCCAGGGTCCTGGGATGGAGTGCTTCTCCCTCTGCCTCTGTCTCTCTTCCTGTGTCTCTCATGAATAAATAAATAAAATCTTTAAAATATAAAAAATAAAACTTCCATTTTTCATGATTTTTTTTTAAGGTAAGCTCTACCCTCAACGGGGTTTGAACTTAAAATCCTGAGATCAAGAGTTGCATGCTCTTCTGGCTGAGCCATCCAGGCACCCCTCTTTCATAGTCTTTAATGTCCATTTTTAGCTCATTTCTTCTTTGGACTTCTAGGTTTTAGAAATGTTGGATTATGGGATCCCTGGGTGGCGCAGCGGTTTGGCGCCTGCCTTTGGCCCAGGGCGCAATCCTGGAGACCCGGGATCGAATCCCACGTCGGGCTTCCCGGTGCATGGAGCCTGCTTCTCTCTCTGCCTGTGTCTCTGCCCCTCTCTTTCTCTCTCTCTGTGTGTGACTATCATGAATAAATAAATAAAATCTTTAAAAAAAATTAAAAAAAAAAGAAATGTTGGATTAATAGAAATTCTAATGTCACCCTGGAAACACTGCAGTTAAGTTGCATGTGTTCAAATAAGTAGCATCTTAAGGAATTCTGAAATAGCAAGGATAGCAGAGGCTAGGAGAAACTTAATCTCAGCCATGCCCATTCTGGAATGCATCATACCACCATCACAAAGCATCGACTGAATGCCTTATGTGATTTTGAATTTCTAGGTTTTAGATTGTACAGGGTCCCAATCAATTCATATGTACAATGTTTAGCTATATAACTGTAGGCCATTACCCTAATAACCTACCAGGCTTTCTATCTTATAAGGAAATTAAACAGATGCTATTAAAATTTTAAAAAGGGGTGCCTGGGTGGTGCAGTTGGTTAAGTCTGCCTCCGGTCCAGGCCATGATGATCCCAGAATCCTAGAAATGAGCCCGCATCTGGCCCTCTGTTCAGCGAGGGTTTGCTTCTCTCCTCTGCCCCCAGCCTCCACTCATGCACGCTCTCTCTCTCTAATATATAAATAAAGTATTTAAGGACACAAATACAACACAAAACAAAGGCAGCACATGCTGCAGCGGCAAATGCATGGCCCCATAAAAATGTGAGGACTCTAAAATTCCTGCCTAAACAAAGTTCTTTAAGAGCAGAAGTCAAGTCTTACCTATGTATTCCCATGACCTAGCACAATAAATATTTAAGTTAATGAGTACATGGAACCAACCTGCACTTGGAGAGGAAACAAGTATTACATTCCAAGCTGGAGGAACAGTAGTGGCATAAAAGAACATGACCTGAATAGGCATGTTTAGCTATAAGTGTAACAGAGCACACCCGGGTGGCTCAGTGGTTGAGCGTCTGCCTTCGGCTCAAGGCATGATCTTGGGGTCCTGGTATCAAGTCCTACATTGGGCTCCCCATAGGGAGCCTGCTTCTCCATCTCCCTGTGTCTCCACCTCTCTCTCTCAGTGTCTCTCATGAATAAATAACATCTTAAAAAAAAAAAAAAAACGTGTAACAGAATAGTGGGATAGGAAATTGGAAAACCCTGTTCAGAAAAAAAAAAAAAACCTGTTCACTGAAGTTCAGGAATTGAAACTTTATCTCTTAGCCAACAGGAAACCACAAAGGAATTCCATGATGCAAAGACAACTCATTTATATACCTGTCTTCCTTACCAGGTTCCATGAGGATGATGGCTGGGTCTTAAGGATTTTGGATCCCTAGCAGAGCCTGGCACATGATAGGTATTCAAATAAATGTGACAGAGGGAAGGAAAGATTATGCAAGTGCTGTGACACAAAATGATCTGGAATAAGAGACCAGAAATTCAGATCAGTAGTGCTTTCCATCCACTTTTTTTTTTTTTTAAGATTTTATTTATTTATTCAAGAGAGACATGGAGAGGCAGAGAGAGACAGAGACATAGGCAGAGGGAGAAGCAGACTCCATGCAAGGAGCCCAATGCGGGACTCAATCCCAGGACTCCAGAATCACACCCTGAGCCAAAGGCAGATGCTCAACCACTGAGCCACCCAGGCATCCCTCCATCCGTTTCTTGATATACTCAGACCCAGTACAGTGATTCTCCAAAGGCTCTTCCCTTTGCTTCTGGTTGAACCAACAAAAATCCTCTCACATACCATTATGGGTATATCTCCCTTTGGGAAACAGTACTAAGCAATAGGGAAAGTTTGGAGGAATGTTAAACAAACCACCAACAGCTACTTTTCAAGAAAGTCCTGCCATTCCAATGCTTCCACAAATTATTTGAGATTAGACATGTTTTGGGTCCCGTTCTTACCATATTTTTGACTTGGGTCATAAGCAAAGGTGGAGGTAAAAAAAATGGTAAAAAAATGTGAAGCAGGTGGGTTTCAGTAAAGTCACTTTTCCTTAGTGACTCTTCACAAGCGCTTTCTGTATTAGTCTGGCACTTCTTGCATTACTCTGTTTCTTTTATTTTTTTAAGATTTTATTTATTTATTCATGAGAAACACAGATAGGGAGGCAGAGACATTGGCAGAGGGAGAAGCAGGCTCGGATGTGGGACTCGATCCCAGGACCCCGGGATCACAACCTCAACCAAAGGCAGACACTCAACCACTGAGCCGCCCAGGTGCACCTATAATCACTGTTTCTATGGAACTTTATAATTTTCAAAGTCTTTTGCATTCCACTTCATTCAGTCTTCATCGCCACCTTATAAGCACAACAGATCCTATTACCTCATCCTTGCAGGTGAAAAAGCCTTAAGTTCACAGAGTGAATGAAGACAGGGAATATGACTCAATTGGAGTTACTGGTGTCAATAATAAACAGCACAGACAGAAAGAGTTTCTAATTTGCTGTGCCTTGAGGGTTGTCTTTTAGTAGCTTCCTATTGAGGGCAGAATGGGCATCATATACTTCTCATGCTGAAAACATGAGAAGCAATAATACTTCAATGGATGTTAAATAATTCAAATGGATGTTAAACTGAAGTTGGGATATACTATCAGACGACACGAGCTCTCTTCCTGGAAAGACCATAAACTTAACATAGCAGTTTTCATGAGAAAGAAATGTCAACTTCAACATTTCCCAATTATTATCCCCTAAAATATACTGCTGAAATATAAAAGAACATAAAAGAGTAAATTACAACCATTGTTAAATAATCAAGAATACATTATCCATTTCTAAAAGTGTTTTAACATAAAATATATCTCAAAAAAATTTATTAAACACCAGGAAAAGTATACAAGCAGGATTACGTTTTTAAAGGGAATCAAGAGGGCACCTGGCAGGCTCAGTCTGTGGAGTGTGCGAATCTTGATCTTGGGGTTGAGTTCAAGTCCCACAATGCAGGCACCTGGGTGGCTCAGTGGGGTAAGCATCTGTCTTTGCTCAGGTCATGATCCTGGAGTCCCAGAATCAAGCCCCGCAACAGATTGCCTGCTCAATGCAGAGCCAGCTTCTCCCTCTCCCTCTGTCCCTCTGCTCCCCACTCATGTTCTCTCTCACATAAATAAATAAATAATATCTTCAGGACTTATATTGGGTGTAGAGTCTGCTTAAAAATAATATCTTAGGGCAGCCCCGGTGGCGCAGAGGTTTAGCGCCACCTGCAGCCTGGGGTGTGATCCTGGAGACCCAGGATCGAGTCCCACATCAGGCTTTCTGCGTGGAGCCTGCTTCCTTCTCCGCCTGTGTCTCTGCCTCTCTCTTCGCTCTCTCTGAATGAATGAATAAATAAAATCTTAAAAAAAAAAAAAAAAAAAAGAAAGAAAGAAAGAAAACAATTCTTTAGGAAAAAAAAATAATATCTTAAAAAATAGGCGCTTGGGCCTAGGTGGCTCAGTCAAATGTCTAACTCTTGGTTTCAGCTCAGGTCATGATCTCATGGGTCCCGGGATAATAAAAAAAATTATTTTAAACAAATAATCTTTAAAAATAAATACAATTAAAATCTTTTTATCATTTTGACTTTCAATTAAATCGGTATCTGCTATTTCAAATAAATATTATTTATAGGATCAAGGATTTGTCTAATTCATATTTCCTAACATATAAAGTTTAGTTTGAGGGATGCCTGGGTGGCTCAGCAGTTGAGCGTCTGTCTTTGGCTCAGGGCATGATCCTGGAGTCCTGGGATCGAGTCCCACTTTGGGCTCCCTGCAAGGAGTCCGCCGCTTCTCCCTCTGCCTGTGTCTCTCATGAATAAATAAATAAAATCTTTAAAAAAAATAAATAAATAAATAAATAAATAAATAAATAAAATCTTTAAAAAAAAATAGTTTAGTCTGAGATCTTTTCTTCCCCTTAGTCTAATTCAAAACCTTGCCAAATATCTCATTCTCTAAGGTAAAACTCCAGCCCCTAAACTGTCTTTACCAACCTCCATACCAGCACAATCCTTAAACACCAACAACAATCTTAAAAAGGTCACATCTTAAATATTATAGATTTCATCCAACACCATTACTGATAAATTTCAAAACAAAAGTGGAGCCATTACAAATTTTCATTCCTATGTAGCCTAGAACCTATAAAGGCATCTATTAGAAATGTTTGTGCTATTCAAGTATGGTAAAGGGGAAAATTCTCCCACTCTCAGATATCCATATCCTAAACCTCAAAACCTATGAATGTTACATTATATGGCAAAGGCACTATAGACATGATTAAATTAAGAATCAATGGGCAGTCTGGGTGGCTCAGCGGTTTAGCGTCACCTTCAGCCCAGGGCCTGATCCTGGGGACCCAGGATCGAGTCCCGCATTGGGCTTCCTGCGTGGAGCCTGCTTCTCCCTCTGCCTGTGTCTCTGACTCTCTCTCTCTGTCTGTGTCCCATGAATAAATAAAATCTTAAAAAAAAAAAAAAAAAAAAGAAGAATCAAGACGGGAAGATTATCCTTGGATTATGCGGTTGGCCCTAATACAATCACAAGGATCCTTAAAGGCAAAAGGAAGTAGGAAAGTCAAAGTCAGAGAGTGAGAGACTGGCCTGAAGATGGTATGAGGTTGGCTCTGAAGACAGAGGAAAAGCCCATGAACCAGGAAATGTGGGTAGCTTCTATAAACTAGGAAAGGCAGAAAAGTTTTTCTAGAATTTTCAGAAGGGACATAACCCAGCCAAAACCTTGCTTTGAATTCCATGAGATCCATTTCAGAGTTGACCCTCCAGAAGTGTAACATGATAAATCTGTACTGTCTTAAACCACTAAGTTTGTGGTAATCTTGTTACAGCAACCATGAGAAACTAACACAACAGGTTTAGCAAAGTACTATTTACCTGCCCATTTACCAGGATACTATCCCAAAGGCTTATTACATAGGTCCCTACTGTACATACATATTCAATTAAATAAACATTTAAGTGTACTATCTAGTCAGTCCTGTAAGTACACATAACTCCTTGCTAACATTCTATTTGTCCTTTAAGAACGGTGCTTTTGCTTTACACATCAGTTCTGAAAGACAATTTGCAAAAACTGGGAAGTAGCCACTTGCATAGTGCTTTGGTGTCTACTAGGCTTATTGCATTACTTTGCTCTCTTGTATACATCCTTACTGATCTATAACCAATTTGCTTAACTCTTTGAGAGATTGTGGTTCTGTTAATGATGACAGACCTTCTCTAATTCATCTATACTCTCTTGCTTGATCTAGTTTATTGTATCAAGCCATTAGAAGAGAGCAGTGCTAACAGGCCTACACATAGGTATAACTTAGAAATCTGTATGAAGCCTAAATACTTAAAGTGTGATACACAGAGATCAGTAGCAACATCACCTGGGCTCTGTGAGAAATTTTTTTTTAATTTTTATTTATTTATGATAGTCACACAGAGAGAGAGAGAGAGAGGCAGAGACATAGGCAGAGGGAGAAGCAGGCTCCATGCACCGGGAGCCTGACGTGGGATTCGATCCCGGGTCTCCAGGATCGTGCCCTGGGCCAAAGGCAGGCGCTAAACCCCTGCGCCACCCAGGGATCCCTCTGTGAGAAATTCAACATCAAGTCGAATACCAGATCTTCTGAATCAGAAACTACATTTTAGCAAGATCCCTAAATGATCTGTATACACACTGATGTCTGAGAAGCACAGATATCAAGAGCCTTTGGCTAGGGTACTCACCATGCCTCACTTAATATTTTTAGGGGCAAAAATCCCAATCAGATTCATATTTTCAGTTAATGGGATCTTCTTAATTATTAACAGGATTTTATTCTCAAGCACAAAGTTTTCCAAAGACATAAATGGAAAACATGTCCCCTGCCCACTGTTCCCTAATAAGGTTTGTTAGGATGGTAGATGAAATATAGATGTAAACAGATTCATTTATTTTACAAAAAATTTTTAAGGGCTAAACACTCATTAAATGTCCACATTAGCCTTATGCGGTAGATATCCTCACAATACATATAGCTGAGGAAATATGTACCTTGACTCAGAGTTATTAACTAACTTGCCATAAAACAGAGAGGAGCCAGAATGCTAATCCAGACCTGTTCAGTGCTCAAGCCCATCCGCATAAATACTACTCGATACTATCAATCTTCATTATTTGTGAATTCCATACTTGCAAATTTTCCTAATACTAATCAAAACATATTTGTAACCTCATAATCAATACTTGCAGCAAGGTGGCAAAAATCTGTAAACACTTGATCATACACATTCCCAGCACAAAGTGACAATCTGCTTTCTTATTTCACCTCTCATAGTTTAAACAAGCATCCTTTTCAGAGTCTATTTAGTGCTGTATTTTTTTTTTTTTTTTGCATTTTGTGCTTTCTGTTGATGATTTTGCAGTTCAAAATGGCCCCCAAGCAAAATGCTGAAGTGTGACCTAGTGTTCCTAAGCACAAGAAATTGTGTGCCTTAGGGAGAAAATACATGTGTTTAGATAGGCTTCATTAAAGCAGGAGTTACAGGCTGTGAGTTCAGTGTTAATCAATCAACCATATACATTAAATAAGAGGAACAGAAACACACATAAGACAAGGTTACATATTGATTAGCTGACAGAAATGTTGTGATTAGAGGCCCACAGGAACCTAGCCCTGTATTTCCTTTAGGGGCAATGATTCATTATTTGCCAATACAGGGTTCTCAGTGACTTTGTAGAAATCGTTATCTTTTTTTTTTTTTTTTTTTTTTTTGCAGAAAATAACTACCTCAACTGTTATTACATACACATGTTAGATGTACATGTCAACACATAATAGGAAAGCCACCAAATTAAAGATTATTTTCAGAAATAAGAGGATAATTTTCTCCAAACCCACAAACAATAGTTCCTGACAGAATGACTACAGAAACTGGTGATGGTGTTATTTCATAGGCTAACAGACTAAAAACACTGGAACAATACAATATACAAAGTCAGAAAATAAATACTACAACACCACAGACAAAAATCAAGTGGTGGCTCCATGGTGCATGCAAGATAATTCAATGCAGTAAGGGAAGAGAGCATAATAACATCTGTTCACATTTATTATTTTAACTCATCTTCAAATTCTAATTCTATTTTATAACTTAATAGTATGTATACATAACACACAAATTTTTTAAAAGATTTACTTATTCAGGAGAGAGAGAAGGGAGGGAAAGAAAGAGAATTCCAAGCAGACTCTCTGCTGAGCTCAAAGCCTGATGCAAGGCTTTATTTCCCACGACCCTGAGAGATCATGACCTGAACGGAAATCAAGAGTCGGACGCTCAACTGACTGAGCCACCGAGGAGCCCCCGCAATTTATAAATTCTGTTGGCAGTGCCTGCTCCAATTCTGTTGATGGTGTACATGCCCAAAAAATGTTAGGAGATCAGCACTATAAACGATCAAAATCAGTACCCGAAAAGAAAACCAACTCCAGAAGCACGTGTCCTACAGTGAGGGGCAGGACAGGAGGCTGAGAATTCAGATGCACAGGAAAACACTGAAGGGAAGCTGGGCTCTAGTGCTGCTCTGCCCCCAACAAGTTGTGATGATCCTCACATAGGACCTCCCTCCAGGCATCAGTTTATGAGAAGTTAATGAGCTGGTTCCAACATTCACTGCATGATCCTAGCTAGGAGCCTCCCTCATCCTAGAATTTGATAATTCTACAACTCGGAAAAAGATAGAACAGCTGGTAAATAAAACCAGTTTTTGTTGTCTGATGTGAGAGGCATGTTGTGATAGAGCAGCAGGCTGCCCAGAGAACACCACTTCCTAGACTGGCAGGAGTCTAGGGAATCCCGTGAGATAGCATGACTTACTGAAAAATGGAAATCAATCTCCACTGATTCCTCAAAAGGAATGACTTCCTAAGGGTCTTTCTTTCAAGGGCAATTTTTGACAGTACACAATTTTCACAGTATACATGCACTATAGAACCAAATCTCCAAAGACTCAACTATCCTTACTGTGGTTCGGTTCCAGTTCACTCCTAAACCTCTCACCATGAGGCAGTATAAACTGAACTTTGTTACAATATCCTTTTAAGGTACGTCTGGTTAACTAAAGTGCTCTCATATCAACTGTGTCATTTCACATACACAAAAGCCAAAGACACAGCAATCATTGTGGTTTCATTTTGGAGGTCAAGAGCAATAATCTGAAGAGTAAGAGTTTTTGAGTCAGGACAGTTTGGGTTCAAATCCTCCCAATTTTCAATTTTTAAGAACCTTAGTTTTCTGTCAGTAAAATGTGGACAATGACGTGGACAATGCACACACCTCACAGTGTTCTCAGGATGAGTTAAGTACACAAGTTGCATATATATATATATATATATATATATATATATATATATATATATATCAATGTTTGTTTCCACAGAAAGTAGGGCTGTATGTCCTACATACTTAATGTGACTCATAAAGTCCAAAATAGAACAAACAGGCACCTGGGAGGCTCAATCCACTAAGTGTCTGCCCCTGGCTTAGGTCATAATCTCAGGGTACTGGGATCAAGCCCCAAGTCAGGATCCCTGCTCAGCAGGGAGTGTGCTTCTCCCTCTCCATCTGCCTCCCGCCCCCGCCCCTCACTCTTGCTCGCTCTCAAATAAATAAAATAAATCTTGAAAGTAGAACAAACATCTTCCAATTCCCACCTCCATGCTCAGAGGTTCAAGGATATAATTTAGTATCTCTTTAATAGGTGTTCAAAAGATTGGTCCTTGACATACTCTGCTGAAAATTTATTCAAGTAAATTTGTTAAATGTCACTCTCTTAAAGACGCATTAAGCATTTATGTGTGTATGTGTATAAAAGCTCTGAGAAGTTGTGCAATAAAGAAACCAGTTGAACTTATATAGCCTAACATTTCCCAAAATGCATTTAATAACGAATCCTTTTTGCAGAATTACTATAAATATCCACAGACTTCACTTCTTCTGAATATACTTTTGGAAACATCAGATTTGATAAACTAATGTGTAACAAATTAATAGTAAGTTATTAAATTATAACAGATAACGTGAATAAAATAATAATAATAAAACTAAAATAACAACAAGACCAAGTACAAGAAACTATCCTTCATTTCAGAACATTGGGTGTTACATTCAACTGATGAATCACTAAACTCTATGCTGATACGAATATACTAAGTTGAATTTAAATCTGAAAAATTAATAAAATTTAAGAAATAAACAAAACACCCTAGATCATTTTTTGCAGCCTTCCTTGACCTTACCTATAAGTCAATGTCAAACTAAAAAAAAAAAATCTACTTAGGTCATGAAGGCATTTTAATTCTCAGAAAGATAGTAGAATAAGTCTATCACAAAGATTTCAAGAAGTGGCTCATAATATCATCTGGTAAAAGACAGGATTGGTTGGGGGGCGGGTTTGGAGAGGTGGGAGAGGCAACTATGTTTTGTTACAAAATTGATTTGCATAAGATATCCTAGATATCCTCTGCCTGCAGAGGCCTCTGGTGTGATTAAAAACTGAGGAAAAAATGTCAAACTAGATTTCCTAAAAATTTGTGCTAAGATGGTATTGTAATTCTCTAAAAAACTTGTAAGTGAAAAAAATTAAAAAAAAAAACTTGTAAGTGGTTGTTATATTGGAGTCCTAAAAGTGTACAGATTTTAATCCACAGAAGAAAATCCTTATCACAGGTAATTTTAAAAATAAAACTTTTGGGGATCCCAGGGTGGCGCAGCGGTTTGGCGCCTGCCTTTGGCCCAGGGCGCGATCCTAGAGACCCGGGATCGAATCCCACATCGGGCTCCCGGTGCATGGAGCCTGCTTCTCCCTCTGCCTGTGTCTCTGACTCTCTCTCTCTCTCTCTGTGACTATCATGAATAAAAAAAAAAAAAAAAAAAAAAGAGTAAAAATAAAACTTTTAAAAATTTAAGACTCAGACTGCTCAATTTGTTGGAAGACGAGTTTTTCAACTACGTTGTCAACAGTATCCCTACTATTATTGTATGCAAACCCTTCTAGACAATGCTTTCATCTTAAAACTCTAAAGTCAAAGCGTAGATTAGACCTGAGAATGTTTTAAATTATATTAATATTTGATATCTAGGGGCGCCTGGGTGGCTCAGTGGTTGAGACTCTGCCTTTGGCTCAGTTTGTGATCCCAGGGTCCCGGAATCGAGTCTCTGCCTCTCTCATGAATAAATAAAATCTTAAACATTGTTTTGATATTTATTCTAATAGAATATAGGTATTTTTTTGAAGATTTTTTATTTGTTCATGAAAGAGAGAGAGAGAGAGAGAGAGAGGGGCAGAGGGAGAAGCAGGCTCCATGCGGGGAGCCTGCTGCGGGACTCGATCCCGGGACTCCAGGACCACATCCTGGCTAAACCAGTGAGCCACCCGGGGCCGCCCGAATATAGGTAAAATTTTTTAAAGCCCAGCTATAACGCAGAGCTCGCGAATAAGCCTACGAAGTAGGTGTAGACAGTTGCTTGGTTAATAGTGACGCCCTAGGATAGAGGCTTTGGGCAAGAGCTTCAAGTTTCCGTGATTTTCAGAGAAAAATGAACGGAATCTAGACCTTTTTGTGCTACAGGCTAATGAATCAGCGTTCCACAGTGATTAACAGTCCAATAACACGAAAAGTGCTACTCGGCCATTACCAGCAGGAGTGAAAAGGGGCGAGTCAGCCGGGCTACCTGAAAAGTCATCTTGAGGGGATCCCCGGGTGGCGCCGCGGTTTGGCGCCTGCCTTTGGCCCGGGGCGCGATCCTGGAGACCCGGGGTCGAGTCCCCACATCGGGCTCCCGGTGCATGGAGCCTGCTTCTCCCTCTGCCTCTCTCTCTCTCTCTCTGTGACTATCATAAATAAATAAATATTAAAAAAAAAAAAAAAAAGCCATCCTGACACTCCCGTCCACGTCTTAGGGACTGGAAGCCTCCAGGCCCCCGCCGCCGCCGCCGCCGCCGCGCCGAAGCCAGCCCAGAGCCCGGCGGACGCAGCGCACCTGGCGGAGGGGGCGGGGCGCCCCGTCTCCCCACGCGGGCGGGTCTGCCCGCCGCCGCCCCCCTCCGCCAGCCACCATCCCGTCCCCACCCGCGTCCCACCCATCGGCATCTGACCGAGAGCAGGGGCTGGCGACGAAGGGCCTATCCCCGCAACCTGCCGCACGGCAGCCTTTCTACTCCCTCCCCCCACGGCGAGTGCAGCGCCACGCCGCCTCTCCCACGCCTTAGGTCAGGTCTCTGGTCCAGGGTGGGCAGCACTTAAAAGAAAAGAAAGAAAGAAATGTTTTTAATTGCTTTCAAGCACCGCTCCCTTCCGCCCCTCACCTTCACGAAAGCAATCGGGGTTGTGGTACCTTCGACATCTAACAGGATGACGGTGACTTCGGCGGGCACGGGAAGCACGACCATCTCCCTGCCGGATGCAAGCACCGGAATCGGCCTACTAGCGGGAGGGCGGAGGGCGGCGCCCACTGCGCCCCGACACGGTCCTGGGCTGCCCACGGCCCCGCGGGAACGTGCCGCCCGGCACCCGCGTGCGGCCCGGAGCACGAGGGGCAGGGCCGCGCCGCCCAAGGCGCACAGCACCGCGGCACGGGCGTCCGCCGCCACCCAGCAGCCCGGGCCCGAGGCCGACACCACGTGGGCGGGGGGAGGGGCGGCCTCGCGGAGCCCGAGCGGGCGGGGGCGGGCACAGGCGGCGACGCCGATTGGCCACCAGAGGGCCCCGAACGCGGCCCGTCCACGTGGGCCTCGCGTGGGCGGGAACAAAGAAGCGAGCGCGGGAGCCGGGTGCGCGGGCGCGCGCGCGCCCTCCGCAGACTGGTGGAGCGAGCGGGAGCGGCCCGGGGCACGTGCAGACGGGAGCCCCGCGAGTGGCGCGCCGGGGATGTGAGTGCCCCTTGCCCCCTACGGCACCTACCCCCTCCCCGCCCACCGCCTCCGCTTTGGCGTGTTTACAGTAACCGGGCCGGGCTCGCGGCCCTCCTCCCGCCCGCAGCCTGCCGGAGAGGCCGTGCCGGGGCCGGGACTGGGACTGGCCGGCCTGACTGCGTGGGCCCGGGCTCCGGCCGACCGGCTGCGGAGGCCCCCGCGCGCCCGCTTCCTGCTCGGCTGGTTCCAGCCGGCTCGAGGACGAAACACGCGTGCGCGCGGCGGGCGGACGGGCGGACGGGCGGGCGGGCGGGCGCGCTCGCTGTCTCGGCCGCCGGCGCCGGGCGCAGTCCGCCTGTGTCTGGAGCAGCCGGGCCACGGTGCTAATCGAGAGCAGCGGCCGCCGCCGCCCCCGCCGCCGCCGCCGTCCGCACTGGGGGACCGAGGGCTTTGGGAAGAGGCGGGGCTGACGGCTCTTTGCTAGGAGTGGGCTGGACCGGACGCCAGAGACAAAGGCTCTCAAGACCGGAGGGACGGTGGCCCTGCGACGGCGCTGCTCGGACTCCTGAGCCCGGGACTCTTCGCCCCTTCGTTTTCCTCTTCTGACGCTTCTCTCCTCTTAAGCCCGCGCCCCCTCACCCACGACCTCGCTCCTCACCGGGAGGGCCGCGATGGAGGTCCCGCCCCGGCTCTCCCATGTGCCGCCGCCATTGTTCCCCTCCGCTCCCGCGACTTTAGCCTCCCGCAGCCTTTCCCATTGGCGGCCGCGGGCGCCGCGGCAGCTCGCCCCGCTCCTCCCTTCGCTCGCTTCCAGCTCGGCCCGGCAGGGGGCGCGCCGGGCCCAACGCCACGTCACCGCCCAGCAGCCCTCCCGATTGGCGGGCGGGGCGGCTATAAAGGGAGGGCGCAGGCGGCGCCCGGATCTCTTCCGCCGCCATTTTAAATCCAGCTCCATACAACGCTCCGCCGCCGCTGCTGCCGCGACCCGGACTGCGCGCCAGCACCCCCCGGCCGACAACTCCGCCGCCATGGAGGACATGAACGAGTACAGCAACATAGAGGAGTTCGCAGAGGGATCCAAGATCAACGCGAGCAAGAATCAGCAGGATGACGGGTACCGCACGCCTCTCTCTTCTTTTCCCCCTCCCCCAGCGCGCCGCACGCGCCTTTCGTCCCTCTGGAGCCGCGCGCTGCCACGGCTCTTGCCCCGAGTCGATTCCCCGCGTGCCCGCTGGGCCCCACTCGCTCAGAGGGAAGAAGAAAGTAGGAGACGGAGGGGGTGACTCGAGAGGCCCGCGGAAGGTGGGGGAAGGGCGGGGGAGTTGGAGGAGGAGGGCGGCGGCGTCCGTGTCCCGAGTGCGCAGGCGCCGCGTGGGGCCCGAGGGGGAGGGGCCGGCCTCGCTGCGCCACATGCTGCAGCTGCCGCCGCCTTTTCATTGTGTCTGTATCGGGGCCCCCGCACGGCTTCCCTGCGGAGTGTAGGGAATCCTTGCTTTGGGAATCCGTGTGTGACTGGTACCCGGATCTCCTTCAGAATGCGTTGGGAGTTCTTGAGGTGGAACGTTGCTTTGACAGCTGCGGAAGAGGTAGAGTAGACCTAAGTTGTGAGGGATCAACTTTAGGAAGTTGGGTTTATAAAGCTGAAGCGATGTTGAATATACTTTCTTGGCTTCGTTGAAACTTCGTATGACGAGGTGTGGTGAGCAAGCTGTCCATTCGTTGTTTCGAATAAGTGACCTCGATGGAATCTGAGGGGTTTTGTGGTCTTTTGTTCATACGTGATCTGTAGACACTGAATTATTTGCACACGCATTGGTTCTTCCTGTTCGTTTCGTAAACCTAATTCCACAACTGAGGTAATCCTGCGGGGTGCTGCTAATCTTTTTTTTTTTAATAACTTCATTTCTAGTAAAATGTTTATTGGAGGCTTGAGCTGGGATACAAGCAAGAAAGATCTGACTGAATATTTGTCTCGATTTGGGGAAGTTGTAGACTGTACAATTAAGACAGATCCAGTGACTGGAAGATCAAGAGGATTTGGATTTGTGCTTTTCAAAGATGCTGCTAGTGTTGATAAGGTAGGAGCAGGTTCCGCATTGTGCTGCTTCTGTGTTTTTGCAAATTGTTTGGGGGTTTGGTTGTGTATTGTCAGATTAAACGCACTTGTCTTCTAGGTTTTGGAACTGAAAGAACACAAACTGGATGGCAAGTTGATAGACCCCAAAAGGGCCAAAGCTTTAAAAGGGAAAGAACCCCCAAAAAAGGTTTTTGTGGGTGGATTGAGCCCAGATACTTCCGAAGAACAAATTAAAGAATATTTTGGAGCCTTTGGAGAGGTGCGCTGTGTTTTTATATGTCTTTCATACTTGGAATGTTTATATACATGAGTGTTCGTCCCCAGCCTTTTACAGAATTGATTTGTCAGGTGATGGGAAGAGGTTAAAATTAACTGCTTGAGTCCCTTCTAGTCACTGTACCTTAAATTACTGTTTTCTGTGCTATGATAGAAACCAACATCTAATTTATTTTGGCCAAAACACGGGTGCTTTGGAGGTGGTGGTCAGTATTTGGAATTAATAACCAGTGGCATCTCTTGGGTACAAAATGATAATAAATGAAGTTTTGCTCTCTAACTGCTTCACAGATGAAGCTTTGTGGTGTGATACTGATAATAAAATAGGTGTTTCTGTACAGAAGTAATCTGACTAGAGGAATAGACAACATGTTATACTGAAGTTTGAAAAGAATCTTTGGAATTCTAAAACACTTTGGTAGCTTTTACCATTACTGGGTGATGTTGAATGTGCTTCTTGATTTCAGATTGAAAATATTGAACTTCCCATGGATACAAAAACAAACGAAAGAAGAGGATTTTGTTTTATTACCTATACAGACGAAGAGCCAGTAAAGAAATTGTTAGAAAGCAGATATCATCAAATTGGTTCTGGGAAGGTAAAGCCATTTTGTTTTTATTAAGTGAAAATTTAGAGGATGTTTTTTGTTTTCGAATGTGAGATTTCTCAATTTATGAGAATAGAATGGCTTGACCTTACAGTAAAAACTCCAGGTTTTTTTTTTTTTTTTCTTATGTGTATATAGTGTGAAATCAAAGTTGCACAACCCAAAGAGGTATATAGGCAGCAACAGCAACAACAAAAAGGAGGAAGAGGTGCTGCAGCTGGTGGACGAGGTGGTACTAGGGGTCGTGGACGAGGTGAGACTTAATCCTTTGGGACCTAAATCTTTGGATATGACTCCCCATGGTTTAGGCTGTAAACTGCTAAATAGGAATAAGCCCATAAGAAAATTCAGCCAGATTTCCAACATAAAAATGCTCTCATTGGTGGGTGGGTTTTTGTTTACTGGTTTCGCCTCTTCAAAGAATGGCCACTAGGACACTGTCAGTGTCCTTACTAATGGCAAGGTGATGACCATTTAATGTAGTTGAGATTACATGATACACCATGGCATGCTAGTTTTTTGGGGGACAGGAGTCCTTGTTTTGTCTTGATTTTCCTTAAATTTAGGAAGCTTGATAACTGGCACAATTGGACTTTCTGCCCCCTTTTTAACCACAACTAGAATAAAAACTTTCTCAGGTAACAATATAGCTGTCCATTCCACCTGTTAAGGGTTTTCAGAGTGAGGGCCAGGAACACAACATTGTATTAGGATTGGGAGTCAGAAGTCGTTTCCTAACAATCATTGTGCATTGTTTCAGGTCAGGGCCAAAACTGGAACCAAGGATTTAATAACTATTATGATCAAGGATATGGAAATTACAATAGTGCCTATGGTGGTGATCAAAACTATAGTGGCTATGGCGGCTATGATTATACTGGGTATAACTATGGGAACTATGGATATGGACAGGGATATGCAGACTACAGTGGTAAGAATATTTAACTTAATCTCATACACCAATGGTATTAGAATTCCGTGTTAAAGTACATTCTCGTTCTGAAATTGGGGGGGGTCCATTCTTGAAGTGTTTTGGAGTTAAGTTTTTGAGGCATCTGATAGTCCTAGGTTGATTATCCTAATGTAGATATTTTGGTTGTTAGAAACGTTTTAGAATATGTGTTATGTGATTAGTTTATAATGGGCATTTAATATATCTGCTATTTTAATATTTGGCATGCAGAGTTGTACATTTTTAATAGTTTTCTAAAGTATTTATAATGAAACCATTTTGTGGAAAACTATCTTAATATAATTTTTTTTGTATTTTCAAAATAGGCCAACAGAGCACTTACGGCAAGGCGTCTAGAGGGGGTGGCAATCACCAAAACAATTACCAGCCATACTAAAGGAGGACATTGGAGAAAACAGGTGTGTGTAAGAGTACAAGAAACCAGTGGAAATATCTATAATTTAATTTAAAGATCAATAGACAAATGAAAAATAAGTAAAAACAAAATATTACGTAGTCTGTTTTTACTAAATTGTTAATTTTTTAATTGCTTTATGAGCCCGTTTTGCCTAAAGTGTCTATAGATCTTTAACTTTAAAAGTCTTATCTCACTTTCTTTAGTATTACAGAAAAACTTAAGAGTTTTTCTGTTTGCTTTGTGTACCAGGTGGTCTAGAGGAATAATTAAACTTTTTTAGAACTATTAACAGGTAAAGTACTGAAATGGGTACAACTTAAGGAAAACAAGAATGTTGTCTTCTAACTCTGACATTATACCTTGTTTGTACCCGCCAGCGGGAACTTCATTGCAGGCCGTGTGTCACCCTGACCACGTCTATCTCTGGGGGTCGCACGTTGCGGGCAGAGCGCAAGGCATACACCAGAAAACGCTGTCCTGTGGTATGGTCTCTTCCAACTTCATGTACCAGCGTAAAGATTAAAGTGGAAAACTTCAGACTTTGGCTTCTTTTTTAATCTTTTTGAAGATTAAGTGTCTAAACTTAACTTAAATGGTTTTTTACAGGAGTTAAAGTACATAAATGCCTTTTTACAGCTTAATCATTTTGGTCTTCTGTTTAGTGTTGTATTTCAATTGTGGAGCCTCATTTTAAGTGTTCATTCTTTAAGATTTAATGCTTGCTTTTTCTTTTTATAGCTAATAGTGAAATCTACAAACCAAAACAAGAACTTTAAAATCTGGAATATAAATTAAAGATCATATGCACACAGCAATTTGTTTCTTACAACATAATAAGCCTATTAGAAATTCATTTTTGTAAGTATGTTTTTTGGCTTACTAGAGCTGCTTCTAGTAGACCTTAATCTAGCACAGTTGAACCTGTGAATATGGGAAGATTGTATTCCCCAATTTCTTTACTAAATTTAAATTTTGTATTATTTGGGAACACCAGGGTAAATTTATTAATTACCCAAATTACATTTTGCTATTGAATATGCATGTGATCTTTAATTATTGAAGAAAAGAATAAATTGAGGACTTAAAACAATTCATGAAAGTGGACCTTTGAAAGCTTTCAGAGTTGCACAAATCTAATTGCTATTTTGTTTTTGTTTTTAGGAGGAGATTGCTTAAAGTTAACCCATCTTGCAGGACGACATTGAAGATTGGTCTTCTGTTGATCTAAGATGATTATTTTGTAAAAGACTTTCTAGTGTACAAGACACAACCGTGTCCAACTGTATATAGCCGCCAATTAGTTTCCTTTGTTTTTACTTTGTCTTTTGCTATCTGTGTTACGACTCGATGTGGATTTGTGTTTATACAAATTTTATTTGTATGATTTCATGTTAAACCTCAAATAAATGCTTCCTTATGTGATTGTTTTTCTGCGTCAGGTACTAAATAGCTCTGTAAAAGTGTAATTTAAAATAAGCAATAATTGAGGCGCAGTTTATTTTGTAGGAAGATTTGGTCCATGAGGAAAAACTGTGGTCCTTTATGAATAGCCAGCTACAGTGTCCCCCTGTTCCCCATTTTTGTTAGATGTATACTATTCTCTAAGGCTTCATTTCCCTGCTGAGGTTTCCACCACACTTTTAATGTTTCTTCTCTGTGTATCTGGAGAGCTTGTCATAATGTCATTAGTGGAAGATTTCCAGCTGACCATCAATCTTCTGGACTGTATTTTTGGAAAAGTGCACCTTTTTGGCACAAGGCATGTTGGTAGCTCCTTTCATGAATAGGAAAGATTGGTTTGTTTCTGCCTCTGGGAAGCCATTTATTTTATGCTAAATCAGAATCAGTCTGCTAGGAAGAGCTTTGGCTAATCATAATACCATGACTTTTAATTCTCTTGATTAAAATGTCCAGATATACACAGGGAAAGGCACTGTTAAACTGTATATAGGAGCTGCAGTTTAAGAGTATCAGAGATGGTTAAATTTTAACAAGCATTTTGGCAGATAGGTAGGTTGAAACTTGAGCAAAAGTTAGATTCAGTTACTTGGAAGTGTAGTGGCTGAGGAAATTAGTTGTATTCTGTTCCGTATTGTCACAGCAAGCACCAAACTGAACAAAATGTTTAATATTGGGACATTTTCAGGAAGCTATTTTGGGTATTAACTGTTAAGGTGGTGTGAGTTTAAGAAGTCATGGTAGTAGGTTGCATCATTTTTAATGCATTAGTGCATGAGCTGAGTAGTTAAGCATACCCAGATTCAGACATAGGAAAGAGTAGTGGGGGAGGAAATACACTTTAAATTTTACGTATGTCGGTGCAAATCTAAGTGACCAAGTTATTAAAACATCTTCCTGGTGTATCAAAAGGCAGTTTTAGCTTTAGATTTTGGAGAATTTCCTGGGTAATTTCAAGTTTTGAATTTTATGTTCAGTGTAGTTGGTACTAAGATAACAGTTTTGTTTCTGGTTCCACATTAGTCTCTAGCCTTGACCTACATGTTCACCTGTGGAATAGTTGATCTCACCTTCAAAATGTAAATTTTTCGTGTTGATGAACCTGCCTTTTGTTTTATTTGGTGCCTGCAACTTCCTTTGTTCAATGATGTTTGTACTTGCTGGCTATCAAGTTACAATGCACTTGGCCTCCTTTTGCTCTTGTTTTGCTATTTGACCTTAAACCTAGGCCAAGTACCAATCAATGTTGGTTATTGCAAGGGACTGTTTATTCTTTAAACATGCAACCTTAGGGAACAAGGGAGATTTTCATTTTAAGTTATGTTGTCAAAAGTCTGTAGGTGCAGTGTCTTTAGGGCAGTGAATCCTGTTAAGTTCAAATTTATGAATAGGTGACAAGTTGACATTGAGATTGTCCTTTCCCTGAGCAAAAAATGAATAAAGGCTTTTTAAACAAAATCCAAACTTTTCAATCAAGTCTTGATATATATGACTGAAGAAATACACTTATATCTAGAGATTGTTTGAGATTTACAAAAAAACAAAAGAATGCATTTGTCTATTCTTCCTCAAGGGGCTTTGGACTCTAAAATTCAGATTTTAGTGTCTATGGATGCCAACTGATGTAAGTTTTTAATATGGCAAGGCTAAACTGTCCATACTAACTTTAGCTGAATGATAGTTACCAAGGTGTCATCCTGAAGTATTTTTAGAACTAAATAATTTGACTAATTTGAAAGGGGTAAGAATTGAAATTCTGAAGTCCACAAACCTACTCAAGTAACCTGTGTATCTTGTTAAATGTGCTTCCTGAATGGTTTTGAGCACGTTTTGTATGGTGTCACTTACCTAATAGAAACTTTTAATTTTGCTAATATTCTGTAGTCTCCTGTTGATTAGATTAAGAATATTTAAGAGTTAAGATGTCTGTTGGGATACTAACGTGGATAAGCAGAGTTTTTATCTATCCCATTCCCTGTTCCATCTTTTAAAATGGTGACAGGGGCTGGATTTTTGCTAATTGTTAATTTTAATAATTTTTAATAGCTGAAAATTTCATCACTTTCCATTACGATTTTTTGATAGGATGTCAACCACAGGATGCTGTTTCACTGATTAAAAGTGATTCAAGGACATTGCAGGTGTACTGCAACTTTTGTTACCTTTCCTATGAAGTCATTCAAAAATACTGTCGTAAAAAATATGAGTTGTCTTAGGGTTATAGTTGGGATCTCATAGTTTTGTCTTGAAATAGTTGGATGTGGGATTTGAACAAATTTTGGTTGAATGGCAAATAAAAATTTCACCTTTGACTTCTCAACCACTGCTGTCTATAAACTAGGGTAGAAAATAGTGCTTTCCTGGGAATTACAGGCTAATGGACATTCTGAAGATGTGTATTTAAGTGGCAGTTTAATCTCTGGTTTTAGTCTTTATTTAAAAGATGAGTACTTTAGTGGAGCGTGCATCTTGATCTCAGGGTTGTAAGTTTGAGCCCCATGTTGGGTGTAGAGATTACTTTTTAAATATGTTAAAAGTGTACCTCCATTTGGGGGGAGGTATATTAACCATCTCACAAGGTATTGGGACCGAGTCGTAGTTCAAAAAAGGATATTCAGCGTACCTCTTAAAATATAGAAATTTTGAATAACGTTTAAAGTTCGGGCTTACCAAAGGCCAACGCAGCTGAGAAAAACGTGAGAAACACTGCTGCAGACAAGTTGACATAAGCTGTTCCAGTGGTTATCTCTTGGAAATCTGACCAGAAATTAATCCTGACTCCAAAAAATTCATGTCTATACATAAATATTTAAGTGTAGTTTCAGAAAGATGATATCTTTGAAAGCCATCTATTTTAAAAGGCTCATGAGGTTGTTGGCTTTTTTTTTTTTTTTTTTTTTAAGATTTTATTTATTCATGAGAGACAAACCTAGGCAGAAGGAGAAGCAGGCTCCATGCTGTATATGGGACTGGATCCCAGGACTCCAGGATCACACCCTGGGTTGAAGGCAGGTGCTAAACCGCTGAGCCACCCAGGCATCCTGAAGTTGTTGGCTTTTTTTTATAACTAAAATTTCCAGATTATCGATGAGGTTGCACAAAGGGTTTCTTCAGATGTTCTCTACTTTGTGTGTTGGCTGGTTAACAGTGTTGTGAAAGATCAGAGCAACCCCACAAAAGGCCCTTAGGCAAAATTTTTATTAACCCTGGTTTTTCAAATTGGAGAAATTAGCTAATTGGAAATAGCAATTCTGTACATTTTGGAATCTTGATTTCTATCCCATTAAGCATCTGAGTCTTAGATTTTGAACAGAAGCTTTTGTCACCTCCAGGAATGACCTGTCAGCAGTCTTTAATACATTTTAAGTGCTCAGATCTTTGGAAAGTAAGGTTTTTGTTACAATTGACTTTTTTCCCTCTAATGACCAATCTGCAGCAAACTACTTATTCTCGTGAGAGGTCTGTCCTATGGAATTGACTGATTAAGTTGTCTTGAACCATGAGACAGTTGGGACAGTTTCTCCTAGACAATGCAATCAGAGGGATGGAAGAACAGTAATAGTGGGGGCTAAATGGTATTTTTAGGGTTCTTTAACCGTTTCCATAACTAGGACAACCTTTATATTCTTTCATAGACTTTAGGGGGGTTCGTTTTGCCCAATGTGAGCTTGATCTCAACCCTGAGATCATGACCTGAGCCAAAAATCAAGAGTCAGATGTTTAATTGATTGAGCCATCCAAGTGCCCCTGGACTGCGTGTTTTGAACAGCTATAGTTACTGACTATATTGCTCTCATTATATGATGACATTTCTATTAAGGCTTACAGGGTGGCTGGCATCAAGCCCCATGTTGTAGAGATTACTTAGTACCTTAAGGGCTCATGGGTGGCTTAGATGGTTGAGCATCTATCTGCCTTTGGCTGGGGTCATGGTCTCCAGGTCCTGGGATCAAGCCCCACTTCGGGCTCCCAGCTTAGTGGGGAATCTGCTTCTCCCTCTTCCTCCTGCTTGTGCTCTCTGTCTCTAATGAATAAATGAAAGATATTTAAAAAATAAAATCTTAAAGGCATATAGCTGTCAGGATTTCCACAGTGATAACTGGCATCATACCACATATATATATGATGCCATACCACCAAATATATATAATGCCAGCTAAAATCAAATAAATATTTTCATTAGTTTCTGCAGATTTTTTAAAATAAGTGATTTCTATCAGACATTTGAAATATTGAAAGAATTTTCATTACCACTTTCTAGGACCTTAGCACTACACTTACATCATTGGAAATTAGGAAAAAGAAAAGGCATTTTTGCATATACATTACTTTCATATTCTGGGAAAAAGTGATTTTTTAAAAAAATTTTATTTATTTACTCATGAGAGACAGACACACAGGCAGAGGGAGAAGCAGGCTCCATGCAGGGAGCCTGACATGGGACTCGATCCCAGGTCTCCAGAATCACCCTGGGCTAAAGGCAGGCGCTAAACCACTTAGCCACCCGTGCTGCTCAGGAAAAGTGATTTTAAAATGCCTGCAGTATGGATACAATTCTAACTTCTTAAATCATGCATTTGAATGACTTCATCAGAAACAAAAAGACCTCCAAATTATACCTTTGATCTCATTTAAAATACATACTTTTTGTTTTTTAAGATTTTATTTATTCATGAGAGAGACAAAGAGACAGGCTTCATACAGGGAGCCCGACAGACTTGATCCCAGGTCTCCAGGATCACACCCTGGGCTGAAGGCGGCACTAAACTGCTGAGCCACCTGGGCTGCCCTAATATATACTTCTATGTTTTTATATATTTATTCTTTAATTACATTCTATGTAAACTAGGACTTAGAACCTGTCAAAACTAAGAAAATCTTCACTTTGGCCTAGGTCTTCCCTTATTCTTTCAATTATATATTTTAGAACACTAAGATACAGATATCAACAAAAGGACTTTTATTTTTCTTCTATTCCCAATCCAACGCAATGACAAATTCAGGGACATCATCTCACTTCCAGTTCTCTACTGACAGTGGGATTCTTTTACTTATTAAATTGATCCCCAAGAAAGGAGGTCTTGGTGTTAGTGGCAGGTGCAGAGACTTGCCATAGCCAAGATCCACAGTACTACCAGGCTAGTGTTGTTTAATCTGAATATTTTCAATTCTCCTGGGTATAAATATTTGCCCCTTGACAAAGTCATCCTCCACTAAGGACACGAGGGGGCCTATTTCTCTCCTCTACCTTTAACAGAAACAAGAGACTCTAAGCCAGGAAATATACAGGCCTTAATTACTGTTCTCTTGACAATTCTGGAAAAGGTATGCAAATTTTTAGTATAATTTGATTAAGAACAATGGTCACAGTTTATTAACTCATTTGTTAACCACGAGGAAACAAAGCCTTACATGAAGATGTCAGTGGTTCTTAAATTATTCCATAAAATGCTCCTAAGATCATATTGTTTATTTAGCAGTACATATTTACTATTTGTATTAGCACATTCCTACACAATAGGGTAAGAATATGTACTCAGGTATACATCTATATTAGATATAATTTTCAGGGATCCCTGGGTGGCGCAGTGGTTTAGCGCCTGCCTTTGGCCCAGGGCGCGATCCTGGAGACCCGGGATCGAATCCCACGTCGGGCTCTCAGTGCATGGAGCCTGCTTCTCTCTCTGCCTCTCTCTCTGTGTGTGACTATCATAAATAAAAATTTAAAAATAAAAAAAAGGGGATCCCTGGGTGGCGCAGCGGTTTGGCGCCTGCCTTTGGTCCAGGGCGCGATCCTGGAGACCCGGGATCGAATCCCATGTCGGGCTCTCGGTGCATGGAGCCTGCTTCTCCCTCTGCCTATGTCCCTGCCTCTCTCTCTCTCTCTGTGACTGTCATAAATAAATAAAAATGTTTAAAAAAAATTTAAAAAAAAAAAAATAAAAAAAAAAATAAAAAATAAAAAAAAGATATAATTTTCATTAGACATTTTTTCAAAAAATACTCTTCAGCAACTGTGGCTTAAGTAATTCAAATCAATCCTTCCAAAGAGGGATCCCTGGGTGGCGCAGCGGTTTGGCGCCTGCCTCTGGCCCAGGGCGCGATCCTGGAGACCCAGGATCGAATCCCATGTCGGGCTCCCGGTGCATGGAGCCTGCTTCTCCCTCTGCCTGTGTCTCTGCCTCTCTCTCTCTCTCTCTCTCTCTCTCTCTGTGTGTGTGACTATCATAAATAAATTAAAAAAAAAAAAATCCTTCCAAAGACAAGCAGTAAAGTATATTTTTAAATCTTGAACTAAAAGAGCTAAAAATATAATGAAAAATTCACCTGGCTAAAATCTAAGGGATGGTCAAAACCTAGAGAAGTAAGCCTGGTGCTCAAAGTTGGGTTTGATGGCCTTACTAGACAAAGGGCATAGAAGTTAAAAGCCTAGGCCATCCCCAAGTGGAGACTCTGATACCTCCATTAGTCCATTAAACTAAGGGTTTCCAAAAGACCTGAGCATCCAGTTTCCTCACCTGGGTAGTTAAGAGAACCTTAACCTCAGAATTTAGATGACAATAGTTCTGGTAAGATAAGGGGCCTCAAGAGCCTGGAAAAAGCAAATGAAAATCCTTTCTTCATCCTAGATTTCTGATGGTTTCCACGAGTGTTTTTGCAAATATAGTGACCAATACATAATAAATTAAAATCCACCATGAGTAAGAATCAACACAATGAACAAACCCAGTAGATATCAGACCTCCATGCTTACTATGTTGAAATAAAATCTAAGCTTGAAAATACCTCAGAGAAGAAGAAAGTATTAAAGCAACACAGTGGATCTGATAAAGCCTCAAACAGAACATGGGGCGCCTGGGTGGTGACAGTTAAGGGTCTGCCTTCAGCTCAGGTCATGATCCCAGGGTTCTGGGATGGAGCTCCCTGGGTCAGACTTCCTGCTTGGCAAGAAGCCTGCTTCTCCCTCTCCCTCTGCCCCTGACCAATTCTGTCTTTCTCTTTCTCTTCCTCTTCCTCTTTCTTTCTCTTTCTCTCTTCCTCTCTCTCTCTCTCTCTCTCAAAATCCCTTTTAAAAACTTATACAAATAAAACAAATGAAATTAGAAGCTAAAGATGGATGGGTCTAAATAAGACAGTAGATGCAACTTAATTAGTAAACTGAAGGATAGATAAGAATATCCAAAATGTAGCATGGAAAGAAAAACATGAAAATTGCCGTGGAGAACCAGTAACATAAAGATTATAGTAGTAGGTATAACCTGTTTAATTGGAGTTTTAGAAGAGACAGTAGCCCGCCTGAGAAGGCAAGTTCGGCACACGGGAGAGATGCAGAGGAGCCTTAGGCTCTTCCTGTGGGGTGGAGGGCACCCTCCCCCCCACCCCCAAAAAAAAGTGAAAGATAAAATGAAGCAATATATGAAGAGAAAATGGCTGAACTTTTTCCAGATGTGATGAAAGGATAATCTACAGATTCATTATACCAACAAATTGCGAGTAGGACAAATACAGAGAAATCTATACAGAGATACATCTTGGTGAAACTAAAATGCTTAACAAAAAAGAGAAAAACCTGTGCAGAAACTTGCATCAGGGGGCTTCACTTCGCGTGGGCATCCGGAGAATACTGCAATTCCACTGTTGTACCAGATACTTTGTGAGTGACCTGTGTGTCCCAGATGCCTGTGGCTGAGGGCAAGAGTGTCCAGCAGACTGTGGAGCTCCTCACCCAGAAATTGGAGATGCTTGAGGCAGAGAAGCAAGGAATATTTTGTGTGGATTGTGAAACGTGCCATGCAGCTGCCTCTATTTTTGGCAGCCAAGGTCAGGCCAGAAAGCTGATGTAAGTGATGCACAACTCAGCGTACCCTTTGAGCTGCTTGGTCCTCTTTGAGAATGGCCCTCGCCTTATTGCCGACACCAACTCTGATGTGCTCATGGTGAAGCTCAAGGGCTTTTTCCAGAGTGCCAAGGCCAGCAAGACTGAGACCCAGGGTACCTGTTACCAGTACCGTGACTTCCTAGTGAAGGGGGGCACAGTCACCAGGGGACCCAGTTCCTGAAGCATCTCCATTGCCGTGGAGTATGGCCCCTTTGTGGTAGCTAGCGGCATCTGGAGCTTGCTGCTCAAGTTCCTACAGAGTTTTCTGGGCAGCAGCTATACACCAGGGAACGGTGTCTGGGAACAGATGCAGTGCCATCCATGGTCCAGCACACAGAACTCTTCGGTAAGATTCCTAAGCAGCAGCAGGTGCCAGCGGTTGACATTCTTTAGTGGCTGACAGCTGCCCGACTGAGCTCTTACCAGGGGGACTGCACAGGAGGAGCAGGTGCTGCTGCATCCTGAGGCCCCTGGACCCCAGAAACCCAGGGCAGACATGGAGTCAGTCTTCCCTCTCTCTTTCCAGCTGTGATATTTGTTCTGGGGCTCTGGACGACCCTCCCTAGCAGCTGCCCTCACCCCATGCCTGAGAGGACTTGGTCTGTTCTCAAGAATGGTAATTACGAAGAGTGGAGAAGTGTGGAGCTTTCCTGCTATAGGGCAGAAAGGTACGACAGGGCTGTCCCTGCCTAGTGTTGGTGGGGCAGGCAGTCCATGCCTCCAGTCCTATTGAGGATTTGGTCTAGGTCTGCAGTGGACAGCCTGGATATAATAAAGGCTCTTCTCCAGGGACGCAGTTGGCCCTCTCCTGGAGAAGGAGTAAGAGGCATAACTGTGTGATGCCTATCACTGTCTGACCTGTTTGCTGCGGTGAACTGTGAGTGGACTTTTCTAGGGTGTTGCCTGAGTTGGGAGTCTCCCTCTGGCGTCTTTCCATTCTGTTGTGAATGAGGTGAAGCCACAGGCTAAGCTGCTATAACAAAGAGAATCTAACGTACAGTGGCTCCTAGAAGTTTATTCTTCTCTTCTAATAGTACAAGTGTAATCAAGTGGTCTGGGGCAGGTTTCACTGTACAAGGTCACCAGGACCTCAGTTTCCTTCTATCTCGCTGTTCAGGCAATTCTGGGGTGTTGACCTTGCCCACAAGGTCAGCTCCGTGTATATAATACACTGGAGAAGGAGAGCACAAAGCAGTTTCTTTTTAAAGGATATGACCCAGGGACGCCTGGGTGGCTCAGTGATTGAGCATCTGCCTTCGGCTCAGGGTGCGATCCCAGGATCCCAGGATCCTGGGATCAAGTCCCATGTCGGGCTTCCCGCGGGAAGTTTGTTTCTCCCTCTACCTGTGTCTCTGCCTCTCTATGTGTCTCTCATGAATAAATAAATAGAATCTTTAGGGCAGCCCCGGTGGCGCAGCGGTTTAGCGCCGCCTTCAGCCCAGGGCCTGATCCTGGAGACCCTGGATGGAGTCCCACATCGGGCTCCCTGCATGGAGCCTGCTTCTCCCTCTGCCTGTGTCTCTGCCTCTCTCTCACTCTCTCTGTGTCTCTATGAATAAATAAATAAATAATCTTTAAAAAAAATAGAATCTTTAAAAATGAAAAAAGGTTATGACCTGGAGTCGCGCAAATCAATGTGGTCACACTTTGCTGGAAGGGATGCTGGGCCATACAGCATCTCCTACTTTGGTGTCCATGTGTCCAATTAAAACTCAGGGGCTTCTGTGATTTTTTTTTAAAGATTTATTTATTTATTTATTTATGATGGGGGGGGCAGAGACACAGGATGAGGGAGAAGCAGGCTCCATGCTAGGAGCCCGACATGGGACTCCATCCCAGAACTCCAGGATTGTGCCCTGGGCCAAAGGCAGGCGCCAAACCGCTGAGCCACCCAGGGATCCCTGGCTTCTGTGATTAAAAGATGAAGGAGAAAATGGAGGTGGGGACTCAGTCAGGGGCCTCTGCTATATGGAGCTCAATGGATGTGCCCAGGAGTGCCCTTGGTTGTTATTTTGTGGAGTACCACCTGTAATGAAGCCATTTGTTTGTGAATTGCATTGAGATAAGGCAGATGCCAGAGCCACTTGTGAGATTAGCTGGCTTAGTCACACTAGGCAGTCAATTCTGCACCCCTCCCCTAAGGGTTCACGGTTTCTGAGCTCTTTGTCCTTGTCTCATTTGAGCCTCCACGCTGCTCATTTGACTTAACACTGCCCGCCCATCCCACTCCCAACTCCAGAAATGTTCAGTTGGGCTAACACTGATATATACAGTCAGGGATGGTCTTAGGAAACCTGTTAATGTACATGCTACAGAGTTATCCTCAAGGGTACTATCCCTCATTGAAAGTACATAAGAGAAATTATTTTCAGATCTGAAGCAAAATCAAGTAGTGGTCATGTTTCTCTGGCAGGACGCCAGTGAAAGAAAATGTAATTTTCTTTAAGATTAAAAAAGAAATTTTTTTTAAAGATTTTATTTATTTATTCATGAGAGACACACGCAGAGAGGCAAAGACACAGGCAGAGGGAGAAGCAGGCTCCCCTCAAGGAGCCTGATGTGGGACTCATCCCAGGTCCCGGGATCACGCCCTGAGCCAAAGGCAGGTGCTCAACCACTGAGCCTCCCAGGCTACCCTCAATTTAATTTTCTAACTACAGGACCTGCCATCTGCATTTTTGTTCTCCTTTGCCCCTGGCTTTTTTGTGTTTTGTTTTGTTTTGTTTTTTGTTTTTTTGTTTGGTTTTGTTTTTTTATTTTTTTATGCCCCTGACTTTTTTGTTTCTTTGTTTTGTTTCTGCTTTTTAAAATTGAGGTGTCTTTTAAATGTCATTTACAGGGATCCCTGGGTGGCGCAGCGGTTTGGCGCCTGCCTTTGGCCCAGGGCGCAATCCTGGAGACCCGGGATCGAATCCCACGTCGGGCTCCCGGTGCATGGAGCCTGCTTCTCCCTCTGCCTGTGTCTCTGCGCCTCTCTCTCTCTCTCTGTGACTATCATAAATAAATTTAAAAAATAAAAAAAAATGTCATTTACAAACAATAAAATGCATCAATCTTAAAAGAGAGAAAGAAAAACCTTAAAAGCAGCTAAATCTAGATCCAACTACCAGTAGGCAGGAAATGCAAGAAATAGAAATACATGTTAAACTATCATGAGAATGCAACCATCCAGGGGCACCTGGGCGGTTCATTGGTTGAGCATCCGACTTGATTTTGGCCCAGGTCATGATCTCAGAATCAGGAGATTGAGGCCCATGTCCAGTTCCACACTCGGGGAGGAGTTTACTGGAGATTTCCTCCCTTTCCTTCTCCCTGTGTCAGTCCCCCTGCTCATGCTTTCTCTCTCTCTCTCTCTCAAATAAATAAATTTTTAAAAAACCAAGAATGCAACCATTCAAATCTAGAATGTGGAGAATTCAACAGTTAAAATGTTTCATTTCTAAAAAAATAAATAAATAAAAATAAATAAATAAAATGTTTCATTTCTTCAATAAATAAATGAAAAGTGTGGAGTGAAGTGGTTCTAAGATTAAAGAAGACTTACGGAAAGCAAGATTTATTATGGTAAGCAAGCATTTTAATGTGCAAATCACTTTGCCTTCATTATGACATTGTATGGGCTAGACGGAAAATGAAGACAGCCTTACCATGTCTGGAGAATTCTCATCATATGAGTCTTGGTGGGAAACAAAGAGTAAAACTCAAAACAGAAATTTAATAATCACTTTCCAAACTCCCTTATAGCCAGAGCATAGATACTGATAGTGGCCTATCAATAAGAATTCTCCTACATTAGACTTGGAGACAGGAGCTAGTAAATCAAATTGATTTAATGGAGTTAATGCTAGGACAAGTGGCAGCCATGATGGCAGCTACTTTATTTTTTTGTTTTTGTTTTTTTAAAGATTTTATTTATTTATTAATGAGAGAGGCAGAGACATAGGCAGAGACATAGGCGGAGAGAGAAGCAGGCTCCACGCAGGGAGCTCAATGTGAAACCCAATCCCAGGACCCTGGGATCATGCCCTGAGCCGAAGGCAGATGCTCAACCACTGAGCCACCCAGGCATCCCGTCAGCTACTTTCTTAATAGAGGTACTTTCCTAAAGGTTCTAGCAGCAGCATCCAGTTTCTAGCATGGATAATGTCAATGTTGAAAGTAGCAACATCTCTGTACACCAGGAGCAGCAGCAGTTGAAACAGAAGCATCTTTACAGAACCAATTTTTTTTAAAGATTTTATCTATTTATTCATGAGAGACACACACAGAGAGAGAGAGAGAGGCAGAGACATAGGCAGAGGGAGAAGCAGGCTCCATGCAGGGAGCCCGATGTGGGACTCGATCCCAGATCCTGGGATCACAACCTGGGCTGAAGGCCGACGCCCAACTGCTGAGCCATCCAGGTGTCCCTACAGAACCAATTTTGTGATGGGATTTGGAAATTATTGCAGGATGAGAGTTCCCAACTGTGGCTTTACAACTCTCTTAGAGGGTGTGAGGTCCTAAAATAGCCATTATTAAATTCATTTTTAGCTAAATATATATAGGTATAGATATACAACAGACTTATTGGGACACCCAGGTGGATCGGTAGTTAAAGCATCTGCCTTTGGCTCAGGGTGTGATCCTGGAGTCCCGGGATTGAACCCCACATTGGGCTCCCTGCATGGAGCCTGCTTCTATCTCTGCCCCTCTCTCTGTGTATCTCTCATGAATAAATAAAGTCTTAAAAAAAAAAAAAAACAGACTTATTAATCAGAAATACTTCCAGAACAGTGGAGTGAAGGCATCCAAAATTTCACTTCACCATAAAAGCAATGAGGCCAATGGCAAATAAACTGTCAAAATCAACTTTTTTAGAACTCTAGAAATAAAGTAACAATCCAAGGTACATTTTTTTTAAATGAGTCTCAGAACAGAGACCTTTATGATGTAACTTCCCTTTGAGGAAATACAATGAACAATTTTATACCAACAAATTAGATACCTAGGTGAAATGAACAAATTCCTAGAAAGATAAGAGCTACTAAAACTACATAAAAAGAAACAGACACACACACACACACACAAAAGAAACAAATTGAACAAGAGATTGAATTAATAATTTTTTAAAACTTTCTATGAAGAGGGATACCTGGCTCGCTCAGTTGGTGGAGCATGCACCTCTTGATCTTGGAGTCATGAGTTCAAGCCCCACATTGGTAGGTAGAGATTACTTTGAAATAAAAAATAAAAATTGAAAAAAAAAAAAAAAAAAACCCTTTCTATGAAGAAAATCCCAAGACCAGATATTTCACTGGTGAATTTTATCAAAATGTTTAAAGAATTAACACCATCCCCACCAAAATGAATTAACACCAATCCTTCATAAACTTTTCCAAAAAACAAAAGAGAACACTTCCTAACTTATTCTATGAGACCAGTATTACCCTGATATCAAAACTTGACAAAAACAAACAAACAAAAAAACTGATAAAGATATAACAAAAACAGGGATCCCTGAGTGGCGCAGCGGTTTGGTGCCTGCCTTTGGCCCAGGGCGCGATCCTGGAGACCCGAGATTGAATCCCACATCGGGCTTCCGGTGCATGGAGCCTGCTTCTCCCTCTGCCTGTGTCTCTGCCTCTCTCTCTTCTCTCTCTGTGACTATCATAAATAAATAAAAATTTAAAAAAAATAAAAAAAAAAGATATAACAAAAACATTACAGTTCAATATCCCTTATGGAGGGATGCCTTTGGCTCAGGCCATAATCCTGGGGTCCCCCATCGAGTCCCACGTCGGGCTCCCGGCATGGAGCTGGCTTCTCCCTCTGCCTGTGTCTCTGCCTCTCTCTCTGTGTGTGTCTCACATGAATAAATAAGTAAAATATGGGATCCCTGGGTGGCGCAGCGGTTTGGCGCCTGCCTTTGGCCCAGGGCGCGATCCTGGAGACCCGGGATCGAATCCCACGTTGGGCTCCCAGTGCATGGAGCCTGCTTCTACCTCTGCCTGTGTCTCTGCCTCTCTCTCTCTCTCTGTGTGACTATCATAAATAAATAAAAATTAAATAAATAAATAAATAAATAAATAAGTAAGTAAAATATTTTTTTAATAAGTAAAATCTTAAAAAAAAATATCCCTTATGGATATGCACACACAAACTCACAAAAAAATTCTAGGAAAGGGAATCCAGTAACATATAAAAAAAAAATTGTACACTGTGACCAAGTAGATTTTATCCCAGGAATGCAAGGTTGGTTTAACATCTAAAAATTAAACAAAAACTACATGATAATTCAGTAGCTGCAGGAAACCAACTGACAAAATCCAATGCTCTTCCATGATTTCAAAAAAAAAATTCAACAAACTAAGAATACAAAGTATTAGGGACTAAATTGTATTCCCTCACCAAAATTCGTATGTTGAGGCTCTAACCTCTAACTGTATTTGGAAATAGGGCCTTTCAGGAGATTTTTAAGGTTAAATGAAGTCACAAGGATAGGGCCCTAATCTGATAGACCTGTTATCCCTATAAGAAAAGGAGGAAGAGACACCTGAGATCAATCTCTTCCTACACACAAAGAAAAGGCCATGTGAGGACATAGCAAGAAGGAGCACATCTGTAAGCCAGGAAAAAAAAAAATGCCTCACCATGGGGCACCTGGGTGGCTTGATTGAGCAGTTGGCTCCTGATTTCAGCTCAGGTCACAATCTCGTGGTTCTGGGATTAGCCCCCACCCTCCTGCTGCTTGAGCTTCACACTCAACAGTGAGTCTGCTTGAGGATTTTTTTTTTTGTCTCTCTCCCTCTGTCCCACACCCCACTTGCATGCTCTCTCTCTCTCTAATAAATTAGTAAATCTTTTTTTAAAATGCCTCACCAGAATCCAACCCTGCTGACACCTTGATCTTGGATTTCTAGACTCCAGAACTGTGAGAAAATAAATACCTATTGTTTAATCATCCAGTTTATAGTATTTTGTCGGGCAGCCCAGGTGGCTCAGAGGTTTAGCGCCGGCTTCGGCCCAGGCCGTGATCCTGGAGTCCCAGGATCGAGTCCCAGGTCAGGCTTCCTGCATGGAGCCTCCTTCTCCCTCTGCCTGTGTCTCTGCTGTGTGCTCTCTCTCTCTCTGTGTCTCTCATTAATAAATAAATAAAATCTTTTTAAAAAAAGTTATAGTATTTTGTTATGGCAATCTGAGCAGACATATAGAAGGGAACTTCCTCAACCTGATTAAGACTCTCTAGAAAACCCCACGACTAACATCACACTTAAGAAAGGCTGAATACAGGACACCTGGGTGGCTCAGAGGTTGAGCATCTGCCTTAGGCTCAGAGTAGGATCCCAGGGTCATGGGATTGAGTCCTATCAGGCTCCCCGCAGGGAGCTTAATTCTCCTCTGCCTATCTCTGCCTCTCTCTGTGTGTCTCTCATGAATAAATAAATAAAATCTTTAAAAGAGGGAGAAGGAAAAAAAATAAAAATAAAAAATAAAAGAGGGAGAAGGAAAGAAAGAAAGACTGAACGCTTTCCCCCTAAAAGGAACTACACACGGATGTCAACTATGTCACAAGTTGAGCATCTGCCTTAGGCTCAGAGCAGGATCCCAGGGTCATGGGATTGAGTCCTATCAGGCTCCCCGCAGGGAGCCTGATTCTCCTCTGCCTATCTCTGCCTCTCTCTCTGTGTCTCTCATGAATAAATAAATAAAATCTTTAAAAAGAGGGAGAAGGAAAGAAAGAAAGACTGAACGCTTTCCCCCTAAAGTGAGGAACTACACACGGATGTCAACTATGTCACTTCCATTCAACAATGTACTGAAGGCTCTGGCCAAGCCAGTTAGGCAAGATTGAAAAACAAAAGCTATCTAGTTGGAAAAAGAAGTAAGACTATCTCTATTTGCAGATGACATAATCTTGTATGTGCAAAATCCTAAAGACTCCACAAAATATTAGTTAATAAATGAGCTCAGCAAGGTTGAAGGTACAAGATTAACATAAAGCTTGCATTCTCTGAGGTAAATTCCACTTAGTCACAGTGTATAATTTTTTTATATTAAATTAAAAATTTTGTGCTGAGGTGCATGGGAGGCTCAGTTGGTTAAGCATCTGCCTTTGGCTCAGGTCATGATCTGGAAGTCCTGGGACTGAACCCCACGTCAGGCTCCCTGCTCAGCAGGGAGTCTGCTTCTCCCTCTGCCCCTCACCCTGCTCATGTTCTTTCTCTCTCTCTCTTTCTTTCTCCCAAACAAATAAATAAAAATCTTAAAATAAAATAAAATAAAATAACTTCTGTGCTTGGAAGGACAACATCAAATAAATGAAAAGGCAACACATAAAATGGGAAGAAATATTGCAAAACATACATGTGATAAAACACTCATATCTGGAATATGTAAGGAACACTCACTATGCAGAAACAAGACAAATAACCCAATTTTGAAATGTGCAAAAAATCCAAATAGACATTTCTCCAGAGAAGGTATACAAATAGTCAAAGAGTACATGAAAAGATGTTGAACATTGTTAATCATTAGGGAAATGCAAATCTCAAAACCACGATGAGATACTGCTTTACACACACTGGGATAACTAACTAAAAAAGACAGATAATAACAAGTTTCTGTGAGAATATGGAGAAATTAGAACCCTCATATATCATTGGTTGGAATGTAAAATAGGAGTAATGTTGGCTTCAGAAAAAAAAGGAGTAATGTTGGAAAACAATGTGACATTTCCTCAAAAAGCTAAATGTAGAGTTACCAGATGACCTAGCAATTTCTCTTTTTTTTTTTTACCAAAGATTTAAAAAATTTATTTATTTAGAGAGTACAAGTTGGGGGAGGGGTGGAGGCAGAAGGAGAGAGAGAATCTCAAATAGACTCTTTGCTGACTATGGAGCCCAACCTGGGCCTGGATCTCACAACCCTGGGATCATGACCTGAGCTGAAACCAAGAGTCAGATACTTATATACTGCACCACCCAGGAGCCCCCCAGCAATTTCATTCTTAAACTTATACAAAAAAAAGATGTTAACATGACTACACAAAAACTTGCACTTAAATATTCATAATAGCCAAAAAGTGGAAACAATCCAAATGTTCATCAATTGATGAATGGATAAACAAAATGTGGTATATCTATATGATAGAATATAATTTGGTTATAAAGTGTAATAAAGGGATCCCTGGGTGGCGCAGCAGTTTGGCGCCTGCCTTTGGCCCAGGGTGCGATCCTGGAGACCCCGGATCGAATCCCACATCGGGCTCCCTGCATGGAGCCTGCTTCTCCCTCTGCCTATGTCTCTGCCTCTCTCTCTCTCTCTCTCTCTGACTATCATAAATAAATAAATAAATAAAATTTTAAAGTGTAATAAAGCACTGATGTATACTACAACATGGATGAAACATGAAAACATCGTGATCTCAAGTGAAAGTAGCTAGACATAAAAGGTCACATATCATATGATTCCATTTATACAAAATGTCCAAAATTTGTAAATCCATAGAGAGGAAAAATAGGTTAACAGTTGCTCAGGGGCTAGGAGAAGACGTAGAGAATGGCTGTTATTGTGTATGGGATTCCTTTTTTGAGTGAAGAAAAAGTTCTAAAGTGCTGATGATTGCAGAACTCTGTGAACATACTACAAACCCTTAAATTGTACATTTTAAAAGATGACTTTTTAAGCTATATGAATTATATCCTTTTAAAGTTACTGAAAAAAGACAAATCCATCCAATACAAATTATACGCCTCTATCTGAAACAGATTTGAACTATCAACTATGACAAGACAGTTTTAAAACACATTAAGGGGGCACCTGGGTGGTGCAGTCGGTTAAGCATCCTACTCCTGAATTTGGCTCAGGTCATGATCTTGGGGTTGTGAGATTCATCCCCACCGTGGGCTCATGCCCTGGATGTGGAGCCTGCTTAAGATTCAATCTCTCTCTCTTCCTCTCCCCCTCCCTTCCCTAAAAAACCACACACACATTAAGGAAAATTAAAATATGGACATTAGAATAGTATGTCGTTATCTTTATTATTTTTTTAATTTTATTTATGATAGGCACACAGTGAGAGAGAGAGGCAGAGACACAGGCAGAGGGAGAAGCAGGCTCCATGCACTGGGATCCCAACATGGGAATAGATCCCGGGTCCCCAGGACCACACCCTGGGCCAAAGGCAGGTGCCAAACCACTGCGCCACCCAGGGATCCCTGTCATTATCTTTTAAAGAAAGTTCTTACCTGTTAGAGATACATACAAACAACATTTATGCTAAAGTGATATGATATGTGGTATTTACAGCATAAAAAGAAAAATGTAGAAAAAACAAGATAGGAATAACATTGATAATTTTTTTAAGTGGGAGGTGGGTACATGAGTCCATTATATGGTAATTTCTCATATAATGTATGTTTGGAAATTTTCCTTTAAAAACATAAAAAATAGGGGTACAGGGGTGTCTCTGTAGGGTATGCATCTGCTTTCTGCTCAAGTCACGATCTCAGGGTCCCGGGATCAAGCCCCACATTGGGCTCCTTGCCCATTCAGGAGCCTGCTTCTCCCACTCTCTCTGTCTGCTGCTCCCTCTGCTTGTGCTCTTTCTCACTCTCTCTCTCTGTCAAATAAATAAATAGAATCTTTTAAAAAATAAAATAAAATAGGATACCTGGGTGGCGCAGCGGTTTAGCGCCTGTCTTTGGCCCCGGGCATGATCCTGGAGTCCTGGGATCGATTCCCACATCGGGCTCCCTGCATAGAGCCTGCTTCCCCCTCTGCCTGTGTCTCTGCCTCTCTCTGTGTGTGTGTCTCTCTCATGAATGATTAAATAAAATCTTGAAAAAAATAAATAAAATAAAAATAAAAATATGAAAAATAACGAATAAGAGAGTAAAATAACAAGGAACTAGAGAAGGAAGTCCTTTTCCAAAGGAGCAACAGTAAGGGTTAGACCTGACTTCTGAGTGGAAAAAAATGAAAGCCAGTCAACAGCGGAATGATATATTCGATATGCCAAAAGATAATAACTATGCCTAAGAATTCTCTATCAGCCAAAAATTTTTCAAGATTGGAGATAAAATTAAAAGATTTTCTGAAATAATAAAAACTAACACTACACCATGAGGAAGTTTTCACTAAAGGAATTTTAAAGCTTAAACTCAATGCAGAGAATAAGTGATCCCAGAGAAAAAGCCCAAGTTACAAAAGGGAATGAAAAAAAAAATTAGTGTAAATGTGGAGAAATGTAAATGAATGTTGACTATGAAAAAATAAATGTTCATAAAAAATATATGTTCTTGTAGACATTCCACCATTTTTAGAAGATCATGGTTACAATTTGGGGTTTTTATGAAGACTACAAATAGCTTTACACCATATTTTTTATTCTGAATTCTGTTTTTATGAAGACTACAAATAGCTTTTACACCATATATTTTATTCCTTTGGATTGGAGTAATTCTTTCTTGTACATTTCTCAAAGTACTATAATTGTATACCTATTGTGCTCTCCAAAAAGACTGAATAATATACAGGGCAATTTATAACATTTTTGTACTAATTCATTTTATTTTGTTTTGTATGCCAACAGTGGTCTTTACTTTTTTTTATCATTTAAGAGATCTAACACTAGCTTAAACTCTTTTAGTTCTTTTTTTTTAATTTTTTAATTTTAATTTTTTTTAATTTTTATTTATTTATGATAGTCACAGAGAGAGAGAGAGGCAGAGACACAGGCAGAGGGAGAAGCAGGCTCCATGCACCGGGAGCCTGATGTGGGACTCGATCCCGGGTCTCCAGGATCGTGCCCTGGGCCAAAGGCAGGCGCCAAACCGCTGCGCCACCCAGGGATCCCAGTTCTTTTTTTTTTTTTTTTTTTTAAGATTTTATTTATTTATTCATGAGAGACACACAAAGAGAGGCAGAGACACAGGCAGAGGGAGAAGCAGGCTCCTCGAGGGGACCCCAATGTGAGACTCGAATCCAGGACCCTGGGACTATGTCCTGAACTGAAGGCAGGTGCTCAACCACTGAGCCACCCAGGCATCCCCTTTTAATTCGTTTTTGCTGTAATTTTAATATGACTGAACTAAAATGCAAAAGAAATTTTATTATTTACCTTATAATTTTCTTACTGAAGCAGGATATTTTGACTCTGCCACTTTGGACATTCAGAATATTTCCATATACCACAATTTATTCTTTGTATTAGCCATACTGTGGACAGTTGTTATATCATAAAGAAACTGACATAAGTATGTGGAAAAATTTGATTGGCCAAATAATAGACCACCTAGTACAATGGAAGAATCCTGAATGATCAAAAAGTTCATAATTATAATTTTCTTATGAATTTTCTGAGAAAGAAATACCAATTATCAGTCTTTCATCAAATTTGAAATGAATATTACTGGTATGAATGACATAAAATAAAAGTGATTTCATCTAAAACTGTTTACGGTTAAATTAGTGATACATATTTTATTTTTAAAAATCACATCTCAGGGAATCCTGGGTGGCGCAGTGGTTTAGCGCCTGCCTTTGGCCCAGGGCGCGATCCTGGAGACCCGGGATCGAATCCCACGTCGGGCTCCCGGTGCATGGAGCCTGCTTCTCCCTCTGCCTATGTCTCTGCTTCTCTCTCTCTCTGTGTGTGACTATCATAAATAAATTTAAAAAAAAATTTAAAAAAAATCACATCTCAGCGTTGCCTGGGTGGCTCAGTTGGTTAAGCAATGGACTCTTGGTTTCGGCTCAGTTCATGGTCTCAGGGTTGTGATATCCAGCCCCTGCACTGGGCTCTGCGCTCAGCTTAGAGTCGGTTTGGGACTCTCTCCCTCTCCCTCTGCCCCTCCATCCCACACTCTCTTTCTCTCTCTCAAATAAATAAATAAATCTTGTTTAAAAATAAAAAAATAAATCATCATAAGGCAGTACCATAACACATTTGTTACCCCATTGATGTATTTTTAAATCTGGCCTATTTCCCACCAGTAAAATAACACTGCAGGACACACAAGAGTGTCTTTGTTTGTTTTTAAGATTTTATTTTTAAGTAATCTCCACACCTATCCTGGGGCTCAAAGTCACAACCCTGAAATCAAGAGTCAGATGCTCCACTGACTGGGCCAGCCAAGTACCCCCAAATAAGTTTTTTTTTAACCTAAAATTATTCTGACCTCCCTCTTATTTACTGGGAGAAAAAATTATTAAATATCCAATCCAATATAAGCTTTGTCTAAATGATCCATTCAGATTCATTAAACCAGCTAGAAGAGTCCAATAGTAAAACAGAGTCTTATGCAAGGTAAGGTAATCATGGGAGTGAGATCTCACCACCTTTGCCAAATTCTGTTGTTTATTTTTGTTTTGTTTTGTTTTGTTTTCCAAATTCTGTTGTTTAGAAGCAACTAAGAAGTGTCATTCACAGTCAAGGGTAGATAATTACACAAAGGTGTGAATATGAAAAAAAGGAGATAATATGGTCCCACCTTAGAGTTTGACATAGTTGGAAAGAAAAAAAGATAATATACTTAGAAGATAAAATGATAAATTGAATATTCAGGTGGCTGGAGTAAGTCCAAACACAACAGAAACCATAGCATGAATGAATTAAGTTCAACTGATAAAAGAGAGACTGGATAAAATAAAGACAAATGTTGGATGTGCAATTTATAAGAAGATACACCCAAAAGAAAATGATACAAGAAAGCTAAAAATACTGACATTGTAAAACATACAGCATTACAATATTAATAATTCTGGTAATAGAGAAAAATGAATTTAAGGTAAAAATCAATAAAAGGTCATGTGAAATATTTCATATCAATAAAAGTATAAAATACCAAGAAGATTTACTAGTTTTGAACCTTTTTGAACCAAACAAAATACAATACAATTTATTTTTTTTTAAAGATTTTATTTATTTATTCATGAGAGTCACAGATAGAGAGAGAGAGAGGCAGAGACACAGGCAGAAGAAGAAGCAGGCTCCATGCAGGAAGCCTGAGGTGGGACTTGATCCCAGGACTCCAGGATCACACCCTGGGCCAAAGGCAGGCACTAAACCACTTAGCCACCCAGGGATTCCCCATACAATACAATTTAAAACAGAAATCGAGCCACACAATAAAATCAAAAGAAAATAAGGCAGCCCCCGTGGCGCAGCGGTTTAGCACCGCCTGCAGCCTGGGGTGTGATCCTGGTGACCCAGGATCAAGTCCCACGTCGGGCTCCCTGCATGGAGCCTGCTTCTCCCTCTGCCTGTGTCTCTGCCTCTCTCTGTGTGTCTCTATGAATAAATACATAAAATCTTAAAAAAAAAAAAAAAAAGAAAGAAAGAAAATAAAACCACAAAGAGATGCAAAGATGTTGAAATTAAATAATGTATGGGGGCACCTGGCTGGCTTAGTCAGTTAAATATCCGACTCTTGATCTCAGAGTTGTGAGTTCAAGCCCTGCATTGGACTGCATGCTGGGTGTGGAAAAGAAAAGAAGAAGGAAGGAAGGAAGGAAGGAAGGAAGGAAGGAAGGAAGGAAGGAAGGAAGGAAGGAAGAAAGAAAGAAAGGGACGCCTGGGTGGCTCAGCGGTTGAGTGTCTGCCTTTGGCTCAGGGCGTGATCCTGGTCCCCGGATAGAGTCCCACATCAGGCTGCTTCTTCCTCTGCCTATGTTTCTGCCTCTCTATCTCTCTCTCTCTCTGTCTCTCATGAATAAATAAATAAATAAATAAATAAATAAATAAATAAAATCTTAAAAAAAGAAATACTGTATTAAATGTACATATAGATTTAAGCTGTAGCCCAACTCTAGAAATCTTATGAAAAAGATCATCTTATGAAAAAGATCATCTTAGAAAAGACAACATACAACATATCTCTGGTGCTTAGAGACTATCTTTATGGACTCCTGCTCCCCTTGTGCAAACTGCTATCACTTTTTCCTCTTCTGTCAGTGAGGAGGAATACATCAGTGCCTCCAGGGTCCCCTCCTCCAGACTTTCTCTTACATTTCAAGGCTCTTGGGTAACATATTTTGGGGGACAGGAGCAATACTAAATATATGTACCTGTTAACCTCTTTAATTATTACACTAACCCTAATGAGAGAAATCCAGTTTAGAGAGTACAAAGTAACTTGCTCAGTGCAAGTTGACAAGAACTTCAGCAAGGACAACTAATTCAATCTCTTTTCCTTTTACAGCCAGGATCTCAAACATAAATGTGTAGAAACCTGTGCCCTTTTATGCATGCAACACTGCAGTTTGTGTTTAGAGGTGTTTTCCCCAGCGTAGGTCTTCATGGAAAAGTTTATCATGATCATCTATATACATCAGTCTCTACCCCTTAAGTGTATTAAACCAGTAAGAACTGATTTATAACATCTCAATCCTGTTTTTCTCCTGTTCTGAACAGTGTTAGAAAGAACATCACTTTTTCTGCAGGCTTTAAACTTGAGAAAGCATTAAATTGGCTAAACTGACAAATAAAAACATGCCCTGCTATGTATCACTCTAGGAGGACAGATAAAGTCAACTGCAAATTTTTTTATGGTATTTTTAGGTCTTCTATTCCTTTTTTTTTTAAATTTATTTTTTATTGGTGTTCAATTTACTAACATACAGAATAACCCCCAGGGCCCGTCACCCATTCACTCCCACCCCCCCCTTCTCCCCTTCCACCACCCCTAGTTCGTTTCCCAGAGTTAGCAGTCTTTACGTTCTGTCTCCCTTTCTGATATTTCCCACACATTTCTTCTCCCTTCCCTTATATTCCCTTTCACTATTATTTATATTCCCCACATGAATGAGAACATATAATGTTTGTCCTTCTCCGACTGACTTACTTCACTCAGCATCAGCTGCAAATTTAACAAGGAATAATGTTTCCCCCAAAGACATGGTGCCCTGGTGAAGTATCAAAACAGCCTCTTTGTTGAGTGGTTATAGATTCTTAAAACCATAGACTAGAAACTTCACTGTTTGAAATTACATCAAGAAGAACAAAACGGGGATGCCTGGGTGGCTCAGCAGTTGAGTGTCTGTCTTTGGCTCAGGGTGTGATCCCGGGGTTCCAGGATTGAGTCCCGCATTGGGCTCCCTGTGAGGAGCCTGCTTCTCCCTCTGCCTATGTCTCTGCCTCTCTCTCTGTCTCTCATGAATAAACAAAATCTTTAAAGGAGGAGGAGGAGGAGGAGGAGGAAGAGGAGGAGGGAATGTCCCACTCTTTCTTAGAGAATCTACAAAGAGGCAATCTTGAGTTCCAGTCCAGGTGCAAACCTTCAGAGAAGAGGTTTCTGAAGACAACATTCCACACTTCCTTTAACTTTGCAGTTTCCAAGGAAACAGGAGCCTATTCAGTTTTGCAGTCCAGATCAGACCTAGCCTCCTTTATGCATGACCCTGCTTTGCTTTGATCCTATCAAAGCAAATCCATTTATTTTTTTTTAAAGCAAATCCACCTAAATTTAAATTTCACCTAAATGTCACCCTTCCCCCAAATCCTATAACTCATCTTTTCCTTTGTTTAGTGAGACATCTTAAAGTTTCTCCCTGGGCCCTCTTTCTTATTGCAGCAAGTCTTTGGCTGATTGTGCTGGAACAATCACCACTAAGGATGGCTAAGACCCTCCCTGCTAGGAACTCGCAGTAAGAACATGCACATCTAAGACCATTTGAGTTTCCCCTGCTTGAAGCCTCTCTCTCTCCTTGATTGCATGGATTTTGTGCTATATCTGGACTTTTATTATCTCTTTGGCTCTCCAGTCATGCTGATTTCTTGAGTAAGTAGGCAGGGCCACTTATCCTTGGGGTTAGGACCCAAAACTGTGATGTTTGTTTTTGACCACCTGTCAGCAACTTCTAAGGGGTTGCCTGCTAATGAGTTTGCACTGCTTGCTGACATGACTTCACAGAGGATGGTGTGGAATTGTAGTGGCTACTCTGTAGAATTTTGACATGAATAAGATCGTTTATTTTGGAGATGCCTTACAATGAAAGAGGTGGGGGGGAACCTCTCTTGAAGGGACTGTTTATCTTATCTGTCTACAAGAGATTTCATGTAGTTTGATGGAAGACTCCCTCCATCTTCAGACATCCTTCATTTCCATTCTTAGGAGATTAATAAATATCAGCCATTTCATTCTTTGACTTGGTAAAATTGCCAAGAGCCCGAGTTACTGTTTAATCCAGTTGTATCCACTGTATGGATGTGTATGTGTGTTGAAATGGGTTTATATATATATATATTTTTTTTTAAGATTTTATTTATTTATTCATAAAGAAAGAGAGAGAGAGAGAGGCAGAGGGAGAAGCAGACTCCATGCAGGGAGCCTGACATGGGACTCAATCCCAGGTCTCCAGGATCAGGTCCTGGGCTGAAGGTGGCGCTAAACCGCTGAGCCACCCGGGCTGCCCGAAATGGGTTTTTCTAAAACTAAACTTTTTCCTTGTCTTGCAGGAGAAAGATTATTAGCCTTTCTCCAATGATATTTTATATTTGTCTAAAGTTTTTTCCCTTCTGTCCTCTCCTTCTTCCCCTCACTTGAGAAGATTTAAAGGTGAATTGACTAGAAAAAAATCATTCTGTTGCCATTGTGCACTCTAGGAATATCTCATCCACAAAACAATCAAACATTTCTAAAAGAAAGAAGAAGCAAACTGTGTTTTATTGTATAAAATTAATGCTAACACTGTATTTTAATTTTTATAGGATAAAATTAAAATTCACATGCTTTAAACTCTCTAAATTTTTTCTGTTGGTCTTATAAATCAAATAAATTTAAAAAATTAAAAAAAATCAAATAAATTATCCTTCCCAAAAATTGTTAAAGATTAAAATACAAAATGTTGCTTATTTTTTATTTTTTTAAAGATTTTTTTAAGGGGCACCTGGTGGCTCAATGGTTGAGCATCTGCCTTCTGCTCAGGTTGTGATTCCAGGGTCCTGGGATGGAGTTCCACATTGGGCTCCCATCAGGGAGCCTGCTTCTCCCTCTGCCTGTGCCTCTGCCTCTTTCTGTGTGTCTCTCATGAATAAAGAAATAAAATCTTTAAAAAATAATAAATAGGGACGCCTGGGTGGCTCAGTGGTTGAGCATCTGCCTTTGGCTCAGGGCGTGATCCCGGGATTCGGGATCGGGTCCCACATGGGGTTCCTTGAAGGAAGCCTGCTTCTCCCTCTGCCTGTGTCTTTGCCTCTCTCTCTCTCTCTCTCTCTCTCCCCTGCCCTGTGTCTCTCATAAATAAATAAAATCTTCTAAATAAATAAATAAATAAATAAATAAATAAATAAATAAATAAAATATTTTTAAGAAAAATTTTAAGTAACCTCTACACTCAATATGAGGCCCAAACTCACGGATTAAGAGTCATATACTCCACCGACTGAACCAGCCAGGCATCCTTAGAGTTGGATTTTGTTTTTGTTTTTTTTAGATTTATTTATTTATTTTGAGTGAGAGAGAGAGAGAGAGTGGGGGGAGGTGCAGAGGGAGAGAATCTTCAAACAGACTCCCCACTGAGTGTGATACAGGGTTCCATCTCATGACCCATGAGATCATGACCTGAGTGGAAACCAAAAATTGGATGCTCAACTGACTGAGCCACACAGGCACCACCCCCACCCACCCCCACTCCCTGCTGAGATTATCAGCTTAAAATTTGTAAAGATCATCTAAATGTGCACTCAAAAATTAGGTAGACATTTCTTAGTTTACTGTCTTCTAGGCTTCTCTCTGTCTGGACAACAGAAAAGTTGGTTACTTTGGCTAGAGGTAGTAATAGATAAAATAATAGACTATACTCATAATAATTACAGAGAAATATGAATACATATACCAGATAATAGATATACCTTGTCTATTTTTCAACTTGTTGGTTTATTCAAATGTATATTCAAGTAAAAAATAGATTAATCTATTTTTCAGTGTATAACATAACAATTTGATATTTGTATGCCCTATGAAATATTCACCACAATAACTCGAGTTACTATCCATCACCATAGTTATAATTCTTTTTCTTGTGATAATGACTTTTAAGATTTACTCTTAGCAACTTTCAAATATGCACTATACAATTATTGACTGTAGTCACATGCGGTACGTTACATCCCCATGACTTCTTTCTTTCTTTCTTTCTTTCTTTCTTTCTTTCTTTCTTTCTTTCTTTCTTTCTTTCTTTCTTTCTTTTTGACTTATTTATTTCATAACTGGAAATTTCTACCTCTTGACAACTTTCACCTATTTTATGCACCTCTTAACTACCCTGCCTTTTGGCAACCACTGTTCCACTGTCTGTGAGTTTTGTTTCTTTGGTTGGTTTCTTTGATTCTACATTTGAATGAGATCATATATTATTTCTCTTTCTCTTATTTCATTGAGCATACAACTCTCAAGGGCCATCCATGTTGTCCCAAATCGCAAAATTTCATTCTTTTTTTTTTTAAGATTTTATTTATTTATTATCTCTGTCTTTCTGTGTTTTTCTTTTTTTTTTAATTTTTATTTATTTATGATAGTCACAGAGAGAGAGAGAGAGAGAGGCAGAGACACAGGCAGAGGGAGAAGCAGGTTCCATGCACCGGGAGCCCGACGTGGGATTCGATTCCGGGTCTCCAGGATCGCCCCTGGGCCAAAGGCGGCGCTAAACCGCTGTGCCACCCAGGGATCCCTGTTTTTAATTTTTTGACAAACCTTCATATTGTTTTCCATAGTAGCTGCAGCAATTTACATTCCCATCAACAATGCACAAGGGTTCCCTTTTCTCTACATTCTCATTAACACTTTTATTTTTTCCTTTTTATTTTTATTTTTTTAATATTTTACTTATTTATTCATGAGAGACAGAGAGAGAGAGAGAGAGAGAGAGGCAGAGACACCTGCAGAGAGAGAAGCAGGCTCCATGCAGGGAGTCCCATGCAGGACTCAATCCCGGGACTCCAGGATCATACCCTGGGCCAAAGGCAGGCACTCAACTGCTGAGCCACCCAGGTGTCCCCCTTTTTATTTTTAAGTAAACTCTATACCCAGTGTGGGGCTTGAACTTACGACCTGAAGATCAAGAGTTGCATGCTCCACTGATTCAGCCAGGCAGCCAAATTTGTGCCCCAATTTGTTTTTTTTTTTTTTAAGATTTTATTTATTTATTCATGAGAAACACAGAGAAAGAGAGGCAGAGACACAGGCAGAGGGAGAAACAGGCTCCATGCAGAGAGCCCCATGTGGGACCCGATCCCAAGACTCCAGGCTCACACCCCAGATGGAAGGCAGGCACTTAACTGCTGAGCCACCCAGGGATACCTCCCCCCCAAATTTGTTTTTAATTAGTGCTTCAATAGTAACATTTCTTAGATTTTTATTTATTTGTTTGTTTATTTGTTTTTAAAGCAATCTCTACACCCAACATAGGGCTTGAATTCACGACCTGGAGACCAAAAGTCCCATGCTCTACTGACAGAGCCAGCCAATGCACCTCTTGTCTTTTTGATAATAGTCATTCTAACAAGTGTGAGATGACATCTTATTGTGATTTTGATCTGCACTTCTCTGATGATTAGTGATGCTGAGCATCTTTTCTTTTCCTTTTTTTTTAAAGTAGCCTCGATACCCAGTGTGGGGCTTAAACTCAGGACCCTGAGATCTAGAGTCTCGTGCTCTATTGACTGAGCCAGCCAGGCACCCCATTTTTTTCTTTTTCGTTTTCTTTTAAAGTGATGCTGAGTGTCTTTTCAAATGCGTATTGGTCATCTATGTGTCTTCTTTGGCAAAATGTCTGTTCAGATCCTCTGTACATTTTAAGATCAGCTTGCTAGTTTTTTTGCTGCTGAGTTTAATTGCTTCTATATTTTGTGTATTAACCTCTTATCAGATACATGATTTTCTCCCATTCAGTAGGCCACCTTTTCATTTTGTTAATGATTTCCTTTGCTGTGCAGAGGCTTTTTAGTTTGATGTAGTTCCAATTGTTTATATATTCTGTTGCTTTTGATTTTGGTGTGAGATCTAAAAATTATTGCCAAGACTAATGCCAAGGAGTTTACTGTCTATGTTTTCTTTTTCTACTAGAAGTTTTATGGTTTCAGGTCTTATATTCATCTTTTTAATCCAGTTTGATTTAATTTTTGTGTAGGATGTAAGGTAGTAGTCTATTTGCTTTTTATTTATTATTTATTTATTTATTTATTATTATTATTTAAAAGATTTTATTTATTCATGAGAGACACAGAGAGAGAGAGAGAGAGGCTGAGACACAGGCAGAGGGAGAAGCAGGCTCCATGCAGGGAGCCGGACGTGGGACTCGATCCCGGAACTCCAGGATCATACCCTGAGCCAAAGGCAGGAGCTAAACTGCTGAGCCACCCAGGGATCCCCTATTTACTTTTTATTTAAAAAAATTTTTTGTAAGATAGTAGTCTAGTATAATTGTTCATAGTAGTTTCTTATGAGCCTTTGTATTTGTTGTGTTTTCATTTTCATTTGTCTCAAAATAGTTTTTGTTTTCTCTTTTAATTTCTTCATTGACCCATTGGTTGTTCAGTAGCATGTTGTTTAATCTTCACATATTTGTGATTTTTCCAGTTTATCTCTTGTAGTTTATTTCTAGTTTCATACCATTGTGGTTTGGCAAAGATGTTTGATATGATTTCAAACTTCTTCAGTTCACTGAGACTTATTTTGTGAGCTAACATATTATCTATTCTGAAGAATGTTTCATGTGCATTCGAGAAGAATGTGTATTCTACTGCTTTTTTTTTTAAGATTTTATTTATTTACTCATAAGAGACAGAGAGAGAGAGAGAGAGAGGCAGAGACACAGGCAGGTGGAGGAGCAGGCTCCATGCAGAGAGAGCCTGATGTGGGACTCGATTCTGGGTCTCCAGGATCAGGCCCTCCGCTGAAGGCAGCGCTAAACCGCTAAGCCACCGGGGCTGCCCTATTCTACTGCTTTTGGATGGAATGTTCTGTGTATATCTATTAAGTCTGTTCGGGTTAATGTGTCTTCCCCCTCACCCAAAGATTGATTGATTGATTGATTGATTGATTTTATGATAGTCACACACAGAGAGAGAGAGGGGCAGAGACACAGGCAGAGGGAGAAGCAGGCTCCATGCACTGGGAGCCCGACGTGGGATTCGATCCCAGGTCTCCAGGATCGCGCCCTGGGCCAAAGGCGGGCGCCAAACCGCTGCGCCACCCAGGGATCCCGATTCATTTATTTATTTTAGAGAGAAAGCACACACGTGTGTGTGAGTGCAGGTAGGGGTAGAGGGAGAGAGAATCTCAAGCAGACTCCCTGCTGAGCATGGAGCCTGATCCCATCACCCTGAGTCATGACCCAAGCCAAAATCAAGAGCTGGATGCATAACTGACTAAGGCACTCGGGTGCCCCAAGTTTAATGTGTCTTTTAAGGCTTATACTTCTTTATTGATTTTTGTCTGGATGATACAGCCATTGATGTAAGTGGAGTATTAAAGTCCCCTACTATGATCTTATTGCTGATAATTTCTTCCTTTAGGTCTGTTAATATTTGCTTTATACATTTAGGTGCTACTATGTTGGGTGCATTTTTTTTTTAAAGATTTTATTTATTTATTGATGAGAGACACACACAGAGAGGCAGAGACAGAGGCAGAGGGAGAAGCGGGCTCCACGCAGGGAGCCCGATATGACACTCGAACCTGGGTCTCCAGGATAAGGCCCTGAGCCAAAGGCAGCGCTAAAACGCTGAGCTGCTGCCCTGTTGGGTGCATATTTACAAATGTTATATCCTTTTGTTGGATTGACCCACTTATCATTATGTAATGCTCATCTTTGTCTTTTCTTACAGTATTTATTTATTTATTTACTTACTTACTTATTCATGGGAGACACAGAGAGAGAGGCAGAGACACAGGCAGAGGAAGAAGTGGGCTCCCTATGGGGAGCCTGATAAGGACTTGATCCCAGGACCCTGGGACCAGGACCTGAGCCAAAGGCAGATGCTCAACCACAGGGCCACCCACGTGTCCCTCTTCTTACAGTCTTTTAAAAAAATCATTATTATTTTTGTTTGCTTGTTTTCTTTTCTTTTTCATTTTTTGTTTGTTAAAGATTTTGTTTATTTATTCATGAGAGACATACAGAAAGAGGCACAGACATAGTCAGAGAGAGAAGCAGACTCCCTGAGGGGAGCCCGATGTGGGACTCAATCACAGGACCATGTGATCATGACCTGAGCCAAAGGCAGCCACTCAAACCACTGAGCCACCCAGATGCCCCTGCAGTCTTTATTTTAAAATCTATTTTGTTGGGCAGCCCAGGTGGCTCAGTGCTTTAGCACCGCCTTCAGCCCAGGGCCAGATCCTGGAGGCTCTGGATCGAGTCCCGCATCTGGCTCCCTGCATGGAGCCTGCTTCTCCCTCTGCCTGTGTCTCTGCCTCTCTCTCATTCTCTCTCTCTCTCTCTCTCTCTTTGTGTGTCTCTCATGAATAAATAAATAGAATCTTTAAAAAAAAAACTATTTTGTTTAATATAAGTCCCCCAACTTTCTTTTGGTTTCTATTTGTATGGAATATCTTTTGCCATCTCTTCACTCTTGGTCTGTGTGTGTCCTTACAACTGCAGTGAGTCTCTGGTAAGCAGCATATAGGTTGTTCTTGTTTTTATCCATTCAGGCACTCTATATTTTTTGATTGGGAATTTAGACCATTTAGCATTTAATTATTATTATTATTATAATTATTATTATTATTTTAATTTATTTTATTATTTTATTTTTTATTTATTAATTTATTTTTTATTGGTGTTCAATTTACCAATATACAGAATAACACCCAGTGCTCATCCCGTCAAGTGCCCCCCTCAGTGCCCATCACCCATTCACCCCCACCCCCCGCCCTCCTCCCCTTCCACCACCCCTAGTTCGTTTCCCAGAGTTAGCAGTCTTTACGTTCTGTCTCCCTTTCTGATATTTCCCACACATTTCTTCTCCCTTCCCTTATATTCCCTTTCACTATTATTTATATTCTCCACATGAATGAGAACATATAATGTTTGTCCTTCTCTGACTGACTTACTTCACTCAGCTAGCATTTAATTATTGATAGTTAAGTACTTATTATCATTTTGTTAATTGTTTTCTGGCTTCTTTCTTTCTTTCTTTCTTTCTTTCTTTCTTTCTTTCTTTCTTCTTTCTTTCTTTTCTTGCTTCCTTGTGTTTTGATGGTCTTTAGGGTGACCTTTTTAAGATTTTATTTATTTATTCAGAGAGAGAGAGAGAGAGAGACGCAGAGACATAGGCAGAGGGAGAAGCAGGCTCCATGCAGGGAGCCTGATGTGGGACTCGATCCTGGGTCTCCAGGATCATGTCCTGGGCTTGAAGGCAGAGCTAAACCGCTGAGCCACTGGGCTGCCCTACATTCCTTTTTTATTGTCTTCTGTGTATCTACTATAAACTTTTTGTTGTTACTGTTTTTAAAGATTTTATTTATTTATTTATGAAAGACATAGAGAGAGGGGGGCAGAGACACAGGCAGAGGGAGAAGCAGGCTCCATGCAGGGAGCCTGACGTAGGACTCGATCTGGAGTCTCCAGGATCACGCCCTGGGCTGAAGGCTGTGCTAAACTGCTGAGCCATCCGGGCTGCCCTCCCTTTTTTTTTTAGTTTTTTAAAAAAATATATTTATTTGAGAGAGAGAGTGTGACAGAAAGAGAGAACACAAACTGGGAGAGAGGCAGAGGGAGAGGGAGAAGCAGACTCCCCACTGAGCAGGAAGCCCAATGTGGGGCTCAATCCCAGGACTTTGAGATCATGACCTGAGCTGAAGGTAGACACTTAATCAACTGAGCACTGAGACACCCCTCTACTATAAGTTTTTGCTTTGTCATTTCCATGAAGCTCACATATAACAGCTTATATATGTAAGTCTATTTTAAGTTGATAGCAACTTAGGTTTGAATGCATTCTAAAACTCTGCCCTTTTACTACCACTCCCCCTGTTTTATGTTTCTGATGTCATATTTTATATCTTTTTATTTTGTATCTCCCTTAATTGATTATTGTAGTTATAGTTATTTTTACTATTTTTTTCTTTTAACCTTCATACTAGCTTTATAAATGATTAATCCATTACCTTCACTATATATTTACTTTTACCAGAGAGATTTATACTTTCCTAAGTTTTCTTTTTTTTTTTTAATTTTTTTTTTATTTAAATTTATTTATTCATGATAGTCACACGGAGAGAGAGAGAGACAGAGACAGAGACACAGGCAGAGGGAGAAGCAGGCTCCAAGTACCGGGAGCCCGATGTGGGATTCGATCCCGAGTCTCCAGGATCACGCCCTGGGCCAAAGGCAGGTGCCAAACCGCTGCGCCACCCAGGGATCCCTTTTTTTTTTTTTTTTAATTTTTTTTTATTTAAATTTATTTATTCATGATAGTCACACGGAGAGAGAGAGAGAGAGAGACAGAGACACAGGCAGAGGGAGAACTAAGTTTTCTTGTTACCAATTAATGCCCTTCTTTTTCAGCTTAAAGAAGTCCCTTTAACATTTCTTGTAAGGCTGGTTTGGTGGTATTGAACACCTTTAGCTATTGCTTGTCTGGAGAACTTTTCATTGCTCCTTTAATTCTGAATGATTACCTTGCCAGGAAGGTATTTTTGGTTGGACATTTTTTTCCTTTTAGAACTTTGAATATATTGTGCCACTCTCATCAATCCTGCAAAGTTCCTGCTTAAAAATCTGCTGATAGACTTATAAGGGATCCCTTATATATAACAATTTATTTTTCTCTTGCTGCTTTTATGATTCTCTCTTTAACTTCTACATTTTCCTTATACTGTGTCTGAGTATGCATCTTTTTGAGTTCATCTTCTTTGAAACTCTGAGCTTTTGGGATCTGTATGTCTGTTTCCTTCCCCAAGTTAGAGAACTGTTTTTTTTTTTTATTTTTATTTTTATTTATTTATTTATTTATTTTTTTTTTAAATTTTTTTTTATTTATTTATGATAGGCACACAGTGAGAGAGAGAGAGGCAGAGACACAGGCAGAGGGAGAAGCAGGCTCCATGCACCGGGAGCCCGATGTGGGATTCGATCCCGGGTCTCCAGGATCGCGCCCTGGGCCAAAGGCAGGCGCCAAACCGCTGCGCCACCCAGGGATCCTTTTTTTTTTTTTTTAATTTAACTTTCTTTTCATCTATTATTTCTTCAAATAAGCTTTCTGCCCCTTCCTCTCTCTTCTCCTTCTTGGCCCCCCATAATGTGAATGTTATTCTGCTGATGTTGTTCCATAGGTCCCTTAAGAGACCTTCATTTAAAACAAAATTTTTTTCCTGCTCTGTTTAGGTGAGTTCCACTGCCCTGTTCCACTCCCCTGAATTTCCACTGCCCTGATCACATGCTGCTTCATCTAGTCTGCTGTAGAACTCCTCTAGTATTTTTTCAGGTCGGCTATTGTATTCTTCAGCTCCGTGACTTCTGTTTGGTACTTTCTTATATTTTCTCTTTGTGGAATTTATCTCTATTTTATCCATTCTTTTCATAAGTTCAGTAGCATCTTTATGACAATTACTTGAACTCTTTATTTCCTGTTTCTATTTCATTAAGGTATTTTTCTGAGGTTTCATTTTGTTCTTTTGTTTGGAGCATATTCCTTTGTCTCCTCATTTTGTTTGACTCTGTTTTGTTTTTTTTTTAATTTTTATTTATTTATGATAGTCACAGAGAGAGAGAGAGAGAGAGAGGCAGAGGGAGAAGCAGGCTCCATGCACCGGGAGCCCGATGTGGGACTCGATCCCGGGTCTCCAGGATTGCGCCCTGGGCCAAAGACAGGCGCTAAACTGCTGCGCCACCCAGGGATCCTGACTCTGTTTTTTTTTAATTTAAAGATATTATTTATTTAATTATTTATATGAGAGAGAGAGAGAGAGACCGAGAGAGAGAGAGCAGGGTGAGGAGCAGAGGGAGATAGGCAAGCAGACTCGACATGCTATGCATGGAGCCCAACATAGGGCTCAATTCCATGACCCTGAGACCATGACCTGAGCTAAAATCAAGAGTCAGACACTCAATCAACTGAACCACCCAGGGGCCCTCCTTTGTGTCTGTTTCAATGTATTAGGCAAAACAGCTACTGCCCCCAGTCTTTAAGGAGGGCCTTGTATAGTAGATGAATCTTATTGTTCAACCTCACCCTATCTCTTGGTTGTCTCTTGTATCTGATTTATTCTTGATAGATCCCCATAGTTGAGGGTATTCCAAAAGAAGGGATTTCAGTCAGCATCTAGTTTCAAGCTGATTGGAAACCAGAGCCTGAGGCAGCAATTTTAAACCATGCAAATATGAAATAAAATAAAATAAAATAAAATAAAATAAAATAAAATAAAATAAAATAAACCATGCAAATATGTACAGCAGCCCTATGAGACCACAATCATAAACTCTGCTGGTCTTCAGACCAGGGATCTGGAGGTGACAGTTGCAAGAATCAGGGCTTTAGACAAGTTTATAAATTCCTCTCTGGGAGGTACCAGCAAACTGTAGCAGGGCTGAGAGAGAGCTTACGTATGGTATCCCCTGGTCTATTCTACTGAAAGCCCCTCCCTAGCATCTAGATGTGGCAAAACTGAATTCTGCCCCCCCCCCCAAGTTAAAGTTCTAGTCAAGTAAATAGGCCTTTTTAAAAAAAGATCTTATTTTTAAAAGTAATTTCTACATCCAATGTGGGGCTTGAACTCATAACCCTGAGATCGAGTCACTTGCTCCATCAGTTGGGCTAGCCAGGTACCCTGGAAATAGGTCTTTTTTACAGAAAGACTGGGATGTGTTTCAGTTGGCTATGTGTAGTTCCCTAGGGGTGGCATCTGGTCAAGAATTCTCTCTCTCTCTCTCTCTTTCTCTTTTAAGATTTATTTATTTATTTGAGAGAGAGAGAGAGAGAGAGAGAGATTGATAGAAAGCACAAGTGAGGGATCCCTGGGTGGCGCAGCGGTTTAGCACCTGCCTTTGGCCCAGGGCGTGATCCTGGAGACCTGGGATCAAATCCCACGTCGGGCTCCCGGTGCATGGAACCTGCTTCTCCCTCTGCCTATGTCTCTGCCTCTCTCTCTCTCTCTCTCTCTCTGTGTAACTATCATAAATAAATAAAAATTAAAAAAAGAGAAAAGAAAAAAAAGAAAGCACAAGTGAGAGGGGGAGAGGGAGAGGAAAAGAGAATCTGACATAGCCTCCATGCTGAGTGTGGAACCTGATCTGAGCCTGATCTCACGACCCTAAGATCATGACCGCAGCTTAAACTAAGAATCAGATGCTTAACCAATTGCACCATCCAGGTGCCCCAAGAATTGTCTGTTAATAGTCCATGGCATCCAGGAATGCATGCCCCACCACCACCACAGCCATCAGAACCAGGTGATAAGGAGCAACCCCTGTGTGGACTGCATATGCCTGCCAGTTTTCACAGGGACCTGGGAGAGCACATGGCTGGGGCATGACCGCAAGCATTTTAAGATATAGGGAGAGCATAAAAATGATGCCTCCAGTATAAGGCCTTGGAGAGAGCCCCAACAGAACTCTGCTCCTCTGGCAAATGCTTTAAGATTAGCAAATGAATCTCCTTCACATATAGTCTAAGTGCTTTTCAAACTGTTTCTTTTGTGCTTGTCCTTGGGGGAAGTGCATTTGTGCACAAGCTCTTTAAGAGAAGTATCTCATTCCCCTCCAGTCTTTTGAGTCTTCTGGATGGAAACTGCATTGATTATCAAAGCCAGACATTTTGGGAATTTGCCTCTCTGTTGCCAGTCTCAAGGGTTGGGGTGCCTGATATGGAATATAAACACCTGCTTCTCAGGGAGAAGCTCAGGTTTGTGAAATCTGTCCTGATTGTGGGGTGGGGATTTAGGCAAAAGTACATCCTTGCCTCTCCTACCCTTCTCAATGTGGCCTTTTTACTGTTTGTTGTAAATGAGCTCTTTGGCTAATTTTCACGTCTTTTTCAGAGGTAATTATTTCATATGTAGCTATAGATTTGATGTGTCCACAGAAGGGAAGGAGTTCAGGAACTTCTTATGATGTCGTCTTGCTACAAATTTTTTTTTTTAAGATTTTATTTATTTATTGATGAGAGACACACACACACAGAGAGAGAGAGAGAAAGAGAGAGAGAGAGAGAGAGGCAGAGACACAGGCAGAGGGAGAAGCAGGCTCCATGCAGGGAGCCCGACATGGGACTTGATCCCGGGTCTCCAGGATCAGGCCCTGGACTGAAGGCGGTGTTAAACCCCTGAGCCACTGGGGCTTGCCCTGTTTCTGCTTTTTGTTTGTTCATTTATTTTGTTTTTCAGATACCACATATAAATCAAATCATATGTTATTTGTGTTTCTCTGTGCAACTTACTTCACTTAGCATAATACCCTCGAGGTCCATCCATGTTGTTGCAAATAGCAAGATCTCATTCTTTTAATGGCTGAGTAATATTTCATTGTATATATACACCACAGCTTCTTTTTTTTTTTAATTTATTTTTTATTGGTGTTCAATTTACTAACATACAGAATAACCCCCAGTGCCCGTCACCCATTCACTCCCACCCCCCGCCCTCCTCCCCTTCTACCACCCCTAGTTCGTTTCCCAGAGTTAGCAGTCTTTACGTTCTGTCTCCCTTTCTGATATTTCCCACACACTTCTTCTCCCTTCCCTTATATTCCCTTTCACTATTATTTATATTCCCCAAATGAATGAGAACATATAATGTTTGTTCTTCACCGACTGACTTACTTCACTCAGCATAATATCCTCCAGTTCCATCCACGTTGAAGCAAATGGTGGGTATTTGTCATTTCTAATAGCTGAGTAATATTCCATTGTATACATAAACCACATCTTCTTTATCCATTCATCTTTCGTTGGACACCGAGGATCCTTCCACAGTTTGGCTATCGTGGCCATTGCTGCTATAAACATCGGGGTGCAGGTGTCCCGGCGTTTCATTGCATTTGTATCTTTGGGGTAAATCCCCAACAGTGCAATTGCTGGGTCGTAGGGCAGGTATATTTTTAACTGTTTGAGGAACCTCCACACAGTTTTCCAGAGTGGCTGCACCAGTTCACATTCCCACCAACAGTGTAAGAGGGTTCCCTTTTCTCCGCATCCTCTCCAACATTTGTTGTTTCCTGCCTTGTTAATTTTCCCCATTCTCACTGGTGTGAGGTGGTATCTCATTATACACCACAGCTTCTTTATCTGTTCATTTATCAATGGACATTTAGTTTGCTTCCATATCTGGGCTATTGTAAATAATGTTTTGGGGCATATTGCTGGCTCTGTCAGAAGTGCATACAACTCTTGACCTTGGAATTGTGAGTTTGAGTCCCACAATGGGTGTAAAGATTAATTAAAAATAAAATCTTCTAAAAAAATTATGTTTTGAAAAAAAATATATGTTTCGGGACACCTGGGTGGCTCAGCAGTTGAGCATCTGCCTTCGGCTTGGGTTGTGATCCCGCAGTCCTGGGATCGAGTCCCACATCAGGCTCCCTGCATGGAGTCTTCTCCTCCCTCTGCCTCTGTCTCTGTGTGTGTGTCTCTCATCAATAAATAAATAAAATCTTTTTAAAAAAATTATGTTTTAATGTGGATATATTCTTTTTTTAAAAAAGAGTCAAACTAAAAAAAAAAAATTAAAAAAAGAAGAGTCAAACCAGAATCTGGATTTTCTTTTTGGAAAATGACCAATTTAATATGTGTATAGATATCAGATATTCTTTTTAATCACCAAAATATTCTACTAATTATCTGGTCTTCTTCCTAACACTTTTGATAATTTTGACCAAAAATTCATTCCTAGCAATCACTGTTCTTTATTGCTGTGGCTTTTAAATAGTTATAATAAATATATCTTGTATTTTAAAAATGACTTCTATACATATATTGCCTCTTCTGGCCAATTCTTCTTGGTCCTGTCTTTGCCATATTAGGCTGTCTATTCAGAAATATTAGAATATGTTTTGTTCTTAAAATATTTTAGGGATGGGACACCTGGGTGGCTCAGTGGTTGAGCATCTGCCTTTAGCTCAGGGCGTGATTTTTGAGTCCAGGAATCGAGTCCCACATCCGGCTTCCTGCATGAAGCCTGCTTCTCCTCCCTCTGCTTCTGTCTCCGTATCTCTCTCTCTGTCTCTCATGAATAAATAAAATCTTTAAAAAATAAAATAAAATAAATAATAATAAAATATTTTAGGGAATTCTTGGAATATCCATTGGATAACAAAAATTTGTTCCTTCATCTTACAAAAAGGAGGAAAAATTGGCCATAATTTTCTTTATGTATTCTTCACATTTTCCTTACAGTACAGTGAGAACTTTCCCCCCCCACAAAAGAGCAAATACAAAAAAAAAAAAAAGGAGGAAAAAAATGGAAAAATTCATACTTTTTTCATTCTTGTATGCTATCAATATTTTCTTTTTTTAACTGAAATTTTCTTCTTTCAAAAGTTTTTATTTAAATTCCGGTTAGTTAACATGCAACGTTATACTAGTTTCAGGTGTACAACATAGAGATTCATCAATTCTATACATCACCCCATGCTGATCACAAGTGTACTCCTTAATCCCCATGACCTATTTCACCCATACACCACCCATCTCCTCTTTGGTAACCATTAGTTTGTTCTCTTATAGTTAAGAGTCTGGGTGGTGCAGCGGTTTGGCGCCTGCCTTTGGCCCAGGGCGTGATCCTGGAGACCCGGGATCGAGTCCCACGTCAGGCTCCCGGTGCATGGAGCCTGCTTCTCCCTCTACCTATGTCTCTGCCTCTCTCTCTCTCTCTCTCTCTGTATGACTATCATTAAAAAAAAAAAGCATACCAATCCTTTAAAAAAAAAAAAAAGAGTCTGTTTCTTGGTTCCTCTCTCTCTCTCTCTTCTTACCCCCTTTTTTTGTTTTGTTTCTTAAATTCCACAAATGAGTGAATCATATGGTATTTGTCTTTCTCTGACTGATGTATTTCACTTACCATTATACTCTCTAGCTTCATTCAGGTTATTGCAAATGACAGGATTTCATTCTTTTTTTTTTATGGGTAATATTCCATTATATATATATATATATATATATATATTCCACATATTCAATTTTCTGTAATGTATGCATATTATTTTTATTTTAAAAGAAGTAATTTTAAAAGAGATATTAGTTTTTCAATTAGAAAGTTAAGAATATGAGTCAAACACATACTTAATTTAAATTGCTTTGTCTGAGTCTGCCTTGTTAAGCCAACAGTTGGGAGATACCCAATAAGAAAATCAGAGTCACTCTGGAAAACTGTGTGGAGGTTCCTCAAGGAGTTAAAAATAGACCTGCCCGACGACCCAGCAATTGTACTGTTGGGGACTGACCCCAAAGATTCAGATGCAATGAAATGCCAGGACACCTGCACCCTGATGTTTATAGCTTCAATGTCCACAATAGCCAAACTGTGGAAGGAGCCTCGGTGTCCATCGAAAGATGAATGGATGAAGACGATGTGGTTTATGTATACAATGGAATATTACTCAGCCATTAGAAATGACAAATACCCACCATTTGCTTCAACGTGGATGGAACTGGAGGGTATTATGCTGAGTGAAGTAAGTCAATCGGAGGACAAACATTGTATGTTCTCATTCATTTGGGGAATATAAATAATAGTGAAAGGGAATATAAGGGAAGGGAGAAGAAATGTGTGGGAAATATCAGAAAGGGAGACAGAACATAAAGATTCCTAACTCTGGGAAACAAACTAGGGGTGATGGAAGGGGAGGAGGGCGGGGGGTGGGGGTGAATGGATGACGGGCACTGAGGGGGGGGCACTTGACGGGATGAGCACTGGGTGTTATTCTGTATGTTGCTAAATTGAACACCAATAAAAATTAATTTATTATTAAAAAAAAAGAAAATCAGAGTCAGTTGGTAGGGATAATTTTTTGACTGTGGAGAAATGGCTGGAGGAAGGTGGGGCTGTGGGAATCTGTTTTCATAAAGTGTACTCTAAGCTGTAGAAGGTAGTGGATGTTAGGGAAAATAAAAGATGGGAAACAGATTTTCACAGGCAAATGAATCAGAAAAAAATGCTCTGGATACAGCACAGAGCAAGTGAACAATACAGTACTTTTGGGATGCAAGGGAAGAAAAGAAGAATGTCTGGGGGTTGATGCATAGAATAACTTACCCAGCAGTTTTTCTGAGTGTGCTCACAATGGCTGGCTAGGTCTTTATGAATTAGTGTGAGAAGCTGAGCTAGAAATGCCAGCAGATTATTTTACTTCTCAGAAATCAAATTTCCACTTTTTTTTTTTTTAAGCTCTATGTCCAATGTGGGGCTTGAATTCACAACCCCAAGATCAAGACTCGCATGCTCCACTGACTGAGCCAGCCAGGAGCCCCTCAAATTTCTACTTTGATTTTGAGTTTTGGAAGAGTGATATGCTTAATATCGCTGAAGTCTCTGGGGCTTCTTAATGTACAACGTTTTATTCTAAAGGAGAACCTTTAATCTCGGCTACTGGTATAATGTAGAGGAAAAGGGATAGAAATGTGCATAAAAAACATTAGTGCAAATATGTATATGCATTTTTCTCCCCAGCACAGATGTAACTCCAGTCAATTAGCAATCGTGACACACATTCCTTAAAAGAAAACAGCTGATTCAATAATTGGAAATATGAACTTTATCAATAAAAATCATATTTTTTGGGTGTTCAATTTTCTTCTTCATTAAGCTAAGTTAACCATATTTATCTCTGAAGGGTAGACTTTAAGAGACAAAAAAAGAAAGGTATGATAGGGTTCAGGGCAGGCCACCCCGAAATATGCCATTTTGGCATGTAGATTATTTTGAACTGAGGACGATTAAGGCCCAAGACTCAAGAAGAGCCTTTACTTCACCTTTAACTGCCTAATAAATTTAGATGGGGGCCTCTGAAAGAGGAATTTGGCTGTCTCCATTTTTACTTCAAACTTTCTACTTGTGTTGTCGAAAAACAACCTCCATGCTTCAGAGTCAAAATATAACATGGAGACAGAGTTTGGGATAAAGAGGAACAATAGCTTTATTGCTTTGCTGGGAAAGGAGGCTGCAGCAGGCTTTGGCCTTCAAAAACTGCAAGACCACCCAGAGGAAGGAGATGGAATGGTTTGTTTTCTAGGGAAATACAGGATCTAGCCAGTTTTCACAGCAATTGTGAACGTAAAGCCAGCCAGCCTAGTTACTTGTGTCCTCAGCGGCTGGTATGGGGTTCCTGAAACAAAAGGCCAAGAAGGGAGGAGGGGAGGTTTGTGAATGAGAGGAAAAAGGTTACTTTAAGATCAAGCTTCTGGACGCTTGGGTGGCTCAGGAGCTGAGCATTTGCCTTAGGCTCAGGTTGTGATCCCGGGTCCTGGGATGGAGGCCTGCATTGGGCTCCCCTCAGGGATCCTGCTTCTCCCTCTGCCTATGTCTGTGTCTCTCACGAATAAATTAATAAAGTCTTAAAAAATAAAATAAAATCAAGCTTCACTGAAGCATCAGTGCAGCCATTTGATTTTTGTTCAACTTGATGCTTTTAAGCTGTTTCAGTTGGGTTCTTCTTTCTGGCTAGTCTCTTGGCTCAGCATCCCCTCCTGGCAACTGAAACTACCCTTCAAGCAGCAAGGACTGCCCTGGGCCAGCAAGACCCCCACCTGCCCCTGATTGACCCCAAGACAATGATTGACTTGACCTTCACTGCCTACTTTTGTCCCACATTTTCCTTATCTAAACCTGGAAGTATTTTCAGTGGTTTGGAGACAGTCTTTAAGACACTAGATTCCTGTCTTCCTGGTTTGAGCCTCACAAATTAAATTCCTTTCTTGTTTCAGCACCACTTGTCTCTCTGCCTTTGGATTTTGTCAGTGGTGAGCAGCCAAATCTGGTCTGTTTAAGCCCCTCAGAGTCAGGTGCTCTTTCACCCCTGCACCGTAGCACAGTAAAACACCCAGCTGGTATCCAGAGTATCTGAGAATTCTTTGGTGTTGGGAAAAACCCACACACAGAAGTGCTGTGAATGTGAGTGAAGGAGAAATGTTTTTTTTCCTTTAGAGTTTGTGTCAGAAGTGTTGTGAGGTGGAGCGTTGTAAGTGTGAGTGTATTAGTAGCAGAGGGGAGGAAAAACACAAGGAGAGTTTTTCTTCCCTTTTTTTTTTTTTTAAGATTTTATTTATTTATTCATGGGAGACATAGCAAGAGAGAGGCAGAGACACAGGCTGAGGGAGAAACAGGCTCCCTGCAGGGAGCCCTATTCGGGACTCAGTCTTTAAAAAAAAGAAAAAAACATTATTCAAAAAAATCTACTCTTATGTGGCAAATAAATAAATTTATGTTATACAATCAGGCTCTCAGCTTCTAATTCTTTTTTAAAAATGTTATTTATTTATTCATGATAGACACACAGAGAAAGGCAGAGACATAGGCAGAGGGAGAAGTAGGCTCCCTATGGAGAGCCCGATGCAGGACTCTATCCCAGGACTGGATCACAACCTTAGGACCTTAGCAGAAGGCAGAGTCTCAACCACCGAGCCATCCTGGCGCCCCAGCTTTTAACTCTTTATGTGATATTAGACACTCAAGCATCTGAGCTCAGAGCTGTGATTATGGGAAAATTTACAAAATATCCTAGAACATTCTCTATCAGAGACATTAAGAAGTCACTGAAGAAACTTTCCCAGTATAAGAAGAATGAAAACTGAAAAATGTGTAAGGACGTAATTTTTATTTTTTTAATTTTTTTTAAAAGGTTTTATTTATTTATTCATGAGAAACGCAGAGAGAGAGGCAGAGACAGAAGCAGGCTCCATGCAGGGAGCCCCATGTGGGATTTGATCCCTGGATTCCAGGACAATGCCCTGGGCCAAAGGCAGGTGCTAAACCACTGAGCCACCCAGGGATCCCCAGGATGTAATTTTTAAAAACTAAAGCCATTATTTATTTATTTACTTACTTATTTACTTATTTATTTATTTATTTATTTTTATGATCGTCACACACACAGACAGAGAGAGAGAGAGAGAGAGAGAGGCAGAGACATAGGCAGAGGGAGAAGCAGGCTCCATGCACCGGGAGCCCGACGTGGGATTCGATCCCGGGTCTCCAGGATCGCGCCCTGGGGCAAAGGCAGGCGCTAAACAGCTGCGCCACCCAGGGATCCCTTTACTGATCTATTTAAAGATTTTATTTGTTTATTTCAGAGAGAGAGAGAGAGAGCAAGAGAATATGAGCTAGTAGTTAAGCAGACTTCCCACTGAGCAGGGAGCCCAATGTAGGGCTCAATCCCAGGACCCTGGGATCATGACCTGAGCTGAAGACATATGTTTAATCAACTGTGCCACCAGTCACCCCTAGGCATTTGCATCTAGAGGCTAGCAGTCTGGCAGTTAGTAGACCACTGTGAAAATCTGGTTATATATTGTACTAAGGTGATTATAAACCACATTGATCTTTTTTTAAGTTATTAAAATGAGATAATGTTTGAAGTTATGAGTATACCTCATCTGTAGATGAGATTACTCAGGAAGAGTTTGTAGTAAGAAGAGGACCAAGGAAAAAATTCTTAGAAAAAAACACAGTTTAAACAGAGAGTAGATCAGAATTATTTTATTTTCATTTTTTTTAGAGAGGGAAGGGGCAAAGGGAGAGGAGAGAGAGAAGCTCAAGCAGGGTCCACATCCAGCTCAGAGCCCAAAGGTGGGGTTGGATCTCACAACTCTGAGATCAGGACCTGAGCCAAAATCAAGAGTCAGATGCTTAACTAATTGAGCCAACGGATCAGATCTTAATGGTAGGATTCAAGAATGGTGGTATCGCTGTAAGGTGTATGTTTGTATATATTTTTGGAGAGTGGGAATGAGTTAAGAGAGAAGAGGATTTATTTATTTATTATTTATTTATTTATTGTCTCCACTCCCAACATGGGGCTCTAACTCAAGACTTTGAGAGATCAAGAGTTGCATACTCTACCCACTGAGCCAACCAGGTGCTCCAAGGACTTTCTTTTCTTTACTCTATAAATTTGTTTGTCCAGATGGTTAGTAAAACTGCATCTACATTTTATTTGTGTACTTTAATAGTACCTTAAGGTAAAAATAAGAATATAGGACAAAATGAAATAATGAAACTTCACAAGGAGTAGAGAGTGTAAAGATAGGGTTACTAGACCTTGAGAGATCTGTTAAACTGTTAGATGCCTCTGTGGTAGGCCTGTAAAGCTGCTTGCTACACTAGAGTCCACAATGAACTATTAATTGAATGGTGTTTGGCAACTTCCTAAAAGGGCAGAGGCAACCTTAGTCCCTTCTATGGTCCATGGGGAGGCTGCCTTCCTGGAGTACCTAGCTGAAAAGTGATATATGGTGTACAGTCTCATCAAACTTGGCAGTCACTGTCTGCTTTTACTAATTTGTGGAGAAGATCATTCATCCCTTGCAGAGGAGACCTAGGATGTATATTTTGAAATGCTGGACCAAAAGATGAAGTACTTAGAAATACAAACAGCATTCTCATGAGTGTTTTCAATAGAAGGTTGGCAATGGGAAGGAAGAATGATATGGAATGCAGATGCTTAGGTGCATGGAAATAATCACATATTTGGATAATGAAAACTGGTATCTAGGCTAGGGATAGAGCATATCCCTAAAAGACTTGAGGGACACAAATTTTCTCAGAAATATGCCAAACTAATCAAGAGGGCTTTAAGTGAAATATTGGAGGACAGGAGTGAAAACTCAGATAACACTAAATCTGTATATGAGGGCAAGGCACTTAAATTAACATTGAATAACAAAACAGAAATCCAGTCTTAAAGTTATCAAAATGAGATGGTATATGAATGTAGACATCACTTTATCTTCTACTTGGCTACTTCTTGCAAATTACTCTGCAATTGCTTAGCTGTTTTTGTGGTTTCAGGTTTGAGATTTTCCATAGTCAATGAGGCAGAGCTCAGAAGACAGAAATGGGAATGAAGGAGGCTGGCAAACTTCCCAAAAAGAGCCCACAGGATGTAGTACTTAAGTACGACCACCATAGAAACCTGTTTTCAGGTATCTAGGTATAGATTATGCCACTGGTACAAACATAGAAGATGCCACTGCAAAAACCCAAACACCAATTTATTAATTTATCAATCTAAAATGTTAGGAACAGGGGAAAGTTTCCTTTCCAGTTGTCTGAACATGGTCTTTTTCTTCAGTCATAACAGGTCCAAGAAAAAGGTAAACGATAATCTTGAGGGATGCAGGAAATGGTAAAGTCTGATTAACTATTCGCAACCCTACAAAAAAGAACTTCTCGGGGATCCCTGGGTGGCCCAGCGGTTTGGCGCCTGCCTTTGGCCCGGGGCGCGATCCTGGAGACCCGGGATCGAGTCCCACGTCGGGCTCCCGGTGCATGGAGCCTGCTTCTCCCTCTGCCTGTGTCTCTGCCTCTCTCTCTCTCTCTGTGTGACTATCATCAATAAATAAAAAAAAAAAAAATTAAAAAAAAAAAAAAACAAAAACAAAAAAGAACTTCTCACGTGATAAAAATAACTATATTCACTAAGGAATATCTTTTTGGAATTTCAGACTGGAGGGTACCAGATAATCACTGCCATGTTATTTTATTTTATTGTATTTTTTTTTTTTTTTTTTTGCCATGTTATTTTAATAGTATATCTATTCAGGGCAGCCCTGGTGGCGCAGCGGTTTAGCACCGCCTGCGGCCCGGGGTGTGATTCTGGAGACCCGGGATCGAGTCCCACGTCGGGCTTTCTGTATGGAGCCTGCTTCCCCCCTCTGCCTGTGTCTCTGTGTCTCTCATGAATAAATAAATAAAATTAAAAAAAATAGTATATCTATTCAGTAGATTATTAGGCAGCCATTGCAAGTTCAGCTATGAAGATTATGCAACACAGGAAATATTATGGCATAATATCTAATGAAATGCAATTATATATATTTTTAAAGATTTTATTTATTTATTCATGATAGACACAGAGAGAGAGGCAGAGACACAGGCAGAGGGAGAAGCAGGCTCCATGCAGGGAGCCCGATGTGGGACTCCATCCCGGGTCTCCAGGATCACGCCCTGGGCCGAAGGCAGGTGCTTAAACCGCTGAGCCACCCAGGCTGCCCCGCAATTATATATTTTACTCTAATTTGATCTTATTTATTGATTCATGAGAGACACAGAGACAGAGAGGCAGAGACACAGGCAGAGGGAGAAGCAGGCTCCATGCAGAGAGCCCGACGTGGGACTCGATCCGGGAACCCCAGGATCACACCCTGGGCGGAAGGCAGGTACTAAACTGCTGAACCACCCAGGCATCCCGGAAACTGACTAAATTAAACACATCAAATGCTCACAGTGGTTGTATTAGAAAGATAGTCTTGGGATCCCTGGGTGGCTCAGCGGTTTGGCGCCTGCCTTCGGCCCAGGGGGTGATCCTGGAGACCTGGGATCGGTCCGCGTCGGACTCCCTGGGTGAAGCCTGCTTCTCCCTCTGCCTGTCTCTCTCTCTCTCTGTCCCTCTGTGTGTGTGTCTCATGAATGAATAAATAAAATCTTAAAAGAAAAAAAAGGGAAGTAACTTAAAAAAAAAGATAGTCTTAATGACTAATTTGTCTTTATTTTCATTGTTTTTCAAATTGAATAAGTTTTTTTTTTAAAGATTTTATTTATTTATTCATAGACACAGAGAAAGAGAGACAGAGATACAGACAGAGGGAGAAACAGGCTCCATGCAGGGAGCCCGATGTGGGACTTGATCCTGGGTCTCCAGGATCACACCCCAGGCTTCAGGCGGGGCCAAACCGCTCTGCCACCGGGGCTGCCCGAAATTGAATAAGTTTTGTAATAATTTAAATATATATAGCTGGATTGTATATAGTGACTACTGCTTTTCTCTTTCCAAGTCTCCCAAGAGTCCACACGGAGTCAGTAAATAATCATCCAGCCTCGTGGCACTTTATTTTTCCTTCTTACAAAACTGATTTATTATACTATATTAGCAATATGATATAGACACAGTATATCCTGATTTTAGCATAGCATTTGATATATCTTTGCTCTTGATCATGATTGTTTGGATTAAACAGTAACAGAAATGTTCTCAGATTTGCTTATGTAAAATGTGAATCTAGGGGAAGCAAGAACATTGTATATAACCCAAGGGAGGAAGTTCAGCTGAGGATAGAAGTAACTGCTTTGTCATCAAGAACCAAGGCAGATACCATCTGCATCTTGTCAATACCACGTGGTCTCTGGTCCCTGGTTCTTTCTACACATCTGCTTCATTCTTTGTCTCCCCCTTCACACTCAAGCCCACGTTCTCATCTTCTCTGATCTACATGGTGCAAAAAGGCTGCTCAGTCCTATAACCAAATTTCCCCCTAGGCTGGGCCCTCTGGGCAATCTCTTAGAGACCTAGAATTCCAGTTTCCATTCCCAGGAGGGAAAAGCCAATTGATTAGCTTGGGTCATGTGTCCACCCTGGACTTGGCTATGGCAATGGAGGTGGGGTCATGTAATGTAAATTTGGCTGCAAAGGGGTCACCCTTGGTAGTGGGGAGAGTTCAGAGATGGGGCTTGTGGCTTGGCAGACAACTCAAAAGGTATCTACTACCTGGATTTCTCTAAGTCCTCAGGGTCAAGGTAGAAAAACAGGAGTTGGTTGAATAGATAGATTTCCAAAAGATAGATTGCAACTGGTTAAATGACCATACCCACAGAATATAAATCGGTGACTTCCTGCCAGAAGTTTCTGGAGGTAGTGGCTTTCAGATCTTACAAATAGATCTCTAGGGGCACCTGGGTGGCTCAGTGGTGGAGGAGCATCTGCCTTCAGCTCAGGTCGTGATCCCAGGATCCGGGGATCGAGTCCCACATCGGGTTCCTTGTGGGAGCCTGCTTCTCCCTCTGCCTGTGTCTCTGTCTCTCTCTGTGTCTTTCATGAATAAATAAAATCTTAAAAAAAAATCCAAACATTAAAAAAAAAACCCAAAAAACAAATAGATCTCTAGTAATATCCAGTAAGTCTCTGTGGGAGCTCTATCCTGATCAACACATCTTATTAAAGTCTTGGATTCCCTGGGCTTAGTGAATTTGCACTCCCTCTTTCCCTAATATCCTAAGTCTTCTCTATCTCCATGCCTGTCCACATTGTCAGCTAATGACAGACATCTTAACTGGCTGAGAAAAAAAAAAGAAGGATTAAGGATTAAGAACTAATTATATGTTTATCATCAAACCTATCTACTGACCTATATCTGACTCAGAATCTTCCTTCCCTCTTATAAAACAGATGAACTGTCTCTACTCGATATTGTACATTGGATCCCATTTCCTCTCATTTACTCAAGAACTTGCCTTCTGACAACACAAAGAAATGGAAAGACAGGGACGCCTGGGTGGCTCAGTGGTTGAATGGCTGCCTTTGGCTCAGGATGCGATCCTGGGGTCACAGGATCCAGTCCCACATTGGGCTCCCTGCATGGAGCCTGCTTCTCCCTCTGCTTGTGTCTCTGCCTCTCTCTCTCTCTCTTTCTCTCTCTCTCTGTGTCTTTCATGAATAAATAAATAAAAATCTTAAAAAAAATGGAAAAAAAAATGGAAAGACATTCCATGCTCATGGATTGGGAGAACAAATACTATCAAAGTGTTTATACTACCCAAGCCAGTCTATAGATTTAATGAACTCTTTATCAAAATATCAATAGCATTTTTCACAGAACTAGAACAAACAATCCTAAAATTTGTATGAAACTACAAAAGACCTCAAATAGCCAAAGCAATCTTTTTTTTCTAAGATTTTATTTATTTTAAAAAAAGATTTTATTTATTTATTCATGAGAGACACACAGAGAGAGGCAGAGACATATGTAAAGGGAGAAGTAGGCCCCCTGTGGGGAGCCCAATGAGGGACTGGATCCCAGGACTCCAGGAATACACCCTGAACTGAAGACAGATGCTCAACCACTGAGCCATCCTAGCCAAAGCAATCTTGAAAAAGAAAAGTAAAGTTGGAGGTAACACAATTCCTGACTTCAAATTATATTACAAAGCTGTCGTAATCAAAACAGTATGGTACTGGTACAAAAATAGACACATCTAGATCAATGGAATCGAATAGAAAACCCAGAAATAAACCCACAATTATATGATCAATTAATCTTTGACAAAGCAGGAAAGAATAACCAATGGGAAAAAGGCAGTCTATTCAAGAAATGGTGTTGGAAAAACTGGTCAGCTACATTCAAACGAATGAAACTGGACTACACCATACAGAAAAATAAATTCAAAGCACTCCACAGTTCTTGTACCCTTTATTTCCATTATATTACCCTATTGCAGCAATTTCTTGGTCATCCAAGGTTCTTTAGGCAAGAGGAGAGGCTAATCTCCAGACAGATGGACCAGATTCCTACTCCTTAACCACAAATGTAAAGGCTTAAAACAACACAGATTATCTTACAGTTTTGGAAGTCTCACTGAGCTAAATTAAGGTGTAAGTAGGTCTCCGTTTCTTCTGAAGGGAGGAATTTCTTTCCTTGCATTTTCCAGCCTCTAGAGGCCACAAGCATTCCTGGGCTTGTGTCCCACCCCACCTCTCCCCCAATCCCCACCCATTGCTTCATCCTAAAGCCAGCAATACATCATCTTTAAATCCCTCTGACTTTGACCCTCCTGCCTCTCTCTTATAAGGACCCTTGTGAATACATTGTACCCTCCTGGATAGTCCAGGATAATCTTTCCATCTCAAGAGCCTTAAACATATACGCACAATCCCTTTGCTGGGTGATGTAACACATTCACAGGTTTGGGGGAGTCAAATGTGGACATCTTTGGGGGCGATTATCCTGTCTGCCACATTAGAGGAAAATCTGTTTTTTATTGGCAAGGAAAGCTCCACAAAATTTCAGTGTTCAAGGTCTTCAGCTTCAATGAAATTTATCCAAATGTCCCCACCTAATTTTCAATTCCACTCTTTCGTGACCAGTACCTTAACTTGAAAATAAGAGGACATTGCAAATTAATTCAATTTACTTTGTAATTCATCCACTTTCATGACCAGATATTGTTTGTTTGTTTCAGGAATCTTGACCCTGTGGCTATATCAAGTATGGATTATTTTTTTCTCCAGGCAGGTAAGAAGCTTTCTGGTTCTTTATCCAAACTTTGTTTTTTTTTTTTTTTTTTTTTTTTATCCAAACTTTGAAGTGGGAATTCCAAACCTTGAGTTTATCATTTTCTTTCTCTAAATTCTCCAGTGTAACTACTCCACAGTCCTTGTACCCTTTACTTCCGCTGCATTATCCTATTGTAGCAATTTTTTGGTCATCCAGAGTGATACTAACTTAACCATTTGCCATTGTATTTTTTTTTTAAGATTTTATTTATTTATTCATGAGAGACATAGAGAGGGGGAGAGAGAGACAGAGAGGCAGAGACACAGGCTCCATGCAGGGAACCTGATGTGGGACTCAATCCCAGGACTCCAGGATCACACTCTGGGCCGAAGGCAGGCACTAAACCACTGAGCCATCCATGGATCCCCCAGCCATTTGCCATTGTATGCTGTAACTACCAATGCTATTATCACTGGCAATGGGGTCCTTTATGTCTAATGGGATCAGAGAATCAATTCCAAATCCCTAAAGTTCTGCGCCTCCTGGAAACCACTTTTATTACTCATCACTAAATGTAGTGAGAAAAGCAAAGACACTGAAGTATTGTAGCATAAAGATATTTAATGTAAGAACTGAGGGTTAGTTGACTGAAGCAGAATCTGGAGGCGTGAAAGGCTGGGATTTGCAGGCAAAGGATTAAAGAACATTCAGTGATGGATTGAGGCGTTGGAGCAGATGAAGAAGCCAGAACTCATGGAGAAATACAAGATAACAGAACTTGTAGAGGACTCTGAGAAGCTGCCATTTCTAGCCCCCTTGACTGCAAAGCAGGAGTTTGCACAGAAGTCTGAGAAGCCATCGTATTTTGCCGCCAGAAGTGCAAAGCAAGAGCTTGTGATGAGATCTGAGAAGCTGGAAACTGTCAGTCTCCTGGGAGAAAAGAAGTCTGTGAAGCTGCCACAACCTCCTGAGAGTGAAAGCTTCTTTTTTCTGCCTTTCTTATCTACTGTGAGTACCTCTCTTTGGCAAACTCTAACTCAGAACCATAAAGGGCAGGGGATTCTGGGAAATGTTCCTAGCTTCTTTTTTGCAATGCAGATAGTACAAGTGGGTGGTTGTAATGCAAAGTTGACAACCAACAGTTCAGTGTAGTTAAAATACTTCTGATTTTGAGAAATAAACTGGCAAGTTAAACTGACTTAAATGATAAAGGGAATTTATTGAGTCATGTAACTAAGTCTAGAGGTAAGGATAACTGTAGGTGGAGACAGATCTGGTAGCTCAAACCACATGAGCAGAACCTAGTATCCAGTCCCATGATCCTTGTCAACTCTTCATTGCTCTCTGCTTCCTATCTTCACGGGCATCTTTTTGTTGCAAAATGGATGTCAGTGATTCCCTCTCCTACATACTTCTCAGATTATGAATGAGAGTGGGTATTTCTTCACTCAAATATCAAGAGGAAATTCAATAAAATTGGATGTCTTAGGCCCTATGCTCTTCCCAAACCAAAGGATGGGACCAAGGGTAATGAGGATGATGAGTTCATTCTGATTAGCTGACTTGAGAAGGGACAACTGATAACTGATAACCACAAATGTCTACTATAGTTGCGAAAACATTCAGGACATGAACCAGTTAAATAGAATAAACCTACTATGGCCAGAGGGACTTTTGATTATGTGTCACTACTTTTGAAGTGTGACTTTTGAGCAATTGTATGGAATCTGGTACCTGAGAACTCTCAGCCTTGGTGAAAAGGAACAAAGGAAAATGCCCCAAACAGTTCCCAAACAAAAGATATGTTCTTAAACTTTTTTATTTTGATATTTTCAATAGTTCTTATTTGAACCTTAATCTGAAAACCCGAATTTTCCTGATTATGTTCTTATTTAGTAAATATTCTCTAGAACTGTAGCTTCTACAAACTAAGTCGGACAATCATAAAATTAGCAGCTAAAACAACTTTAAAAATATGTTATGAGGCAAAACCTGATACTATTTGGCTTCAGTCTTGGTACCTGGGAAAAGAAAGATGTCTAGTGTATCCCAGATGCCAGAACTGAGTTCAAGTCAAAATATTGTACTTATTGGGGCACCTGGTGGAAAAGTATGTGACTCTTCATCTCAGGGTCCTGAGTTCAGGCCCCATGTTGGGTGTAGAAATTACTAAAAAAATATAAGCCTAAAAAAATATTGTACTTATTGCAGTGCCTGAGGCAGGATTATAAAGAGGCTCTGGATAAAACCTGACTGCAGCAACTAACCAAAATTTCATCCTAGAACTGCAGAAAGGGGGAGAAAAAGAAGAAAAAAAATACTGATTTTAATGAAAACGCTGGTCTTATTCTTTATCGCAAATGTTATCAGTTACATTAATCCAATTCTTATTTTATTTATTTTTTTAAAAGATTTTATTTATTTATTTGAGAGAGAGCACAAGCAGGAGGAGGGGCAGATGGAGAGGGAGAAGCAGACTCCCCTCTGAGCAGGGAGCCTGAAAGCAGAGGCTTAACCTACCGAACCACCACGCAGGCTTCCCGATTATTTTAATGATCTCTTGTCATAAGAGCATGTTTCTCTTTCATTTTCTATATTTTATTTTAAATCCAGTATAGTTGGGACACGTGAATGGCTCAGTGCCTTTGGCTCAGGGCATGATCTTAGAGTTCCGGGATCGAGATCCACGTCGGGCTCCCTGTTAAGGAGCCTGCTTCTCCCTCTGCCTATGTCTCTGCCTCTCTCTCTCTCTGTCTCTCATGAATAAATAAATACAATCTAAAAAACAAAGACAAAAACCAACAACAAAAAACCCCTTAAATCCAGTATAGTTAACATACCGTGCTATATTTGTTTCAGGTATAACATACAATGATTCAACAATTCTATACATTTCTCAGTGCTCATCAGGATTAGTGTACTCATAATCCCCTTCATCTATTTCACCTGTCTCTCTACCCCTCCCCTCTGGTAACTATTACTTTGTTCTCTATAGTTAAGAGTCAGTTTTCTCTGGGTGTCTGGATGGCTCAGTTGGTAGTGTCTACCTTTGGCTCAAGTCATGATCTCAGGGTTTGGAATTGAGCCCTACGTTTGGCTCCCTGCTAAGCAGAGAAACCTGCTTCTTCCTCTTCCGCCCTACTCATGCTCTCTCTTGCTTTTTCTCTCTAAAATAAATAAAATCTTGGGGAAAAAAAAGAGGCTATTTCTTGGCTTATCTTTTTTTCCCTTTGTTTCTTAAATTGCTTGAGTGAAATCGTATGGTATTTGTCTTTCTCTGACTTACTTCGCTTAGCATTATATTCTCTAGATCCATCCATGTTGTTGCAAATGATAAGATTTCATACTTTTTAAAAAATTTTATTTATTTATGATAGTCACAGAGAGAGAGAGAGAGGCAGAGACACAGGAAGAGGGAGAAGCAGGCTCCATGCACCGGGAGCCTGATGTGGGATTTGATCCCGGGTCTCCAGGATCGCGCCCTGGGCCAAAGGCAGGCGCCAAACCGCTGCGCCACCCAGGGATCCCCGGATTTCATACTTTTTAAATGGCTTAGTAATATTCCATATATATGTATATAAGTATATATATATTTCTCACATCTTCTTTATCCATTCATCTATTGATTGATAGACACTCGGGCTGCTTCCATATTTTGGCTATTGTAAATAACATAAATAATGAAAATAATGCTGCTATAAACATTGGGGTTAAAAAATAAACATTGGGGTGCACTTATCTTTTCAAATTAGTGTGTTTTTTTTAAATTTTTTTATTTATTTATGATAGTCACACACAGAGAGAGAGAGAGGCAGAGACATAGGCAGAGGGAGAAGCAGGCTCCATGCACCGGGAGCCCGACGTGGGATTCGATCCTGGGTCTCCAGGATCGCGCCCTGGGCCAAAGGCAGGCGCCAAACCGCTGCACCACCCAGGGATCCCTCAAATTAGTGTTTTTATATTTTTTGGGTAAATACTTAGTAGTGGAATTACTAAATCATATGGTAGTTCTATTTTTGACTTTTTAAGGAACTCCATACTGTTTCCTACAGGGGCTGCACCAGTTTGCACTCCCACCGACAGTGCACAAGGATTCCTTTTTCTCCACATCTTCACCAACACTTGTTTCTTGTGTTTTTGGTTTTAGCCATTCTGACAGGTGTGAGGTGATATCTCATTGTGGTTTTGATTTGCATTTCCCTGACAATAAGTGATGCTGAACATCTTTAGAGCATGTTTTTCTTTGTTGAAAACATCATTCAAAGAAAAATGACCACATGTAAATAACACCCTATTTGTAGATTTGTCTCTTGCCAAAAGAAATCAACCGTGAGAGACTTTACGATAGTGGCCTTCTAATTCATTTCCCTGATAGCCTCCCTCAGTCCATGGTCTACACAACATTCAGAATTATCTGGATTATTCTGGCCACTTAAAATTTAAATCATGTTTTTCTCTGGTTCAAAACCTCTAATAGTTTCTCCTCACATTTAAAATAAAAGCAAAATGCTAACCACCACAGCTTACAAGGCCCTGGGTGGGGCAGCCTGGGTGGCTCAGCGGTTTAGCGGTTTAGTGTGGCCTTCAGCCCAGGGTGTGATCTTGGAGACCAGGGATTGAGTCCCACATCGGGCTCTGCCTCTGCCTGTCTCTGTGTCTCTCATGAAAAAAAAAAAAAATCTTAAAAAACAAAAACAAAAAACAAGGCCCTGGGTGATCTTGTTCTGGATACCTCATAGGTATGATCTACTACACTTTCTTCCCTTTGCTCTATTCAGCTACACTGGCTGGCCTCCATCATTCAAAGTGTCAAGCACACTTTGTCTTCCCTAAGTATGTGTATGTTTTTCTGTCTCACTTCTGTGAGGGTTCTACTGAAAAACTTCCCTCCTTGAAGAATCTTCTCAGACTACCCTACCTAAAACAGCAATCTCTAGTGCCTTACTCATTATTTTTCTTCCAATCACTATTATATATTTATTTTGTCTCTTGTTTATTTCTTACTGGAATGTAGCTCCTTGAGATTAAAGACCTTGCTGTTTTGGTGAGTTATATTCCTAGCACCAGAAATGTATCTGTGACATGTGGTACATGGTTGAATGTGAATGTATTTAACTAGGAATGGCACCACTATTTACGAAGCATTTAGATGAATCGAGACATATTTTGGAAGTACGATTGGATGGAGGGGGTGATACCAAGGACTCCTGATTTTTTCCAGGAGCACATGAGTGAGTGGAGATGTCATTTACTGAGAAAAGGAAGTCTAAAGAAGTTGATATGTAGGGAAAGTGGAGTTCAATTTTGAACATCTCAGGGTTGAGATACCTGTGGGATATCCAAGAGGAGACATTATGGAGGCAGTTGGATATGTAGGTCTGGAGTGGAATGATTAAATTTCCTTATTGTTAGAATCCTTGAGCTAGATTTCCTTTGAGTCTAAAGGCATCCTATTGACACCCCTGTGGTTAAACATAACTCAAGATTCTACAATAGATTTGCTGAAAATCTGAAAGTTCACAATGGTGGGGCCTCTATGTTCTCTAGGTGAAGGGAGAGCTTCTGGACAACCAGGACTGGTAATAGAGAATGTTCAGTTTGGGCAATTGGCTACTTCACTTAAAATCACAGGCTTGAATCTTACTGAGGGTGTTCTGCAAATGAGTAATTGGCTAAATGGTTGTAGAAGAGGCTCAAATATGATATCTTGTATAGGAAATGGGTTCTTTCTTTTTCTTCTAGACAGTTTATTCCAGGTTGCTGAATGGAATGCATGTTCCACTTTTAAAAATGTGAGGAAAGGATATGCTTGTCCCCTGTAAGGAGTGTATTTAGCAAATTAAAACCATGGCTTTTATATATCTTGTTCTGGGTAAAAGTGATTCCAGTTTAAAATTCAAACAAACTTGTTTGCCTTTTTACAAGTACTCTTCTTTTCCTGCAGTTATTGCTTCACAAAGGCAGAATTCAATGAAGATCCAGTATTTCAGTGTGTTATCTGAAATACACAGGGAGGGGCACCTGGGTGGCTCAGTGGTTGAGTCTCTGCCTTTGGCTCAGGTCCTGATCCCAGGGTCCTGAGATCGAATTCCACATCAGGCTCCCTGCAGGGAGACTCCTTCTCCCTCTGCCTATCTCATGAATAAATAAATAATCTTAAAAAAAAAAAAAAAAAAGACACACACACACTGGGAACCTGAAGCAATGGAATATTTAATGCAATGGACATCGAGAGGAAATACTGCTTCCTTATAATGGCTTGGACCAGTCTTCAATATAGTCTTCAGTGACTTAAACACTACTACATTCTTATGAACGTGCAACACAATGAGTTTTTTTTTCCTTTTTAAGGAATTTCATGCATCAGCAAGTGGTTTTTATGCCTGAGACGAAGTGGGATGGATGGTGGGGAGAGGAGCCTTTTATGTCTCTGGAAGCACACCTAGTTTGCTTAAGAGGCTGTGAACCGGGATCCCTGGGTGGCGCAGCGGTTTGGCGCCTGCCTTTGGCTCAGGGCATGATCCTGGAGACCCGGGATCGAATCCCACGTCAGGCTCCCGGTGCATGGAGCCTGCTTCTCCCTCTGCCTATGTCTCTGCCTCTCTCTCTGTGTGACTATCATAAAGAAAAAAAAAGGCTGTGAACCTAGCTACTTGGAAATAATCTTACATTTTCTCATTCAGTAATTCAACTAGCAATTACTGAGGGTCTGTTATATGTGTAAGTGTGTGTGTGAGGTACGGAGCACACACAGAACACATTATCTTTGCTCCCAAGGAATTCATGGACTAGTACAACTGCATGTTTAGAACAACAGAAGTAAGGGGCACCTGGGTGGCTCAGTCAATTAAATGTCTGACTTTAGCTCAGGTCATAATCTCAGGGTCCTAGGATTTAGCTCCCCTGTCAGGCTCCTAGGTCTGTCTCTCTCTGTCTCTCCTTCTGCTTGCGTCCTCTCTCCCTCAAATAAAAAAAAAAAAATCTTTGAAACAAATAACAGGGACGTCTGGGTGGCTCAGTGGTGGAGCGTCTGCCTTTGGTTCAGGGTGTGATCCTGGAGTTCTGGGATGGAGTCCCACATCGGGCTCCCGGCACAGAGCCTGCCTCTCTCTCTCTCTCTCTCTATCATAAATAAATAAATCTTTTTTTTTTTTTTTTTTTAATCTGCCTCAGAGCCTGGGAAGGCTTCACAGAAGTCATAACATTTGATTGGGTTTTCAACGGATGAACAGAAGTTTTACTTCTGTAGATAAGGTAGGTAGATAAGGAATGTGAAAAGAATTAAGGTTGAAGTTAAGGAGTCCTAAGAGGATGTTGGGTGAACAGAAAAGTACAGAATGCAGAGATTCAGACCATAATAGTAAGGGTATGTGAGAATATAGTAAATGTGCTAGCTTTATTTTTTTTATTTTTTATTATTATTTTTTAAATTTTTATTTATTTATGATAGTCACAGAGAGAGAGGCAGAGACATAGGCAGAGGGAGAAGCAGGCTCCATGCACTGGGAGCCCGACGTGGGATTCAATCCCGGGTCTCCAGGATCGCGCCCTGGGCCAAAGGCAGGCGCCAAACCGCTGCGCCACCCAGGGATCCCATGTGCTAGCTTTAAAATCATTCTTAGGTTTTCTGGAATTTTCAATATAAATTCCAAGAAGTCCAGAAGCTTCAGGGGCTACATGTGAATTAAAATGAACCTTTGGGGAAACCCTATTACCAAAAGATGGGCATGTCTAAAGCTGTCTTAAAAATAAAAGAAGGGACCCTGGGTGGTGCAGCGGTTTAGCGCCTGCCTTTGGCCCAGGGTGCGATCCTGGAGACCCGGGATCGAATCCCACGTCGGGCTCCCGGTGCATGGACCCTGCTTCTCCCTCTGCCTGTGTCTCTGCCCCTCTCTCTCTGTAACTATCATAAATAAAAAGTAAAAAAAAAAATAAATTTTTTTTTTTAAAGATTTAAGAGAGGGAGCACCATGTGGAAGGTCAGGGGAAGGACAGGGAGAAAAATCTCAAGCAGGTTCCAGGCTAAGCCCAGAACCTAATGCTGGGCTAGACCTCAAGACTCTGAGGAGAAACCGAGAGTCCCAAACTCAACTGACTGAGCCACTCAGGTGCCCTAGGAACTCTCTCTTAAAGACAGACAGTATTCAGGAGACCTCCTAGCTGTCTGTAAATTGAAATATTCACTTGAGCCCAATATCAACTTTCTCCTAGGTTGTTTTGAGAAGTGAAGACATACCTGAAGTCACTACCACTTGATTTAAGGCATGTTTGCTTAATACAAGAATTTGGTTAAGATTTATTTTTTAAAAAATATCTTATTATTCATGAGAGAGAGAGAGAGAGGCAGGGACACAGGCAGAGGGAGAAGCAGGCTCCATGCAGGGAGCCGGATGCAGGACTCCATCCCTGGTCTCCAGGATCACACCGGGGGGCGGAAGGCAGATGCTCAACGGCGGAGCCACCCAGGCATCCCCAGATTTTATTATTTATTTATTCATGAGCGACACATGGAGAGAGGCAGAGACTTAGGCAGAGGGAGAAGCAGGTTCCCCTTTGGGGGAGCCCAATGTGGGACTCCATCCCAGGACCGCGACCTGAGCCAACCACTGAGCTACCCGTGTGCCCGAGATTTTTAAGATAGTTTCAGAATTTATTTGTATTCCTTAACTTTAATTACTAAGGCAGATTGTGCTAGCTTAATAAAAAACTAGATATTTTAAATCGTTTTCACATTTTTGGATAGCATCCAGTTAATACATTTATTTAATTACATAGTGAAAAAATATTCATTCAGGGCTCTTCGCTGCATTTTGCACTAGTCTTTGTTTCCAGGTGCCTGGACACATGCTACAGCAGCGAGTAAGTACTTGTTGATTAAAGGAGCATCTAGAGGGGATCCCTGGGTGGCTCAGCGGGTTAGCGCTGCCTTGGGAGTCCCGGGATCGAGTCCCACGTCGGGCTCCCTGCATGGAGCCTGCTTCTCCCTCTGCCTGTGTCTCTCATGAATGCATAAATAAATAAATAAATAAAGGAGTACCTGGAAACCTCACTTTCTTCTAGGTGTACCGCAGGAAGCTGCAAATCACAAATCCCGAATAATCCAGCTTCCAGCCACGACATTTGGGCTTGGTCATAGGGTCTATAAAAGAACTTGAAGGTTACCCCGCATGAAACGCTTAGCGGTTCTTTTCAGAGCCAAACCCCCAAACACAGCAAGCTCAGAAACTTTGTAAAGATGATTCACAGCGTTTATATATTTTATTTAGTACAAGGACCAAAAAAAAAAAAAAAAAAAAAAAAAAACCCACGAAATCAAATGAACCTCTCTGGCTGACCGAACGCACTCCTCGACTCAGTATTTTCCAAGAATCGCGGTAGGGCTCTAGGATCTTCAAAATGTGCTAGTTACCTGCTTCTTTTGACGAAAAACTTCGGGGGGAAAAGCAGACGAGCGAAACTCTTCCCTGGAAAGCAAGTTTAAGAGAAAAATAAAGAGCCCCGATCGCCAGCGGCCTCCTCGGCCTGCCCGCCCGGGGTCGGTACGCGGGGCGGCCCGAGGAGCCTCAATGTCACCCGGCCGCGGGCGACGGAGCTGCGACAGCCCGTCCAGGCGCTCGGGGCCAGCGACACGGGGCAGCACCCACGGCAGCCTCTTCCCCAGGGATGGGCGCTCCTGGACGGAGGCAGCCGCTGGGCGTGCGCCCCTCCCCCCCTCCCCTCACCACCCCCCCCGCGTTACGCCGCAGGCGCGCGGGACCCGGTCGCCTCCAGGGAGGCGCCGCCACGCCCCGGCCTCGCGCCGCGGCTCCCGCCGCCTGGGGGGCCGGTGGCTGGGCCGACTCCGGGATCGCTCGGAAGGGCGGGGGCGAAGGAAGGGGCGCCTCTAGCTGCGCCTTGCACACGACGTTCCTTGTTCTCGATGGTCCCCGCGCGGCCGCCTTCTCGAACGCAACTTCCGGTTCCTTTTAAAGGCCCCACGCCGTGCGGCGCGGCGCGTGAGGGGAAGGTAGAAGAGGGAACGAGAGGGCGGGCCCGAGCAGGAAGAGGAAAGCAGCTCGCGGTAGAGGGGGCGGGGAGGCGCAAAGGGCGCGCTCTCGCGTCACGTGACCGGGACGCGCCGTTCTTCCGTCGGCCATTTTAGGTGGTCCGCGGCGGCGCCATTAAAGCGAGGAGGAGGCGAGAGCGGCCGCCGCTGCTGCTTATTCTTTTTTAGTGCAGCTACAGAGAGCGGGAGTGCGCGCTGCGCGAGTGTGGGAGGCGAGGGGGGCAGGCCAGGGAGAGGCGCAGGAGCCTTCGCAGCCGCGCGCGCCTTCTCTGTCTTGTTGTGTGCTTCGCGCGGTGGAGCGGGCGCGCGGCAGCGGCGGGGATTACTTTGCTGCTAGTTTCGGTTCGCGGCAGCGGCGGGTGTAGTCTCGGCGGCGGCGGCGGCAGTAGCACTATGTCGGAGGAGCAGTTCGGCGGGGACGGGGCGGCGGCGGCGGCAACGGCGGCGGTAGGCGGCTCGGCGGGCGAGCAGGAGGGAGCCATGGTGGCGGCGGCGCAGGGGGCAGCGGCGGCGGCGGGAAGTGGAGCCGGGACCGGGGGCGGAACCGCGGCTGGAGGCACCGAAGGGGGCAGCGCCGAGTCGGAAGGGGCGAAGATCGATGCCAGTAAGAATGAGGAGGATGAAGGGTGAGTAAGGGGCGACCCGGGATAGTCAGGCCCAACTAGCCCCCCTCCCCCTCCCTGTCCCCCGCCATTAGGCCTCGTTCCCGCTCTCCGCCTGCCCTCCAGGCCCCATGCAGCCTCCTCGCACAGTGCTCCCCTTCTCTTCGCCGGGTCCCCCGGGGCTCTCGTTCCCTTCTCCCCCTGCCCGCTTACCGCCCCCTCCCCCATCACACACGTTTCCACCTTTAGCCGTCACCATGCTGCTCCCTGGCCCGCCCTCTTTCCCTCCCTCGCCCTGGGTCTCCTCCCACTGACTTAGCCGCCAGGATTTTTTCCCGCCTGTCTAGGGGCACCTTTTTTCTTGCTCTCCTGTCCTCTCCCTTCCTCGTTTTATTAAGGTCCCGAGCATAAAGGTCGACACAGAAGCTTTTATGCCGAGACCACTAAGGCTTATCTGGTGCTTCCACTTTAGCGTCCCGAGACGATGCGATTCTTTATAAGCACATGCTTTGGGGACCGCGTAAGCTGCTGCCCACTCTGCTCCTCTCCCCCCCCGCCCCCCCCCCCTCGGCTTCAGGCCGAATGTGTTTTGTATTTCGGAGAAGTTTGGCCTCGATCTCTTTTTTTCCCACAATACACTGTCGAACCACTTGCGTACTTAAGGCCCTACTTTTCAGCCTATGGAACATATTGGGCCTGGTGATACTCCCTGAGTCGCCTGTTGTTGCGTTGGTTTTGCTCCATGGGCTTTCGTTTAAGTTCCTCGTCGGCGGGGCCTGCACTTGACTGTGGAGCTGTTTCTACCTCCAGCTTGCTGGCTATGGCCACCCTCCCCCCATCCCGCGGAGTTATTCTATCCGCGCACCGTTTTCGCGCCCTCAGCTCTTGGTTTCCCCAACTGTTCTTACAGATTGTAACCTTACTTTTTATGTGCAGCTTCCATTTTTTTTAACCCCACCCCCGTGCCTAGGATCCTTTTTGGTCTCTCTTGATTTCTCCTTCCCGCTCTCTTACCCACTCTTAAAGGAGGCCTACCATCCGTCTTTGATAAAATGAACAAATCCTTTATTGTGGTATGGCATGATTTTTTTTTTTTTGCAGGTTTTTAAGTACTGACTTGTTCCCTCCAATTGGAATAAGTTGTATATGCCATTTAAGCTGCATTTGGTATATTAGAATGCAGTATTTGGGAGCGGGAGCATAACAACAGAGGAGTTACCAGGAGGGACTAAATCGGGGCTCTTGGCTAGGTTTTCTTATTCCCGTTACTGATCGCTGATCTTGGATTAACGCATCCATTCCCTTTTGTAATGTGGGGGTGTGTATGTGTGATTCTTCTTTTCCTTCACTATTAACAAGAAGAAAGGTGTGGAAAAGCAATAAAATGTCGCTTTTATCCAGTATTAGAAGACGATTTCCTTTATTGGGAAGGAGCACAAGATTTAGAGGGTGGGAAAGGGAAGCACTTTAGAATGTCGAGTTTAATCTCAGCCCAGGCCGACTTGTCAGGCTGATTGCGCTGGCTTTGGGAGAATGACGGTGGGGTGGGAAACTAGCTTTACTTAATTTTAAATTACATACAGTATAAGAAAAGAATGTGTTAAATATTGGGAAACTTAAGCCTTCAACATTTTGGTTTTTCTTTCTGAATTCTGTTCTTTGGACAGAGGCACCAAAATGATTAATTGTATAATCATTGCTGTTTGGGGCAGGCTTTAGCCCTGTTTTTTCAAATCACAAAGCTGCTACCCTTATAGTTTCCTACTGTTGAACTGAAGTGTAAATGAATTAAAGTTTTTAGCCCTAACAATGTCAAAAACTAAAACTAGAATTTTGATTGGTTGCTGTACCGGTTGTTAATTCCCTAGCCATTCAAACTCCTCCCCACGACACTCTGAAGCAGCGACGGCACAGCGGGAAGAATGGTAAAACTTTTAAATTTTATTTCTGTATTTTAAAGGTTTCAATAGTCATAACGTGCAGAGGCTGTGTATTGATTAGTTGCCCATTGATCCCCAGGAAATTCTAGACATAGTACAGTAGGATGTCTTGTGCCTGGGATATAAAATCTTTTTTTAGGCATGTGTGTGATCTTTGGGCAAAATTGATGCCATTACATGGGTTTTGGTCTGTGGTAATGCATGTAATTGTGATTTGGTTAAATTAAAACAATAAAGTTAGTAACATGTATTTGAACAAGAAAAAATATTACCATGATTTCAGATTTGATTTTTTTAAGACAAATATTTTTGTTGAAATTCTAAGTTTAATGTTAAATTTGAAGGTTACTTGATAAAAACTCTTGTGTGTTTAAAATGTCTTGCATGCTATACAGAAATATTCTGGATATGTGAAAAGTAGAACAATTTTTAGAGTAGTGTTTATATATGCATTATGCACAAGTGTATTTTATCTCCCAACCATATTTGTAAGTGGAACTTTAATAACAATTGGATATGTATTATTCAGAGGCGGGCTGGTGTGGCTTTTCACTACAGCTTTACCAGATTTTTAATTTTCAGTGTGATGTTTGCAATGTTAATTACAGTTGGTTGGTTCACATGTCTCTTAAATTTCATGACTTCTCTATGGAAGGATGGTAGATTATTCTTTTTATCCTTCCTTTCCCCTAAATGTCAGTCTTTTTGCTTTTAGGATTGATTACGTTTTGAGTTTTCCAGGAGTTTGTGTTCTCCATCGTTGGGAGTTTAGAGGGCCAGTAATAATTTGTAGAAAGTTGACTTAGCTGTACAAACTACATTCTGTTTTAAGAGCCCAATTGGGATAACATTTAAATTTTACACAGTATTTACTTACTACTGTATTCTCATCCACTGAAATCTGTCCGGTTTTATATTGCAGATAAAGCAGACTTGGAAATAGGCAAAAGGGAAAAGTAAAAAGAAGACTGGGGTCAGAATGTGACATACAGAATAAAATGTTTTTCATGAAAATTAATCCGTTTGGCACTGTTACAGTTCATTTTCACTGCTAGCTAATCGTGGCAAACTAAATCAGATTACACTGTCACTATACCTGATTCTTTTTTACTCCATTACATATTTCAAATCTTATGTAAGCAAGCATTTTCAGTGATTAGAAGGGACCATAAACTTAAGTTTGAGATCACTGTTAACGATTCTTGTAGAATTATTTTTGCTCTGTTACTACCCAATAATGTAACCTTAAAGTTTTCTGAATGACCTCTTAGGAAAAATGGTCAATTGAATATAAGTTAGCGAATGTTTTAGATTGTGACCTATTTTCATTCACTGAAAATAGGATTTAACTGAGGTTCATTTTAAGTTAAGCAAGTTTACATTTAAAGTGTAATATTTGACTTTTTAAAATTACTGCTTAATCACCCAGCCTTGTCCTGTTACAGATATTCTTGTTTTTCTTCTTGGTGTGTGTGCACTTGTCACTCTATCTGTTCCTTTTTCTGTCTCCCAGTTTGAGGGAAATTGTGCAGCAGTTTGATAACAGTCCCAGGAGTGAGAATAAGACTGGCTTTACTAGATACAAAGTCATCCGAATTGAGTTTCTTTAAACACATTTCTGTGTGCATTCCTTTTCACGATTTTAACTTGAGATTAAAGTTATTAGAATATGATCATTAAAATTTTAAAAATGAGTTTGTTGTGCACCCAAGGTTTTTTTTATGTTGGAATATAAGAATAAACAGCTATTCTTAGGGTATGCCTGTTATATATCTTCGTGGATGTTTCCACAGTTCAGACCTTTGGAATACTTATTCATTTCCATAATAAAATGCTTTCCTGAGTTCACCTCATATTAATGTTTCCAATTTTAACATTGCTAGTTTTTTTTTTTTTTTTTTACTTGTAAGCAGTTGCACTGGAATTTCCCATTTTTGTGTGGATTCATGTTCTTTCCAGGGCTGCAGTTCTTTTAGGGTAGGTAATTTAAAGTTATTTTGTGTTGGGCAAAATATACATGCCATGTAGCAAACTACCTGGAGGAGAGTTTTTTAAATATCAAAGATAAGTGGAAAACTATAATACTGTGTTAGCTTTCAGACAGTTTATAAAGTAACTACATTGACTTGCCTGCATTAGATTGTGCAGGAAGCAAAATAATTCTGTTCAGTTACCAAAGTACAGCAGTACTTTTCTAATAACAGGGCAGTAGATCTAGTGTATAGTAAGCTCCTGTGATTTCTTCCTGTTTGGGAATTTTGTGAGTTAATTTTGCTGCGGGTTGAGTGCTCTCTGATTTCTAAGAAATGGGCATACATTTGTTTTAAATATTTAAGATTATAATCTATACCCAAGTGCTTTTGGGGCATTCTGAACTTTGCTTTATAAGCAAACAGCTTTTAGAGTCTCATACCTAATTTACTGGCCTTTAATTCAATAAAGTTGGGTTTACTGTAAAGTCGAGACCCTGAGTAGATGGTCTGAATTTTAGTGTTCTTTGGAACCTTTGACAAGTTTCTAGTGTTAAAATTGCAGAAATAGATGCTCCCAGGTCTCAAGATGTTGAACATATAAGGGAGGAGGAGTGTTAAATTCTTTTCATTTCAAAGTATCTATTATGGAAGATACTAAAAAAATCACCTGACCTTAGGATTTGGAATTGGAGAAAATCATTGCGTTTTTTTTCAGTGCTGCCTTTTGAGATAAATATACGTGGCCTTAAGCCTGTTTTTTTTTTTTTTCCTTCAAGTCATGTGACTTCTATAAACTATATTTAATGTGTATTTTTAATATTGCCTGAGTGTTTTGTCCTCTGTAAGGCTGCTCTAATTTAAGAAAGATTTGAATCTACTATTGGGGTGTGTGATTTGTGGCCAGTATGGAGGATGATTAGTTTCAGTCTTCAAGTGATACATGTTATGCTTGAAAGCATTTAAAAAGGAATAGAGTCATAACCTTTTTCCTATTCCACTTAAAGCTGTGCACCTCAAATGTGTGTGCAGCTTGACAAATGGAGTGAAACATAACTTCTGTTAGTCCAAGATTTATTTGACTTTAGTTCTGCTTCAACATTTTAGTAGATAGGGCACTGAACTGGATGCTGGAAGCGTGGGATCTGTTTCTGTTACTTCACTTCCAACAGTGTGGTCTCAGGTAATATAACATATTTGTTACTTGGTTTGCTGATCTATGTGTTGGAAACAAAGCTCACCGCAGGAAGATTGACTACATAGCCTGCTTTCATAGCTTGTGTGTGTTTATCCGGTGCCTTAATAGTTGATACTGCCAGTGATTTACTCCTGTGGAGTAAAGGTAAGCATGTTTTAGTTTCTGGAGTATTAAATTGTGTATATTGGAGCTAGACATTTAAGACTTACTTGGGGGTGGGGAGACTCGTATTGCTGGTAGTGTTTGGCCAATAATCAGCGTGATAGTTGTTAAGTATTGGGTCATGTCCTGTAAACTCCTGCCTATCTAGACTTGAAACTACCATACAGTTCAAACAACTAGGAAATTCTCTCTCCCTCCCTTTAGTCTTGTAAGAAAAATACTGAAAAACTATCTGCAAATCTACTCTGAAAGCACTAATAGGCAATGTCATGGAATCAAATCTTCTGTAGTTTTTCCTTTATACTGTTAAAAAATAATGTGGTTTTAAAGCATTTTAAGATTTTATCCAGAAAGGTAAAAATCATTTTCTAAGTTTATTATTCATATCTAAAATGATTACCAGTAGAAAACTACAGAACTGTGAATGAGTAGTAATCTCAGTTAACCAGAACCTTAACCTCTAGGTTAAGGAAACCTCATTCCTTAACCTTCAGGTAGATGGGAGTTTACCTTCTAAAGCTGATTGAGTTTATTTTAAAAGTGAAAATCCAGGAAGTCATTTTTTCCTTGGAATGAAAGGATAAAGGGGAGATTTGGGGGTTAAACATTTAAAGTTTATTTAAAGCCTGTCATTTTATTAGCTGTTATATTTTCAACCTAATTAATTATCATTTTTAGTCACTTAGGTTCATTCTAAAGTATGAAGTAATGAGATATGCTAGGATGGAGGAGTTAATCTTTATTGACTCGTTAAAAGCTTGTCAGTCTATTTCCAAAGGTATTTTTAATACAGATTCTTAAATGATTAACCTTCCATGTGGTACTATCTAGTGGTAAAAAGTAACCCCTGCTCCCCATTACAGGTAGTTACTTAACTTTGTATTTTCTGGCAGTTCTTTCTGCCCACAAGTCCTGTCCCATGCTTTAATAAAACCACCTTTTGCACCAAAGAAGTCCTCAAATCTATGGTTTCTAAGGAAAAATACTGATTTCATATGTATTGGTGGGATTTTCATGATATTTTGTCATTTGGATTTTAAAGGAATAATATTAACGATAAAATACTGAAAATTTAAAATGAATTGGTGGTATGCTTGAATAATCTTACTCCAAAAGGTGACAGTGATTGGCCAGTCATGTAATGTACTTGAAGTATATACCAGATTGACATTCTGTTGTGTTTTTTTTAAACTGTCAGAACTTGTTATGAAACTACATATGGAAAATCATGAGTTGTCAGGAAGTGTTTGAAAGTTACAGAATATTTTTTTGGCCCTATTTCAAAATTGGGAGGTAGTGTAATGTAATGGTGTTTATCATTTTACCTTGAATAAGGTGTTTAACAGAGACTTCTAAGGAGAAGTATCTTTAAATAAACTACTATTGACCTTAGGAGTGCTAAACCTAGTGATCTCAATAATCAGAGAATACTTTTTTGGGGTATGAAAAAAACAGGAGTATTAACCTTTCCAACAGCCAGCACTGCTCCATATATATTTTTATATTTTGAAATTCCTCACTAAATATTGACATTTATGTGGAGTACAGACAAATCATAAAGATGGTTTTTGTTTATTTTTTTTTTAAAGGATTTTAGTTATTCATGAGAGACACAGAAAGAGGCAGAGAGACACACAGGCAGAGGGAGAAGCAGGCTCCATGCAGGGAGCCCCATACAGGACTTGATCCAGGGTCACGCCCTGGGCTGAAGGCGGCACTAAACCACTGAGCCACCTGAGCTGCCCCTCAAGATGGTTTTTAAACTATATTTAAGAGGTTTTTTAGGTAACCTATTTTCTAGTCTGTATATTTTACATGGGATATTTAAACACTTTGGGTTAAGTTTATGGTATTGAAAATAATCTTAGGATCCATTTATATAAAACCTCATTCTGGCCTTTTCCTATAATGTTGGTGACTTCATATAGTCTATGCAGATTTTAAAAAAGGCAATGAGTAAATGAAAACATTGCTTTATTAAATTATACTTAACTTGTGCTCTTCTCCTTCTAAGTAACTTTTTAATGTGCACTTGGGGTGTTTAAGACTGTTTTGTGCCACTTAAGTATATTTGCTCTCTTATTTTACTATTTTTTTAAAAGCAAGGTCTGTGCTCAACATGGGGCTTGAACTTGACCCTGATTTCAGGAATCAAATGCTCTGTGGGCTGAGCAGGCAAAGCGCCCCTGTGTTTGTTGATTTCATCCTTACCAAAGAATCAAAAGCTACTCTTAGGCCTCTGATTTACAGCTATGGAAACAATCTTGGGTTTTTGTTTTCCTGAAGGTCATACAGTTGGTATGTGGCAGAAGTAGGATTTTAAACTGGTGCTTTGGTTTACTTCCTCTAAATTTACTTTAGAAGAGAATGTCCCACTAAATGTCCCACTAAATGTCTAAATTCCTGAATGACATTGCATAGCATTTGGAGAGTTTTCCGCACTGAGTTGTATAATTTTATGCATAGTTTAATATTATGATATGGTATCACATCAATATCTGTAGAAGCAAGGAGATTTCAATTGTTAAGTGTTTTATTTATTATTAATTTTTGTAAATATTTTATTTATTCATGAGAGACCGAGAGGGGCAAAGACACAGAGGGAGAAGCAGGCTCCACGCAAGGAGCCTGATGTGGGACTCCCTGTGAGGGATCATGCCTGCTGAACTGAAGGCAGATGCTCAACTGCTGAGCCACCCAGGTGTCCCCATGTTAAGTGTTTTAAAATTGAATATTATATTGCCTCTGGGTACTAAATAGCGTATAGATAGGATTAAGAAGTTAAACTATCAATAAAATACTGTAGATGAAGTCCTGTGTTTTCTTTAGGATTGTTGATTGGCTTACAACTAGGGACCAATTTTTAAAGTTTTAGAGTGGGAGCGCATTTCTGTTGCTACTCGAACAAGTCTAGTGATGTAGTTTTAACTTGGCTGGTTAGGCTTTTTTTGAAGTTCTGTCTCTACCTCACTGTAAGCGTTTGCATATCTCTATGAGAGTGACAGCAACTTGAAATTCAGTCTTGGTATTCAAGGCAGCAGACGTAATCTGGATGGACAATAGGTATCCTTTAAGCAAAATACAGTAATGTAAAAAAATTGTATGCCATCTCCTAATATGAGGAAAAGCGTGTCAGTGCTAGTGTTCTGAGAGACTAAGATAGTTCCCATTTATCCAAAATTAAGATAACAGGCCTTTTCTTATTGTATTATACTATTGTATCTTGGTGTGTCCACTGAATTAAGATTTGATGGATTTAACATTTTCCATTTCTTAAAGATGGAATGGATTTGGAACAGTTTGTATTCATGGTACTATTTACCTGTTACCAGTTGTGCAGCAGCCTGCCTTGTTAGCAGCTAAAGCTTTAGCACTTTTGGGCTGTCAAAATGGCAGTGCATTTGTCTGAAAGAGCTTTTGGGCTCTTGCTTAGAGACTGTTTACTTAAAATTTGCAAAGTTCAAGTGCTGGCTACCCACTCTACAGAATGGAAGTTGTGGGGTAGATTAAACAGCAACTATCATGAACCTGGCAAAAATGAGAAATAGAACTTGTTAGAAGAACTAAGAAATGAGATGTAGTGTATTAATAGTTCTCTCATTTCAAAAGAGACTTGGGCATGTACAGTAGCTTAATGTATATAAATTAATAGTGACCGACCTATACAGTGTTTAAATCATTATTACTGTATTTTAAGAAGGCAGAAGTGTGTAATGTGTTGTAGAAAAATTACCCAAATAAATGAAGGTTAAAAACAACTGGGGGGAGGTATCAGAAAGTAGGCAATGGCCTTTTTTTTTTTAAGGTGAAATACTTGGCTCATTCTCTAAAGGTGCTGGTTAGCTGAAGTTTTACTATGTATTTTGCTCTAGTTTTTTGAGAAATAGGAATCATTCTGTGGAATATGTGTAAGTTCATAGTTGACCAGACTTTTCAATCTGTCCAAAGGGGATTTGATTGTTAGTTTAGGAAAGACAGCATCTTCAGTGACCTTCTAGCCTTAAGGTAGGCACATTTAACAACTTCTGTACTAATGACTGTATTAAAAGTGGGAAGTTTGTTTTGAGAGAGTTCTTTGCTGGGCCAGTTGATGAGTTAGTATGCTTATCCAGTTTTAAGAAGACTGACTTCTATGCTGTGAAAACATATGGGGCTTATGAATAATAATAGCACATGCCTCATTCATGGAGTTTAAATTTATTTCTTTGTAATTATTTTGTTTTTAAAATAATTCTACATCAAGGACATTTAATCCAGTATAAACTTTGCCTTGGTTAAATAAAATCAAAACTAAATCTGTCTTAGTATCTGAGGAACAGTTCAGGCGAAATATTCTTGCCTTTTAACATTAGCTTTTTTATTTATTTTTTATTTTTTTTTTATTTTTCTCAACATTAGTTTTTTAAAGCAAGGCTTTTGTTCCTAGTCTCTTCAGGCTGAAGTAATTTCAAACTGTGTTAAAAATTGATAGAAAATTTTTGTAAGTACAGAAGGTGGTAATTCAGTAGTCAACATTTTCACCTTAATTGAAGCTGTTTCTGTTCTAGAATTGCCATGGATACCTGAGCAAGAGGTCATTGCTTTATAGTTTGTTCTTTCTCATCTTTAAAAATACAGCAGTGTCCTTACTTTGGAAGGGTAAATGTTGCTAATGAACTTTTAACTATGAAGAAAGTGCTCTGGATCTTTAGGTTTTAAAAGTAAAGTGATTTTAAGGCATAAATTTAAGTGACAAGGATTGGATTTTAGAAGGTACATTATTTGAATGAAAAAACAATTGAGGATAACTTTTCCATGAAATTGACAATAAACATTAAAAATTACCTATAGAACATTATGGGTGTTTTTGTTATGTTCATTTGATTATAAATACAAAAAGGATTAATAAAGGTTACTTTAAGCATGGAGATTTTATTAAAGAAGTCCTGAAGGTTAAGCATATAAATATCCCAGCTTTACATTATGATACATTTACTTAACTTACTGAAAACTTAACCTGAAATGGGAAGCACAGTATATACTGAAAGTAGGGCTTCGTTTATAATGTAAGTTAATTTTGTCATTAGAACTAAAAATAGGTCTAAGATAGTAAGATCAGTAACACCTCAGTTAATCTGGCATCTTTAGGGGAGAAGCAGAAAGAGATCTCTTTCTAGGGACACAATTGGCCTCTTGTGGAAGAATTGGCTTCAATGGCAATATCCCAGAAGCCCACAAGATGGAGATATTTCCTGCTTTAATTTTCTATCTGGAGCTGAAAGTTAGTAACACTTTCCCATCCCTACCCCAGTTACAGAGATGAAAAGAATCATTGAGCAAGCATGATTTTATTCCCGTAAAATTTTTAGCTTTCACATAACAAATTCTGACAGTTTATCCTTAAAATAAAAATCTCCAGTCCTGTCTCTTTAAAGGGTAGGAGGTATGTGTAAGCTCTTTGGGGTGGTCTTAGGGGGTGATTGAGGGGGCAGATGTAAAAGCAATTGCCAAGTCTGAGCTTTATGCCATTTTGCTGTAATAAAAATAATCTTTCACCTGATTTTTTTTTTTTTTTTTTTTGAGTATATATTTTTGGTCTTAAAGTGTTCTGGTGGTTTCTACTTACCACCTGTCACTTTTAGCATCTTCAAGGTTTAAATATTTTATTGCTGGTTAACTGAGGTTCTACTGTAAATAAATCCTATAAATTAGTGGATTGTGCGTCTGTGGGTATTTTTTGTTCACTAAATTATTATTGTCTTTATTAAAGACCCATAGCACGTCAAAAAGCTTAGCTTACAACTTAATTGTGAGACTTAGAATTTTCCATTTTATGTGCTAAGAGTTAACGACAACCATTAGCTAAATACAAAGCTTCAGCATAGACATGCTGGTTGCTGTGATCATTGGAGACTACATAGCCTTTTTACAATTTTAATGAAAATTTGGCAGAAAAACTTGAAGCTGAAATTGTTTTGCGGTTACGAATATTTAACTTGTAATTTAAGAAAGTCTTAAATGTGTAGTATTTTTATTTTAGGGTTACATACACTGTTTTGGGAAGTCAAAAAGAATTTGCTGCTTTCTCACTATTTCATAATTATGCAGATGCAGCAGTAATAAGCAAAACTTGACAAAAATGGAATGTGGTGTTTTTGATATGTGGTAATATAGGAAGAGTAACGTTAGTATGTACACTGCCCAGTAAATTGGTGCAGTTTGGAAAAGGTATTGTTATGGGTACTTAAAGTTTATTTGTTTTTAGCATTTTAATATTACTTTTTGTCTTTACAGGAAAATGTTTATAGGAGGACTTAGCTGGGACACTACAAAGAAAGATCTGAAGGACTACTTCTCCAAATTTGGTGAAGTTGTAGACTGCACTCTGAAGTTAGATCCTATCACAGGGCGATCAAGGGGTTTTGGCTTTGTGCTATTTAAAGAGTCGGAGAGTGTAGATAAGGTAGTGTGTTACATGTTCTGATCAGTTAATATAAGATGTGGGTAGTTTGATACATTAATTTGCCCATTTGTGATTTCCCCTTTTGCAGTATATGAAGGCAGAACTTTAGTTCTTAACCTGTACATTCTATGAAGAGTTCTCTTTGTTTACTGAATATCTTCTGTATGGTATTGGGGGAAAAAATACTGAGACTTAAAGACCCCCTAATTAAAAGGATGATCTGTGACAAGTTCACAGAAATAGAGATTTTTGGAATAGCTTGGGCTAAAGGGAAGTAGCAGTTTTGTTTATGTTGCTGACAGTTAAAGGTGAGATAGTTTTCTGGTAACTAAATTTGTGCCCCCCCCCCCCCCCCCCCCCCCGTTCTTATTGACCGGTTGAACACTGTTCTCTGTTAGCTGATGTCACATAATTTGACAGTTTAGTCATGAACAAGTCAACACTTACCTGACATTAGCTATATTTATAATTTTTAAGTAAGTGAATACTCAACTTCAATTAATACACATACTTAAAATGAATAACTTCAATTTCCTTAGGTCATGGATCAGAAAGAACATAAATTGAATGGGAAGGTGATTGATCCTAAAAGGGCCAAAGCCATGAAAACAAAAGAGCCTGTTAAAAAAATTTTTGTTGGTGGCCTTTCTCCAGATACACCTGAAGAAAAAATAAGGGAGTACTTTGGTGGTTTTGGTGAGGTATGTGATACTGTTTTGACCCAGTTTTTGTCAAAATTAGTGTGAATATAATTGTCAAAAGTTGTTACAAAGTTTGGGCTAATTAAGTGCTTTGTTTTGAAAGAAGGATAATTGTTTTTTTGTTTTAAAGATTGTATTTATTCACGAGAAACAGAGGCAGTCATAGGCAGAGGGAGAAGCAGGCTCCCCATGGGGAGCCTGATGTGGGACTCGATCCCAGAACTCTCCGGGATCACCCCCTGAGCCAAAGGCAGATGCTCAACCGCTGAGCCACCCAGGTGTCTCTGAAAGAAGGATATTGTAAATCCTTTGTGGCAGATCTTTGAAGATTTGATGATTGCATTTTTCCTCAATTACTGAAGGTATAGGGTACTCCCAAGATGACATTTTGTATCTTGAGGAATTTACCAAATTAGTAGAAATAGAAAACTGTGAGGAAGAAATTCAGATTGGATTACCTGAGATACAGAAGGACATGATTCAATTGATAGTAGGAAAGGGAAGAATTAAGAATAGGGTGTAGTGCCTTCTCAATTTAAACAAACAGGTATATTCAAATTTTATGGGGCTGATTATAGACTTAGTGAAACCAGAATTCCTTTTGTGAGTTAATGATTAAAAGCTATGATGAGAAATTTGTGGCCTTGTGTTCCAGATACAGCCTGCAGGCAACTTTTGCTTGATTTAAACCATGTTTTGTTGATTGTATTTATTAGGTTGAGATACTTCCCACACTTATGTAGATACCTAGCTTTTCTTAAATAACTTGCAAGAGCAAGCAACGTTGGAACTACCTTCTTGCATGGCAGTAGCCATCTAAGACAAGAGTAGCAGCCTCTTTACCTTCGATAGTTACATGTTCTCTAGTTTTCAGTGGTCCTCACCACTTCGATTTTTCCTAAATGCAATCAGTCACCTTATCCTGTTTTTCTTAAAATTGCTGCCTTCTGTTCTTGGTGGTGACTTGAGTTTGTGACCCTTGAAATAGGTAGCAAATGTCAGTCCCTGTGAAGCCTGTTTTTTATAAATAGGTTTGAAGACTTTTTAGGTGGAATGGGTATTCTAATTTGGAGCCTTCTCTCAAAAGATTAGGATAAATGGAGAGAGCAGAATAGAATTTGAGGTCCAAATATGTTTTCTTTGTGCATTTTTCCCACTAAATTTGTGCTTTTTATTGTCAATCACATGCAAACTAAGATCTTAAAACTTAACTTTTTTGATATCAGGTGGAATCCATAGAGCTCCCTATGGACAACAAGACCAATAAGAGGCGTGGATTCTGCTTTATTACCTTTAAGGAAGAGGAACCAGTGAAGAAGATAATGGAAAAGAAATACCACAATGTTGGTCTTAGTAAAGTAAGTTAAGCATCCATTTATTTGTGGAGAAAACTAACTTTTGTAGAGTGTTTCGTTATCTAGCTTTTTGTAAAGACTTCAGTTTGCATGCTTGTGCTTTAAGACCTCTCATTAGTGTTTTATGTATCAAAGTCATTGATCACCATTTTTTGCTTTTACTGGGGAGCAGGAGGGAAAACATTGTATTTAAGTGAATTTTTGTCTAGGCTTTACAAAAAGATAGTGTTTGAGGGCCTGATGAGAATGTAGCAACCTATCTTGAGCTAATAATTTGGATATCCTTTGAGGAGATTAAGTACTGATGATTGGTTTAGTTGATACACTGACTTTGAGGAACGTATTATTAGTCAACTCTATTTAGATAGTATTGGCTATCCTGTTTATTATAAATTCTGATGTATTTTCTTGCATCTGTATAATAACATAATTTTTCTTTTTTAGTGTGAAATAAAAGTAGCCATGTCGAAGGAACAGTATCAGCAACAGCAACAATGGGGATCTAGAGGAGGATTTGCAGGAAGAGCTCGTGGAAGAGGTGGTGGTAAGCTAGAGCCTAAGTTTACTCTATCTTAAGCTTTTCTGCTTTTTTAATTATCCTGAAGTAAAGATCTTTGCTGATCTTCTGACTTTAGTGAACCTATTAATGTGCTGCAGGCCCCAGTCAAAACTGGAACCAGGGATATAGTAACTATTGGAATCAAGGCTATGGCAACTATGGATATAACAGCCAAGGTTACGGTGGTTATGGAGGATATGACTACACTGGTTACAACAACTACTATGGATATGGTGATTATAGCAGTAAGTACTATACTTTTTATATTAACTGCTATTTGACATTTATTTTGTACAAATTTGGATAGGTAGAAAGGTTAGTGTAGCTTTGCCAAGTGCAAACTGCCTCAGGTTTCAAATTCCTGGAAACTTGAAACTGCAGCCATTTTATTGCTAGGTTCCTCCTAGCCTGTGTACCACATGCACACT